>NC_135235.1:697075798-697677673 GCF_051348905.1 Ranitomeya variabilis | reverse complement strand
ACAGCAAGGTGGATTGCTGTTGAGGGGAGATAGAGAAAAAAAAAATCTATAAATCTTCAGCACAGCGAGTGTGAGCGAGCTGAGTGTGAACTGAGCGTAAGTGTGAACGGCGGTAAGTGTGTGACTTGTGATTCAGTGACTTTGGAATCAGGGAGTTTCCAAGGGAGAAATTGCTTCTGTTTTTTTTTTTTTTTTGTTTAATTAATACTTTGTATTTATTTTTAATTAACGTTTCTATGTGGTGCAATCCCCATTAGGAAATGTGCTCCACAATTGTTAATGCCATCCAGTGTACATCTTGCCACATGTATGCAGTCCTTGACCAGCCGGTCGAGGGTGCATACTGCTGTGCGAGATGTGAGCACATTGTGCATTTGGAAACCCAGATACTGGATCTAAATGTGCAGCTGGCAACACTGAGATCCATAGACAATATGGAGAGGAGTCTTCTGCTTACAGAGCAGACGCTCAATGGGATAGATGAGGAGGGGGATGGTAGGATGGAGCTGCAGGACAGTGTGGCAGTTAGCTGGGTGACAGATAGAAGGCGGGGTAGAGGGAAGAGTGCCAGGGAGGCTAGTCCTGATCTGGCACACCCCAATAAGTTTGCTAAGTTGGCAGATGAGGGGGGTGCCAGTACAGGGGTAGCATTGCCGCAGCCAGGCATGTCCTCTGAAAGCCGGAGGAGTGACTGCTCCAGTAAGGAGGGAAATAGGAGAGCAGGGCAGGCCAGACAGGTGCTGGTAGTGGGGGACTCAATTATTAGGGGAACAGATAGGGCAATCTGTCACAAAGACAGGGATCGTCGGACGGTGTGCTGCCTACCTGGCGCTCGAGTCCGACACATCGCTGATCGGGTGGACAGATTACTGGGAGGGGCTGGCGAGCACCCAGCGGTCATGGTGCACATTGGCACAAATGACAAAGTTAGAGGTAGGTGGAAGGTCCTTAAAGATGATTTCAGGGAATTAGGCTGCAAGCTGAAAGCAAGGACCTCCAACGTGGTATTTTCCGAAATACCTCCTGTACCACGTGCCACGCCAGAGAGGCAACGGGAGATTAGGGAGGTTAATAAGTGGCTCAAGAATTGGTGTAGGAAGGAGGGGTTTGGGTTCCTGCAGAACTGGGCCAACTTCTCAGTTGGCTACAGGCTCTACGCTAGGGATGGGCTGCACCTCAATGGGGAAGGTGCAGCTGTGCTGGGGGAGAAAATGGTTAGAAGGTTGGAGGAGTGTTTAAACTAGGGATTGGGGGGGAGGGTATTCATTTTATAGGAGGGGAAGATAGTGCAGATAGAGACCTGGGCACAAATAAGGAAGTTGGGGGTGGCGGTGGCATGGGGGGTGGGGTTAGAACAGTTAGTAATTTAAGAAAGAATAGAGGTACAGAGAGTAACATCAAGTGCATGTATACTAATGCCAGAAGCCTCGCCAACAAAATGGATGAATTAGAACTAATGTTGTTGGAGCATAATTATGACATGGTGGGGATATCTGAGACGTGGCTGGATGAGAGCCATGACTGGGCTGTTAACTTGCAGGGCTATAGCCTGTTCAGAAATGACCGTACAGATAAGCGAGGGGGAGGGGTGTGTCTATATGTAAAATCTGCCTTAAAACCTATCCTGCGTGATAATATAGGTGAATCTAATGACAATGTAGAGTCCCTGTGGGTGGAGATAAGGGGAGGGGGAAAAAATAATAAATTACTGATAGGGGTTTGTTATAAATCTCCAAAAATAATGGAAGCAATGGAGAATATCCTCGTAAAGCAAATAGATGAAGCTGCGACTCAAGGAGAAGTCATTATTATGGGGGACTTCAACTACCTTGAAATAGATTGGGGAACAGAAAACTGCAGTTCCAGCAAAGGTAATCGGTTTTTGACAACTATGAGAGACAATTACCTTTCACAACTGGTTCAGGACCCAACAAGGAAGGGGGCACTGCTAGACCTAATATTAACCAACAGGCCAGACCGCATATCAAATATAAGGGTTGGGGGTCACTTGGGGAATAGTGATCACAAAATAATAAGTTTTCATGTAACCTTTAATAAGATGGGTAGTAGGGGGGTGACAAGGACACTATACTTCAGGAGGGCAAATCTCCAACGGATGAGAGAGGATCTTGGTGCAATTAACTGGGACGATATCCTGAGACACAAAAATACACAAAGAAAATGGGAGACATTTATTAGCATCCTGGATAGGACCTGTGCACAGTATATACCGTATGGGAATGAACATACTAGAAATAGGAGGAAACCAATATGGCTAAATAGAGCTGTAAGGGGCGCAATAAGGGACAAAAAGAAAGCATTTAGAGAATTAAAGGAAGTAGGTAGTGAGGAGGCATTAAATAAATACAGAAAATTAAATAAATTCTGTAAAAAGCAAATCAAGGCAGCAAAGATTGAGACAGAGAGACTCATTGCCAGAGAGAGTAAAAATAATCCCAAAATATTCTTTAACTATATAAATAGTAAGAAACTAAAAAATGACAGTGTTGGCCCCCTTAAAAATAGTCTGGGTGAAATGGTGGATGAGGATGAGGAAAAAGCCAATATGCTAAATGACTTTTTTTCATCAGTATTTACAAAAGAAAATCCCATGGCAGACAAAACAACTAGTGATAAAAATTCCCCATTAAATGTCACCTGCTTAACCCAGCAGGAAGTACAGCGGCGTCTAAAAATAACTAAAATTGACAAATCTCCGGGCCCGGATGGGATACATCCCCGAGTACTGCAGGAACTAAGTACAGTCATTGATAGACCATTATTTTTAATCTTTAAAGACTCCATAATAACAGGGTCTGTACCACAGGACTGGCGTATAGCAAATGTGGTGCCAATATTCAAAAAAGGGGCAAAAACTGAACTCGGTAATTATAGGCCAGTAAGCTTAACCTCTACTGTGGGTAAAATCCTGGAGGGCATTCTAAGGGATGCTATGCTGGAGTATCTGAAGAGGAATAACCTCATAACCCAGTATCAGCATGGGTTTACTAGGGACCGTTCATGTCAGACTAATTTGATCAGCTTCTATGAAGAGGTAAGTTCCGGACTGGACCAAGGGAACCCAGTGGACGTAGTATATATGGACTTTTCCAAAGCTTTTGATACGGTGCCACACAAAAGGTTGTTACATAAAATGAGAGTAATGGGGATAGGGGAAAATATGTGTAAGTGGGTTGAGAGCTGGCTCAGGGATAGGAAACAAAGGGTGGTTATTAATGGAGCACACTCGGACTGGGTCACGGTTAGCAGTGGGGTACCACAGGGGTCAGTATTGGGCCCTCTTCTTTTTAACATATTTATTAATGACCTTGTAGGGGGCATTTAGAGTAGAATTTCAATATTTGCAGATGACACTAAACTTTGCAGGGTAATCAATACAGGGGAGGACAATTTTATATTACAGGATGATTTATGTAAACTAGAAGCTTGGGCTGATAAATGGCAAATGAGCTTTAATGGGGATAAATGTAAGGTCATGCACTTGGGTAGAAGTAATAAGATGTATAACTATGTGCTTAATTCTAAAACTCTGGGCAAAACCGTCAATGAAAAAGACCTGGGTGTATGGGTGGATGACAAACTCATATTCAGTGGTCAGTGTCAGGCAGCTGCTACAAAGGCAAATAAAATAATGGGATGTATTAAAAGAGGCATAGATGCTCATGAGGAGAACATAATTTTACCTCTATACAAGACACTAGTTCGACCACACTTAGAATACTGTGTACAGTTCTGGTCTCCGGTGTATAAGAAAGACATAGCTGAACTGGAGCGGGTGCAGAGAAGAGCGACCAAGGTTATTAGAGGACTGGGGGGTCTGCAATACCAAGATAGGTTATTACACTTGGGGCTATTTAGTTTGGAAAAACGAAGACTAAGGGGTGATCTTATTTTAATGTATAAATATATGAGGGGACAGTACAAAGACCTTTCTGATGATCTTTTTAATCATAGACCTGAGACAGGGACAAGGGGGCATCCTCTACGTCTGGAGGAAAGAAGGTTTAAGCATAATAACAGACGCGGATTCTTTACTGTAAGAGCAGTGAGACTATGGAACTCTCTGCCATATGATGTTGTAATGGGTGATTCATTAATTAAATTTAAGAGGGGACTGGATACCTTTCTGGAAAAGTATAATGTTACAGGGTATATACACTAGATTCCTTGATAAGGCGTTGATCCAGGGAACTAGTCTGATTGCCGTATGTGGAGTCGGGAAGGAATTTTTTTCCCCATGGTGGAGTTACTCTTTGCCACATGGTTTTTTTTTGCCTTCCTCTGGATCAACATGTTAGGGCATGTTAGGTTAGGCTATGGGTTGAACTAGATGGACTTACAGTCTTCCTTCAACCTTAATAACTATGTAACTATGTAACTATAATATATCGCTGGGTGTTAAATAAACCTTAAATTGAAAGCACCCTAACTAAAACTATATCTGAGATCGCATGTCCATCATAATTGAGGTCTTTAACAGCATGCCTATATAAGTGCAACCCTAATGGAGCACATCCAAGATAAATAGTTACTGCAACATGCCCTTAACAGAGAAAATATCCTAAATCCATATACAAAGGATAAACATTTCTTACACTATGCCCAAAGTAGGTCAACAGATATGATTATAAAACCCAGTCAATACTGGCAAACTTATCTGTACTTATATCTTGAAAACATCAACCTCGCCTCGTTTCCCTCCCATGATACAGTTCCTCAGGAGGCATATGGGATAAACTGTGTATATCTACAACATCAGAGATAAATGCAGCGCCTGGTTGCAGGTGTAGATACCTCCATGGCCCAGGTGCCTTTGCATAGGATGATGACTCTCCCACCGAAGAAGGGCATTGATGGCTGTAGGCTTACGAAATAGCCTGGTGTCCAGCATACCATTGGGTTTTATAGTTATCTTAACATCCAGGAAGGCTAGTTCACACATATCACTTTCTGATATAAACCTCAAACCAGTAGGGATCATATCACTATCCCATATATTATACTGACCATCACACAGGATTATTATTATAAACTAGATGGTGGCCCGATTCTAACACATCGGGTATTCTAGAATATGTATGTTTGTACGTCGTGCTGTGAGTGGGGGTTAAATTCCGCGCCAATATCGCTGATTGGTCGCGCCCGGCTGGCCGATCAGCGAAGCGTGGTTCAAAACTGGCACCAATTCACGGCCGGACTGCGCCTGTTGCTGATTGGTCATGGCCGGCCTGAGCACGAACAATGACCGAAGTGGTGTTTAAATACCGCGCCAATATCGCTGATTGGTCGCGGCCGGCCAGGTGCGATCAATCAGCGAAGCGTGGTTTAAATCCCGCGTCAATTCGCGGCTGGACTGCGTCTGCTGCTGATTGGTCGCAGGATGTTGGGGGTTCGGGGTGCAGGATATTGTACAGCCACGTAGTATATAGCACAGCCACGTAGTATATAGCACAGCCACGTAGTATATAGCACAGCCACGTAGTATATAGCAGCCACATAGTATGTAGCAGCCACATAGTATATAGCAGCCACATAGTATATAGCACAGCCTACATACTATATAACACAGACAGCCACGTAGTATAAAGCAGAGCCACGTACTATATAGCACAGCCACGTGGTATATAGAAGCCACGTAGTATATAGCACAGCCTACGTACTATATAACACAGACAGCCACGTAGTATATAGCAGAGCCACGTAGTATATAGCACAGCCACGTAGTATATAGCAGCCACATAGTATATAGCACAGCCACATGGTATATAACAGCCACATAGTATATAGCAGCCATGTAGTATATAGCAGCCACGTAGTATATAACACAGCGTACGCAGTAAATAACACAGCCCACGCAGTATATAACACTGCCAACGTAGTATATATCAGTCACGCAGTATATAACACAGCCCACGTAGTATACAGCAGTGTGGGCACCATATCTCTGTTAAAAAAAGAATTAAAATAAAAAATAGTTATATACTCACCCTCCGGCGGCCACCGAAGTTGTCCCGATGCGTGCAAGGCTGCCACCAGCTTCCATTCCCAGTGTTGCATTGCAAAATTACCCAGATGACTTAGCAGTCTCACGAGACTGCTAAGTCATCTGGGTAATTTCGCAATGCATCTCTGGGAACGGAAGCTGGTGGCAGCCTTGCCGCTCGCGCGCATCAGTGGACGGCGGAAGGTGAGAATAGCACCTTTTTTATTAGTTTTAACATTATATCTTTTTACTATTGATGCTGCATAGGCAGCATCAATAGTATAAAGTTCGTCACACAGTGTTAATAGCAGCGTTAACAGACTGGTTACACCGCGGTGTAACGCAGTTGGTTTAACGGACTGCTAAAACGCTATGTGGGCGGCGGGCGCTGACTGGGGGGGGGAGTATGGAGGGGGCACTGACTGCAGGGGAGTAGGGAGCGGCCATTTCGCGGCTGGACTGTGCCCGTCGCTTATTGCTCACAGCCGGCTGGCCGTGACCAATCTGCGACTTGGGATTTCCGTGACAGACAGACAAATAGACGGAAGTGCGCCTTAGACGATTATATATATAGATAGGGATTTTCATATAAAGCTGCATGATCCGGTCATCAGCCCGTGTGTATAAGTGCAATAGTCAAGTGTCAAGCACAGTTATTGTGTGCATAGAGGATGTGGAGACGGATGGATAGTAGGGTGCAGATTCAGAATATTTGTAAGGAGGGAACAGGGAAAAGTTAGTTTACTGAGTAGTTGATGTGGTAGGCTTGTTTGAAGAGATGGGTTTTCAAAGAGCGCTTGAATAGGTCGGGGCTAGGTATCAACCTGATCGTCTGAGGAAGTGCATTCCAGAGAGCTGGCTCAGCATGAGAGAAGTCTTGGAGATGGAGGTGTGAGGTTAGGATTGCGGGGGATGTTAGTCTAGGTCATTTGTAGAACGGAGGGCACGTGTAGAGCTTTGTGAGTGAGAGAGATGAGTTTATACTGGACCCTGTAGCGAATGTGCAGCACCCCAGAGTCCTGGTCGTTGCAGTTCTATTGCTTCGCCAATATGGGGAGCTATGGTACGTCTGATGGCACTGAAGGAATTCATCTGACCAGGTATCACAGACACCAATGCATTTCACAGTCGGGTACTATTCATTAGGCCACTCCTCACATACTGGTAAAACTGGGGGTCAGGCAGGAAGTTAGATCAGAAAGCTACTGGGAATCGAACAGGCAACACCTTGTGGCAGAGGGTGTTGCAGGGGGAGACCAGAAGGGTCCCTGTCAGGTTTGGGACCCTGACAGAGGCCTGGCAACGAGGAAGAACGTTACGGGACCGTGCCTGCTCAGTATAGCGGCGGTGCCCTAAGAAAGGATTAGAAGCGAGATATATTGTGCTGAGTGAGAAACGAGATCAACGTACTAGGAGAACACCAGTGGGAGTCGTGCTGTTAGACCGAGGCAACATCCCACTGAGGCGCAACTAACCGGTGGCCGGAACGCCGAGGAAGTATTTATACATCTAGCTCCAAGCAATACTTCAAACCTACGGCAGGACAGTCAATTACAGGCGGGCTGTCTAACCTAAATCACCTAAGCAGACATAGGGGGCAACTTGTGGAGAGGGGCGACTCTAGGGTCCCGGAAGAGCTCCGAGCCTACCCGTCAAACGGGTGCGTCCTATCACCATCTGGGAGGGATGAAGAAGAGAACATCATCCAGTTGTGAGGGAACATCAGAAACAGACACAACAGTTGTGGGGACTATCCCGTAAGCACAGCAGGGGAGGACCGCAACACACTAGCGCTAGGGGTAGACACAGATTTCCACCTGCAAAGGGAGTTCTGGAGGTGCCATCAGACCGGCCGGACTTGCGCAGCCTGGTTGACCGTATTCCGGACTGAGGACCCTGAATTCATCAGTAAAGAGGTAAAGAGACTGCAACCTGGTGTCCTCGTTATTTACCGTCACACTGCACCGCAACCTCACCACCATTACATCATCTTCGCTACCACCTATATATTGTACGCCCCTCAGCAGGGTCACGGACCGGGACTAGCCACCGTGACAACCCCAGAGCAGAGACCCAGAGGCCCGGTACCGGGTACCCCTCGGCCCTGCGGCAGTGGGGGCGCTACAAATGGGTAGCCAGTATAATGACAGGCACAATATGGTGGTATCGGAGAAACGGCTGGACAGAAATATGACCCTGGCTGCCGCATTCAAAAATGGATTGGAGAGGAGAAAATTTGATAAGAGGGAGACCGATCAGAAGAGAGTTGCAGTAGTCCAGACGAGAATGAATAAGAGCGACAGTAAGTCTTAGCAGTTTCAAAGGAGAGAAAAGGTCGGATTCTGGAGATGTTTTTAAGATGCAGGTGACAAGAGTAAGTCAAAGATCGGATATAGGGAGTAAAAGAAAGTTTGGTGTCGAATATGACCCCAAAACAGCGGGCATGCTGCTTGGGAGTTTTGGTTGAACCCTCCAGGGTTATTTCGATGTTGGGTAGAATGAGGTTAGTAGAAGGGAGAAACACAAAAAGTTCAGTTTTGGAGAGATTTAGTTTCAGATAGAGGGAGGACATGATGTTAGAGACAGCAGACAGACAATCCTTGGTATTTTGAATTAGGGTAGGGGTGATGTAAGGGGAAGAAGTGTATAATTGGGTGTCGTCAGCATAGAGATGGTACTGGAACCCAAATCTGCTGTTTATCCAATAGGGGCAGTGTATAGAGAGAAGAGGAGGGGGCCTAGGACTGAGCCCTGCAGAACCCCAAAAGTAAGGGGACGAGGAGAAGAAGAGGAGCCGGCAAAAGATACAGTGAAAGAGCGGTCAGAGAGGTAGGAGGAGATCCAGGAGAAGGCTGTGTCCTTGAGGCCTATAGAGCGGAGCATAGTGAGGAGGAGCTGGTGATCCACAGTGTCAAATGCGGCAGAAAGATCCAGGAGAATCAGCAGGGAGCAATGACCTTTGGATTTAGCTGTTATTAGATCATTAGAGACTTTAGTGAGGGCAGTTTCAGTAGAGTGTAAAGAGCCAATGATGGGACAGTAGTAGTCCCATCATCCTGCTAATGTGTTGAATGTAAAAAAAACAAACACAAACATACATACTACATACAACATACATGCAACATACATACTACATACATACTACATGCATACAACATACTACATACATACGCCATACATACAACATACATAGATATAAAACAAGTAGAAATACACTGGCACTATGCTGAGATAAAGATGGGGGGAAAAGATAAAGGTACCAGGTACAGCTGCTGGTGATGGACAGGGTTACATGGGGAACTCCAGCCCTGACGAAGAAGGATCGCATCCTTCGAAACGCGTTGGATTGGACACATCCCCATACGTGCCCGCCCACTAGCCGTGTGACATCACACTATCCACCACGCCCCCCTCACTGCTTCGGCGTTGCTTCCGGCCGGGGCACGCTTGAAGTTAGCGGTGTCTACCTGTCCCCGGCATCCGATTGCCTGAACTGCTGTGTGGGGATCTGGGCGCTACCACCATCCCCCGGCCTCTTTATTCTGCAGCACGGAGCCGGTCTCACTATTTTGGGAGGATCCACGCATCTGCACCTGGAGACTATGTTCATTGCAGCATTCAGTAAGTGCATAACTACATTCTTTCAGGCCTTTATTGAATGTGTTGCCCCCATACACAACTCTAGAGCTCAACTTTAGGTACACCTTACAGCGCAGGTGATCATTTACTATCTTTCACTAACATACATACATACTACATACATACAACATACATACTACATACATACATACGTACTACATACACACATACAACATACTACATACATACTACATACATACTACATACATACAACATACTACATACATACAGCATACTACATACATACATACTACATTCATACAACATACATACTACATACACCATACATACTACATACATACATACTACATACATACTACATACATGCATACATACTACATACTGTAGCGTGGCTAATGGTTGTCTAGTTGACGGGAGATATGTGTCACATAGGTGGCTTGCCGCTGTGATGTAACCATGCCTAACTATATGTGTTTCAGGACCTGTGGTGATGTCATAACCACATGTCTAATCATGTGATGGGTTCTGGGTGTGGTTAGACCTATAAAAGAAAGGCTAATGCTTAACACAGGGGATATGTGTGGAGGTGCTAGCCTCCAGAGTGTGTTAAGGCTCCAGGACTGATCCTGAAGGACTGGACACTTGTTTTTCCTTTGCCTAAGCTAAAGGCTATTTGTTTTCTGTTTTGCTATATGGTTTATGAAGCAATAAACCTTTGAACTTTTGATGGAACATGCCTCCTAAAGTGTCAGCCGTCGCACTTGAGTGAGTGAAACCCCTACAATTGGTGGAGAATGCGGGCAGCATTCCCAGTGGAGACATAAGTCTGTTTTGATTGTCCTGGGTCAAGTCTGATGTAAGCCAGCAAGCATTACCGCGGAAAATGGAGGACCTGCTGAAACACTTGGTCCAGTTGCAATCACAGCAGGAGCAACAGCAGCAGATATAGCAAGAGACCAACAAGCTGTTGATGCAGCAGATGCAACAGAGCCAGCAGGAGCAACGGCAGCAGATGCAACAGTACCAGCAGGAGCAACGGCAGCAGATGCAGCTTCTGGCAACCGCCATCCGGGGCAAGACGAGCGCCCCAACCCCAGGTCTGGCTGATGACACCCACATCCGGAAGACGGTAAGACGTGCATTGCAGAAAATGACTCCCGGGGAGGATGTTGAGGCCTTCCTGACGGTGTTTGAGAGGGTTGCTGAGAGGGAAAAACTTCTGCCAGAGCAATGGGCAGAGGTATTGGCGCCTTACCTGACGGGGGAACCTCAGAAGGCGTACTATGATTTGACCTTGCAGGATGCCAAGGAGTATCACAAATTGAAAGCCGAGATTCTCGCACATTTGGGGGTGACACTGACTGTTAGGGCACAGCAAATTCACTGCTGGGCCTATCAACGGGATAAACCGCCTCGCTCCCAAATGTTTGACCTGTTGCACCTGGTCCAGAAATGGCTGCAGCCAGAGTCCTCTGTGCCTGCACAGATGGAAGAATGGGTGATGATGGATCGGTTTGTGCATTCCCTCCCGAGGTCTATGCAGACTTGGGTTGCCCAGGGTGATCCCCAGAATGCCGACGAACTGATCGGACTGGTCGAGAGATACCAAGGGATGGAAGGCTCCTTCGGGAGGCAGCCCATGCCGTACTGGGGGTCCCAGAAAGGTGCTGAGTCCCAAAAAGGGGTGGGGCGTCCAAGGTCACAAAGGGCAGGGGAGTTGGTGCCCAAGGTCCCTACGGGTGATATTATTTGCTGGAGGTGCCAAGGGCCCGGACATATAGCTGCCCGTTGTTCCCAGACCACTGAGCAGATGGACTGCAGCATGAGACGCCGTAGTTCATACTATGCATATCCAGCCTGCAGTGTGAACTCTCCGCCCAATGAGGGGTCTCAAGCGTGTTCTGTAAAGGCGAATGGTCGAGCAGTAACAGCGCTTTTAGACTCGGGGAGCTTAGTGACCCTGGGGAGGGCCACTTTCCCTCTCCACCTGCTCCCGGGAAAGAAGGTCAGCATGCGGTGCATACATGGGGATGCAAAGGACTACCCTATGGCCAGGGTGGATATTGAAACGGCGTGTGACACTGAGTCCCATGAAGTCGGCGTCGTTCGGGACTTGTTGCACCCTATAATTATTGGTCGGGATTTCTGTTTGTTTTGGGATTTGTGGGGTAAGGTGTCATGATTCCAATGGCTGGGAATCACAAAAAAAGGGCAAGCACAAAAATAGGACGAGCTCTAGGGTGATGGAACCTGAGCTGACCGCGATCCTGAACTTAACACACACACTAGCAGCAGCCGGGGAACGTGCCTGCGGGGACTCTAGACGTCTCGTGCCAGCCGGAGAACTAACTTCCCCTAGAAGATGAAACGCAGACCTCTCTTGCCTCCTAGAGAAATACCCCAAAGAAATAGCAGCCCCCCACATGTAATGACGGTGAATTAAGAGGAAGGCACATACGTAGATATGAAAACAGTTTTAGCAAAATGAGGCCCGCTAAAGCTAGATAGCAGAAGGATACAAAAGTAATCTAGGCGGTCAGCGAAAAACCCTTTCTTCAAAAAACCATCCTGAAATTACTGGGACCCATGTGCCAACTCATGGTACATGGGGAGTAATTTCAGCCCACTAGAGCAACCAGCAGCAAGGATTCATATGTATGCAAGCTGGACTAAAAACATGATAAGGCAGAACACAAAAACAGGAAAATCAGAACTTAGCTTGTCCAGCAGATTATAGGAGCAGGTAGCAGAGGCAAACAGAGACACTCTGATTACATTGATAGCCGGCTAGGGAATGACAGGAAAGCCAGGTTAAATAGGAAACTCCCAGCCTCTGATGGAACAGGTGGGAACCAGAGACCGCAACCCACCAAAGTCACCCAGTACCACTTGTAACCACCAGAGGGAGCCCAAAAACAGAATCCACAACAGTACCCCCCCCCCTTGAGGAGGGGTCACCGAACCCTCACGAGAACCCCCAGGGCGATCAGGATGAGCCCTATGGAAGGCGCGGACCAAATCAGTCGCATGAACATCAGAGGCGACCACCCAAGAATTATCCTCCTGACCATAACCCTTCCACTTAACCAAATATTGGAGCCTTCGCCTGAGACAACTTTAAATTGTCCACCACCTGATTCCAAATCTGATGTAACCTGTCCACCACCACGTCCACTCCAGGACAATCAGAAGGCTCCACCTGACCAGAGGAAAAACGAGGATGAAACCCCGAATTACAAAAGAAAGAAGAAACCAAGGTAGCAGAACTAGCCCGATTATTAAGAGCAAATTCGGCCAGCGGCAAAAAGGCAACCCAGTCATCTTGATCAGCAGAAACAAAACACCTTAAATAAGTTTCTAAGGTCTGATTAGTTCGCTCCGTCTGGCCATTCGTCTGAGGATGGAATGCAGACGAAAAAGACAAATTAATGCCCATCTTAGCACAAAACGTCCGCCAAAACCTAGACACAAACTGGGATCCCCTGTCAGAAACGATATTCTCCGGAATCCCATGCAAACGAACCATGTTCTGAAAAAACAGAGGGACCAACTCAGACGAGGAAGGCAACTTAGGCAAGGGTACCAAATGAACCATCTTAGAAAAGCGGTCACACACAACCCAGATGACGGACATTTTCTGTGAGACAGGGAGATCTGAAATAAAATCCATGGAAATGTGCGTCCAAGGCCTCTTCGGGATAGGCAAGGATAACAACAACCCACTGGCCCGAGAACAGCAAGGCTTAGCCCGAGCACAAACTTCACAAGACTGCACAAAGGTACGCACATCCCTTGACAAGGAAGGCCACCAAAAAGACCTGGCCACCAAGTCTCTAGTACCAAATATTCCAGGATGACCAGCCAATGCAGAAGAATGGACCTCGGAGATGACTCTACTGGTCCAATCATCCGGAACAAACAGTCTTTCTGGCGGACAACGATCAGGTTTATCCGCCTGAAACTCCTGCAATGCACGTCGCAAGTCTGGGGAGACGGCAGACAATATCACCCCATCCCTAAGGATACCAGTAGGCCCAGAGTCTCCAGGAGAGTCAGGCACAAAACTCCTGGAAAGAGCATCTGCTTTCACATTCTTTGAACCTGGCAGGTACGAGACCACAAAATTGAAACGAGAGAAAAACAATGACCAACGAGCCTGTCTAGGATTCAGGCGCCTGGCAGACTCAAGGTAAATCAGATTTTTGTGATCAGTCAAGACCACCACACGATGTCTAGCACCCTCAAGCCAATGACGCCACTCCTCAAATGCCCACTTCATGGCCAAAAGCTCCCGATTACCAACATCATAATTCTGCTCGGCGGGCGAGAATTTTCTAGAAAAGAACGCACATGGCTTCATCACCGAGCCATCGGAACTTCTCTGTGACAAAACCGCCCCCGCTCCAATCTCGGAAGCATCAACCTCAACCTGAAAAGGAAGTGAAACATCTGGTTGACATAACACAGGAGCAGAAGAGAACCGGCGCTTAAGTTCCTGAAAGGCCTCCACAGCCGTAGGAGACCAATTAGCAACATCAGCACCTTTTTTAGTCAAATCAGTCAAAGGCTTAACAACACTGGAAAAATTAGTTATGAAACGACGATAAAAATTAGCAAAACCCAAGAAATTCTGAAGACTCTTAACAGATGTAGGTTGTGTCCAGTCACAGATCGCCTGAACCTTGACGGGATCCATCTCAATAGTAGAAGGAGAAAAAATGTACCCCAAAAAAGAAATCTTCTGGACTCCAAAGAGACATTTTGAGCCCTTCACAAACAAAGAAATGGCCCGCAGGACTTGAAACACCTTCCTGACCTGTTGAACATGAGACTCCCAGTCATCAGAAAAAAACAAAATATCATCCAAATACACAATCATAAATTTATCCAGGTATTCACGGAAAATATTGTGCATAAAGGACTGAAAGACTGAAGGAGCATTAGAAAGTCCAAAAGGCATTACCAAATACTCAAAATGGCCCTCAGGCGTATTAAATGCGGTTTTCCACTCATCACCCTGCTTTATCCGCACAAGATTATACGCACCACGAAGATCTATCTTAGTGAACCACCTAGCCCCCTTAATGCGAACAAACAAATCAGTCAATAATGGCAATGGATACTGATATTTGACTGTAATCTTATTCAGAAGGCGATAATCTATACAAGGCCTCAGGGAACCATTTTTTTTAGCCACGAAAAAAAAACCTGCTCCCAGAGGGGACGAAGATGGACGAATATGTCCCTTTTCCAAGGACTCCTTAATATAATTCCGCATAGCAGTATGCTCTGGCACTGACAGATTAAATAAACGACCCTTAGGGAACTTACTGCCAGGAATTAAATCTATAGCACAGTCACAATCCCTATGAGGAGGGAGCGAATTGAGCTTAGACTCCTCAAAAACATCCCGATAGTCAGACAAAAACACAGGGACCTCAGAAGGAGTAGATGAAGCGATTGAAATCAGAGGTGCGTCATCATGAACCCCCTGACATCCCCAGCTTAACACATACATTGTTTTCCAATCCAGGACTGGATTATGAGTTTGTAACCATGGCAGACCAAGCACTAGTACATCATGTAAATTATACAATACAAGGAAGCGAATCACCTCCTGATGAACGGGAGTCATGCGCATGGTCACTTGTGTCCAGTACTGCGGTTTATTCATAGCCAATGGTGTAGAGTCAATTCTCTTCAAAGGAATAGGAACTTCCAGAGGCTCCAGACTAAAACCGCAGCGTTTGGCAAATGACCAATCCATAAGACTCAGGGCAGCGCCCGAATCTACATAGGCATCGACGGAAATGGATGACAGTGAACAAATCAGAGTTACAGACAAAATGAACTTAGACTGCAGAGTACTAATGGCAAAAGATTTATCAACCTTTTTTGTGCGTTTAGAGCATGCTGATATAACATGAGCTGAATCACCACAATAAAAACACAATCCATTTTTCCGCCTATAGTTTTGCCGTTCACTTCTGGACTGAATTCTATCACATTGCATAGTCTCAGGTGCCTGTTCAGAAGACACCGCCAACTGGTGCACAGGTTTGCGCTCCCGTAAACGCCAATCAATCTGAATGGCCATAGTCATAGACTCATTCAGACCTGTAGGCGCAGGGAACCCCACCATAATATCCTTAATGGCCTCAGAAAGACCATCTCTGAAGTTTGCAGCCAGGGTGCACTCATTCCACTGAGTAAGCACCGACCATTTCCGAAATTTTTGACAATATACTTCCACTTCATCTTGCCCCTGAGAGAGGGCTAATAAAGCTTTTTCAGCCTGAATCTCTAGGTTAGGTTCCTCATAGAGCAATCCCAGTGCCAGAAAAAACGCATCCACACTGAGCAATGCAGGATCCCCTGGTGCCAATGCAAATGCCCAATTCTGAGGGTCACCCCGCAGGAAAGATATAACAATCTTGACCTGCTGAGCAGGGTCTCCAGAGGAGCGAGATTTCAAAGAAAGAAACAATTTGCAATTGTTCCTGAAATTCAGGAAACTAGATCTATCTCTAGAAAAAAACTCTGGAATAGGAATTTTAGGTTCAGACATAGGAGTGTGAACAACAAAATCTTGTATGTTTTGAACCTTAGCAGCAAGATTATTCAGGCTGGAAGCCAAACTCTGGACATCCATGTTAAACAGCTGAGGTCAGAGCCATTCAAGGGTTAAGAGGAGGTAAGAAGCAGCTAGACAGCAATTAAGGGCTAGGCAGCAAAACTCTGAGGAAGGAAAAAAAAAAAACCTTCCTCAAAACTTCTTTTTCTCCTGCTTCAGCCCAAACAATTAACACTTTGCGGTCCGGCTATACTGTCATGATTCCAATGGCTGGGAATCACAAAAAAAGGGCAAGCACAAAAATAGGACGAGCTCTAGGGTGATGGAACCTGAGCTGACCGCGATCCTGAACTTAACACACACACTAGCAGCAGCCGGGGAACGTGCCTGCGAGGACTCTAGACTTCCCCTAGAAGATGAAAAGCAGACCTCTCTTGCCTCCTAGAGAAATACCCCAAAGAAATAGCAGCCCCCCACATGTAATGACGGTGAATTAAGAGGAAGGCACATACGTAGATATGAAAACAGTTTTAGCAAAATGAGGCCCGCTAAAGCTAGATAGCAGAAGGATACAAAAGTAATCTAGGCTGTCAGCGAAAAACCCTTTCTTCAAAAAACCATCCTGAAATTACTGGGACCCATGTGCCAACTCATGGTACATGGGGAGTAATTTCAGCCCACTAGAGCAACCAGCAGCAAGGATTCATATGTATGCAAGCTGGACTAAAAACATGACAAGGCAGAACACAAAAACAGGAAAATCAGAACTTAGCTTGTCCAGCAGATTATAGGAGCAGGTAGCAGAGGCAAACAGAGACACTCTGATTACATTGATAGCCGGCAAGGGAATGACAGGAAAGCCAGGTTAAATAGGAAACTCCCAGCCTCTGATGGAACAGGTGGGAACCAGAGACCGCAACCCACCAAAGTCACCCAGTACCACTTGTAACCACCAGAGGGAGCCCAAAAACAGAATCCACAACAGTAAGGGTTCTGAGGTCGCTAGCAAGAGTAGGGAACCAATGAACCCTAAAAAGGTATCGCCACACCCAGAGACAGACAGGTTTCCTTTTTGTGTCCTGGTTGGGGATGAGGAGGAAGTGTCCCCTGCATCTGACATTCTGGAGTTAGAGGTAACCGGTGAAAATTTTGGGACTGCCCAACATAGGGACCCCACTCTGAGGGAAGCCTTTCATAATGTCACAGCTATTAATGGGGTTGTACAGGAGCTGGGGGTAGACACAAGATTTCCCCATTTTCTGATGAATGGGGAGTTGTTGTACCGAGTCACGAAAATAAGGGAGGAGTTGATAGAGCAGTTGGTAGTGCCGGGTCCATACAGACGGAAGGTATTGGATATGGCCCATTCACACATCTTGGGTGGACACCTAGGGGTGGAAAAAACACAGGAACGGGTTGTGCAGAGGTTCTATTGGCCTGGGTGTCACCGGGAAATATTGAACTATTGCAGGTCCTGCCCTACATGTCAGTTAACTGCCCCCACTCCTCATTTCCGGAGCCCACTTGTGCCATTGCCTATTATTGAGGTTCCATTCGAGAGAATTGCCATGGACTTGGTCGGTCCCTTAGTTAAATCAGCCCGGGGCCATCAGTATATATTAGTCATCCTGGACTATGCCACATGCTATCCTGAGGCAATTCCTCTGAGAAATTCTTCCTCGAAGAGTAAAGCCCACGAGTTGGTCCATGTGTTTTCCCGGACAGGTCTGCCGAAGGAGATTATGACTTACCAGGGGACACCTTTCATGAGCAAGGTGATGGGAGTGTTATGCAAAGCCCTGAAAATCTCCCATTTGAGGACCTCGGTGTACCATCCCCAGTCAGATGGTCTTGTTTAGAGATTTAACAAGACACTGAAGAGCATGCTGAGAAAAGCTATAGATAAAGACGGTAGAGACTGGGACTGTCTCTTACCATATCTGATGTTTTCCATTCGTGAAGTTCCACAGGCCTCCACAGGGTTCTCACCGTTTAAGCTTCTATATGGCCGACATCCGAGAGGACTCCTGGATATAGCCAAGGAAACTTGGGAAGCTGAAATTACGCCCCACAGAAGCGTCATTGAGCATATGGCCCTGATGCAGCAGAGGATTGCAAAGGTGATGCCTATCGTGAAAGAACACCTGCCCCAGGCACAAGAAGCTCAGGCCAGGGTCTACAACCGGTCTGCCAGAGTTAGGCAGTTCAATCCGGGAGACCGAGTTCTTGTGTTAGTTCCGACGGTGGAGAGCAAGTTCTTGGCCAAATGGCAAGGGCCATATGAGGTCGTAGAGAAGCTTGGTGAGGTAAACTATAAAATTTACCAACCAGGTAGATGGAAACCAAACCAAATCTACCATGTCAACCTCATCAAGCCATGGCAAGATAGAGAGCTGGTAGTAACTCCATGTTTGCTGGGCAACCCAGAAGGTGAGGTTGGAGGGGTTACTATAGCGGAGACGCTATCGAAGGCCCAGAAACAGCAGTGCCAGGAGTTACTCCAGTAGAACAGGTACCTGTTTTCAGAGTTGCCAGGGTGCACGAAGGTCATAGAGCACGAGGTCCTAACAGAGCCACATGTGCGGGTGAAAGTGAAGCCCTATCGAATTCCTGAGGCCCGTCGAGAAGTAATCTCCAAGGAAGTCGAACGTATGTTGAAGCTTGGAGTCATTGAGGAATCCAAGAGCGGTTGGTCAAGCCCAATTGTCCTGGTCCCAAAACCTGATGGGGAGTGGAGGTTTTGCAATGACTATCGAAAGTTGAATGAGGTCTCCAAGTTCGACGCATATCCCATGCCATGCGTTGATGAGCTCATCGAAAGACTTGGGCCCGCCAGGTATATAACCACCTTGGATTTGACAAAGGGGTATTGGCAGATACCCATGGCACAGGAAGACAAGGAGAAGACAGCATTTTCTACATCAGATGGATGCTTCCAGTATGTCCGGATGCCGTTTGGCCTACAGGGAGCTCCGGCAACCTTCCAGAGGTCTATAGATAGAATCCTTGCACCCCATAAGCCATACGCTGCTGCGTACCTGGATGATATCGTCATCTTTAGCCTGGACTGGGAGAGTCATCTGGAAAAAGTCCAAGCAGTGTTTGATGCTCTAAGGGAGGCAGGGTTTACAATAAACCCGAAGAAGTGTGCCTTGGGTAAGGAAGAAGCTAAGTACCTATAATATGTAGTGGGTAGTGTTGAGCATTCCGATACCGCAAGTATCGGGTATCGGCCGATACTTGCGGGTATCGGAATTCCGATACCGAGATCCGATACTTTTGTGGTATCGGGTATCGGTATCGAAACAACATTAATGTAAAAATGTGTAAAAGAGAGAATTAAAATAAAAAATATTGCTATACTCACCTCTCCGACGCAGCCTGCACCTTACCGAGGGAAGCGGCAGCGTTCTTTGTTTAAAATTCGCGCTTTCCTTTCCTTTACAGCTGGGCCTCCGGGGGGAGCTAAGGGTGCTATTCATTAGGCCACTCCCCACCATAGTGGGTAAACTGGGGGTCAGGCAGGAAGTTAGAGGAGAAAGCTGACTGGATTGAACGAAGCAACACCTTGTGGCAGAGGGTGTTGTGGAGGAAGAGACGGTAGGGTCTCTGTCAGGGGTGGGATCCTGACAGAGGCTTGGCATCGGAAAGAACGTAACGGGACCGTGCCTGCTCAGCATAGCGGCGGTGCCCTAAGAAAGGACTAGAAGCGAGATAGATTGTGCTGAGTGAGAAACGAGATCAAGCGAAAGGAGAATACCAGTAGGGGTCATGCTGTAGGACCGGAGCAACATCCTACTGAGGCGCATTACCGGTGGCCGGAACGCCGAGGGAGTGGAATAACATACAGCTTCAAGCCATACTCCAAACAGCGGCAGGGCAGTCAGTTTAAGGCGGGCTGTCTAACACATATCACCTATGAAGTCTTGGGGGGCAATTGCGGGAGAGGGGCGTCTCTAGGGTCCCGGAAGAACTCCAGGCCTACCTGACAAACGGGTGCCGTTCCAACCTGAATAACAGGGAGGGATGGAATACGAGGAGAACATCAATTAATCGAGTTGTGAGGGAACTTAAGAAACAGACACAACCGTTGTGGGGTACTTTCCGTGAGCACAGCAGGGAAGGACTACAACACACAGCGCTAGAAGGAGGGCACTGATTTCCACCTGTGAGGAGAACCCTGGAGGTGCCATTGGACCGGTCGGACTTGCGCAGCCTGGTGAACCGTATTCTGGACTGAGGACCCAGAGATCTCCAGTAAAGAGGTAAAGAGACTGCAACCTGGTGTCCTCGTTATTTGCCGCGACCTGCATCTCACCACTGCACCGCTACACCACCATTAACCCCACTTATTGCACCGGACGTCCCCCACTGACAGACAGGGCCACGGACCGGGTCTAGCCACCGTGACAACCCCAGGACTGAGACTCAGAGGCCCGGCTCCGGGTACCCCTCGGCCCTGCGGCGGTGTGGGGGCGCTCCATTACCGCTCTTATATTGTTTATATTTGGATAAAAAGAGTACTTGACTGTATTGTTGGTCGGATATGTATCCATAGGGCTAACTGGGTTATTGTTTGAATTCCCCCCCCTCTCTTCGGAGCGGTTTTCTTATTACTAAATATGTTTGGATAGATTAGACATTGACATTTTTTACCCTTTACTCTATGCACATATGTACGTTTACACCCTATGAAGGGGTCAAGTGTGGAAAAACAATTTTTGTTTTTTTGCCAAGTTTTTTTTTTTTTTATTTTTTCTTGTTTATTTTTTTTGTTTTTTTTACTTATTTCTATTTTTCGGGTAATGGCTATATTTGCACATTTAGGATCATAGGGATTTTTTAGGGCTATCAGGGTGAGCCGTCGTGGAGTGGGGGCGCCTACCGCTGAAACTTAGGGTGCCAACCTCCGCTGTCAGGTAGGGACCAGCATCAGGGCTCCTGACAGGGCGAGATAGCTCATGTAAACCTTCTTTCCTACTCCCTTTGTTGATTGTCAGTATGTCTTTTAAACTTGTAATAAATAACTTTAAAATTAAAAGTTATATTTTAGGGATCCTTGAGTTTTTTGTTTTTTGTGCTGTCTAAGATTCCGTCTGCAACTTTTTTGGTGGTTTCTAGGATTGATTTTGGTTGTTATGGCAGGCCTTTTGGATACTAACAAGTGGTTGGATGATGCTAGAGAGGCATTTTCGGACGTTGAGGGTACAGGGAACCCACTGACTACTCCCACTCTAAAGAGTCTTTTTGTAGACCTACATAATGCGTATAAAAATAATATAAGATCTTGGTGGGAGGTACAATCCCTAGAAAACTATATTAAGAACAAAATTATACCTTATGGATTAAGGATACATTTGGCACCTGCACCTAGGTGTATACCTCCAACATTATTAAAGAGGTGGGAGGAAGAATCCATTGCATCATCTGTGCGGTTTATGCAGATCTTGGTTGAGGAGGAGAGAAAAACTTTGGAAAAAACAGCTACTATATTAAAAGAGCTGATTGAAAGAACTCTAAGGCCATGTGCACACGTTCAGGATTTTTAGCGTTTTTTTTCGCGTTTTTTCGCTATAAAAACGTGATAAAAACGCGAAAAAAACGCTAACATATGCCTCCTATTATTTACAAGGTATTCCGCATTTTTTGTGCAAATGTTGCGATTTTTTCCGCGAAAAAATCGCATAGCGGAAAAAAAAGCAACATGTTCATTAAAAATGCGGAATTGCAGGGATTCCGCACACCTAGGAGTCCATTGATCTGCTTACTTCCCGCACGGGGCTGTGCACACCATGCGGGAAGTAAGCAGATTATGTGCGGTTGGTACCCAGGGTGGAGGAGAGGAGACTCTCCTCCACGCACTGGGCACCATATAAGTGGTCAAAAAATAAGAAATAAAATAAAAAATAGTCCTATACTCACCCTCGATGTCCCGCGCAGTGTTCCCGCCTCACCGCTGCACGCTGCCGTTCGGTTCCTGTAGCTGATGTGCGGCGAAGGACCTTGCCGATGACGTCACTGTCCTGTGATTGGTCGTGAGCGGTCATGTGACCGCTCACGTGACCGTGACGTCACGGAAGGCCCTGTGCGCACAGACCAGCTATAGGAAGAGGAGCCGGACGCCGGTGAGGAGATGTCTGGGTGAGTATAAGCATTTTTTTATTTTTTTTATTATTTTTAAACATTCTATCTTTTACTATAGATGCTGCATAAGCTGCATCTATAGTAAAAAGTTGGTCACACTTGTCAAACAGTATGTTTGACAAGTGTGACCAACTTGTCAGTCAGTTTTCCAAGCGATGCTACAGATCGCTTGGAAAACTTTAGCATTCTGCAAGCTAATTACGCTTGCAGAATGCTAAAAAAACGCGAAAAAAACGGAAATAAAACGCAAAAAAAAAAATGCGGATTTCTTGCAGAAAATTTCCGGTTTTCTTCAGGAAATTTCTGCAAGAAATCCTGAACGTGTGCACATACCCTAAAATTTAAAACCGACCCTGAGTTTGTGACCAGGGAGGAATCATTGAAGATAGCGGTGGATAGATTCCACCTTGAGATCAAGGACAGGAAACACAAACGATTCCTCAAAGATAGTGCTGAGTTCAAAGAAAAACGGGCCTATCCTTCATTGCAGGTGACTCAAACACCAAATACTGAGGTTTCTTCTTCAGAGATAGAATCCTCTGACGTGGACTCAGTTTCAAGAGTTTTTGTACCAAGACAGCATCCAAGGACTAGAGGACGTGGTAAACGAGGCCGGAGATGGCAAAATCGCAGTACAGAGAGGGGTTATCCCTCTGCCTCCTCCTCATCCTCTTTTTTAGAGGATCGTGGGAATCTCCCCTATTACTTGAGAAACCGTACTCTCACAAATCAACAGAAGTAGAGGCCGACAAAAATCAGATCATTAATCTCTCCTCTTATGAGTTGACTTCTATAGAGAAAAGGGTCCTATCATTGGGCCTTAGTTTTGTCCCGACCACTAGATTTAATCCATTCAATTGGATTAAGGATCTCAACCTGTTCACCAGAAAATTGAAATGGAAACGTTTTTTTCAAAAAAATGATATACAGAGATGCCAACAGCTGGGCATACCTTATACTGATCTTGCCGATTTGGAAGTATTGGAGGATCTGGCGGAAGAAGGGTCCCATGGACCCGGCGAGGGCCCTTTCTCTGTGTTAAAACCTGTTAGTAAAAGGATGCCCCCTCCAAGTGATTATGGTAGCATCGAAATCTTCCAAAAATTAGTGACGGATGAGATCAATAGGATCAACCCGGGTTTTGATTCAACTTTTCCCAACTTGTCCGTTATTGAGAGGAGGGCGTTAGAAACTCTCAAGAACAATCGTCCGATTGTGATCAAGCCTTCGGATAAAGGCGGTAACACAGTCATAATGGACAACAAGAGTTATGTGGATATGTGTCTGGCCATCATATCTGATAAGTGCTCCTATGAGATTCTTAGGCGTGATCCAACGGTGGAATTTATGCGGAAACTTTCAGATATTTTGACATCGGCATTACAACGAAGCCTTATTTCTAAGAGTGAATTTGATTTCCTTTTACCTAAGACCCCGACCATAGCAACATTTTATGCACCACCAAAGGTGCATAAGGGCACCACCCCGTTGAGGGGACGTACCATAGTGTCGGGTGTGGGTGCCCTTGCACAAAATTGCAGTATCTACCTGGACAAAATGTTGCGTCCATTTGTGTTGGCGCTACCCTCGTATATTAGAGATACGGGTGACCTCCTTACGAAATTGGAAGGTATTGTAATAGATCCCGATACCATTATTGCCTCAATAGATGTGGAGGCATTGTATAGTAGCATCAGAAATGAGGATGGTCTAAGAGCCGTCAATTTCTATTTGAGTGGTAGGGGGGTTCACCTTGGACCACACAATGAATTTTTGATTAAACTGTTGAACTTTGTTTTGCAGCGGAATTTTTTCTCTTCAATTAAAAATTCTACCACCAGCTCAGGGGCACAGCGATGGGGAGCTCTTGTGCTCCAACATATGCTAATTTGCTCCTGGGCTGGTAGGAGGACACTTTTGTGTTTCGAGATGAGGATGAGGTGTGGGGCCCCAGGATTATTTTCTGGGGCAGATACATAGACGACATCATTGTCCTTTGGAAGGGGGATGTTGAGTCCTTTACTGGGTTCATACATTACCTCAACAGTAATATTGAAGGCATGACGTTTACCTATGAAATAGGGATGGACAAAATCACCTTTTTAGATGTCCTCATCTCGAGACAGAGTGATGGCCTCCTTAGTACTACCATCTTTTGGAAACCCATGGCTATGAATAGTTTGTTGAGGTGGGAAAGCCACCACCCAGGTCCTTTGAAGAGAGGTATCCCCAAAGGACAGTTTCTTAGACTGCATAGAAACTGCTCTAGGCTGGTGGATTTTGAGGTAAAATCCCTGGATTTGAAATATCGATTTAAGGATAGGGGGTACCCGAGTGACATCATTGATTCCGCATATCAGGCTGCATACAATACGAATCGGGCTTCGTTGTTGATACCTAAAAAGGATTCCGATACAGAATCTATCACACGTCTAATTGGCACATATGATGATCAGTCAGGAAGGATCTACCAAATATTGAAAAAACATTGGCAGATCCTTAGGTCGAATCCTGATATCTGTGGGCACGTGTCCCCATGCCCCCCAGTTACCTACGGAAGGGGGAGATCACTGAGAGACTTGGTGGTAAATAGCCACTATGTACCTCCAAAGAAATCTAGTACATGGTTGGAGAAAAGGTCCCATGGTACTTTCAGATGTGGACACTGCTCCTTTTGTAGACATGTGGCACCTGCAAAAAGTAGTTCTGTGACTGGAAGAGTTTTCCAGATGAGGCATTTTGCTAATTGTAAAAGAAAGGGAGTAGTATACCTCTGTACTTGTGGGTGTCCAAAAGATTACGTAGGAAAAACAAAATACGGACTGCGTACACGTATAGGAGAACATCTAGGGGACATCAGGCATGGTAGGGATAACCCTTTGGCCTGACCTGTCAATGATGTACATGGTGGGGATTCTAACCATATGGTTTAGGATTATTGAGGTTATCTCCCCCTCAGTTAGGATGGGTGATTGGGACAGAAGAATTTTACAACGAGATGGATCTACTTGATGAGGTCGGTGAACCCTCTGGGCCTTAACGAACAGATGTCTTTCATAAGTTTCATCTAAGACCACGAATTGCTGCTTAAATATCTATTATGCCTGCCGGGTATATGGTTACCTTATAATGAACGAATTTGCTGGTATTATCATTATCTTTATTCTTTTTTATGTTTGTCCATGTTGATTTAGATTTTTTAGGAGCCCTTCACTTGTACAATATTTGGTTAGGTACATGGTATTGTTTATTTTGTCTGTGGGACTAGAGGCGGGTACCATCTGATGACTCTTTGTACTCATGATTTTGGTCAACTAATGTGCGCACTATATTTTAGGGCTAACTTGTAGTCCCATCGGACGATGCCTGCACACAGACAGAGACCCCATGCAGGCCCGCACAGACCCCCTGCAGGCCCGCACAGACCCCCTGCAGGCCCGTACAGACCCACGGCAGACCCGTACAGACCCCCGAGAGGCCCGTACAGACCCCCGGCAGGCCCGCACAGACCCCTGAGAGGCCAAAACAGACCCCCGGCAAGCCCGCACAGACCCCCGAGAGGCCCGTACAGACCCTGCCCGCACACACAGACATGCACAGTCTCCGCCCACGCACCGCCCACACTCTTCCCCCCTACCAAACTGGATGTGCAAGGAAAGAAAGGGTTTATTTTCATTCCGATATTTGTGTCCCATTGACTTGCATTGGTTTCCGGTATCAGATTCGGCGATATCTGATATTTTTTGGGTATCGGTCCGATCCAATCCGATCCTTCCCGATATCGGAAGGTATGCCTCAACACTAGTGACAATGCTAAGTCTGGACAGGAGAGGGAGGAGATGGGGGCTAAAGATGTGTGGAGATTGTCAATAAGCTGCTGGATATTAATATAAGTGTGGTAAGTGGGGGTGTCCCGGGTGAGGAGACAATTCTTGACAGAGAAGGAAAGAAGGTTGTGGTCTGAAAGCGGGAGAGGGGAGTTAGTATACTAATATATTTTCTTTTTCTTTTATAGGTTTGTTCAGTAAAGTAAAAAGAAAAAAATGTTTTTATAAAATAATGAACAAAATAATGAACAAAGAAAAACAAATTGGGGATATGAACTTGCTTCAAAAGGTATAAACCAGGATTTGATCCACTCATTACCCTCTCATGCCACTATTCCAGCCAGAGAAAACTCAATCAAAAACAAGGAGGAAGAAATAAAATTATGTATAATAAGAATTATACAAGTAAAAATAATATTGCCAACATCTATTAAAAGACTTATTTTAAAAATCGTGATTTCATGTATGCATAAAAATGGTTACTTCATGTATATAGAAAAATTGTAAATATATATACTTATTAAAAAATCTTTTAAAGGGAAGGTACCGCGTTTGTAGATCATTAATAAATCAATGTAATGTAGCATAACATGCTGTTATAACCAAGTTTTGAATGCATGCGAAACGTATTTTGTGTGTTATATGACTTTAAGGCTATGTGCATATGTTCAGGTTTTTTCATGATAAAATCGCTATAAAAACGCATAAAAAATGCATACATATGCATCCTATCATTTAGAATGCATTCTGCAATTTTTGTGCACATGATGCGTTTTTTTCCGCGAAAAAAACGCATTGCGATAAAAAAAGCAGAATGCTCATTAATTTTGCGGATTTTTTGCATTTTTCCCGCTATTTAATGCATTGGGAAAAAACACGAAAAAAAAAACGCACAAAAACGCGAAAAAAACGCATGCGGATTTCTGGCAGAAATGTCCGGTTTTTGTCAGGAAATTTCTGCAAGAAATTCTTACGTGTGCACATACCCTAGAGAAGGCCCTTGGAGCTGACATCTTGTGTTCAAAGAAGGCCCTTGGGGCTGACATCTTGTGTTCACAGCAGTAGCATGACACTATCGGTGTCATCATACGGCACCCCATGACATAGGAGATAATAGACCGGCGCTGACCCTATCTTT
This sequence comes from Ranitomeya variabilis, assembly GCF_051348905.1. Taxonomy (NCBI): domain Eukaryota; kingdom Metazoa; phylum Chordata; class Amphibia; order Anura; family Dendrobatidae; genus Ranitomeya; species Ranitomeya variabilis. The sequence continues at coordinate 697,650,386 of NC_135235.1, read as the reverse complement.
ATCATTGCAGCAGCATTCGCAGTGAGCTGGGCACGCCTCTATGGGCTGCACACTTCACTGCTGTAGGTGTGACTGGCCGCCATTTTATTATAGCTCAGTGCTATCTGCCGAGCTCCACTTAGGCTACTTTCACACTAGCGTCGGCCCGTCGCAGTGCGTTGGGCCGACGTACCGCCGTATACTGTGAAAGCACAGCACAAAGGGGGCAGCGGATGCAGTTTTTCAACGCATCTGCTGCCCCATTTTGATGTCCAGGGAGGAGGGGACGGACATGATGCACTAAACGTTACATGTAACTTTTTTGGTGCCGACGGTCTGCCACAACACGACGCAACCGTCGCACGACGGTTGCGACGTGTGGCAATGCGTCGCTAATGAAAGCCTATGGGGAAAAGACGCATCCTGCAGACAACTTTGCAGGATGCGTTTTTTTCACGAAAATGATGCATTGCGACGTGCGTCATATGACGCTAATGTGAAAGCAGCCTAACTCTATCGCAGGACAGAAGCGCTCACTGGAGTCGGAGGATGGAGAGTGGGGAGTGCGGGTGATTTACCTCCATGCTCCTCTGTATTCCAGGCACTGCACTGTGCGTCCTAAGCAGACATCCTCTGCTCCGCTCACATGCTGCCCTGTGTGCTTCTCCTGCTCTGTCTCCGCCTCCCCACTCACACACAGTCCCAGTGATCTCCGGTATGCTGCACTCACAGCCTGTAGAGAGAGGGAGTGGACACCTGGAGAGAGAGCAGGACAGCTGACAGGACAGGAATTAAGGTGGGGGAAGGGGGGATTGCAAGAATGTTCCTCACCAAATGGGGAAGAAGTAGCATTCCCACAGCAGGGATCATATGTCCTTCCACCATATATCTCCTCTGTGATCTCCCATAGTTCAGCACACTGCTCTCCTGAAATACTCAGTGCTTCTGTCACCCTGATCCTTCCCCCATATAGCTCCTCCATGACCCCCCATAGACCAGCACACTGCTCTCCTGAAATACTCTGTGCTGCAGTCACCCAGTTTCTTCCCCTATATATCTCCGTCTGTGACCCTGGAGGTGACTGTCTCTCCCCATGTGTGCTCTCCATCCTCCTGTGCCTGTTCGCTCTCGCCCCCATGCACTCCTCTTCCCCTGCATGTCTTTCTCCCATTGGGTCGCTCTGCATCCTCTCCCCTCTGCATGTCTCTCCCCATGGGCCGCTCTCCCTCCTCTCCCCCCTCATGTCTCTCTCCCCATGGGTCGCTCTCCCTCCTCTCCCCCCTGCATGTCTCTCTCCCCATGGGTCGCTCTCACTCCTATGCACTCCTGTCCCCCTGCATGTCTCTCTCCCCATGGGTTGCTCTCCCTCCTCTCCCCCCTGCTTGTCTCACTCCCCATAGGTCGCTCTCCCTCCTATGCACTCCACTCCCCCTGCATGTCTCTCTCCCCATGGGTCGCTCTCCCTCCTCTCCCCCCTGCTTGTCTCACTCCCCATAGGTCGCTCTCCCTCCTATGCACTCCTCTCCCCCTGCATGTCTTTCCCCATTGCGCACACAGCTCAGTGCGTGCGATAACAGGAGTTGCGGGGGTCATGCTGTCACATGTCAGCGTCACCCCACAGCTGTGACTGTCACCTGCGGTAACGCTACCGCTGGTACTTTCGGTCACAGTGCTGTGGGATCATGCTGTAAGATGTCAGGGTGATTCCACAGCTGACTATGACCTGCTGTAAAAAATCAGGCGCGAACCGATGAGACTACTGCTCCCATTAGGCTATGCCTGATGGGAGAGTAGCATCATCTGCCGATACCTGTACTCACAGTAAAAAAAAAAAAAAAAGTTACATTACATACACATTCACATAATAATAAAGAAAACATGATACTCACAGCGGAGCAGTGGTCCACTGCAGGGGGCGATCACCTCCTGTCAGTGTATCACCGGCTGTCTTTGAGAGCAGTCATATCACTCTCCTGAAATACTCTGTGCTCCTGTCACCCTGCTCCCTCCACCATATATCTCTCTCTGTGACCCTCCATAGACCAGCACACTGCCATATGGATCACACATAATGACACCATCTCTATTTATCACGATACTCCCATAAAGACCACACATTATACCGCCATATTTTTTTGTATAAATCAGTTTTATTGGTCACAACAATAAAGAATAAACGTGACGGTACAAATTTGTAAATCTGTGCATTGATAGACAGTAGTTACATGTTAATCAGGTAAAACAATGTTACAATACTTAAGTCTTACAATTTAACTGTCTGATTAATAATGTTATTATTCATCTCGAGATTATGAAGTGCTGATAGTAGAGATAGGTAATAACCATCATTAAATTGCTTTGTAAACAATTAAAGGTACAATATGTATTCAAACCAGTTATGGGGAAGACAAACAAAGAAAGTAAGAAAAGAAGAAAAAGGGGGAGTAGAAAGAAGAAGAGAGGAATGGATGGAGGTATGGGAAATGCAGGAAAGGAGGGATAGTGGCCGTCATCCCGTCTAGCGGCCAAGGCGCAGGCCAAGAAACGACCTAGGAGCACACATGGATGAGCTACATGATATGTCAAGTTCTGGAAATCCAGAGATCTAGCTCAGGGGTTTCGCTAAAAGCGATCTAGGGGGCCCAAGTGTTGTAGGTTTTTTCAACATTATCAGAGGACTGATTTATCAGCTGCTCCATTCTATAAATGTTATTAAGTTCAGCCACAAATTCCGCATGGGAAGGACATTTTTCTTGTTTCCAAAAACGTGGAATTAGATTCCTAACTGCGGTAAGAAAGTGTCTAAGGATGCCTCTTTTGAATAGAGATATCGGCAAGTCGCATATGGACAGCAATGCTAGACTTGCTGAAGGTTGAATCTGTGTGATAGACAACCTGTTATGGAGTTCAAAAATAGCCAACCACTGATCCCTTATGGGGGGGCAGTCCCACCAAATATGCATGTAAGAGCCCAATTCCTTTAAACACCTCCAACATGTGTCAGGAGTCGTGGGGAACACCGCATGCACCATGGATGGGCATCTATACCATCTTGCCAGGATCTTATAGCTCCTCTCCTGTGAAACCGCGCATAATGACGATCTGGACAAGAAGAGAAGAATTTTTTCCCTGTCCCCGGATGACAAGGGTCTCCCTAGATCGCCCTCCCACTTTGAGAAAAACATTGGCCAACCCTGCGGTGGAGTTCCCCCCTCTTTGAAGATTTTATATAGCAGCGAGACAGTATGATCCGGGGGGCTTGTTGCTATGCAGAGCATCTCAAAGGAAGTTAGCGGCCTACTGATATTGGTTTGTTTAATAATCTTGTAGATATAACTTTTTAGTTGTTCATAGAAGAACCAGTCAACAGAGTGCGTTTCCTCCTCTGTGAATAATAAGGGACTTTATCCGATTATCCTTTAAAGTCATGGATGATGGGTTTGGAATCTTTTCTTTTGTTTAAATACATCTCTTTATGTAGCCACGCCGGGAAAGTAGAATTATCATAGATCGGAGTCAAGGGGCCCGGGACAGCTGCAATCTGAAGGTCTTTTTTTCTGTTTTTGATAAGGAGCAACATGTTTAAGCCAATTTCCTCTAGAGTCTGAACGATGAACTCCCAATGTACCCGGTCAAAGGCTTTTTCAGCATTGATTGACATGATACATAGGCGATCCCACCCCCACCCGCCCTATCAAGCAGAGATATGGTACGGATTGTGTTGTCTCTTGCTTCTCGTCCTGGCACAAAGCCCACCTGATCTTGGTTTATTAGTTTTGGTAATAGGGGGCGTAACCTATTGGCTAACATTTTTGCATATATTTTAATATCTAAGTTTATGAGAGAGATCGGGCGGTAATTATCACATGTAGAGAGGTCTTTACCAGGCTTGGGTAGAACTGTTATGTGAGCGGTGAGTGTCTGAGTAGGAAAGGGCTCTCCAAGAGAGACAGAGTAACAAGCTTTCAGGAATATTGGACTGAGTAACGTGTTGAACGACTTGTAGAAGCCTCCTGAAAACCCGTCAGGCTCTTTCCCTGTTTCAAGACGCTAATGGTTTCAGAAACTTCCTCCACTGAGAATTCCCTTTCAAGATCAAGTAAATCACTTTCAGGCAGTATGGGTAATTTGTGTTCCTGTAAATATGATTTAATTTTATTACGTAACGAATGTAGTGGAGCATCTTTATAATGTCCCGCTATATTATATAGAGATTTATAATATATAGGAATATCTCTAGTATGAAACACTTTTGTCCCCTGTCTGCTCTTAATAAAAGGGAAGTAGGTATTGGGATTGCGTCGATTGAGGGCTCTGGCTAAGAGCCTACCAATTTTATTGCCGAGCTGGTAGAATCGGCTCTTGAGTCTCTCTCTGAGGCACCTGGATTTTTGGTCTATAATAGTTAGCAACTTGTTATGATCCCAATGGCAGGGGATCGCAAAAAGGACAAGCACAGATTCAAAAAATAGGACAAGCTCTAGGGAGATGGAAACTAGACTGACCGCGACCCTAAACCTGACAAACGCAACTAGCAGTAGCCGGGGAACGTGCCTACGTTGGTTCTAGACGTCTTGCGCCAGCCGGAGAAACTAACTACCCCTGTAAAGGAAACAAAGACCTAGCTTGCCTCCAGAGAAATATCCCCAAAGGTATAGAAGCCCCCCACAAATATTAACGGTGAAGCGAGAGGAAGGCACATACACAGAGATGAAATGAGATTTAGCAAAAGAGGCCCGCTAATGCTAGAAAGCAGAAAATACAACAGGGATCTAGATGGTCAGCAAAAACCCTAATAAAAATCCATCCTGAGATTACAAGAACCCATGCGCCAACTCATGGTGCATGGGGAGAACCTCAGCCCACTAGAGCTACCAGCAAGCTTAGGATTCACATTTTAGCAAGCTGGACTAGAAAACATAATAGGCAAAAGCACAAAAACTGAGAAAACAAAACTTAGCTTGTCCTGAAGGGTCTGGGAGCAAAGTAGTCAGAAGGAAACTGAGTAGGTCTGATTACATTGACAGCCGGCAACAAATGTCAGAGAAACAGAGCTATATAGGAACCTCCCAGCAACTAATGAAACAGGTGGAAGACAGAGGCCAGCACAAAAGACGCAAGGCCACCAGAGGGAGCCCAAAACACCAAGTCACACAGTACCACCTGTGACCACCAGAGGGGGCCCAAAAACGGAATTCACAACAGTACCCCCCCTTGAGGAGGGGTCACCGAACCCTCACGAGAACCCCCAGGGCGATCAGGATGAGCCCTATGAAAGGCATGAACCAAATCAGTGGCATGAACATCAGAGGCGACAACCCAAGAATTATCCTCCTGACCATAACCCTTCCACTTAACCAAATATTGGAGCTTCCGTCTAGAAACACGGGAATCCAAGATCTTCTCCACCACATACTCCAATTCTCCCTCAACCAGCACCGGAGCAGGAGGCTCAACCGAAGGAACCACAGGCACCACATACCTCCGCAACAACGACCGATGGAACACATTATGAATAGCAAACGATGCTGGGAGGTCTAAACGAAATGACACAGGGTCGAGAACCTCCAAGATCTTATAAGGACTGATAAACCAAGGCTTGAACTTAGGAGAGGAGACCTTCATAGGAACAAAGCGAGAAGACAACCACACCAAGTCCCCAACACGAAGTCGGGGACCCACGCACCGACGGCGATTGGCAAACCGCTAAGCCTTCTCCTGAGACAACTTCAAATTGTCCACCACATGATTCCAAATCTGATGCAACCTGTCCACCACCACATCCACTCCAGGACAGTCAGAAGGCTCCACCTGACCTGAAGAAAAACGAGGATGAAACGCCGAATTACAAAAAAAAGGAGAAACCAAAGTAGCAGAACTAGCCCGATTAATAAGAGCAAACTCGGCCAGCGGCAAAAAGGTAACCCAGTCATCTTGATCAGCAGAGACAAAACATCTTAAATAAGTCTCCAAGGTCTGATTAGTTCGCTCTGTCTGGCCATTCATCTGAGGATGGAATGCTGACGAAAAAGACAAATCAATGCCCATCTTAGCACAGAAAGTCTGCCAAAATCTAGACACAAACTGGGATCCTCTGTCAGAAACAATGTTCTCAGGGATCCCATGCAAACGAACCACATTTTGAAAAAACAGAGGAACCAATTCGGAGGAAGAAGGCAACTTAGGCAAGGGCACCAAATGAACCATCTTAGAAAAACGGTCACACACCACCCAGATGACAGACATTTTCTGAGAGACAGGGAGATCTGAAATAAAATCCATGGAAATGTGCGTCCAAGGCCTCTTCGGAACAGGCAAAGGTAACAACAAACCACTGGCACGAGAACAGCAAGGCTTGGCCCGAGCACAAACTCCACAAGACTGCACAAAGGAACGCACATCCCTCGACAAGGAAGGCCACCAAAAGGACCTGGCCACCAAGTCTCCAGTACCAAATATTCCAGGATGACCTGCCAATACGGAAGAATGAACCTCAGAGATGACTCTACTGGTCCATCCATCTGGAACAAACAGTCTTTCTGGCAGGCAGCGATCAGGTCTATCCGCCTGAATCTCCTGCAACGCACGTCGCAAATCCGGGGATATGGCAGACAAAATCACCCCCTCCCTAAGAATACCAGTAGGCTCAGAGTCTCCAGGAGAGTCAGGCACAAAACTCCTGGAAAGAGCATCAGCCTTCACATTCTTTGAACCAGGTAGGTACGAAACTACAAAATCAAAACGAGAAAAGAACAATGACCAATGAGCCTGTCTGGGATTCAGCCGCTTGGCTGACTCGAGATAAATTAAATTCTTGTGGTCAGTCAAGACCACCACACGATGCTTAGCTCCCTCGAGCCAATGACGCCACTCCTCAAATGCCCACTTCATGGCCAAGAGCTCCCGATTACCGACATCATAATTCTGCTCGGCAGGCGAAAATTTTCTTGAAAAAAAAGCACATGGCTTCATCACTGAGCCATCGGAGCTTCTCTGCGACAAAACTGCCCCGGCTCCAATTTCGGAAGCATCAACCTCAACCTGAAAGGGAAGTGAAACATCTGGCTGACACAAAACTGGAGCAGAAGAAAACCGGCGCTTCAACTCCTGAAAGGCCTCCAAAGCCGAAGAAGACCAATTAGCAACATCAGAACCTTTCTTGGTCAAATCCGTCAAAGGCTTAACAATACTAGAAAAATTAGCTATGAAGCGACGGTAAAAATTAGCAAAACCCAAGAACTTCTGAAGACTCTTAACAGATGTAGGTTGCGTCCAGTCATGAATAGCCTGCACCTTGGCCGGATCCATCTCAATAGTAGAAGGAGAAAAAATGTAACCCAAAAAAGAAATCTTCTGGACTCCGAAAAGGCATTTTGAGCCCTTCACAAATAAAGCATTGGCCCGCAGGACCTGAAACACCATCCTGACCTGCTGAACATGAGACTCCCAGTCATCGGAGAAAACCAAAATATCATCCAGATACACAATCATAAATTTATCCAGATATTCCCGGAAAATGTCGTGCATAAAGGACTGAAAGACTGAAGGAGCATTAGAGAGTCCAAAAGGCATTACAAGGTACTCAAAATGGCCCTCAGGCGTATTAAATGCAGTTTTCCATTCATCACCCTGCTTTATCCGCACAAGATTATATGCGCCTCGAAGATCTATCTTAGTGAACCACCTAGCCCCCTTAATGCGAGCAAACAAATCAGTCAACAATGGCAGCGGATACTGAAATTTGACTGTGATTTTATTCAGAAGGCGATAATCTATACAAGGTCTCAGGGAGCCATCTTTCTTAGCCACAAAGAAAAAACCTGCTCCCAGAGGAGACGAGGATGGACGAATATGTCCCTTTTCCAAAGACTCCTTTATGTAACTCCGCATGGCAGCATGCTCTGGTACTGAGAAATTGAACAATCGTCCCTTAGGAAACTTACTACCAGGAATTAAATCTATAGCACAATCACAATCCCTATGAGGAGGAAGAGAATTGAATTTAGGCTCCTCAAATACATCCTGGTAGTCAGACAAAAACGCAGGGATCTCAGAAGGAGTAGATGAAGCAATTGACATCACAGGCGCATCATCATGAACTCCCTGACACCCCCAACTTGACACAGACATAGTTTTCCAATCCAAGACTGGATTATGAGTCTGCAACCATGGCAGACCCAGCACGAGAACATCATGTAAATTATACAGTACTAGGAAGCGAATCACCTCCTGATGAACTGGAGTCATGCACATGGTCACCTGTGTCCAGTACTGAGGTTTATTCGTAACCAATGGTGTAAAGTCAATTCCCCTCAGGGGAATAGGGACTTTTAAAGGCTCTAAATCAAAACCACAGCGTCTGGCAAACGACCAATCCATAAGACTCAGGGCAGCACCCGAATCTACAAAGGCATTGACCGAAAAAGATGACAGTGAACAAATCAAAGTAACAGACAAAATGAACTTAGGCTGTAGAGTACCAATGGCGACCGATTTATCAACCTTTTTCTTGCGCTTAGAGCATGCTGATATAACATGAGCTGAATCACCACAATAAAAACACAACCCATTTTGCCGTCTATAGTTTTGCCGTTCACTTCTGGACAGAATTCTATCACATTGCATAATCTCAGGTGTCTGTTCAGAGGACACCGCCAAATGGTGCACAGGTTTGCGCTCCCGCAACCGCCGATCAATCTGAATGGCCAGAGTCATTGACTCATTCAGACCTGCTGGCGTAGGGAACCCCACCATAACATTCTTAATGGCCTCAGAAAGACCTTCTCTGAAATTAGCAGCCAGGGCACACTCATTCCATTGAGTAAGCACTGACCACTTTCGAAATTTTTGACAGTATACTTCTGCTTCATCTTGCCCCTGAGAGAGGGCTAATAACGCTTTTTCAGCCTGGGTCTCTAGGTTAGGTTCCTCATAGAGCAAGCCAAGAGCCAGAAAAAATGCATCCACACTGAGCAATGCAGGGTCCCCTGGTGCCAATGCAAAAGCCCAATTTTGAGGGTCACCCCGCAAAAAAGAAATGACAATTTTAACCTGCTGAACAGGGTCTCCAGAGGAACGAGATCTCAAAGAAAGAAACAATTTACAATTGTTCCTAAAATTCAGGAACCTAGATCTATCTCCAGAAAACAGCTCTGGAATAGGAATCTTAGGCTCAGACATAGGAGTGTGCACAACAAAATCCTGTATACTTTGAACCTTAGCAGTAAGGTGATCCAGACTGCAAGCCAAACTCTGGACATCCATGTCAACAGTTGAAGTCAGAGCCACTCTAAGATTAAGAGGAGGAGAGAAGCTAGCCAAACAGCAATTAGAGACACGGCAGCAAACCTAAAGAGAAAAAAAAAAATTCTCAAGGCTTCCCTTCTCCTGCTTCAGCCATGCAATTAACACCTTGTTGGCCGGCTGTACTGTTATGATCCCAATGGCAGGGGATCGCAAAAAGGACAAGCACAGATTCAAAAAATAGGACAAGCTCTAGGGAGATGGAAACTAGACTGACCGCGACCCTAAACCTGACAAACACAACTAGCAGTAGCCGGGGAACGTGCCTACGTTGGTTCTAGACGTCTCGCGCCAGCCGGAGAAACTAACTACCCCTGTAAAGGAAACAAAGACCTAGCTTGCCTCCAGAGAAATATCCCCAAAGGTATAGAAGCCCCCCACAAATATTAACGGTGAAGCGAGAGGAAGGCACATACACAGAGATGAAATGAGATTTAGCAAAAGAGGCCCGCTAATGCTAGAAAGCAGAAAATACAACAGGGATCTAGACGGTCAGCAAAAAACCCTAATAAAAATCCATCCTGAGATTACAAGAACCCATGCGCCAACTCATGGTGCATGGGGAGAACCTCAGCCCACTAGAGCTACCAGCAAGCATAGGATTCACATTTTAGCAAGCTGGACTAGAAAACATAATAGGCAAAAGCACAAAAACTGAGAAAACAAAACTTAGCTTGTCCTGAAGGGTCTGGGAGCAAAGTAGTCAGAAGGAAACTGAGTAGGTCTGATTACATTGACAGCCGGCAACAAATGTCAGAGAAACAGAGCTATATAGGAACCTCCCAGCAACTAATGAAACAGGTGGAAGACAGAGGCCAGCACAAAAGACGCAAGGCCACCAGAGGGAGCCCAAAACACCAAGTCACACAGTACCACCTGTGACCACCAGAGGGGGCCCAAAAACGGAATTCACAACAGCAACTTTTGCCTGGCTGAGGAGAGCTGGGCAAATGTGTTAGCCTCAAGGTCTCGTTTATGTTTGTTTTCCAATTGGTGAATTTTCTGTTAGGCTGACTATTTCCACTGCTCTTTCTTTTTTCAACCGAGCGCCATGGGAGATGAGGACGCCTCTTATTACACTTTTCAAAGCCTCCCATTTCACAGTGGGGGGCGTGGTGTCTTTCTCGTGGTCAGTCAGGAAATCTGTCAGTCAGTCAGGAAATCTGTGATTGTTTGTTCAATCCTGGTTTTACATAATAATCCAAAAAGACAAAATAGGAAGCCAAAGTCATAAGTACAAGTTTACAAAAAACCTTTATTAAATAATTTTTAAAAATCTAAATCTCTTTTTTATATATTAAAAATGGAGACAACACATGTCAGAAAACTGCACAATGCAAGCCACGCATGACACACCACCATTATAAGTTTCAAAATATATAAGGGAAAAAGAACTTATATAGTTATACCAAAGGGCTACTGCACACATTCCCCCCGGATGAAGCTAACGCGAAACGTGCGTTGGGGCTCAGGACTACACGTGCAGGTTATGTATGACACCTAACTTCTAATTTATATGTTCTATATGGGATTTGGTTACTTAAACCAGCATTACACCATGATACCTTATGGCTCACAATAGGATTTGGCTAACACCTGTGTTGATAATATGTGGACTTATTGCCAGTACTGTTTGATGAAGCACTATGCACTTTATATATACAGCATATGATATTTTGTTGTGTCCACTATAGGACTAAACTTAGTGTTTAAAATTAGAGTCTATCTACTTAGAACAATAGGGTTGGTCTGTAGCCCTTTGGTATCTATAATATAACGCTGGGAGCGTCACTCTGTCCGAAGCCTTTATAGACTGCGCAAGCGCAAGAGCCGGCGCAGTCTGGACCCCACAGAGCGACGCTCCCAGGAGATCGCGGTATGCGCGCTGAACGCACACCGCGATCTCCAACTGAGAAACAGGGACGAGCCAGGAGGCGGAGGGTGAGTATACTTACCTGTCCCGTTCCACCGACGCCATTCCGGGCCATGAATATCCCCCTGCTCCCGGAATCGGCGCCTGCGCAGTCCGCGCTTTCCGGCGCCATTTTCTTGAAGACACATGGCAGTGTGTCTTCAAGAAAATGGCGCCGGAAAGCGCGGACTGCGCAGGCGCCTTTTCCGGCACCAGGAGGACACAGAAAATCTGTCCTCCTGGTGCCGGAAAAGGCGCCTGCGCAGTCCGCACTTTCCGGCACCATTTTCTTGAAGACACACTGCAATGTGTCTTCAAGAAAATGGCGCCGGAAAGCGCGGACTGCGCAGGCGCCGATTCCGGGAGCAGGGGGATATTCATGGCCCGGAATGGCGTCGGTGGAACGGGACAGGTAAGTATACTCACCCTCCGCAAGTAACAAATTGCTGTGCCATGAGGCTGTGGCACTTCATGCTACAGCTATTTGTTACTTACACCACTTACGTCCACAGCCACCGCACCCACCACAGCCACCGCACCCAGCACAGCCACGCACAGCCGCCGCACCCAGCACAGCCACGCACAGCCGCCGCACCCAGCACAGCCACGCACAGCCGCCCACAGCCGCCGCACCCAGTACAGCCGCCGCACCCAGCACAGCCACGCACAGCCGCCCACAGCCACGCACAGCCGCCCACAGCCACGCACAGCCGCCGCACCCAGTACAGCCGCCGCACCCAGCACAGCCACCCACAGCCGCCGCACCCACCACAGCCACCGCACCCAGCACAGCCACGCACAGCCGCCGCACCCAGCACAGCCGCCTACAGCCACGCACAGCCGCTGCACCCAGCACAGCCGCCCACAGCCGCCGCACCCAGCACAGCCGCCACACCCAGCACAGCCACGCACAGCCGCCACATCCAGCACAGCCGCCGCACCCAGCACAGCCGCCTACAGCCACGCACAGCCGCTGCACCCAGCACAGCCGCCCACAGCCACCGCACCCAGCACAGCCGCCGCACCCAGCACAGCCACGCACAGCCGCCGCACCCAGCACAGCCGCCGCACCCAGCACAGCCACGCACAGCCGCCCACAGCCACGCACAGCCGCCCACAGCCACGCACAGCCACGCACAGCCGCCGCACCCAGCACAGCCGCCGCACCCAGCACAGCCACGCACAGCCGCCCACAGCCGCCGCACCCAGCACAGCCGCCGCACTCAGCACAGCCGTCCAAAGCCGCCGCACCCAGCACAGCCACGCACAGCCGCCCACAGCTACGCACAGCCACCTACAGCCACGCACCCAGCACAGCCGCCGCACCCAGCACAGCCGCCGCACCCAGCACACCCGCCCACAGCCACGCACAGCTGCCCACAGCCACGCACAGCCGCCGCACCCAGCACAGCCACCGCACCCAGAACAGCCGTCCACAGCCGCCGCACCCAGCACAGCCACGCACAGCCGCCCACAGCCACACACAGCCGCCTACAGCCACGCACAGCCGCCGCACCCAGCACAGCCACGCACAGCTGCCCACAGCCACGCACAGCCGCCCACAGCCACGCACAGCCGCCTACAGCCACGCACAGCCACTGCACCCAGCACAGCCACCGCACCCAGCACAGCCGTCCACAGCCGCCGCACCCAGCACAGCCACGCACAGCACAGCCACGCACAGCCGCCGCACCCACCACAGCCACCACACCCAGCACAGCGACGCACAGCCGCTGCACCCAGCACAGCCGCCGCACCCAGCACAGCTGCCTACAGCCACGCACAGCCACCCACAGCCACGCACAGCTGCTGCACCTAGCACAGCCACCACACCCAGCACAGCCGTCCACAGCCGCCACACCCAGCACAGCCACCCACAGCCGCCCGCACCCAGCACAGCCACGCACAGCCGCACCACATACAGCCACCCGCACTCAGCACAGCCGCCGCACTCAGCACAGCCACCGCACCCAGCACAGCCGCCCACAGCCACGCACAGCCGCCGCACCCAGCACAGCCACCGCACCCAGCACAGCCGCCGCACCCAGCACAGCCGTCCACAGCCGCCGCACCCAGCACAGCCACGCACAGCCGCCCACAGCCACGCACAGCCGCCTAGAGCCACGCACAGCCGCTGCACCCAGCACAGCCACGCACAGCCACCCACAGCCGCCGCACCCAGCACAGCCGCCGCACCCAGCACAGCCACGCACAGCCGCCGCACCCAGCACAGCCGCCCACAGCCGCCGCCCACAGCCACACACAGCCGCTCCACCCAGCACAGCCACCGCACCCAGCACAGCCACGCACAGCCGCCGCACCCAGCACAGCCGCCGCACCCAGCACAGCCGCCCACAGCCGCCGCCCACAGCCACACACAGCCGCTGCACCCAGCACAGCCACCGCACCCAGCACAGCCATGCACAGCCGCCGCACCCAGCACAGCCGCCCACAGCCGCCACCCACAGCCACACACAGCCGCTGCACCCAGCACAGCCACCGCACCCAGCACAGCCGCCCGCACTCAGCACAGCCGCCCGCACTCAGCACAGCCGCCCGCACTCAGCACAGCCGCCCGCACTCAGCACAGCCGCCCGCACTCAGCACAGCCGCCCGCACTCAGCACAGCCGCCTGCACTCCGCACAGCCGCCCGCACTCCGCACAGCCGCCCGCAATGATGGGGGCGCAGGATGGAGCAGCACGTGATAGGATGGGGGCGCAGGATGGGAGCACATGACAGGATGGGGATGCAGGATGGAGCAGCACATGACACGGTGGAGCAGCACATGACAGGATGGGGCGCAGGATGGAGCAGCACATGACACGGTGGAGCAGCACATGACAGGATGGGAGAGCAAGATGGGAGCAGCACATACCAGGATGGAGACCATATACCAAAATAAATGCTCGCCACCCGGGCGTAGAACGGGTTCAATAGCTAGTAACTATATAAGTTCTTTTTCCCTTATACATTTTGAAACTTATAACGGTGGTGTGTCATTGTTAGAAAAGTTATCTCAGTGAGGATTTTTGAAGAAAAACAAAAATAGATTTGTGCGGATAAAACAGAGCTTATTTTAATGTCCATTCAAAAAGTGATTACAAAAATGAAGAAAAAGTAAATTATAAGTTCATTGCACACAAATCTTAAGTATTAGGTTAAAAGAAAATAAAAGCAAGCAGAGATCTTACATATAGTCTTGTGTCATGATGAGTTCGTCCATGTAGAGAGCCTCAAGGTATGAGAACTACTACCCCATGCTGAGAAGAGACGGTTTATATACAAATCCGTCCCATAGACATTCATGGGTTCTATTTCCTCCCACAAAATATCCACATAAGGTAACCCAGTTCATGTCTACTGTCTATACCTTAAAAGTAGATTCCAGAATGTTCCTTATGATTCTATGCATTACCTCATGTTATATATTCCTATTCATACTTGTTTACCGGCTAGAAGTAACGCTAGACATCCAAATATAGGTTGGGCTGACAAGACAACCTCTAGCTTTTGATATACAGGAGACAGATGGTCAACGACAAGACCCTCAGAAACTCCGGCTGACACACACACTCTCCCTATACCCTTGGTTCTTTATTTGATTTATCAATATGTATAAATGATTATATATATTATTATTGGATTTTACAGTCATGCGTGGCTTGCATTGTGCAGTTTTCTGACATGTGTTGTCTCCATTTTTAATATATAAAAAAGAGATTTAGATTTTTAAAAATTATTTAATAAAGGTATTTTGTAAACTTGTACTTATGACTTTGGCTTCCTATTTTGTCTTTTTAGATTATTCTGTTGTGTTGGAAGTGTCATATATATAGGCCAGTTTTTTCTTATTATATGATAACCTGGTTTTACATATGTGATCCTGGAGCAAGTTTTCATTCAAACGCCAGGAGAAACATGGTCTCGAGGCAGAATGAAGCGAGATTGTTAAGTAAATAGGAGCGTGATCTGACGACAGAATCGACCCCACGTCAGCCTTCACCTGCATATCAAGCAGCTTATGTAAAATAAAAAAATAGTCTATTCTACTGTAAGTATTATGTATTTTTGAGAAGAAGCTATAGTCCTTAGTTGATGGATTAAGAACCCTCCAGACATCTATCAGTCTCAAGCTGCGCAGCTGAGATCTTATTTTGTTAATGGAAGATGTAGGATATGAAGACTTACCCAAGGAGACATCCACCGCAGGATTCATTGGGATATTAAAGTCGCCCCGAAGTATCACAGGAGAGGAACCAGCGAACTTCTCGAGGCGTCTTTTGCAATCGGCTCCAAACTTGTGCTGCCCTTGGTTTGGGAAATATATGTTAGCTATTACAAGTTTATGAGCTGCCCATGAGATAAGAAGATAAATCTGCCATTCTTATCAATTAGTGAGTCCAAGATCTCAGGCACAAAGGACCTGTGGAAGGCTATTGAGACACCCTTAGACTTTGAGAATGGATTTGGGCTGTGATGATGAAGTGACCGAGGGCAAGGTCGCCCATGTATATCCATGATCTGGCTCAGCAAAACTTCCACACTCAGATTCCATTTTAACAAACGTATCTTTACTGTTATACATTTTCCTTAACACAGCGGAACACAATAATAGACAATACAAAATATGCCTATTCACAGAATTAACGTGTAATAACAAACTGTCCCTCACTTTCCCTATTCACACGTTACCAGTTCCTTCGCTCCAGGAGATTATCTTCCCACGTCGCAGGCCTGTCTGTCACTGCAAGGGGACGCTCCAGCCGAAGAGAAAACAACAGGGGTTAAACAAAAACTTCGTCTCTCAGGTCCAGACTGTAGTCCTTGGGGTTCAGGAGGTAAGGGTGGAATGTTCGGCCTCTCAACAGAGGACCCGCTTACAGTTCATGGGCTCCAAGATCTGTGAAGATGTCACCGTTGAGTGCTCCGCAGTGTGGGAGCTGGGAACAATCCGGATGTCAGCTTCCAAGAGAGGGGAATCATCCAGGCAATCTCCTATGTCGCATCTACAGGAGGACGCCAGCACACACAGCTCTCTCTCTCCACAGACAGGCTTCCCGGGCTTTTTTCCTCCCTCCCCTTCCTGTTCACATGACACAGCAGGGGGAAGATTTGCAAATACAGTGTGTCTCTCTGTAATCACATTCGGCATAGGTATAACTTCTGGCCACACGGGGGCAGTGTCTGTCACAGATTCTATGTCAATGATAACAGAACAGTCACAGCCGGCCAGCTCACTACAATACCATTTGGGATAATTTTTTGTGATACACTGTGGCACCACACCAGTTTTGAAGTGTGTCTCTTGGAGCAGTAGCACAGAGATCTGTTGTTTGTGGCTATCAAATAGGACCTGTCGTCTTTTTTCTGGTATATTTAGCCCCTTTACTTTGAAGGAGCAAAATTTAATTTCATCCATTAGAAAATACCTTTACACCAGTTCGCAATAACGTGCGCCCCATCCGCCAAAGCACACAACAGCCATGGGTAGTAAGGAAAAAACAGTAGGAGGGGAGGGAAAAAGACAGGTTAAAGAAGAAATAATAGCGCATGGAAAACAAAAAAGAAGGTGCGCTAGGGTTTACGCACCAAGTCAAACTTTGCATCTGTGAAATTAGGGCGAAAGAATTGAGAAGAAAAGTTTCCTCCCCCTCTCTCACCCGTGCACCCCAGGTGGATAAGGGAAGCCGAGAGAAACACTAGCCCCCCCATCCCCCCGCGAACTTAGCAAGGCCCATGGATAAAAACTTGCAAACATGTAAAGTAAAGTTAAACAGAGTAATAACCCTTATACAAGCTAGATGTCTCACATGCCATCGGGAGACAACATGAGAGAAGAAAAAAAAAGAGAAAAAAAAAAAAATAACATACACATAAATACATATACACTCACTGGCCACTTTATTAGGTACACCTGTCCAACTTCTTGTTAACACTTAATTTCTAATCAGCCAATCACATGGCGGCAACTCAGTGCATTTAGGCATGTAGACATGGTCAAGACAATCTCCTGCAGTTCAAACCGAGCATCAGTATGGGGAAGAAAGGTGATTTGAGTGCCTTTGAACGTGGCATGGTTGTTGGTGCCAGAAGGGCTGGTCTGAGTATTTCAGAAACTGCTGATCTACTGGGATTTTCACGCACAACCATCTCTAGGGTTTACAGAGAATGGTCCGAAAAAGAAAACAAATCCAGTGAGCGGCAGTTCTGTGGGCGGAAATGCCTTGTTGATGCCAGAGGTCAGAGGAGAATGGGCAGACTGGTTCGAGCTGATAGAAAGGCAACAGTGACTCAAATCGCCACCCGTTACAACCAAGGTAGGCCTAAGAGCATCTCTGAACGCACAGTGCGTCGAACTTTGAGGCAGATGGGCTACAGCAGCAGAAGACCACACCGGGTACCACTCCTTTCAGCTAAGAACAGGAAACTGAGGCTACAATTTGCACAAGCTCATCGAAATTGGACAGTAGAAGATTGGAAAAACGTTGCTTGGTCTGATGAGTCTCGATTTCTGCTGCGACATTCGGATGGTAGGGTCAGAATTTGGCGTAAACAACATGAAATCTTTGGGATGTGGTGGAACGGGAGATTCGCATCAGGGATGTGCAGCCGACAAATCTGCGGCAACTGTGTGATGCCATCATGTCAATATGGACCAAAATCTCTGAGGAATGCTTCCAGCACCTTGTTGAATCTATGCCACGAAGAATTGAGGCAGTTCTGAAGGCAAAAGGGGGTCCAACCCGTTACTAGCACGGTGTACCTAATACAGTGGCCAGTGAGTGTATATATGTATATATATTATACCAATGGCATGCGGAACACCGCATGCCCAAATGTTCAGATATTAGAATCAAACCTCCAAGGCGAACCCATAGTGGGACAGTCCGCCCCACTAGTAAAATCGATCAATCAACAACAGGTATCCATGAGGCCCCTCAACCGCAGCAGAGTGTCCAAATATATTGCAGCAACGAGCAGAAACTAATTAAAACCAAAAAATAAATGGGAACGAAGAAAAAGAACGTCATGGAGGATCAGAGGAGCCTTCATTGGTATGCCGATTCTTGGAACGGGGAACCTTGAGCCATCTAGGAGGAGCATCTGGGAGAGTCGGGACCAGAGGACAGTCTGGAACTTCTATTAGTGGGAGTTCAAACGTGCCCAGGAAGTTGGCCAGGTCTCCAATCCGACGGAAGTATGCGCTTTTGCCGCCTTTGAAAGCTATTAGTTGAAAAGGAAACCCCCACCTGTAGGGGATATCTCTTTCCTTGAGAACCGCCAACAGGGGCTTCAGGGCTTTGCGTAAGAATAGAGTACGTCTTGATAGATCTGATAGGAGTAGAATTGGTTGACCTTCAAATTAGAGGGATCCTTTTTTCCTAGAGGCTGTCATGATGGCCTCCTTAATTCTGAAGTAATGCACCCTGCAGATGACGTCTCTAGGGCGTGATTCAGACGTGGGTTTAGGACCAAGAGATCTATGGATTCTGTCAAACTCAATGGTGTTGTCCTCCCAGTCACCGAGAATGTCCAGGAATATTCTCTGAGCTGTGCAGTCTAGGTCCTGAGGACCGACAGATTCTGGGAGACTACGTATGCGGATATTATTACGCCTGTTGCAGTTCTCCAGGTCCTCAAGACCGGACGACATTTCCTCCAGTTTCATGGTATGGTCCATTAAGATTTCTCTGTGTGTCTGAAGTTCTTGAGAGATATCTTCTTGTGTCTTTTCCACATCCTCTATACGTGATGTAAATTCCATCTGCAGGTTATGTATCTCCTTTTTATACGAGTTCTCAAGCCTGCATGCAAAACTTTCCAGGTCTGTTTTAGTAGGAAGAGCTTAATATATTTACTCAGTTCAGCTATATTCATGTCCTCAGGCATGTCTCTGTCTCCACCACCATTATATGTTGGTATCTTAGGAGAGTTATGAGAGGTCTGTGGGTCTTTTAAGGAGGAACTATTTTTATGCGGAGTTTGCGACATTGCTGATCTGGTGTTTCTTGTTTGGAGTGGCTGGTTTAAGAACCGTTCCATGTCCTCAATAGGAGGCTCCTTGTGTAAGCTTGAGGGTTGCCCAGAAATTTTCTTAGTTTTACCCATATATGTCTGCTGCTGTTGATTGCCTGTTATAGTGTTCAGGGGGGCATGGGGGTGCAGCGATCACCACATTAGGCACAGCCCCCCATCAGCAAGCCCCCTCCAAGGTGCATTTGATTATGGTCTTAAGGTTGGTGAGGCATATATTGTATCCTGTACCAGGAGAGAGAAGCCTCTGGATGTCATAAACGGTCCCTGCACTAGGTGTCACCAGAGGACTAGGATTGTGAAATGTAGGCTTATTAAGTGGTAAGCTGATGTTTTGCTTCCCAGTATTACTGTAAATAAAGCACAATAACAGCCCAGGAAATGGTGATGGTAAGGTGGCTGCATCTTTTCTGCAAGACAATGTGCAGAAGTGCCAGGTATCTTGAATAAGTCCGCCCCAAAATGGTGCTTCACTGAGAGGGGATCCGACCCCAAGATGGCATCTACCCTCTCACTGGCGGGAAAAGGACCAGCGCTGGGGGTACTATGGCGGGAGCCCCAGGGAATCTCCTGTCCAGCCGGGGCCAGCACTACCCTGCTCACCTTCTTCCTCTGTGCAGTGCGATCCGCACACTCGTCAGGGTCTTCCCTGAAGGGGCTCTGGTGAGCGTGCCTGTGGCGCCCTCACCGCCGGCGCCGCGTGGGATCCAAGGGTGAGAGGGCCTCTCCTTCACCTCCCCCTTAGTCCGACAGAGGACTGGCAGACCTCCAGCCGCTGCCGCGCATCCTATTACTTGCCACTCGCCGGGCTTCTTCGGGCTGACTGCTGCGCCTGCGGAGACCCTGCTTTGTCGACCTGTCTCCGGTGTGACCGCGCTGTAAGGCCGCTCTGCTTCCGAGGGTCCGGTGTGCCGACTCCCAGCAGCAGGGGGGCCACAAGCTGAGGATCCTCTCCGTCCTAGGTATGCTGCCAGGGATTTTCTGGTGGTCTGTGCTTGGTTGGGGTCTGGGGGAAGACCTTTATCTCCTCTTTGTTAGAGGAGCTCTCCACCATGCATCCTTCTTCACCAACCGCTGGCCACGCCCCATACCGCCATATTTTTATTACATAATACTGCCATATAGACCGCACATGATGCCGCCATATATATTTTTTACATAGTACTGCCATATAGACCACACTTGATGCCGCCAAGTATTATGTGTGATCTTTATTATGGCATTATGTGTAATCTATATGACGGTATTATATGTGATCTGTATGGTGGTATTATGTTTGATCAGTATGGTCGAATAATGTAAAAAATATATGACTGTATTATATGATAACTACACTCACTGGCCACTTTATTAGGTACACCTGTCCAACTTCTTGTTAACACTTAATTTCTAATCAGCCAATCACATGGCGGCAACTCAGTGCATTTAGGCATGTAGACATGGTCAAGACAATCTCCTGCAGTTCAAACCGAGCATCAGTATGGGGAAGAAAAGTGATTTGAGTGCCTTTGAACGTGGCATGGTTGTTGGTGCCAGAAGGGCTGGTCTGAGTATTTCAGAAACTGCTGATCTACTGGGATTTTCACGCACAACCATCTCTAGGGTTTACAGAGAATGGTCCGAAAAAGAAAAAAAATCCAGTGAGCGGCAGTTCTGTGGGCGGAAATGCCTGGTTGATGCCAGAGGTCAGAGGAGAATGGGCAGACTGGTTCGAGCTGATAGAAAGGCAACAGTGACTCAAATCGCCACCCGTTACAACCAAGGTAGGCCTAAGAGCATCTCTGAACGCACAGTGCGTCGAACTTTGAGGCAGATGGGCTACAGCAGCAGAAGACCACACCGGGTACCACTCCTTTCAGCTAAGAACAGGAAACTGAGGCTACAATTTGCACAAGCTCATCGAAATTGGACAGTAGAAGATTGGAAAAACGTTGCTTGGTCTGATGAGTCTCGATTTCTGCTGCGACATTCGGATGGTAGGGTCAGAATTTGGCGTAAACAACATGAAAGCATGGATCCATCCTGCCTTGTATCAACGGTTCAGGCTGGTGGTGGTGATGTGCAGCCGACAAATCTGCTGCAACTGTGTGATGCCATCATGTCAATATGGACCAAAATCTCTGAGGAATGCTTCCAGCACCTTGTTGAATCTATGCCACGAAGAATTGAGGCAGTTCTGAAGGCAAAAGGGGGTCCAACCCGTTACTAGCATGGTGTACCTAATAAAGTGGCCAGTGAGTGTATATTGTGGGATTATGTGTGATCTATGTGGCATTATGTGAGAATTATGGTTTTATGTGTGATCTACATAGTGTTGTGTGTGATCTATATGACGGTATTATGTGTGATCTATATGGCGGTATTATGTGAGAAGTATATGGCAGTATTATATGAGAACACTATGGCGGTATGTGTGATCTATATGACGGTATTATGTGAGAACTATATGGCGCCATTATGTGTGATTTATATGGCGGTATTATGTGAGAACTATATGATGTTTATAGCCTTGGAAGGGGTTAATGCCCATGGATCTTCCCAGGCTATGAATATCAGCCCGCAGCTGCATATTTAGCCTTTAATGGCTATTAAAATAGGGGGACCCCCAAAAAAAAACGATGTGGTGTTCCCCTATAATTATTAACCAGAAAAGGCTATGCAGACAGCTGCGGGCTGATGTTAATAGCCTAAGAAGGGGCCATGGATATTGCCTCCCCTTCCCCGACTACAAACAGCAGCTCAAAGCGACCCATGAAATGGCGCTTCTCCAAGATGCGCCAATTCCAGAACTTAGCCTCTCTCTTCCCACTGCCCTGTAGGGGTGGCATATGATATAATATTTGTGGGGTTGATGTCACCTTTGTATTGTAAGGTGACATCAAGCCGGTTTAGTAATGGAGAGGCGTCAATAAGACACCTATCCATTACTAATTCTATAGTTGTTAAGGGGTTAAATAAACACACACACAGCCAGAGTAAATTATTTTAATGAAATAAAACACTACACTGTTTCCCATCTTTATTATTCAGCTAATCCATGCAACGCCCTTGATCTCCTGAAAAAAAAAATAAAAAAAATAAACCAGCAGTATACTCCCTGTTCCCGCACACACACATACATGCAGATGCACAGACACGCACATATTCACAGCTCACACAGTCTCCCTACTCCCGATCTGCAGCATTTATCGCACGCAACTCTGCAGCAAAACCACAGATTTTTAAACCTGCAGCTTTGCTGCGGATTTGCCTAACTCAATGGTAGTCAATGGGTGCAGAAACGCTGAAGAGCTGCAAAAAGAATTGACATGCTGCGGAAAATAAAACCCTGCAAATCCGCGTGTATTTTTCTGCAGCATGTGCACACCAATTCTCAATTTCCCATTGACTAACATTGGTTGTGCACTACACTGCAGATTTGATGCAATTCTGCGCGTCCAAAAATGCTGCGGAAAAGCATCAAAATTTGCAACAATCAAACACCAACCATGGACAGCAAATTCATCGCAAACAGAATTCTCCGGTATTACAACATTTCACATCAATGCCATCCATACTAGGCAATTAAATTGAAGTAGAACAAATACATAGCAAAATTTACACTGCTATTTAGAGTTACTATAATAATATATGGAGACCAGATAATTCATTAAAAACATACAAGATATTCAGATAAATTAATTGTTTGAAATTATTTATACGATAATAAATAATTATAGGTTGCCAATATATTGTATTCATATTCTCACAGGAAATACTACACTCACTGGCCACTTTATTAGGTACACCTGTCCAACTTCTTGTTAACACTTAATTTCTAATCAGCCAATCACATGGCGGCAACTCAGTGCATTTAGGCATGTAGACATGGTCAAGACAATCTCCTGCAGTTCAAACCGAGCATCAGTATGGGGAAGAAAGGTGATTTGAGTGCCTTTGAACGTGGCATGGTTGTTGGTGCCAGAAGGGCTGGTCTGAGTATTTCAGAAACTGCTGATCTACTGGGATTTTCACGCACAACCATCTCTAGGGTTTACAGAGAATGGTCCAAAAAAGAAAAAAAATCCAGTGAGCGGCAGTTCTGTGGGCGGAAATGCCTTGTTGATGCCAGAGGTCAGAGGAGAATGGGCAGACTGGTTCGAGCTGATAGAAAGGCAACAGTGACTCAAATCGCCACCCGTTACAACCAAGGTAGGCCTAAGAGCATCTCTGAACGCACAGTGCGTCGAACTTTGAGGCAGATGGGCTACAGCAGCAGAAGACCACACCGGGTACCACTCCTTTCAGCTAAGAACAGGAAACTGAGGCTACAATTTGCACAAGCTCATAGAAATTGGACAGTAGAAGATTGGAAAAACGTTGCTTGGTCTGATGAGTCTCGATTTCTGCTGCGACATTCGGATGGTAGGGTCAGAATTTGGCGTAAACAACATGAAAGCATGGATCCATCCTGCCTTGTATCAACGGTTCAGGCTGGTAGTGGTGGTGTCATGGTGTGGGGAATATTTTCTTGGCACTCTTTGGGCCCCTTGGTACCAATTGAGCATCGTTGCAACGCCACAGCCTACCTGAGTATTGTTGCTGACCATGTCCATCCCTTTATGACCACAATGTACCCAACATCTGATGGCTACTTTCAGCAGGATAATGCGCCATGTCATAAAGCTAAAATCATCTCAGATTGGTTTCTTGAACATGACAATGAGTTCACTGTACTCAAATGGCCTCCTCAGTCACCAGATCTCAATCCAGTGGAGCATCTTTGGGATGTGGTGGAACGGGAGATTCGCATCAGGGATGTGCAGCCGACAAATCTGCGGCAACTGTGTGATGCCATCATGTCAATATGGACCAAAATCTCTGAGGAATGCTTCCAGCACCTTGTTGAATCTATGCCACGAAGAATTGAGGCAGTTCTGAAGGCAAAAGGGGGTCCAACCCGTTACTAGCATGGTGTACCTAATAAAGTGGCCAGTGAGTGTATATCGGGATGAGGAATATGAAATTAAATATATTAGTTTTAAGTATTAAAAAAATTAAATATTAGCAATATATAAAAAAATAAATAAAACATTTATATAATAAAAAAACCTCTGTAACCTTATTTAATCCATGGGGTTTTAAAGTATGGAGCCTATAGATCCAGTAGATTTCCTTTCTAATTAATTTTTGAACTCTATTAGGAGTATCCTTTGGGATATGATCTGTTGGACTAATTTTTAAGTCATTATAATTTTTATCAGGTACAATAATTAAATTCCCTCTAAAGTTCATGTAAAAGAAACCCCTTATGTTATGTATATTATGTCTGTGGGGGTTTAATCTGAAGTGTAGTGGTTGTATAGTCCTCCCCACATACTGTTTTTTACATTTACACTCAATCATATAAATTACATTTTTTTGTAACAGAGGAAATTATATTAATAGTAATAGGTTCCCCTTTGTCAGACCACCCCCATGCCCGGTGGTCAGTATGATGTTATGATTACCTTGGCCCCATACCTTCTGTCTGGTCTGACTCTCTGTCACCACGTCTGCCACAGGGTCTCCTGCCTAGGCCACTCAGCACTGAGCTAACAGAGGAGTCACAACTTCTAACCCGTCTATCCTTTACTGAACCGTTAGTCTC
Organism: Ranitomeya variabilis; assembly: GCF_051348905.1. Classification (NCBI taxonomy): domain Eukaryota; kingdom Metazoa; phylum Chordata; class Amphibia; order Anura; family Dendrobatidae; genus Ranitomeya; species Ranitomeya variabilis. Next base: position 697,625,527 of record NC_135235.1, on the reverse strand, counting down.
TCCAGACCTTGGGTTGAAAGTGGCCGCCATCTACTTAGCATTTCCTGCAGCTGTCTATTGATCTGCACCCTCTCAAGTATTAGCTGCTCTACTTCTCTTAGGTACGCCACGCAATATTCCAGGAGTATTTGTGGTCGGAGCAAGGGAGAGCCTTAAAAATATTCAAAGAATGGAACCATCTCATCTTCACCAGCTACCTGGGCTTCGGCATCAGCCGGGAACCTCACACTCGCCACACCGGACTTATTCACAATTTCCTGCATCACTTTTCCAAGTCTCCCAATGACCTTCCTCACCAGATTTCTAGACACTTGAACAATGTCTTCCACAAACTCCGTCCGACTTTGAGCTTTCCTTGCATGCTCCAGACATCAAGCAGCTTCCTTATTCCTCAACAGGATTATCTGTTTTGTGCAAAGACAGTGTAGGTGCATGTCACTCAGGTAAGCCACCCAATTCACTGTGACTTCCCTATTCGATAGTATAACTAACTGCTTAAGAGTCTGGCGCCCAGTTCGCACTACACGCTTCCAACACCTTTCTAAATGCCTCATGCACAGCCTCACTGGCACAATCTTCTCGCACGTCCTCGGGTACCTCTACCACACACAGGAAAAGCAAAGTCTCATCTTCTTGGACATAGTGTTTGATCTTCTCGTCCTGTGAGTCAGAGCTGTTTTTCAAGACGTCGACCTCCCTAGTGAGGCCGCCTGCTTGGCACTTCCCCTGCTGGATTTCTTCCTCCCTGTAGACTACTTCTTTGGTCAGACTCTCCAACTTACTCTACTTCTTTGCCATCAGATTGAGAGAGCATGACAGTTTGTTCTGTAAAGCGAAGAGCTCGTTTTTTGGTCGTCCATGTGATTCTGCAGCTGGGTATTAGCCTCCTTCTCGATCTTGAGCTCTCGGAGAACTTTATCCCACTTCCCTGCCAGGCAGCGATGCTTGTCCTCTCTCCAGAGAAGGTCCTGCTGATGCTTCTCATGGGCCTCTCTGATGCATGCATTCTTCTCCTCCAAGTCTGAGGACAGTTCCCAGATGGAACTTATTTCTGACTCCAAGGCTGGGATTTTCTCAGATTTCTGTTCTTTAGTTCAGCCTGTAAATCTGCCACTTTTTGCTTCCCATGAGAAAACTCTTTGGCCAGCTCCTGCGCTTTGTTGCAGCAGGTAATTTCCAGCTGAGACACGTGTTCTGCATCCTCCTGCCAAGCAGAACGCAGCTTCTCCCTAGTGGAGCGGATGGTATGAAGTAGCTTTGCTCCTGCGCTTCCTTCTCTCTAGGCCAGGGCCGGACTGGCCATCGGGCAGTTCTGGCAAATGCCAGAAGGGCCGGTGGCAGTTGTGGGCCACTCGCCAGCGCCGACCTACCCCCCCCCCCGCCAGCACCACCGCATACAACTATACCGGCATCTATGACGCCAGTACAGTTGAATGCAGTGATGGAGTAGAGAGCGTCTGCTGACGCTCCCTCTCCCATCATTCCCCGCTCTGCCTGGCGCTGACACTGCAGGTGCGCGATGACGTCATATCATCACGCACCTGTGTGTCGGGTGGGCAGACTGCAGCTGCTGAGGCCAGAGCCAGGAGTAGCGCTGGGCACGAGGAGAGGTGAGTGTTGGTTTTTTTAAAATATATCACTGAGTGATAAATGGATTGTGGGGCTATTGGGGGGCTGCATTACATTCTATGGGGGCTGACCTGGATTACATTCTATGGGGGCTGGCTGCATTACATTCTATGGGGCTGTACTGCATTACATTCTATGGGGCTGTACTGCATTACATTCTATGGGTGGCTGGCTGCATTACATTCTATGGGGGCTGTGCTGCATTACATTCTATGGGGGGGCTGAATTATATTCTATGGGGGGCTGCATTACATTCTATAAGGGCTGTGCTGTATTACAATCTATGGGGGCTGTGCTGCATTACATTCTATGGGGGCTGTGCTGCATTACATTCTATGGGGACTGTGCTGCATTACATTCTATGGGGGCTGTGCTCCATTACATTCTATGGGGGCTGTGCTGTATTACATTCTATGGGGGCTGTGCTGCATTACATTCTATGGGGGGCTGTGCTGTATTACATTCTATGGGGGCTGTGCTGCATTACATTCTATGGGGCTGTGCTGCATTACATTCTATGGGGGGCTGAATTATATCCTATGGGGGGCTGCATTACATTCTATGGGGGCTGTGCTGTATTACATTCTATGGGGGCTGTGCTGCATTACATTCTATGGGGGCTGTGCTGCATTACATTCTATGGGGGGCTGCATTACATTCTATGGGGGCTGTGCTGTATTACATTCTATGGGGGATGTGCTGCATTACATTCTATGGGGGCTGAGCTGCATTACATTCTATGGGGGCTGCCTTACATTCGATGGGGGCTGTGCTGTATTACATTCTATGGGGGCTGTGCTGTATTACATTCTATGGGGGCTGTGCTGTATTACATTCTATGGGGGCTGTGCTGTATTACATTCTATAGGGGGCTGTGCAGTATTACATTCTATGGGGGCTGTGCTGCATTACATTCTATGGGGCTGTGCTGCATTACATTCTATGGGGCCTGCGCTGCATTACATTCTATGGGGGCTGCGCTGTATTACATTCTATAGGGGGCTGTGCTGTATTACATTCTATAGGGGGCTGTGCTGTATTACATTCTATGGGGGCTGTGCTGCATTACATTCTATCGGGGCTGTGCTGTATTACATTCTATGGGGGCTGTACTACATTACATGCTATGGGGCTGTGCTGCATTACATTCTATGGGGGCTGTGCTATATTACATTCTATGGGGGCTGTGCTATATTACATTCTATGGGGGCTGTGCTATATTACATTCTATGGGGGCTGTGCTGTATTACATTTTATGGGGGCTGTGCTGTATAACATTCTATGGGGGCTGTGCTGTATTACATTCTATGGGGGTTGGCTGCATTACATTCTATGGGGGCTGTGCTGTATTACATTCTATGGGGGCTGTGCTGTATTACATTCTATGGGGGGCTGTGCTGTATTACATTCTATGGGGGCTGTGCTGCATTACATTCTATAGATGGCTGGCTGCATTACATTCTTTGGGGGCTGTGCTGTATTACATTCTATGGGGGCTGGCTGCATTACATTCTATAGGGGCTGGCTGCATCACATTCTATGAGGGCTGGCTGCATTACATTCTATGGGTGGTTGGCTGCATTACATTCTATGGGGGCTGGCTGCATTACATTCTATAGGGGCTGGCTGCATTACATTCTATGGGGGCTGGCTGCATTACATTCTATGGGGTGCTGTATTATATTCTATCGAGGGGCTACATTATATTCTATGGGGGCTGCATTATGCTCTATGAGGGGGCTACCATATATTATATATGCAGTGGCTGCATTATACTATATGAGGGGGCTGCGTTATATTCTCTGGGGGGTTACATTATACTCAGGGGGCTACAATATATTCTGTGGGGTGGCTACATTATACTTTGGAGTGGCATCATTGTACTATATGTGGGATGCAATTATACTGTATCGAGGACTATGGGGAATACATTATACTATATGAAGAACTATGGGGTGCATTATACTATGGGAAGTGAATTGTACTACCTGGATGACAATGGTGGGGCATTATACTATATGGAGCACTATGAGGAATGTATTATGCTATTTGGAGGACTGAGGAATGTATTATACTTTTTGGAGGACTGAGGAGTGTATTATACTATATGGAGGAATTGCAGTGTATTTTAATATATTGAGGTCTATGAGGAGTGTATTATACTATATGGAGGACTATGTGGAGTGTGTAATACTATATGGAGGACTGAGGAGTGTATTTTATTATATTGAGGACTATGAGGAGTGTATTATACTATATGGAGGACTGAGGAGTGTATTATACTATATGGATATATATCTAAGGTCTTTCAAGCGCTTGAAAGACCTTAGATGACGTCACGGCTTGTGATTGGTCGCGTGGCGGTCACGTGACCGCTCACGCGACCAATCACAAGCCGCGACATCATCTAAGGTCTTTCAAGAGCTCATTCTTAGAAACAGAGGCTGCCGGTTACAACCAGGGCGCGTCAGAGGGTGAGTATATCCCTATTTTTTATTTAATTCTTTATTTTACACATTAATATGGATCCCAGGGCCTGAAGGAGAGTTTCCTCTCCTTCAGACCCTGGGAACCATACAGGATACCTTCCGATACTTGGTGTCCCATTGACTTGTATTGGTATCGGGTATCGGTAGCGGCGATATCCGATACTTTTCAGGTATCGGCCGATACTATCCGATACCGATACTTTCAAGTATCGGACGGTATCGCTCAACACTACTGCCTATTCATAGAGTGATTGGATTGTTTATGTGGGAACAGAAATCCTTGTTCTCAGCTGCACATTGCCAATGTAAACTGTAGTTGTGTTGCTGATAACATGATACTGTATGGGGACAGATTGATCTAATAGTGATTGTTCTGTTCCCTTCATTCTTTCTCAGTTGGTGTAAAGAGGCCGGGAAACAAGCGAACAACTTCACTATTGTCGATCACACTCGTTTAGTGGCCTGAGATCAGCGCATGTAAATGCAGCTCCCCAGAGTCCTGGTCGTTGCAGTGCTGTGGCTTCGCCGCTATGGGGAGCTATGGTACGTCCGATGGCACTGAAGGAGTTCATCTGATCAGGTATCACAGACACCAATACATTTCACCGCCAGGCCTCCAGGGGGAGCTAAGGGTTCTATTTACTAGGCCACTCTCCACATACAGGTAAAACTGGGGGTCAGGCAGGAAGTTAGAGAGGAAAGCTGACTGGATGGGAACCAGGCAACACCTTGTGGCAGAGGGTGTTGCAGGGGGAAGATTCGGTAGGGCCTCTGTCAGGTTTGGGACCCTGATGGAGACCTGGCTACAGGAAAGAGACTAACGGGACTGTGCCTGCACTGAGAAGCGGCGGTGCCCCAAGAAAGGATTTGAAGAGAGATATATTGTGCTGAGTGAGAAACGAGATCAACGCAAAAGGAGAATACCAGTAGGGGTGATGCTGTGAGAAGGGGGCAACATCCTACTGAGGCGCACTACCGGTGGCCGGAACGCCGAGGGAGTATTTCAATAGACAGCTTCAAGCAATACTCTAAACAGCGGCAGGACAGTCAGTCTAAGGCGGGCTGTCTCACCTAAAATCACCTATGCAGTCTTGGGGGGCAACCAGTGGAGAGGGGCGACTCTAGGGTCCCGGAAGAGCTCCGAGCCTACCCGTCAAACGGGTGCCGTTCTAACTGTAACATCAGGAAGGGACGGATGATTAGCAGAAGATCAGTTAATCGAGTTGTTGTGAGGGAACTTAAGAAACAGACACAACAGTTGTGGGGTACTTTCTGTAAGCACAGCAGGGAAGGACTACAACACATAGCGCTAAGAAGGAAGGCACTGATTCCCACCTGTGAAGAGAACTCTGGAAGTGCCATTGAACCGGCCGGACTTGCGCAGCCTGGTGAACCGTATTCCGGACTGAGGACATGCATGCATTGCCACCGATCAGCAGATCATGACGAAGAACAGCGAGTGCCGGAACGGGGAAGGAGCAGTCCCGGTTTGCCCTCGTTTATCGGAGGCAGACCCGTGTCCCCGGAGGACCCGAAGCCCTTGGAACAAACCGCGGAGCTGAGCCCACCTATCCCGACCTCGGAGCCAGCGGAGGAGGAACCACAGCGGGCGGAGCCGCGTTCGGGGACCGCATTGGAGGAGCCGCGGTCCGAGCTGCAGCCGACTCCAGCGTCCTTGTCAGCGGACCGGATCGACATCGGTGGAATCACCTCGGACGCAGGTACGGAAGACGCCCCTGCTTCCCCGCCCGATCCCGCTCCCGCGATCGACCCACCTCCCAATAGGGACCGGCTCCTCTCAGCGGAACTAGTGGTGTTATCTCCCGACGCAATGGGGGAGATGGTACCACCGCTGCCGACTAGGATGGGAGAACCCATAGATGTGGGCCCAGATGGAGTGGTCCTTCGGTGGGACACCCCCCGGATTGGGTCAGATGGATCTCGAGAGGATGGGTTCACTCTTGCTGTGCTTACCTGGGAACAATATAGACAATGCTTGATCTTACATTGGAAGAGACAAAAAGAGGCAGAACTGATTGGTCCACCGAAAGCACGACAATTGCCTCCTGCATGTGATGATAGAGACGTGATACGGCGAGGAACTGTATTGACTTTCTACCCGAAGAGGGGATGGGGTTCCATACAGGAACCGGGGCTACCAACTGACGTTTTCGTTGCCAGTGGCAACGTGAAGACTCCTTGCTGTGGCCGAAGTGGTGACTCTCTGCAGAAGGGGGATCCAGTGACCTACTACCGTCATCGTAATGCCCAGGGGTGGTATGCCCGTAACATTCGCCGGTGTGGACCTGAGAGAGTGTCACCTACTACTTCAACTATGATTGAATCGAGTCTGAAAGGGCTCGCCAACATCGCTACCGTACACATCCTTGCAGCAACTGAGCTGGCGGATAGAGTCCGCCTTCAGGTTCAGGCCTCAGGTGGCCTGACTGCACTGGGAAAAACCACAGGTGATATTGGTGCGGCATCAGCCACTGAGCAGGAAGCGAAGCCTACACAGCCGGAAGGTGGCCGCTTTCAGCTGATGTCTTGCAACATATTATAAGAATAAACCTCGGAAACCTGAAACTGTAAATAGTTAACTGTTTATTCCTTGCTGTTTTGCTGATAAACCCGTCCAGGGTTAATTCTTCAACGGATCCCTTTGTTTACCCGGGATCCCTATTGTTTGTTTATTTACCTTTTTCCTACTTTTTGCTTCTTTTATCAAGAACTGCTGTAATCATGGACAGTGCGTGATACAAACTTTTTGTAAATAGTTTGCACCTTCTTAAAGGCGCTTCCTACTGGTTTTACTTAAAGACTCTTTGCGAAGATACCGCACCGGAGCCTTTGCTGAGTATGGACTGGTAGTCTGAGAAGACATGCTACCTCAGAAAGACTTGATCCCCTCTTAAAGGGGATGCCAAAAGTGTACTTATAAGTGATACTGTTTTAGAACAGTAATGTGATGACAATGCTTAAAGAGAAAATGATGGTGTTTACATGTAAAGTTATATGTACTTGACTGGTTAATTGTAAAAGAAATGCTGATGATGTTCATTGAAAGAAAGTGTGAAAGCTAGAAGAAAGGTGCAGTAGGCCCATAGGGGTAGACATAGTGTCCTGCATAGTTGGTAGCAAGAAAGTAAAGATGGAAGTTAATGTTCTAGGAAATGTTTGATAATGTTGATAAGCAATGGGGATAGAAGGTAAACCCTGAGTCCTCCGTAGAGAGTTAGTTTGTTACAGAGAAAGGAGTAATAATGTGTTACAAAGGACAGAAAGTGAGCCCGTAGGGGTTAGTTAGTGAGTCCTTTAGGAGCCAGGTAGAGATGGCTCAGTGCTCTTAAACAGAAAGTATGTTATGTTCTATACCATGTATAGCAGTTGAAAAGACAGAAGGCTCGGGCTGAAAGGAGCGGTCCTGTAAGAAAGGAGAGGCAGTAGGTCTGGTGCCGTTAGGACAGGCGGTCCTGCAGATTAAAGAAGGAGAATGTAAAAGTTGACTTGCCTTATAATGTGATTATAGGAAGGTCTTTGGCGGACTTAGAGTGTGTGTCCTCTAAAGACAATGTTAATGTATTATCCAAATGTTTGCACTAGTAGAATACCCGGTTGGGTAACAGGAGTTATTTATAGCCTGTAATTTATAATGTTTGACCATGTTTGTAACGTTCAAGTGTCCTCACCTCCCATAAAGGGAAGCCTGTTCAAGTATACTTATTGTTATTTGCACTCAACAAAAATTGTATGTCTTTTTGCTAATTGTATTGTTGTTTTCTTCCCAGTCCCGGAGTACTGGATTTAACTGGGGGGGAGTGCAGCGCCCCAGAGTCCTGGTCGTTGCAGTGCTGTGGCTTCGCCGCTATGGGGAGCTATGGTACGTCCGATGGCACTGAAGGAGTTCATCTGATCAGGTATCACAGACACCAATACATTTCACCGCCGGGCCTCCAGGGGGAGCTAAGGGTTCTATTTACTAGGCCACTCTCCACATACAGGTAAAACTGGGGGTCAGGCAGGAAGTTAGAGAGGAAAGCTGACTGGATGGGAACCAGGCAACACCTTGTGGCAGAGGGTGTTGCAGGGGGAAGATTCGGTAGGGCCTCTGTCAGGTTTGGGACCCTGATGGAGACCTGGCTACAGGAAAGAGAGTAACGGGACTGTGCCTGCACTGAGAAGCGGCGGTGCCCCAAGAAAGGATTTGAAGAGAGATATATTGTGCTGAGTGAGAAACGAGATCAACGCAAAAGGAGAATACCAGTAGGGGTGATGCTGTGAGAAGGGGGCAACATCCTACTGAGGCGCACTACCGGTGGCCGGAACGCCGAGGGAGTATTTCAATAGACAGCTTCAAGCAATACTCTAAACAGCGGCAGGACAGTCAGTCTAAGGCGGGCTGTCTCACCTAAAATCACCTATGCAGTCTTGGGGGGCAACCAGTGGAGAGGGGCAACTCTAGGGTCCCGGAAGAGCTCCGAGCCTACCCGTCAAACGGGTGCCGTTCTAACTGTAACATCAGGAAGGGACGGATGATTAGCAGAAGATCAGTTAATCGAGTTGTTGTGAGGGAACTTAAGAAACAGACACAACAGTTGTGGGGTACTTTCTGTAAGCACAGCAGGGAAGGACTACAACACATAGCGCTAAGAAGGAAGGCACTGATTTCCACCTGTGAAGAGAACTCTGGAAGTGCCATTGAACCGGCCGGACTTGCGCAGCCTGGTGAACCGTATTCCGGACTGAGGACTCAGAGATCTCCAGTAAAGAGGTAAAGAGACTGCAACCTGGTGTCCTCGTTATTTACCGCGACCTGCACCCCACAACTGCACCGCTACACCACCACTTATTGCACCGGACGTCCCCCACTGACAGGCAGGGCCACGGACCGGGCCTAGCCACCGTGACAACCCCAGAACAGAGACTCAGGGGCCCGGCTCCGGGTACCCCTCGGCCCTTCGGCGGTGTGGGGGCGCTTCATAAATACAGCAGAAATGCTACGCAGGGAGACCAGGCAAGGATGATGACAATTTTAGTTAGCACCCAGCGCCTGAGAATAGCGCTAACTCTACTGCTTTTCTCTGCCACCAAAGCATTTAATTCTGGTATGTGTAATGATTTTTAGGGTTGATGTCAGCTGCTATCAATCCCTGGTGTAAGTAATGGAGAGGTGTCTATCAGACATCCCCACTACTAGCCAAGACCTGGCGAGACCCAGCAAATTTTTCCTTCATTTCAGGTGGAGGACAACTCTTTTAAAAAAGAATGGGAGGAGACTGCTGTCACGGGAGACCTAGGTAGGAAAAAGCTAATAACCCGTCCCCTGCGATTTCCCTCAGACTAGGGAAACCCTGACTGACCCTCTCCCAGAGTTTACACTGATGGTGTGCATGTCAGGGCCTCCACCCTCGCCCTATCTCCTGTTTCAACCCTAGGCTGAAACCACAACCCACCACCCAGTGAAGAGACCACACTCCAATACCCACAGTTAGCACAGACAAGGATAACGGAAAAATAAGCACCATGCCGCAGTCACTCAGGAATACACTATAAATGCAAAGGGCAAAACAAATACAAATATGGGAAGGAGAAAATGAGACAAAGGGAAATACACCACCAGCAACGATACTCCAACTACAAGCTCACCACTCCAGACCGAGATAACCACACACAAGACAGAAGCTATAATCGGCGACGCCCAATGTTCAGGAGAACTATTTAAAGGCAGTGGGCATGGCTCAGTGTCATGTTCCCAATGGCAGGGAATCTGAACCACTGAACACGGGCAAAAACAGGACGAGCTCTAGGGTGATGGAACCTGAGCTGACCGCGATCCTGAACCTCAACACACACAACTAACAGCAGCCGCGGAGCGTTCCTGGGGGGACTCTAGACGCCTCGCACCAGCCGGAGATCTAGCCTCCCCTATCAGAAGAATCACAGACCTCGCTTGCCTCTAGAGAAATATTCCCACAGAAATAGCAGCCCCCCACATATAATGACGGTGAAATGAGAGGAAGGCACAAACGTAGTTATGAAAATAGATTTAGCAAATATGAGGCCCGCTAAAAGCTAGATAGCAGAGGATACAAAAGGTGAACTGCGCGGTCAGCTTAAAACCCTTCAAAATACCATCCTGAAATTACTTTAACCCATGTGCCAACTCATGGTACATGAGTGGTAATCTCAGCCCACTAGAGCAACCAGCAGCAGAGGATTACATATCTGCAAGCTGGACTAAAAACATGAAAGCAAATAAGAAACAGGAAAATCCAGACTTAGCTTGTCTTGCAGACTTTAGGAGCAGGTAGCAAAGGTAACAGAGACACACTGATACATTGATAGCCGGCGAGGTACTGACAGGAAAGCCAGGTTAAATAGGAAACACCCAGCCTCTGATGGACAGGTGGGAACCAGAAACCGCAACCCACCAAGGTCACCCAGTACCAGTTGTAACCACCAGAGGGAGCCCAAAAACAGAATCCACAACAGTACCCCCCCCTTGAGGAGGGGTCACCGAACCCTCATGAGAACCCCCAGGGCGATCAGGATGAGCTCTATGGAAGGCGCGGACCAAATCAGTCGCGTGAACGTCAGAGGCGACCACCCAGGAATTATCCTCCTGACCATAACCCTTCCACTTAACCAAATACTGGAGTCTACGTCTGGAAACACGAGAATCCAAGATCTTCTCAACAACATACTCCAATTCTCCCTCCACCAGCACCGGAGCAGGAGGCTCAACCGAAGGAACAACGGGCACCTCATACCTCCGCAACAACGACCGATGGAACACATTATGAATAGCAAACGATGCTGGGAGATCCAAACGAAAAGACACAGGGTTAAGAATCTCCAAGATCTTATAAGGACCGATGAACCGAGGCTTGAACTTAGGAGAAGAGACCTTCATAGGGACAAAACGAGAAGACAACCACACCAAGTCCCCAACACCAAGTTGGGGACCCACGCGGCGACGGCGATTAGCAAACTGCTGAACCTTCTCCTGAGACAACTTCAAATTTTCCACCACCTGATTCCAAATCTGATGCAGCCTGTCCACCACCACGTCCACTCCAGGACAATCCGAAGGCTCCACCTGACCAGAGGAAAAACGAGGATGAAACCCTGAATTACAAAAGAAAGGAGAAACCAAAGTCGCAGAACTAGCCCGATTATTAAGAGCAAATTCCGCCAGTGGCAAAAAGGCAACCCAGTCATCTTGATCAGCAGAAACAAAACACCTTAAATAAGTCTCCAAGGTCTGATTAGTTCGCTCCGTCTGGCCATTCGTCTGAGGATGGAATGCAGACGAGAAAGACAAATTAATGCCCATCTTGGCGCAAAACGTCCGCCAAAATCTAGACACAAACTGGGATCCCCTGTCAGAAACGATATTCTCCGGAATCCCATGCAAACGAACCACGTTCTGAAGAAACAAAGGGACCAACTCAGAGGAGGAAGGCAACTTAGGTAAGGGTACCAAATGAACCATCTTAGAAAAGCGATCACACACAACCCAGATAACGGACATTTTCTGTGAGACAGGAAGATCTGAAATAAAATCCATGGAAATGTGCGTCCAAGGCCTCTTCGAGATAGGCAAGGACAACAACAACCCACTGGCCAGAGAACAGCAAGGCTTAGCCCGAGCACACACTTCACAAGACTGCACAAAGGTACGCACATCCCTTGACAAAGAAGGCCACCAAAAAGACCTGGCCACCAAGTCTCTAGTACCAAATATTCCAGGATGACCAGCCAACACAGAAGAATGGACCTCGGAGATGACTCTACTGGTCCAATCATCCGGAACAAACAGTCTCTCTGGTGGACAACGATCAGGTCTATCCGCTTGAAACTCCTGCAATGCACGTTGCAAGTCTGGGGAGACGGCGGACAATATTACCCCATCCCTAAGGACACCAGTAGGCCCAGAGTCTCCAGGAGAGTCAGGCACAAAACTCCTGGAAAGAGCATCTGCCTTCACATTCTTTGAACCTGGCAGGTATGAAACCACAAAGTTGAAACGAGAAAAAAACAATGACCAACGAGCCTGTCCAGGATTCAGACGCCTGGCAGACTCAAGGTAAATCAGATTTTTGTGATCAGTCAAGACCACCACACGATGTCTAGCACCCTCAAGCCAATGACGCCACTCCTCAAATGCCCACTTCATGGCCAAAAGCTCCCGATTACCCACATCATAATTGCACTCGGCGGGCGAGAATTTTCTAGAAAAGAACGCACATGGCTTCATCACCGAGCCATCGGAACTTCTCTGTGACAAAATCGCCCCCGCTCCAATCTCGGAAGCATCAACCTCAACCTGAAAAGGAAGTGAAACATCTGGTTGACATAACACAGGAGCAGAAGAAAACCGGCGCTTAAGTTCCCGAAAGGCCTCCACAGCCGCAGGAGACCAATTAGCAACATCAGCACCCTTTTTAGTCAAATCAGTCAAAGGTTTAACAACACTGGAAAAATTAGTAATGAACCGACGATAAAAATTAGCAAAACCCAAGAACTTCTGAAGACTTTTAACAGATGTAGGTTGTGTCCAGTCACAAATAGCCTGAACCTTGACGGGATCCATCTCAACAGTAGAAGGAGAAAAAATGTACCCCAAAAAAGAAATCTTCTGGACTCCGAAGAGACACTGAGCCCTTCACAAATAGAGAATTGGCCCTCAGAACTTGAAACACCTTCCTGACCTGTAGAACATGAGACTCCCAGTCATCAGAGAACACCAAAATATCATCCAAATACACAATCATAAACTTATCCAGATATTCACGGAAAATATTGTGCATAAAGGACTGAAAGACTGAAGGAGCATTAGAGAGTCCAAAAGGCATTACCAAATACTCAAAATGGCCCTCAGGCGTATTAAATGCGGTTTTCCACTCATCACCCTGCTTTATCCGCACAAGATTATACGCACCACGAAGATCTATCTTAGTGAACCACCTAGCCCCCTTAATGCGAGCAAACAAATCAGTCAGTAAGGGCAATGGATATTGATATTTGACTGTAATCTTATTCAGAAGGCGATAATCGATACAAGGCCTCAGGGAACCATCTTTTTTAGCCACGAAAAAAAAACCTGCTCCCAGAGGAGACGAAGATGGACGAATATGTCCCTTTTCCAAGGACTCCTTAATATAATTCCGCATAGCAGTATGCTCTGGCACTGACAGATTGAATAAACGACCCTTAGGGAACTTACTGCCAGGAATTAATTCTATAGCACAGTCACAATCCCTATGAGGAGGGAGGGAATTGAGCTTAGGCTCCTCAAAAACATCCCGATAGTCCGACAAAAACGCAGGGACCTCAGAAGGAGTAGATGAAGCGATTGAAATCAGAGATGCATCATCATGAATCCCCTGACATCCCCAGCTTAACACAGACATTGTTTTCCAATCCAGGACTGGATTATGAGTTTGTAACCATGGCAGACCAAGCACTAGTACATCATGTAAATTATACAGTACAAGGAAGCGAATCACCTCCTGATGAACGGGAGTCATGCGCATGGTCACTTGTGTCCAGTACTGCGGTTTATTCATAGCCAATGGTGTAGAATCAATCCCCTTTAAAGGAATAGGAACTTCCAGAGGCTCCAGACTAAAACCGCAGCGTTTGGCAAATGACCAATCCATAAGACTCAGGGCAGCGCCCGAATCCACATAGGCATCGACGGAAATGGATGACAGTGAACAAATCAGAGTCACAGACAAAATGAACTTAGACTGCAGAGTACCAATGGCAAAAGATTTATCAACCTTTTTTGTGCGTTTAGAGCATGCTGATATAACATGAGCTGAATCACCACAATAAAAACACAATCCATTTTTCCGCCTATAACTTTGCCGCTCACTTCTGGACTGAATTCTATCACATTGCGTAGTCTCAGGTGCCTGTTCAGAAGACACCGCCAACTGGTGCACAGGTTTGCGCTCCCGTAAACGCCGATCAATCTGAATGGCCATAGTCATAGCCTCATTCAGACCTGTAGGCGCAGGGAACCCCACCATAATATCCTTAATGGCCTCAGAAAGACCATCTCTGAATTTTGCAGCTAGGGCGCACTCATTCCACTGAGTAAGCACCGACCACTTCCGAAACTTTTGACAATATACCTCCGCTTCATGATGCCCCTGAGAGAGGGCTAATAAAGCCTTTTCAGCCTGAATCTCCAGGTTAGGTTCCTCATAGAGCAATCCCAGTGCCAGAAAAAATGCATCCACACTGAGCAATGCAGGATCCCCTGGCGCCAATGCAAATGCCCAATTCTGAGGGTCGCCCCGCAGGAAAGATATCACAATCTTAACCTGCTGAGCAGGGTCTCCAGAGGAGCGAGATTTCAAAGAAAGAAACAATTTGCAATTATTCCTGAAATTCAGGAAGGTAGATCTATCTCCAGAAAAAAACTCTGGAATAGGAATTCTAGGTTCAGACATAGGAGTGTGACAAACAAAATCCTGTATGTTTTGAACTCTAGCAGCGAGATTATTCAGGCTGGAAGCCAAACTCTGGACATCCATGTTAAACAGCTAAGGTCAGAGCCATTCAAGGGTTAAGAGGAGGTAAGAAGCAGCTAGACAGCAATTAAGGGCTAGGCAGCAAAACTCTGAGGGGAAAAAAAAAAAATTTCTCCTCAACACTTCTTTTTCTCCTGCTTCAGCCCAAACAATTAACACTTTGTGGGCCGGCTATACTGTCATGTTCCCAATGGCAGGGAATCTGAACCACTGAACACGGGCAAAAACAGGACGAGCTCTAGGGTGATGGAACCTGAGCTGACCGCGATCCTGAACCTCAACACACACAACTAACAGCAGCTGGGGAGCGTTCCTGGGGGGACTCTAGACGCCTCGCGCCAGCCGGAGATCTAGCCTCCCCTATCAGAAGAATCACAGACCTCGCTTGCCTCTAGAGAAATATTCCCACAGAAATAGCAGCCCCCCACATATAATGACGGTGAAATGAGAGGAAGGCACAAACGTAGTTATGAAAATAGATTTAGCAAATATGAGGCCCGCTAAAAGCTAGATAGCAGAGGATACAAAAGGTGAACTGCGCGGTCAGCTTAAAACCCTTCAAAATACCATCCTGAAATTACTTTAACTCATGTGCCAACTCATGGTACATGAGTGGTAATCTCAGCCCACTAGAGCAACCAGCAGCAGAGGATTACATATCTGCAAGCTGGACTAAAAACATGAAAGGCTAAGCAAATAAGAAACAGGAAAATCCAGACTTAGCTTGTCTTGCAGACTTTAGGAGCAGGTAGCAAAGGTAACAGAGACACACTGATACATTGATAACTGGCGAGGTACTGAGAGGAAAGCCAGGTTAAATAGGAAACACCCAGCCTCTGATGGACAGGTGGGAACCAGAAACCGCAACCCACCAAGGTCACCCAGTACCAGTTGTAACCACCAGAGGGAGCCCAAAAACAGAATCCACAACAGTACCCCCCCCTTGAGGAGGGGTCACCGAACCCTCACGAGAACCCCCAGGGCGATCAGGATGAGCTCTATGGAAGGCGCGGACCAAATCAGTCGCGTGAACGTCAGAGGCGACCACCCAGGAATTATCCTCCTGACCATAACCCTTCCACTTAACCAAATACTGGAGTCTACGTCTGGAAACACGAGAATCCAAGATCTTCTCAACAACATACTCCAATTCTCCCTCCACCAGCAGGAGCAGGAGCAGGAGGCTCAACCGAAGGAACAACGAGCACCTCATACCTCCGCAACAACGACCGATGGAACACATTATGAATAGCAAACGATGCTGGGAGATCCAAACGAAAAGACACAGGGTTAAGAATCTCCAAGATCTTATAAGGACCGATGAACCGAGGCTTGAACTTAGGAGAAGAGACCTTCATAGGGACAAAACGAGAAGACAACCACACCAAGTCCCCAACACCAAGTCGGGGACCCACGCGGCGACGGCGATTAGCAAACTGCTGAACCTTCTCCTGAGACAACTTCAAATTTTCCACCACCTGATTCCAAATCTGATGCAGCCTGTCCACCACCACGTCCACTCCAGGACAATCCGAAGGCTCCACCTGACCAGAGGAAAAACGAGGATGAAACCCTGAATTACAAAAGAAAGCAGAAACCAAAGTCGCAGAACTAGCCCGATTATTAAGAGCAAATTCCGCCAGTGGCAAAAAGGCAACCCAGTCATCTTGATCAGCAGAAACAAAACACCTTAAATAAGTCTCCAAGGTCTGATTAGTTTGCTCCGTCTGGCCATTCGTCTGAAGATGGAATGCAGACGAGAAAGACAAATTAATGCCCATCTTGGCGCAAAACGTCCGCCAAAATCTAGACACAAACTGGGATCCCCTGTCAGAAACGATATTCTCCGGAATCCCATGCAAACGAACCACGTTCTGAAGAAACAAAGGGACCAACTCAGAGGAGGAAGGCAACTTAGGTAAGGGTACCAAATGAACCATCTTAGAAAAGCGATCACACACAACCCAGATAACGGACATTTTCTGTGAGACAGGAAGATCTGAAATAGAATCCATGGAAATGTGCGTCCAAGGCCTCTTCGGGATAGGCAAGGACAACAACAACCCACTGGCCAGAGAACAGCAAGGCTTAGCCCGAGCACACACTTCACAAGACTGCACAAAGGTACGCACATCCCTTGACAAAGAAGGCCACCAAAAAGACCTGGCCACCAAGTCTCTAGTACCAAATATTCCAGGATGACCAGCCAACACAGAAGAATGGACCTCGGAGATGACTCTACTGGTCCAATCATCCGGAACAAACAGTCTCTCTGGTGGACAACGATCAGGTCTATCCGCTTGAAACTCCTGCAATGCACGTCGCGAGTCTGGGGAGACGGCGGACAATATTACCCCATCCCTAAGGACACCAGTAGGCCCAGAGTCTCCAGGAGAGTCAGGCACAAAACTCCTGGAAAGAGCATCTGCCTTCACATTCTTTGAACCTGGCAGGTATGAAACCACAAAGTTGAAACGAGAAAAAAACAATGACCAACGAGCCTGTCCAGGATTCAGACGCCTGGCAGACTCAAGGTAAATCAGATTTTTGTGATCAGTCAAGACCACCACACGATGTCTAGCACCCTCAAGCCAATGACGCCACTCCTCAAATGCCCACTTCATGGCCAAAAGCTCCCGATTACCCACATCATAATTGCGCTCGGCGGGCGAGAATTTTCTAGAAAAGAACGCACATGGCTTCATCACCGAGCCATCGGAACTTCTCTGTGACAAAACCGCCCCCGCTCCAATCTCGGAAGCATCAACCTCAACCTGAAAAGGAAGTGAAACATCTGGTTGACATAACACAGGAGCAGAAGAAAACCGGCGCTTAAGTTCCCGAAAGGCCTCCACAGCCGCAGGAGACCAATTAGCAACATCAGCACCCTTTTTAGTCAAATCAGTCAAAGGTTTAACAACACTGGAAAAATTAGTAATGAACCGACGATAAAAATTAGCAAAACCCAAGAACTTCTGAAGACTTTTAACAGATGTAGGTTGTGTCCAGTCACAAATAGCCTGAACCTTGACGGGATCCATCTCAACAGTAGAAGGAGAAAAAATGTACCCCAAAAAAGAAATCTTCTGGACTCCGAAGAGACACTTTGAGCCCTTCACAAATAGAGAATTGGCCCTCAGAACTTGAAACACCTTCCTGACCTGTAGAACATGAGACTCCCAGTCATCAGAGAACACCAAAATATCATCCAAATACACAATCATAAACTTATCCAGATATTCACGGAAAATATTGTGCATAAAGGACTGAAAGACTGAAGGAGCATTAGAGAGTCCAAAAGGCATTACCAAATACTCAAAATGGCCCTCAGGCGTATTAAATGCGGTTTTCCACTCATCACCCTGCTTTATCCGCACAAGATTATACGCACCACGAAGATCTATCTTAGTGAACCACCTAGCCCCCTTAATGCGAGCAAACAAATCAGTCAGTAAGGGCAATGGATATTGATATTTGACTGTAATCTTATTCAGAAGGCGATAATCGATACAAGGCCTCAGGGAACCATCTTTTTTAGCCACGAAAAAAAAACCTGCTCCCAGAGGAGACGAAGATGGATGAATATGTCCCTTTTCCAAGGACTCCTTAATATAATTCCGCATAGCAGTATGCTCTGGCACTGACAGATTAAATAAACGACCCTTAGGGAACTTACTGCCAGGAATTAATTCTATAGCACAGTCACAATCCCTATGAGGAGGGAGTGAATTGAGCTTAGGCTCCTCAAAAACATCCCGATAGTCCGACAAAAACGCAGGGACCTCAGAAGGAGTAGATGAAGCGATTGAAATCAGAGATGCATCATCATGAATCCCCTGACATCCCCAGCTTAACACAGACATTGTTTTCCAATCCAGGACTGGATTATGAGTTTGTAACCATGGCAGACCAAGCACTAGTACATCATGTAAATTATACAGTACAAAGAAGCGAATCACCTCCTGATGAACGGGAGTCATGCGCATGGTCACTTGTGTCCAGTACTGCGGTTTATTCATAGCCAATGGTGTAGAATCAATCCCCTTTAAAGGAATAGGAACTTCCAGAGGCTCCAGACTAAAACCGCAGCGTTTGGCAAATGACCAATCCATAAGACTCAGGGCAGCGCCCGAATCCACATAGGCATCGACGGAAATGGATGACAGTGAACAAATCAGAGTCACAGACAAAATGAACTTAGACTGCAGAGTACCAATGGCAAAAGATTTATCAACCTTTTTTGTGCGTTTAGAGCATGCTGATATAACATGAGCTGAATCACCACAATAAAAACACAATCCATTTTTCCGCCTATAACTTTGCCGTTCACTTCTGGACTGAATTCTATCACATTGCATAGTCTCAGGTGCCTGTTCAGAAGACACCGCCAACTGGTGCACAGGTTTGTGCTCCCGTAAACGCCGATCAATCTGAATGGCCATAGTCATAGCCTCATTCAGACCTGTAGGCGCAGGGAACCCCACCATAATATCCTTAATGGCCTCAGAAAGACCATCTCTGAATTTTGCAGCTAGGGCGCACTCATTCCACTGAGTAAGCACCGACCACTTCCGAAACTTTTGACAATATACCTCCGCTTCATGATGCCCCTGAGAGAGGGCTAATAAAGCCTTTTCAGCCTGAATCTCCAGGTTAGGTTCCTCATAGAGCAATCCCAGTGCCAGAAAAAATGCATCCACACTGAGCAATGCAGGATCCCCTGGCGCCAATGCAAATGCCCAATTCTGAGGGTCGCCCCGCAGGAAAGATATCACAATCTTAACCTGCTGAGCAGGGTCTCCAGAGGAGCGAGATTTCAAAGAAAGAAACAATTTGCAATTATTCCTGAAATTCAGGAAGGTAGATCTATCTCCAGAAAAAAACTCTGGAATAGGAATTCTAGGTTCAGACATAGGAGTGTGACAAACAAAATCCTGTATGTTTTGAACTCTAGCAGCGAGATTATTCAGGCTGGAAGCCAAACTCTGGACATCCATGTTAAACAGCTAAGGTCAGAGCCATTCAAGGGTTAAGAGGAGGTAAGAAGCAGCTAGACAGCAATTAAGGGCTAGGCAGCAAAACTCTGAGGGGAAAAAAAAAAAAATTCTCCTCAACACTTCTTTTTCTCCTGCTTCAGCCCAAACAATTAACACTTTGTGGGCCGGCTATACTGTCATGTTCCCAATGGCAGGGAATCTGAACCACTGAACACGGGCAAAAACAGGACGAGCTCTAGGGTGATGGAACCTGAGCTGACCGCGATCCTGAACCTCAACACACACAACTAACAGCAGCCGGGGAGCTGTCATGATTTCCCAATGGCAAGGAAATAAAAAATAACAAAACGGACTAGCTCTCGGGTGATGGAAACTAAAGTTGACCGTGACCTGAACCTGACACAACACTTGAAGCAGCCAGGGAGTGTTCCTACGATGCCCTAGACACCACGCGCCAGCCGGAGATCTAACTACCCCTATCAGAGGAATATACAGGCCTGTCTTACCTCCAGAGATGTACCCCAAAAGGAGATAGCAGCCCCCCACAGATATTGACGGTGAGTTCAGAGGAAATGACATACGTAGGATGAACAGCAGGTTTAGCATAGAGAGGTCCGCTTTACTAGATAGCAGAAGGATAGAAAAGTGTTACTTCACGGTCAACTTAAAACACTACTCAAAAACACCATCCTGAAATTACTTTAAAACTCCAGTGACAACTCATGCCACTGGAGTGGCAATTACAGTCCGCAAGAGCTTCCAGCTGCAGAGAGTCACATTACTGCAAGCTGGACAAGTAGTTAGCATAAACTCAAAACAAAATTCAACTTAGCTGAACAGGAACTTGAGGCAGGAGAATGCAACAGAATGCTACTGATACATTGTTGGCCGGCATAGGACTAACAGCCAAGCAGCCTTAAATAGGAAACTCCCCTAATGGGTGGCAACAGGTGAGCAGGGATAGCAGAAAGCACACAAGTGGCACTACCATCAAACACCACCGGGGGAGCCCACAAACAGAATTCACAACAGGGAGCATTCCTGGGGGGACTCTAGACGCCTCGCGCCAGCCGGAGATCTAGCCTCCCCTATCAGAAGAATCACAGACCTCGCTTGCCTCTAGAGAAATATTCCCACAGAAATTGCAGCCCCCCACATATAATGACGGTGAAATGAGAGGAAGGCACAAACGTAGTTATGAAAATAGATTTAGCAAATATGAGGCCCGCTAAAAGCTAGATAGCAGAGGATACAAAAGGTGAACTGCGCGGTCAGCTTAAAACCCTTCAAAATACCATCCTGAAATTACTTTAACTCATGTGCCAACTCATGGTACATGAGTGGTAATCTCAGCCCACTAGAGCAACCAGCAGCAGAGGATTACATATCTGCAAGCTGGACTAAAAACATGAAAGCAAATAAGAAACAGGAAAATCCAGACTTAGCTTGTCTTGCAGACTTTAGGAGCAGGTAGCAAAGGTAACAGAGACACACTGATACATTGATAGCCGGCGAGGTACTGACAGGAAAGCCAGGTTAAATAGGAAACACCCAGCCTCTGATGGACAGGTGGGAACCAGAAACCGCAACCCACCAAGGTCACCCAGTACCAGTTGTAACCACCAGAGGGAGCCCAAAAACAGAATCCACAACAGCTCAGCTTCCAATCCGAGCACCAGGTAATTTAACCCCGGACCAGCTAGATAAAATCTAGCCGACGCCAATGAGCGCATAGTGGACAAAAGTGGAATTACCGCTGTCTGTCGGACGACCTGGTCTGAACAACGTCCGACATGACAGTACCCTGCCTTCTACGAGGGACCCCAGAGCCCTCAAGGCTTATAGGACCCGGCTTGTCCGGATGGTGGCGGTGAAACAATCTGACCAGCCGATCCGCATGAACGTCCGAGGCTGGTACCCAGGACCTCTCCTCAGGCCCATAACCACGCCAGTGTACCAAGTACTGTAAAGTGCGGCGCACTACACGAGAGTCAACCACCTTGGAGACTTCAAAATCCAAATTACCATCCACCAAGACTGGAGAAGGTATTGGTGTCACGTCCACAAGACCCATCACCTTCTTTAACAACGATCTGTGGAACACGTTGTGTATTTAATACACCGTAGGAAGCTCCAACCGGTACGCTACTGGGTTAATGACAGCGGCGACCCTAGATGGACCAATTTAAGGGATGGTATTTTTAGTCTTATGTTTTTTGTGGATAACCACACCCAGTCATCCACTCAGGTCCGGACCTGGCACACACCTACTGTCAGCCACACGTTTGTACCTAACACCCACACTCAACAGGCGCTGTTTAACTCTCCTCCAGACTGATGATAATTGTGCTCCTAACTGGTCTTCCTCCGGGACGCCGGGAGAGCCCCTCTGACTCAAAGTACAAAATTGAGGATGAAGCCCGTAAACACAAAAAAACGGAGACTCCCCAGACGACTCCTGGCGGTGATTATTGATGGCAAACTCAGCCAAAGGAAGGAACTTCGACCACTCCTCCTGGTTATCCGAAACAAAGCAGCGTAAGTACTGTTTCAAATTTTGTTTCATATGCTCAGTCTGACCATTTGACTGAGGATGAAACGCCGAAGAATCAGACAACTTGATCCCCAGCCGTGAACAAAATGCTTTCCAAAATTTTGCCACAAACTGAGACCCCCTATCAGAAACGATGTCAGATGGAACCCCATGAAGTCTGACCACCTCCTGCACAAATACCTGAGCCAGAGTCTTAGCATTAGGCAACGAAGGCAAAGACACAAAGTGCAACATTTTTGAGAACCGATCAACAATCACCAAGATGACCGTGTTCCCAGCTGAGGAGGGCAAGTCAGTGATAAAATCCATGGAGATTTCCATCCATGGCTTACTAGGTACCTCGAGAGGAAGTAGTGTGCCAACAGGACAGGAGCAGGGCGAATTAGTCCTAGCGCACGTGGTGCAAGCTGACACGTATGAGACCACGTCCTGTCAGATCTTGGGCCACCAAAACCGACGTGACATCAACTCCAAGGTACCCCTAACCCCTGGATGGCCAGCCAGGACAGCATCATGATGCTCTGCCAAAACCTTTAAGAGGAGATGAAGCGGTACAAACGTTTTGTTGATGGGAAGCTCAGATGGTACCTCCTCCTGGGCCTCGGCAATCTCAGCCTCAACCTCGGTAGTGAGAGCCGAAACCACAACACCCTTTTGGAGGATGGGTACTGGATCTTCCCGAGGCTCTCCCCCCGGAAAACACCTGGACAAAGCATCCGCCTTAGTGTTTTTAGAACCAGGTCTGTAAGTGACAACAAAGTTGAACCGTGTGAAAAACAATGCCCAGTGAGCCTGCCTGGGAGACAGACGCTTGGCAGACTCCAAATAAAGCAAATTCTTATGGTCGGTAATAACAGTAACCTGATGAACCGACCCCTCCAAGAAGTGTCGCCATTCCTCAAAGGCCAACTTAATAGCCAACAACTCTCTGTTGCCGATATCGTAGTTACGTTCGGCGGCCGACAGTTTCTTGGAAAAATAGGCGCATGGACGCAAACCGTTCAAGGATGAGCCTTGTGACAGCACCGCCCCCACACCAACCTCAGACTCATCGACTTCTACAACAAAAGGTTTCGATACATCTGGCTGCACAAGAATGGGAGCCGAAACAAACCTGTTCTTAAGAGATTCAAATGCGCACACAGCAGCCTCAGGCCAAACGGAGAAATTGGTACCCTTTTTAGTCATGTCAGTTAGCGGTTTAGCAATGATAGAAAAATCCTTGATAAACTTCCTATAGTAGTTAGAAAACCCAAGGAACCATTGAGGTGCTTTTAGGTTATCAGGCCGTTCCCAATGCAACACCGCTTGCACCTTAGCGGCATCCATTTTAAAACCAGAAGCAGACACAATATAGCCCAAGAAAGGCAACCAACTCCTGTACCGAAAATACACATTTCTCCAGTTTTACATATAGCTTATTCTCTCTGAGAAGCTGTAACACCTGCCTGACATGATCTAAATGAGTATCATGGTCGCAAGAATATATGAGGATGTCATCTAGGTACACAATAACGAATTTCCCCAAAACATGCGAGAACACATCATTTATGAAATGTTGAAACACTGCAGGTGCGTTTGTCAACCCAAATGTCATCACCAAATTCTCAAAATGACCCTCAGGGGTATTAAAAGCCGTCTTCCACTCATCACCTTGATGGACTCTTATGAGGTTGTACGCCTCCCTGAGGTCAAGCTTGGTAAACCACTTAGCACCTGCCACCTGGTTGAACAAATCTGGTATCAATGGCATAGGGTATGGATCACGAACCATAATCTGGTTTAACTCCCTGAAATCCAGACACGGCCGTAGTCCACCATCTTTCTTCTTAACGAAGAAGAACCCTGCTGCCACTGGTGAGGATGAAGGCCTGATGTGCCCTTTGCTCAAACTTTCAGCAATGTAATCCTTTAGCGCTTGTCTCTCTGGACGGGGAGATGTTAAACATCCTTGCTTTAGGCAATTTGGCCCCTGGTTTAAACCTGATAGTACAGTCATAGGAGCGATGTGGTGGCAACTCTGAACAACCCTTCTCAGAGAACACATCCACAAAATCCAGAAGTGACTCAGGAACGCTTGAAGTGACAGCAGAAACACATGTGGCCAAGCAATTCTCCTGACAGAAATTACTCCACTGAATTATGTCCTGAGTTTTCCAGTCAATAACCGGGTTGTGTGTAGACAACCATGGAAAACCCAGAACCAATTGTGCCGGAAGACTCTTGAGCACCTTACATGTAACCTGCTCGAAATTAAGAACCCCAATGTGGAGTTTAACCTCAGCCACAAACTCAGTAATCTCCCCCTGTGGGAGAGCAGCAGAATTGATGGTGACCACGCGGATAGGATGAGGCAGTTTTTCGATCCTAAAACCAGCAGTGCGCGCAAACTCCTCATCAATGAGATTTGTGGCAGAACCACTATCCACAAAAACAGTGATTGGCAGCTCTCTGCCAGCGACAACAACTTTGGCAGGGAGCATGCACTGAGAAACCATCATGGAGGATATACATAAGCTCAGATTGGACTCCTCCACACCCTCTGAGCTTAGAAGTTTTCCGCCGTTGCGTTTTTCTTTGACAGCAGAGGACAGATATTGATAAAATGACCAGTTTTACCGCAGTAAAAACAGGCTCCCTGCTTCCTGAGTACAGGGGCTCGATGCTTAACATGTGATACCCTTGCGATTTGCATAGGTTCCGTGGGCTCACCTGCAGCAACCTCACGTGAACTTAAACCTTCTCCCACAGGCGGCGTCTCATGATCCCCCTGACGCAAACGGCGATCAATGCGGACAACAAGACTCATAGCGGAATCTAGTGAAGCAGGAGTCTCGTACATCAGGAGGGCTTTTTTAACCCTATCAGAAACTCCATGAATAAAGTGACTCCGCAGCGCGGGATCATTCCACTGTGTGTCGACCACCCAGTGGCAAAATTCAGAACAGTGATCCTCTGCAACACGCTCCTCCTGACGAATAGTTCGTATCTTAGATTCTGCTAGAGCCATTCTGTCCGGATCGTCGTAAATGTGTCCTAGAGCAGAAAAAAAAACTCTCCACAGAGTTAAATGTAGCAGAATCAGACGGCAAAGAAAACACCCATGCTTGGGGATCCCCGCTTAATAATGACAACACCAGGCCCACACGCTGAGCCTCATTACCGGAGGAGATCGGGCGCATACAGAAATACAGTTTGCAAGCTTCACGAAAAGAAACAAATTTACTGCGTTCCCCAGCAAACTTTTCAGGCAAAGGAAACTTAGGCTCAGCAACTTTACCTGTAACTCCGGCTTGCACATTAGATACTGCTAGTCCCTGTTGCTGCACTGCCCCCCTCAACTCAGTGACCTGTAGGGACAGCGCCTCCAACTGGCGGGTTATGGAAATCATGGGATCCATGGAAATAATGTTGGCCGATTATAATGTCATGGGAGACCTAGGTAGGAAAGAGCTAAAAACCCGGACCCCTGCGATTTCCCTCAGACTAGGGAAACCCTGACTGACCCTCTCCCAGAGTTTACACTGATGGTGTGCATGTCTGGGCCTTCACCCTCGCCCTATCTCCTGTTTCAACCCTAGGCTGAAACCACCACCCAGTGAAGAGACCACACTCCAATACCCACAGTTAGCACAGAAAAGGATAACGGAAAAATAAGCACCACGCCGCAGTCACTCAGGAATACACTATAAATGCAAAGGGCAAAACAAATACAAATATGGGAAGGAGAAAATAAGACAAAGGGAAATACACAACCAGCAACGATACTCCAACTACAAGCTCACCAATCCAGACCGAGATAACCACACACAAGACAGAAGCTATAATCGGCGCCGCCCAATGTTCAGGAGAACTATTTAAAGGCAGTGGGCATGGCCCAGCTTCCAATCCGAGCACCAGGTAATTTAACCCCGGATCAGCTAGATAAAATCTAGCCGACGCCAATGAGCGCATAGTGGACAAAAGCAGAATTACCGCTGTCTGTCGGACGACCTGGTCTGAACAGCGTCCGACATGACAACTGCGACAAAATGTTCTCGAGGTTTTATGGAACTTCTAATTGTTGGATTAAAGTAAATTGGGGGATTTAGAAAAAGAAATTGACATATTGCAATCCTCAATCAAGGGTGATTTGACCCCTGATGCCTTGGATAAACTTAATTCCTATTTTGGAAAAAGATTTTCCACATGGGAAAAATAAATTGGGGCACTTAAGGCTAAAAAACTACAGAGGGACAATCTTGACCTACAAGAAAATAAGGTATATAGATGGAAAAGGAATCGCACTGGTCATCGTCCTAATTCTCAAATTAGATCTGGGTCAATATCATCTCTCACATCAGCCAATGAATCTAGTGTTGCCTCTGAGAATATAAAAATCTCAGATAATGATAGAAACAGGAATTGCTCGATATCCTAAGAGATATCCTACAAGCAACGAAAGGAAACAGAATTTCCCCTCAATATATGAGCGAAAGGCAAAAAATACGAACTTAAAGGTAATCAATTATCCTTTATCTGATACTCAATGTGAATTGCTTAAATTAGGGTTGAATTTTGTGCCACGTAATGGCTTTGATTTTTTTACAGCCTTGAAAGATGTTCATCTTCTATGCCGTAAACTTGTGTTAAAGAAACTTCACAATCAGACTGATCCACAATTGGGTTCAATAAGTGCCATTGAACAACAAGCATTGGCAGTGCTGGAAGATCTATTGAATGAACAACAAGTTGGAAATCAAGGTACTACTTTTCCCCCCTCGATCGTATCCAGATCTCGGACGTTCCCTTCCTTGTCTGTCTGTCCCCAAGTGGAAATCTTTTGTAGACTTGTAACAGAGGATTTAAAAAGAATATCTCATAAGATATGTAATGATAATCTTACTACCAGACAGAGGCAAGCTCTGAGGGAATTGCAATCATTGGACACGGTGGTGATAAAACCGGCAGACAAGGGAGGGAACGTCGTGATCTGGCCGATTGAGAAATATGAGAAAGAAGCATTTCGCCAACTTAGAAATAGGGACATCTATCGTATGCTTCCACAAAATCCCATGCTGACATTTCAGACTGAACTAGAGTCGATTTTAAATTATGCCCACGAGTCTGGTATTGTCCCCAAAAAGGTTCTGGATGGGTTATTGCCAAAATTCCCCAAAGTAGCCACCTTTTATCTTTTGCCAAAGATACACAAAGACATGACAAATCCCCCTGGGCATATACATTTCTATATGCAGTATTGCATTTTATGTATATCGCTAGTTTACCTATGTGATAGTTTTATATATGCACGTGTCTGATGTTTGATTTTTTTCTATATATATTTTTATATGGTATTAGAATGTGGGCTGGCACTGGATAGTGATTGGCTCCCTGTGTGGTGTCCACACTATTTAAGACAGCCTACAACATTACTATGTATGCTTGAAAAAGACCGGTATACGGTCGAAACGTTGCTGTAACATGGCTGGAATAAAGATTGGTTTTGGAATATAACACCCGGCTGGAGCGCTGTTCCTATTATCCGTCTAAATCCCCCTGGGCGTCCAATAGTCTCTGGCATAGGAGGGTTGAGCGACAACGTATGTAAATTCATTTATTTTTATTTAAAACCTTTAGTTGAAACGCTCCCCTCCTATGTCCTTACCAAGATTGATGGTGTCTCAATTGATGAAAACATGATGTTGGTGACTATTGATATTGAGTCACTATACACATCAATTAGGCACTCTGATGGGTTAAGAGCGGCCAAATTCTTCCTTGAGACAGCCAACTGGGATGGCCATCTATCTGATTTCATTTTGGATTTGTTAGAGTTTATTTTGACGCATAATTTTTTTGTTTTTAAAAATCGTTTTTTTTTGCAAACACAAGGTACTGCGATGAGTGCGGCCTGAGCCCTGTCGTATGCAAACCTGTTTCTTGTTTTTTGGGAGAGGCAGGTTTTCCAGGGCAACGGGGCACGGGCCGCTGACCCAGTGATGGGCTGGTTTTGTTACATTGATGATGTATTGATGATTTGGGTGGGTGACGAAACCGGCCTATCCAACTTTATGCAACAACTAAATGACAATTCTTTTAATTTAAAATTTACTTTTAATTGTCATAGAAAACACATTGATTTTTTGGATATTAGCCTGTTTGTCGGGGAGGATGGGAGGATAGAAACTGACTTATACAGAAAAGACACCTCTGTGAATTCTCTCCTACATGCCTCCTCAGCACACAGTCAATCTACGATTAGGGCCATCCCAGTTGGCCAGTATCTCAGGAAAAAGAGGGTTTGCTCTACACAGACCCGATTTGAGAGACAGTCCACAATCTTGGCAGAGAGGTTTACGTCCAGGGGATATAGTGCCCGGTGTATAAAGGCTGGTTACAGACAGGCACAGCACACAGATAGAAGCGATTTATTGAAACCATCTGGGAAAAAGGATAAAAGAGGTGACTATGGGATGAGTTACATTTCCACATCCAATTGCCACTGGGATCGGATCCGTGAGATCCTGAATAGACACTGGCCAGTACTGCTCACGGATTCGGTCTTGGCAGCCCACATACCACAATTCCCACACATGACACAAAGGAGGAGCAAAAATTTACGTGACCATTTGGTACGAAGCCACTATGTGGCAAAAGAAAAAAGAATGTTTAATTTAGGTGGCCCAAAAAATGGTTGCTTCCCCTGCGGGTCATGTGTGGCGTGCCCCAATATATTGAGGTGCGAGACATTTAAGACATCAGATGGGAGCAGGGAATTTAAGATTCGTGAGTATATCTCTTGTAACACAGCATATGTGGTATATTATGCCACTTGTCCCTGCTCCCTAATATATGTGGGCCGTACAACTAGAGAGCTCAAGATCAGAACCCGTGAGCATGTGCGTGATATCATAGTTGCCAAGGAAGTGTTGGATGTTTCCACACTAAAAACGCTACCAAGACACTTTAGGGATTTTCACGGGTCCGATCCCCGTGGCTTGAAGGTGAAGGTTATTGACTGTGTCCATGGTGGGGTCAGGGGTGGCAACCTTAAACAGATTCTCGCTCAACGGGAGTGTAGGTGGATTGCAATCCTTGACACTATATCCCTGAAGGGGTTAAATGAGAAATTGACCTTTGCTCCATTTTTATGATTTTTTAGTACTGTTTGAAACCTCTTTTCGTCCTGTCCCCCCACAGTCTATGAGAGTACAATATAGATGTGTATCAACTGAGAAGTGATATACCACAAAATTTAAACCTGTGTTGTTTTGAATTTGAATTTTTGTTTGTCTTGTTCTTTTCCTTTTAGTGCATTTATTGCTCTTTTTTGGGCATATATAGGATACATGAGGACTGATTCTACCTTTTGGGATTCTTTTTATCTTGACTATCTTTAGTTGGAGGACAAGAAGCTGTCATCAGTGGCCATTCGGACTGTCTATCACTATTTTTTAAAAAATATCTGGTGGTATTAATGTTGTGAGTCTTTTTATACAATATAGCACTATAGTCACCTTACTGTCAATAGTCGTTATAGCTAATTTTTATACTTATTGATTACTAATTATGCTATTACACATATTGGACACTATATAACAAATATTTTTGCACCTTGTAGCCCAATACGAACCGTTCTTAAAATTGTGTCCGGTTTACTATGAGGCCTTGTACTTGAAATGAAACAAACACTTATATAGTTATTCTTACACCTTCAACTGCAGTATATATGGGTGTCTATGTTGTTGACAGAATAGAGCCTATGGCCAGAATAGGAACAATAAGGTGGCTCTGTTTAGCAGGATCACCTGATTGACGATTCCTCCTTTGCCCACCAAGAAAATGGCCGCTGACGGTGCACGTGCGCGACCTATCCCACACAGTGTTCCTCGGGAAGGTGACTGGAATGTGCAGTGCGCATGCTCTTGACGTCATCGGGTGCGTGTTCACCCGCATGCGCACTGTACAATGACGCCGACAGGAGGGGGCGATTTGAGTGTGGGGGGACGCGGGCAGATGCGCCATTTTTGATTAGTGGGCCATATCCCTATAAAAAGGAAAGCAGTGACAGGAGTAGGTTATTATATCCCTTTGAGAAAGTCATCACGTGAAACACGCGTCAGGGGTCATAGGGAGGACCACTGCACTATCCGGACTTACAATGGGTGAGCATTGACTTCAACTCTATATGTGCTTTAGGGATATGGTAGTGCGCTATTAGCACACATGTGCTGACTATATTATTGGAATTTCTCCTGCACTTAGCTCGCATATTTCTTTTGCTGTGGCTATATTGTATTTGTATATATATACTGTATATGCTCCCCCAGGTCTTATAGTGGAGCAGTGATCCTCTTTTTGAGTATCAGTTGTTTCTTCCTCCTTCTGCTTGTTTATTGAAGCATGTTATATGTAACCAAGATATGTTTAATAAAAGTTGTTCCATTTGAACTACTGTGTAGGTGTTATATATACTCTTTTCCTTGTGTAGATATATGGAGGAATTGCAGTGTATTTTAATATATGGAGGACTGAGAAGTGTATTTTAATATATTGAGGACTATAAGGAGTATATAATAATATATGGAGGACTGAGGAGTGTATTATACTATATGGAGGACTGAGGCGTGTATTATACTATACGGAGGACTGAGGAGTGTATTATACTATATGGAGGACTGAGGCGTGTATTATACTATACGGAGGACTGAGGAGTGTATTATACTATATGGAGGACTGAGGCGTGTATTATACTATATGGAGGACTGAGGCGTGTATTATACTATACGGAGGACTGAGGAGTGTATTATACTATATGGAGGACTGAGGCGTGTATTATACTATACGGAGGACTGAGGAGTGTATTATACTATAAGGAGGACTGAGGTGCACATTATAATACATGGAGGACTATGGGGTGTATTATACTAAACAAGCAAAATGCTGCCTATTCATCGAGTGATTGGATTGTTTATGTGGGAACAGAAATCCTGGTTCTCAGCAGCACATCGCCGATGTAAACTGCAGTTGTGCTGCTGATAACATGATACTGTATGGGGACAGATTGATCTAATAGTGATTGTTCTGTTCCCTTCATTCTTTCTCAGTTGGTGTTAAGAGGCCGGGAAACAAGCAAACTACTTCACTATTGTTGATCACACTCGTTTAGTGGCCTGAGATCAGCGCATGTAAATACAGCAGAAATGCTTTGCAGGGAGACCAGGCAAGGATGATGACAGTTGTAGTTAGCACCCAGTGCCTGGGAATAGCGCTAACTCTATTGCTTTTCCCTGCCACCAAAGCATTTAATTCTGGTATGTGTAATTTTTAGGGTTGATGTCAGCTGCGTAATGTCAGCTGCTATGTGACAAGTGGGTCTGTGTACCTTCAAATGCCAGGGCTGAATTTTAGTCCCAGTCCGGCCCTGCTTCAAGCTGAGCCTTGGCTGCCAAGAGCTCAGACTCCAGATGATGCATCTGATCCAGCTGCACGGAGTTGGCGGCTTCCATACTCGACACCTTCAACCTCTCGTTCTTCTCCAACTTCGATTTTAGCTGTTGGATCCCTACCACCACCCTGGGTCAGTTTTCTTTTCTCCACGTCATCGACTACCTCTGTGTTGGGGGTTATCAGTGGTAAAGTGACCTCCTTATCAAGGACATTAACCTGGTTTGCCGCTGACCCTGTCTCTTCTCCATCCCTCTTCTCCCAGGGTGTAGCCTTTCCTGCCTTTCAGCGACTGCCATGTCCCCAGCGACAAAAAGAAGACCTGCCATTGGTCCACCTTACCGCATTCTTTTTCTCTTGCGTCACAGTCTGAATAGGAGTCACCACTACTCACCCTGTAACCCTGGAACAACAAGTCCCCACTTAAACATGTGTCGGACCCCTTTCCTGGAGCCATCCTGTTTTAAACAGTCACACTCTTGGTCTCTTCTGCTAAGTCCTCAAATTGGTCAGACCCACACTTTTCCCGGTCACCCTTAACTCTGGGACATAGACCTTAGGGGCTGCTACCTCCTCCTCTTTATGAATCACATTAACAGGAACCCCTGTAGCCGCCTGCTGTGGTGGGGCTCCTTTAAAGTCATTCTATCATCAAATAATTTTTAAATAGTAACTTGCTGGGATCTGGTTAAAAGTCTCCATCTGAAACATGGGGTCAAAGGGGTAACCTTTCTCCTTATGGAGAGTGACATACCAGGTGGCTTGTCAAGGTAAGGAGGCTTATTCGCTGTGCAATGCTCCTCTGGGAAATTAAATATGCAAATTGCCTCTTCTGAGGAAAAGAGGACTTAAACTCTATAGCACCACCTGTTGGAAGTAGCGCTACTTCCAACAGGTGGCGCTATAGAGTTTAAGTCCTCTTTTCCTCAGAAGAGGCAATTTGCATCTGAAACATAAAATTCAGTGTTAATACAATAAACTCTTCAGATTAATATGGATTTTCATTACTATCTCTGACACCGTTCTGTCCCGGAAATTCACTCTTCTGCTTCCGCTGGATTCTGAAAGAAAATTACCCTCTCACCATCTACCACCATTAGCCTGGCTGGGTATGCCAGTGAATAAATCACATTGGAACTTTTCAGGCATTTCTTAGTTGATATAAATGAAGCTCTCCGTTTCTGCAAATCAGCTGAAAAATCCGGAAATCACACGTTGTGTCCTCTCCACCCCATATGCAGCAGAGAAGGTGGCTCCCAGAAATAGATCACGTATCCATTTTTTCCACAAAGTCATAATTTTTTGTAAGCACATTTCCATTTTATGTTCTATTTCTCGGATACGTTCTGGCCAGAGCACCGTTTGATCCTCCAGACTCGAGATTCTGTCCTCCACCTTTCTTTCCCAGATTTGACATGTCATTGCGGAGGAGTCCCAAATCAGTTTTAACCTCTTCAATTTTCCCAGTCAGGGAAGCTGTGCTGCTCTGAAAGGCAGTTAGCAGATGTGCGGATACCTGTTTCAGAGGGGGTTCTGAATCCATGTCCTCTGGTTCTTGTGACATTGATGTCTCTCCTTGAGACAATTTGTTTAAGGGTTTCTGAATTGTCGTCAAATTCTTTCCCCTGGTGTAGCTCCTCAGCTTGACAGCTGCAGATTGTGATTTATTAGGACTCATAATGCTTTCCCCAAATTATGTATGCAATATGAGAGTAAGTCTTATGACTGGTTATTCAGTATGAATTGATAGGATAGCATTAGAGTTTCGGATGTTAATAGTAAGAGGGTTACAAAGTCATGTCCCAACTAAATTTTGCTGCATAATTATGTGCAAAAGGTGCAATTCTCAAAAAGAGCACTAGATGGCATCAGCACCTTGCAGCCTGCAAGTGCATAGAGTTTTATCACACTGGCCAAGTGTCTCCAGCTTATCCCAGGAAATCACTCCAAACAATGAGGGGAGGGGGAAGAGGGGAAGTTGTTTACCTTCCTTAAGGCCCTGTCACACATAGCGATTTACCAACGATCACGACCAGCGATATGACCTGGCCGTGATCGTTGGTAAGTCGTTGTGTGGTCGCTGGGGAGCTGTCACACAGACAGCTCTCTCCAGCGACCAACGATCAGGGGAACGACTTCGGCATTGTTGAAACTGTCTTCAACGATGCCGAAGTCCCCCTGCAGCACCCGGGTAACCAGGGTAAACATCGGGTTACTAAGCGCAGGGCCGCGCTTAGTAACCCGATGTTTACCCTGGTTACCAGCGTAAATGTAAAAAATAACAAACAGTACATACTCACCATCTGATGTCCTTCAGGTCCCTTGCCATCTGCTTCCTGCTCTGACTGACTGCCGCCGTACAGTGAGAGCAGAGCGCAGCGGTGACGTCACCGCTGTGCTGTACTTTCACTTTACGGCCGGGAGTCAGTCAGAGCAGGAAGCAGATGGCAAGGGACCTGACGGACATCAGATGGTGAGTTTGTACTGTTTGTTATTTTTTACATTTACGCTGGTAACCAGGGTAAACATCGGGTTACTAAGCGCGGCCCTGCGCTTAGTAACCCGATGTTTACCCTGGTTACCAGTGAAGACATCGCTGGATCGGTGTCACACACACCGATTCAGCGATGTCAGCGGGACCTCAATGACCAAAAAAAGGTCCAGGCCATTCCGACACGACCAGCGATCTCACAGCAGGGGCCTGATCGCTGGTATGTGTCACACATAGCGAGATCGCTACTGAGGTCGCTGTTGCGTCACAAAACTTGTGACTCAGCAGCGATCTCGCTAGCAATCTCGCTATGTGAGACAGGGCCTTTAGTCTGTAAACCCCCATACCTCTGCTGCAGCTAGCCAGCTATCTTCTCCAGCTGTTTCAGGATCTTCTGCCTGCCTCCTCGTGTCTCTCCTCCAACTCCAATGTCTTCTCCACATACCAGGGAAATCCCAAGATGGCCGCCGCACCTCAGGTCAGTTCCTGCCACCAGCGATCCCGCGTCTCTTTAGCGATGCATTGGAATGTATGGCCTCACGGCGTCGTGTTTTGGCGGACCGGCGGCACAAAAAAAGTTCCATGTAACGCTTTTTTGTGCGTCGTGTCCGCCATTTCCGACCGCGCATGCGCAGCCGGAACTCCGCCCCCTCCTCCCCGGACATTACGGTGGGGCAGCGGATGCGTTGAGAAACTGCATCCGCTGCCCCCGTTGTTCATTTATTTCACAATGTCCGTCGGTACGTTGGGCCGACGCATGGCGACGGCCCCGTACTGACGGAAGTTTGAAAGTAGCCTTAGGCTGCCATCACACTAGCAGTATTAGGTCAGTATTTTACATCAGTATTTGTAAGCCAAAACCAGGAGTGGGTGATAAATGCAGAAGTGGTGCATATGTGTCTATGATACTTTTCCTCTAATTGTCCCACTCCTGGCTTTGGCTTACAAATACTGATGTAAAATACTGACCAAACACTGATAGTGTGACGGCAGCCTTAGTCTGTAAACCCCCATACCTCTGCTGCAGCTAGCCAGCTATCTTCTCCAGCTGTTTCAGGATCTCCTGCCTGCCTCCTCGTGTCTCTCCTCCAACTCCAATGTCTTCTCCACGTACCAGGGAAATCCCAAGATGGCCGCCGCACCTCAGGTCAGTTCCCGCCACCAGCAGTCTCACGTCTCCAGGGGACCCAGGTCTCAGCACCCAGGCCACAGGCGCTCTTCATCAGCCCCCTCGATGTCTTCAACTCACCCGGGAATCGACCTGCAGATGAGTCACTGACCGTGCATAGCAGATGCCTGTCGACTCCGAGCGTATTCATCGCGCCGCTGCCTCAGCTCTGCACGTGTGCCGATTTCCAGTACAAGTGCTGACTCAAATCCTTCCTCTCGGCTCCCTAATGTCTCCTCCAGCCGTACTGAGACAACAACCTGCCGTTTACTAGGCAGGAACCCGATGTTTGTGAAAATGATGGGGAGAGCTCAGTGCTGCACATCTGCACAGCACAAATGCTTTTTGAAAGCAAGTGCATTCTTAAACTTGGTTCACTGTCTTCACTTTTTGGACACATCAAACAATAAGAGTAAGCCAGAGAGCAGCTGCAGCCTGTTGATGTTCAATATATCCGAAGTCAGGAACAGTGAATCTATCAGCATGGGAAAACGGGAAAAAGGATTTTCACAGTGCTCACCAGAGTATCACAGGACCATGGGTGCCAGGTTCAATGTCTCTGGAGTCCACTTATAAATGCAGGCAAAAAAGAAAAAAAGAGCACCAGGTGATTTCCATAAAAATTGAAATTTTGTCTGATTTAATACATTGTTTGTAAAAAGTTAAAAACATACATGTTGCCTGTAAGAACAGTGAAGCCAGTGCTGATTGCACGCTGGGCTTGTGTTATGTAACAACCTCACATGAGCCCCAGGAAAGTGACTGCTAAGACCCTTGAACAGCGCAGGCATGCAAAATGAGTGTTTTTATTTGAAAGAGGACAAACATGAGGAATGACAAGGTGTTGTCCTAGTAATGGACAACCCCTTTAAGAAATACAATTTTCGGTTAAAACATTTCCAACATTCTTAACATGAAAAACGCTTCTCCCTTTGTGACTTCCCTGATGTTAAAGAGATGATTTTAGTGTAAAATATTTCCTACATTATGAACATGAAGAAGACTTCTCCCCTGTGTGGGTTCTTTGGTGTATAACAACATTCCATTTCCTTTTAAAACATTTCCCACATTCTGGACAGGAAAAAGGCTTCTCTCCTGTGTGACTTCTCTGGTGCGTAACCAAAACTGATTTCTGATTAAAACATTTGCCACATTCTGAACAGGAAAAAGGCTTCTCCCCTGTGTGGGTTCTCTGGTGCGTAACCAAAACTGATTTCTCATTAAAACATTTGCCACATTCTGAACATGAAAAAGGTTTCACTCCTGTGTGGGTTCTCTGGTGTATAACAAGCTTGTATTTCTGGTTAAAACATTTCCAACATTCTAAACAGGAAAAAGGCTTCTCCCCTGTGTGGGTTCTCTGGTGCTTAACCAAAGCTGATTTCTCATTAAAACATTTGCCACATTCTGAACATGAAAAAGGTTTCACCCCTGTGTGGGTTCGGTGGTGCGTAACCAAAGCCGATTTCTGTTTAAAACATTTTCCACATTCTGAACAGGAAAAAGGCTTCTCCCCTGTGTGGGTTCTCTGGTGCTTAACCAAATATGACTTATCATTAAAACATTTCCCACATTCTAAACAGGAAAAAGGCTTTTCCCCTGTGTGTCTTCTTTGGTGTCTAACAAGATAGGATTTATGTTTAAAACATTTTCCACACTTGGAACAAGAAAATCTTTTCTCCACTGTGTGAATTTTTGGATGTTTAAGAAAAGACTTTTCGATGGGAAAACTGTTTCCATATTCTGGACATGAAAATGGCTTCTTTGATTTAGAAGTATTTCCATTTTTAATGTTTATTTTGTGACTCTGATTTTCCTTAGTTGTCACCAATGAATCAGAAGACAGGACCTGTTTCAAAGGATCAGATGATAGGTCTTTGCTGTGAAGGGATGATGGTATAGCTGGAGTAATGGCATTAACTTCAATTGTATCCAGTGGGATCTCAAAATCATCCGATCTAAAAATTAAAGATGTCAGCTGTTCCTCTGATCTCCCGGTACAGTCATCTGCCAAGATATAAACCAGTTATTATTTTTGAATAAAATATCTTGAATGTCATTTACCATTTCTACTTCAACTGTCTGTAAAAATGCACACGTTATGTAAAAACATTGAATTCTTCACCAAGACAATGACAGCTCACAGTCTAATAGAAAATCTCATAGGATGAACCAGTGGAGTGTGGTGTTCAACTGTTTGTTCATTCTGCCTCCCAAATATGGAACAAAAAGCCACACAGAAACATTATGTTGACGAACCTAATACCAATAAAAACTTCTATTCATCTAACAAAAAACAAGTCCCCACTCATGTCCATCATCTGTCCGTGGAAAAACAGAAGGTTTCCACATTATTAGTGGCTCAAAGACTCTTGAAAATTAACATGGATTCCATTAACCAATCCAGCAATGACCACTCTCCCAAAGTCAAATTTCCCCCTCACCTCTGAGCCTTTCAGTATGCCCAAACCACATATATTTGGCATTGCTCTAGTGAGAAGAACCCACTTAATTTATGGTGTGTGTGTCTCCTCAGCGCACTATGTGTTGGGTAATAAAATGGCATATTTGCCATTTGTTTTCTCCTACATCCACTGTGTGCTAATTTCCAGAAATTGCCTATGGAATAAAAAAATGCCGCTATTCCAATAGATTAGTTCTCTGAGGGTTATAATTTCCAAAATGGAGTCATTTTATGGGGATTCCTACAGCTCTGATTTTTTCAGGAATGTTGTCAAATTAGGGCTTCTGCAGATGGTGTGTCACATCTCTTCTAGGATCTGCCCCTATAATGTCAGCAGGTTTGTCTTTATTCATATGGCTGGCCGGGCTAAAAACGGAGTAGACCAGAAGCTCTGGATGACATAGGCATGATTCAGCCACAAAGATTAGGGTGCCTGGGACAAGTAGTACCTTCTAGTCTGGCAGTATGGGAGTATGTGTTGTCCAGCTGAAGTAATCTGCTCCCTTATACAGCCAATTGGATAGCACCATATTCTATGAAAGCTCGAAGCATATTGAAGGAAGCTGCCAGATACAGCCTTGTCTTTCTCTGGTTCGGTCCTCTATGTTCAGCTCACGGCTTGTGTATTTATTTCCTGTTGTGATCCTGGCCTGTTTGCTGACTACTCTTATGTCTTCTGATTTTGTATTTTCTCTGCCTTACTGATTCTGACCCGGCTACCTGACTATTGTTCTTCCCATTTCACACCACCGAACAGCAGGCAACACTGTGGGCCAAGCCAGGTGGGTCTCAATGTAAGTCTCAATGTAAGTCCAGATCCATGTAGAGGTGTTAAAGTGTAATGGGCAAGACAATCCCTGGGATCAGGAAGATGGAGTAGATTGCGCCAAGCCTGTTTGTGATGGCCATCTTTTGAGCTGATAGGTGGCCACAAACACTGCTCCTAGTACTTTGTGTCTGCAAGCTATTCCAGTAAGATCTGGATTCAAATAGCTAAATGGCGCTCTTTCCCTTCTCAACCATGAAATGTGCCCAGACAGTAATGTACAACCATATATAGGGAATTGTCGGATACAAGAGAAGTTGTAAAATAATGCGTGAGGTCTATCTGCTTGCTATTACCCTTTGTGAAATTGAAAAAATTTGGGCTTATATTTTCTGAAGAATTCTAAAATTATCACCACATGAAGTGACACACGTCAGATTTGAAAAATGGACCCTGATTAGGAACATAAAACTGGCTGCAGGAACTGGTTATCAGAGTATTTTGGGAACTAACTACTGTAGTCAAAAACTGTAACTATAGACAATAACACATCTACTGAAATTATCAAACTCAACAAACTTCATTAGTAAACAATGAGTGATCAGAGGTGAAACCTCTCTGGAGCAGTTACAGTATGGAGCTTGGTGGTTCTTGGCAATCTAAATTATCATAATTTTCTGTCAGATGAGTTTCAAGAAGAAATATTAGATAGTCAAAGATAAGAGAAGAGAAAGTATTAGTGCTCCCCATATCAGGAGAGATTGTGCAGTAATCTGAATTCTTTAGGATTGAAAACAACTTGAAATTTATGACGTGGAGTGAATCCATGAAACCAAGGCTCGAGCCATGCCACCATCTTCTGCAGGCATAAATAAATGTATTTTACAGCCATCAGCCATGCACAGCTTAGCGATATATCATGGGACAGGTGTAATATTTTGTGTGTAGTTTATCATAATCATCCTTGAAGTTAGTTAGTTTTAAAGAAATTGAAAAGTCATGATAAAAGGAAACTCTGTTGTTATTGTACAGAAATTCACACTTGGCCCTGACTGCACATTTAACCCCTTAAGCCCCAAGGGTGGTTTGCACGCTAATGACCGGGCCAATTTTTACAATTCTGACCACTGTCCCTTTATGAGGTTATATCTCTGAAACGCTGCAACGGATCCCGGTGATTCTGACTTTGTTTTCTCGTGACATATTTTACTTCATGATACTGGTAAAATTTCTTCGATATAACTTGCATTTATTTGTGAAAAAAACGGAAATTTGGTGAAAATTTTGAAAATGTTGCAATTTTCCAAATTTGAATTTTTATGCCCTTAAATTACAAAGATATGTCACACAAAATAATTAATAAGTAACATTTCCCACATGTCTACTTTACATCCGCACAATTTTGGAACCAAATTTTTTTTTGTTAGGGAGTTATAAGGGTTAAAAGTTGACCAGCAATTTCTCATTTTTACAACACCAATATTTTTTAGGGACCACATCACATTTGAAGTCATTTTGAGGAGTCTATATGATAGAAAATAACCAAGTGTGACACCATTCTAAAAACATCACTCCTCAAGGTGCTCAAAACCACATTCAAGAAGTTTATTAACCCTTCAGGTGTTTTACATGAATTTTTGGAATGTTTAAAAAAAAATTAACATTTAACTTTTTTTCACAAAAAATTTACTTCAGCTCCAATTTGTTTTATTTTACCAAGGGTAACAGGAGTAAATGGACCCCAAAAGTTGTTGTGCCCCATATGTGGGGGTAAACCACTGTTTGGGCGCATGGCAGAGCTCGGAAGGCAAGGAGCGCCATTTGACTTTTCAATGCAAAATTGACTGGAATTGAGATGGGACGCCATGTTGCGTTTGGAGAGCCCCTAATGTGCCTAAACATTGAAACCCCCCACAAGTGACACCATTTTGGAAAGTAGACCCCCTAAGGAATTTATCTAGATGTGTTTTGACAGCTTTGAACCCCCAAGTGTTTCACTACAGTTTATAACGCAGAGCCGTGAAAAAAAAAATCATTTTTTTTCCACAAAAATTATTTTTTAGCCCCCTGTTTTGTATTTTTCCAAGGGTAACAGGAGAAATTGGACCCCAAAAGTTGTTGTCCAATTTGTCCTGAGTACGCTCATACCCCATACGTGGGGGGGGGGAACCACCGTTTGGGCGCACGGCAGAGCTCGGAATGGAAGGAGCGCCATTTGGAATGCAGACTTAGATGGATTGGTCTGCATGCATCACGTTGCATTTGCAGAGCCCCTGATGCACCTAAACAGTAGAAACCACCCACAAGTGACACCATGTGTTGTGAGAACTTTGAACCCCCAAGTGTTTCACTACAGTTTATAACGCAGGGTCGTGAAAATAAAAATGAATTTTTTCCCCAAAAAATGTTTTTTTAGCCCCCCCAAATTTTTATTTTCCCAAGGGTAACAAGAGAAATTGGACCCCAATTGTTGTTGTCCAATTTGTCTTGAGTATGCTAAAACCCCATATGTTGGAGTAAACCCCTGTTTTGGCGCTTGGAAGGGAAGGAGCACTGTTTTACTTTTTCAACGCAGAATTGGCTGGAATTGAAATTGGACGCCATGTCGCGTTTCGAGAGCCCTGA
This sequence comes from Ranitomeya variabilis, assembly GCF_051348905.1. NCBI lineage: Eukaryota > Metazoa > Chordata > Amphibia > Anura > Dendrobatidae > Ranitomeya > Ranitomeya variabilis. Next base: position 697,584,368 of record NC_135235.1, on the reverse strand, counting down.
TGTGCCTAAACAGTGGAAACCCATAATTCTAACAGAAACCCTATCCCAAACACACCCCTAACCCTAATCCCAACCATAACCCTAACCACACCCCTATCCCTGACACACCCCTAACCCTAATCCCAACCGTAAATGTAATCCAAAGCTTAACCCTAACTTTAGCCCCAACCCTAACTTTAGCCCCAATCCTAACCCTAAGCCTAAGACTAGCCCGAACACTAGCCCTGACCCTAACCCTAGCCCTAACCCTAGGCCTAACCCTAATGGGAAAATTAAAATAAATACATTTTTTCATGTTTCCCTAACTAAGGGGGTGATGAAGGGGGGTTTGATTTACTTTTATAGCTTTTTTTAGCCGATTTTTATGATTGGCAGCTGTCACACACTAAAAGACGTTTTTTTATTGGAAAAAATATTTTTTGCATTACCGCATTCTGAGAGCTATAATTTTTCCATATTTTGGTCCACAGAGTCATGTGAGGTCTTGTTTTTTGCGGGACGAGTTGACATTTTTTTTTTATTGGTACCATTTTTGGGCATGTGACATTTTTTGATCGCTTTTTATTCCGATTTTTGTGAGGCAGAATGACCAAAAACCAGCTATTCATGAATTTAGTTTGGGTGCGTTTATACCGTTCCACGTTTGGTAAAATGGATAAAGCAGTTTTATTCGTCAGGTCAGTACGATTGCAGCGATACCTCATTTACATTTTTTTTATGTTTTGGCGCTTTTATACGATAAAAACTATTTTATAGAAAAAATAATTATTCTTGCATCGCTTTATTGTGAAGACTATAAATTTTTTATTTTTTGCTGATGATGCTGTATGGCGGCTCGTTTTTTGCGGGACAAGATGACGTTTTCAGCGGTACCATTGTTATTTATATCCGTCTTTTTGATCGCGTGTCATTCCACTTTTTGTTCGGCGGTATGATAATATAGCGTTATTTTTTGCCTCTTTTTTTTTTTTTTTTTTGACGGTGTTCACTGAAGGGATGTACAAGTGGGACTGTTTTATAGGTTAGGTCGTTACGGACACGGCGATACTAAATATGTGTACTTTTATTTTTTATTTTTTTTATTTAGATAAAGAAATGTATTTATGGGAACAATATATATTTTTTATTTAGTTTTTTTTTTTTTTTTTTTTTTTTTTAAACATTTAAAAAAATTTTTTTTAACTTTTTTACTTTGTCCCAGGGAGGACATCACTGTATAGTGACAGATCGCTGATCTGACACTTTGCAGAGCACTGTGTCAGATCAGCGATCTGACATGCAGGGCTCCTGGCTTACCAGCGCCTGCTCTGAGAAGGCACTTGGTAAGCCACCTCCCTGCAGGAACCAGAAGTAGCCCCGCGGCCATTTTGGATCAGGGGCCTGCAGGGAGGAGACGCTCGGTACAAGGTGCGATGCTTCCCTGTACTGCAGGAACACTGCGATCATGTTTGATCGCAGTGTGCCGGGGGTTAATGTGCCAGGGGTGGTCCCTGACCGCTCCTGGCACATAGTGCCGGATGTCAGCTGCCATAGTCAGCTGACACCTGGCCACGATCGGCCGCGCTCCCCCCGGCCGATCGCATATGACCTACTATCCCGTCACTGGGAATTAAGTCCCAGGTCACCTTGATGGGATAGTACGTCATATGGGATTAAGTTGTTGATCATAAAAGCAAAGTTTGGCCAGAAAGACTGGACCTGGTCTTATAAGGACCATATGAGAACATTCAGCAGCACAAAAGAGGAAGAAGGTAAATTCATCCAATAAGATATCAGGATTCTAGGAATCCAACAGCATCGTTACCCCTATTTTTGTTCAAGTGATTTTCTTACTTGTTAGCACATTCTATGTCATTTGGCTTTGTAGTTTACAGATCTGGGCAGGTAATGGTCAGTGACTACTAATCCCTGGGGGGTAGTTGGATTCTCCAGGTTATAAGTTCTATAGAAAAGGATTTAATTTCACAAAGTAATTTCAACATTTCCAAATAGAGCAGAATGTTGTGGTCTATAGGCAAAATGGTGGTCACACTCCCTGAGTGTATGGATTATTTATCGGACATAGCGTTCCCCTCACCGAGTCCAACCCAGAAGGCTTTTATGGAGGCCGAGTTTACTCTGGAGGAGGTGGAGCATGCTATAGTGGACATGGCTACCGGGAAGGCCCCTGGACCTGACGGGTTTCCCGCTGAGTTCTATAAAAAATATCGGAGCCACCTGGCACCACTTTTATTAAAGGTACTCCGGAGTATATGGAAGGGAGAGTTTATGCCTGAAACATTTTACGATGCAAATATTATTGTACTTAAGAAGGAGGGAAAGGACCCCCTGGAGTGTGGGTCGTATCGCCCCATATCATTGGTGAATGTAGATTATAAGATCTTCACTAAAATCTTGGCCACCAGGCTAAATACAATCATACTAGACCTTATACACCCAGATCAAACTGGCTTTATGCCTGGGAAAAGTACCTCCATCAATATTAGACGGGTCCAATCAGTGATTCAATATAGCTCTTTAGAACTGGATAATAACTGGGCACTGGCGTCACTAGATACAGCCAAAGCATTCGACTCTCTTGAGTGGCCTTTCCTCTCCGCATGCCTACGGAAATACGGTTTTGGGGACAAATTTATTAGAGGGATAGATACACTATATAGGAATCCTAGGGCACGGGTAATTGTGAATAACTATTTCTGATTCTTTCACCTTGCACAGGGGAACCCGTCAGGGATGTCCTCTATCCCTGGCTCTCTTTGCCCTCGCGATAGAAGCTTTAGCAATACGCATAAGGTCCTCTACGGATATTAAAGGAATTAATATTGCGGATCGTATGGATACCATTGGTCTTTATGCCGATGACATGATCATATTTATGGACAAAATAGAAGAAACGCTACCGCAAGTAATAACGACCATCGACAAATTTAGTAAATTCTCCGGTCTCTATATAAATTGGGACAAGTCTGCCCTGATGCCTCTGTCTCATGCTCCGATACCCTGTCTCGAAAATCTCTCGTCACTACCTGTAGTCTCCAGTTTCAAATATTTGGGTATTCATATGTCCCAATATAGTCGGCTAGACCTACAACTTAACATTCACCCACTATTAGACCTGGTCAAATCATAATTTATAACCTGGAGCAAACTTCCCCTCTCTGTTGCAGGCCGCATCAATTTAATTAAAATGATATTGCTCCCCAAACTTAATTATTGTCTCCAACACAGTGCCATGCCAATACCCAAGTCTTTCTTCGCAAATTTAAATTCCCTAACTACATCCTTCATATGGGGGAAGACCAGACCCAAACTTAAACTATCTACTCTGCAGAGACCAAAAAGGGGGGGTGGGGCGGCTTTACCAGACTTTTATCTGTACTATCTTGCCGGACAAGCTAAGGCATTGAGCAAATGGATGCCTAATAACGCTTTACCTAATTCAGAGAGTCATTTATTTCACTCTGCCCGGATTGATTGTCCAGTGGGATTTTTGGAAACAGAGAAAGTCAATGCTCCCCGTTTGCTGCCTTTACTTCGACTGGTGAGATTGATATGGAGACAAAATCAAAAAAATTATTAAATTTGCAGATGTAATAGCTGAAATGCCCCTATGGCATAATAGTTATTTCCCAGAATTACTGAATCACCCATCTACTGAGTTCTGGATCTCGTGCGGTGTTCTCTCGGTGGGCAATGTACATGACCAAGGGGTTTTTGTATCCTTCGAACAATTACAGGATACCTACAATATCCCAAGATCTCAATTCTTCCGTTATTTACAGCTAAGGTCAGCTTTTCAATCATATATGCAAAATATAGGTGCGGGTCGAGCGATCTCGTCTCTACCTCTGATAGGCATTCTCAACTCACAAGGTCCTCAGGGACTCATTTCCTCTTTATATACATATTTGTTATCTGTGGGAGATGGGTCTACTATTAACTCTCTTAAAAAGAAGTGGGAGGGACTTCTTCCCCATACAATGGGAGAGGAATGGGAAGATATTCTAGAGTCTCCAACTAAAGTTTCTCCTTCAGTTAATAACAGGATGACCCAGCTGCATATTATATATCAGACCTATTTGACCCCAACGCGACTCTTTAAAATGGGTCGCCTCCATTCGTCAGATTGCTTGCGATGTCATGCACGAGATGCAGATTTTATCCATATGATTTGGAGCTGCCCGATAATTTCTCACTATTGGAAAGAGGTCACGACATTATTAACATCTTTATTGTCAATCCCTGTCCCACTTGAGCCATTGACCTGCTTATTCGGAGTGTGGGATGCAGAGGCCTGGGATCACTATACTGGGATCTTTCTTCGAGAGACGCTCTTATTAGCACGGAAGGTGCTGGCGTTAAGGTGGATGGGTGGTTCCTCCCCGTCTCTCAGAGCTTGGATTGACTTGGTGAACTCGGTCATCCCATATGAAAGAACACTGTACCAAAATAGAGGGTGCCCAGGTAAATTCGAAAAAATCTGGGGTAGATGGAACTCCTCTCATCATACTCTGTAGTCTGCGCTGATTAGATACATGCATGGGAGAATGGGCTTGTGGTTTTGGGACATCGCTTGTGGAGTAGGATTCAAATCTGTTTTTCATTTTGGCGACTTACTGTTAACGGTTAAAGTTGTATAGTAGGTATTTTATAGGTGCTAATGATTTAGCATGCACAGTTTATTACCCCTGTAAGTTCTGGATATGATGATATTCTGTAATTATTTGTATTCGGTGGTATAATTAATGATGATAAATGCTAATCTATGCATTATTTGTTTATTCTGGAATTAATAAACAAATTTAAAAAAAATGGTGGTCACACGATTGTGATACGACCAGAACAGACTATCGATAAAGCAGCCACAGCTGGTGACTGAGAAGAATCTGTGACTTCTCTGCATTTAGTGGTTTCTACTCACCTGGGTAGTCATATGTGGGAATCTCCTCTTTACACCGCTTATCACCCCTCACATAGGTCTCTGTAGTATTAATATGGGTCAGATCTTCACCCTGAAACAAATATTGTAAAAGTCACAGACAGATGGAGAAGTCACATCTATGGTCAGCTCTAAGCCTGCCATCTCCACCATTCTCATAACACAAGTATAAAAAATATAAGGCTATGTGCACACGTAGGAAAAGTGGTGCAGAATTTTCTGCACAAAATCCGCATCTCCTTGCAGAATTCACAGCCGCGGATTTGCCACGGTTTTTATAAGGATTTTGTGCGGACTTTCTGCAGTTTTTGCCACTGCGGATTTCTATCATGGAGGGGTGCAGAAACGCTGCAGATCCGCACAAAAGAAGTGACATGCACTTTTTAAATCCGCAGCAGTTCCGCACTAATTTTTCCGCACCATGTGCACAGCTTTTTTCACTTTGATTTACATTGTACTATAAATCACAGTGCGGATCTGCAGCGTTTCTGAGTGGAAAAATCCGCTGCGGATCCGAAGCAAATCCGCATCGTGTGCACATAGCCTAATACTGGTGGATAAAACAAGACTGAGCACAAGACCTTCACAGCCATCTGCACATCATAGGGGAGATCTCCTGACAACTTCTCTCCATCTACCTGATGATCCTGAGGAACATTGGGATCTTCTTGTGTACAGTCCTCTGGAAGAAGAGGATGGGGACATCTCTCTGGTGTTGTCCTCTTACTGGATAGATCTGAAGGAAACACATACAAGGGCTGAATTCATTATTTACATACAGATAATTATAGGCAGTGTATTTAGTCCTGTCTATTACCTGGTGATGTGAGGGGCTGGGGAACCTCCATCATGACGTCCTTGTACAGATCTTTGTGTCCCTCTAAATACTCCCACTCCTCCATGGAGAAATAGATGGCGACATCCTGACACCTTACAGGAATCTGACACATACAATGATACAGTCATCCCCTGATCCCTTCATAGCATTACTGTATAATGTCCCAACATTCCCAGCAGTGTCACCTCTCCAGTCAGCAGCTCAATCATCTTGCAGGCGAGTTCTAGTATCTTCTGATCATTAATATCCTCAGAAACCAGGGGGTTACATGGAGGCCTTAGGACTGGACTCATGGGTCTTCCCCATCCCTCAGACACAGGGTCCTGACATTGCTCACTAGAGGTCTTCTTCACTACTGTGTAATCCTGGTTATGGAGAGACACATTAATAAATTTCACTACAGACATTTCCAGACTCCTCGCCTCTCCAGTTCTGTCCATCTGTTATTCTCATAGATAAGAATGATGTAATGTGACGTCATCAGAATCTCTCACCTCTCCAGTAAGCCGGAAGAGGATCTCTAGGGTGAGGTGTAATATCCTCTCCGCCATCTTGTCTCTGTCTATGTCCATTCTTGATGGGTAATTCAGGAAAATTGTCTTATATAGATGATCTTCACTGAGAGGATGCGATATTGTTGAGACCTGAATGAGAAAATGAGCGATTGTAACATCATTAAATCCTGTGTAATAATACAATTATTGGAGATAATAAGGGAAACACATGAGGAGATAGAACGTGTAGATGTTGTATTCTCTAGTCCTTTATGGACTGTAACATAAGTTGAATTGCTGGCTAAGACATCTCCATGCTCCCAATGACTGGCTATGTTTCTTACTGCTTCAGCAACTTATTGGCTGTAGGAATCACAAGTTCCTTGGGAATGACTAGGAAATACAGAGACTGGCGGGGGACCCAAGCAGCAATGGTATTTTTTATTATTTTACAACATACAGAGTTCTTCCCTGACATCTACTAATAAAACCGATGTATTTAGGCCACAGACAACAAGCAGCTTCTTCCTCGGAGTCGGCAGGTGAATACGTTTCTCATAGACTCATCTTCCATAACGCTAATTCTCATCTCATTTAGTGACACTGAAATCGGCATTAGTAATACTGCAGAAGATATTAATTACACGGGACATGAGAAATAACTACTTCATGATGAGGACGACATCTTCATCTTCTACTACGGCTCTAGAAACATATTTGGCCAAAGTCCGTCACTGACTCCATCACCACCAGCCGTCTATATGAAGGTTTCCCGTCTTCCCCGTACTGTAACCTTCTATCACGTTAGATCTCATGTCTGATTCACACACAGAAGTTTGAGGCTTTTATAAAAGCTTGTTTGTAAGAACGACAAGACAGGAGTTGTTTGATGTCAATATCTCCATGCACAGTGTTTTATTTTCTCTTTATATTAGGTTTTAATAGCTTTTTTTGTAGGCTTCTTTATACTACATAAAAAATACCCTAGAAAAATTGGGGATGCAGGTACTGTGGAAAAATTATACTGTGCGTGTGTGCGTGTGTGTGTGTGGGGGGGGGGGGCAAGAAACTGGCACTGTACGGTATCAAGAATGGGATAAGTGAGGATTTATTATCTAGTGGTTTGGGTGGAAGAATATTGTGTGGGACATCTTGTACGATCATAATGTGTGGGGGATACTGTGGAAACATTATACTGTGTCTGGGGGCCAAGAAAAGGGCACGGTACTATGAGAGTAATACAGGTTTCCTTGGTTCCCGTCTTTCATAGTTGGGTCGTTTGTATCTATCAGCGGAAAAGGAACAAAACCATTGTGATTCTTATAAGGAGACAACACAAAACCCCCCTAAATATAATATTTTATAACACCCCCACAATCTGTGTGTAATAATTATAGGGGATAACTCAGGAGACTCTTTGCGTGGAACAAGAAAACTACAGGACACAGTTTTATAAGTGGTAAAGTCTATATTATCACAGTGATTCAAACAGGTGCAGAGAGAAACTCAAGTCCACAACACTTGGTGTAAATATTAAACGCAGCTTAGCAGTCTATAGGAACCTCCAGAGGAAAATGCAATCATGCAGAAAGTCTATGAAGCACAATTATTCTTGAGGATACCTGACACGAATAAGTCCTTGCTTAGTCCAAAACAGATAGATATGCTTATAAGGCAGTTCAAATAATATCTTAGCTTAACCAGGGAGGCCTGGGTAATAGTCTCAGGTTCTTGCAGAGCAGCAAACAACTTACATGTCCAGCAAATGCAGATGGAAGTAAACACGAGCAGCAGATGAAGGAGGATTACTGGAACTGGTGTATGCAGCAGGAACTCAAAGCAGAGTAGCAGGATCACCACACAGGTTCACAGGAGCAGGTATATAGCCAGGGAGTCACCAGGGTCTGGAGCTGGATGCAAGGCAGAATACTCTAGCACAGACTGAAGGCTGGGGTGGAGTTTTATAGCAGGAAGACACAGTGCACATGAGACCAAAGATGCCATCTTGGAAAAGGGCAGTAATGCACAAAAGGTAATAAAAAATGTTCAGAGTCCTGACACTGTGACTCTTCAGGGTAAATCGCTATCTCACCTGTTGTGAATTCTGCTCTTGGGCTCCCTCCGGTGGTTGTAAGTGGTACTGCTGCTGATCTCAGCAGTTATAAGGTGCTTTCACTTGCTACCAATTCTGACTGGACTACTTATTCTGGCTAGATCCTTTAATCACTGCCAGTTGTCCATTGTTTTCTGGAGGATTCACATCTCTGCTTGGTTTCTCCTGCTGAATTGTCCAAACCATCAAAGATAAGTCCTCGCCTTGTTTTTTGCAGTCCACATGCGGTGGACTTTATAGCTCAGTGAATTGCTATGTTCTTTCTTGTCCAGCTTTGTCTGTGTAAGGATTTATTCAGCCAAGCTGGAAGCTCTGGAGTTGCAGAGTTACCCTCCATGCCTTTAGTTAGGTGTGGAGAATTTTGTATTCTCTGTGGTGGATTTTTGTAGTATTTTAATACTGACCGCACAGTACTCTGTCCTGTCTTTTCTTTCTAGCTAAGCGTGGCCTCCTTTGCTAAATTCTGTTTTCAGTCTGCGTATGTAATTTCCCTCTCCTCTCACAGTCAATATTTGTGGGGGGCTGTCTTTCCTTTGGGGATTTTCTCTGAGGCAAGATAGTTTTCCTGTTTCTTTCTTTAGGGGTAATTAGTTCTCCGGCTGTGACGAGGTGTCTAGGGAGTGACGGGAACATCCCACGGCTGCTTCTAGTTGCAGTGTTAAGTTCAGGGTCTGCGGTCAGTATAGAGGCCACCTTCTCCAGAGCTCGTCCATGCTGCTCCTAGGCCACCAGATCATAACAGTACAACTGGCCACAAAGAGTTAAATGCATCTCAAAAGAAGGGAAGTGCTGAGCCATTTTTTTTTGTAGTCTGTTTTGTCTTCTCTTCCCTCTTAAATTCTGGGTGGTTCAGGAGTTTGGCGCAGGCATGGATATTCAGGGACTGGCTTCTCGTGTGGATCAACTTGCTGCAAGAGTACAGGGTATTTCCGATTATATTGTCCAGACTCTGGTTTTGGAGCCTAGAATTCCAATTCCTGATTTGTTTTTTGGGGACAGGTCCAAGTTTTTGAGCTTTAAAAATAACTGCAAACTGTTTTTTGCTCTGAAACCTCATTCCTCTGGTGATCCCATTCAGCAAGTTAAAATTGTCATCTCTTTGCTGCGTGGCGATCCTCAGGATTGGGCATTTTCTCTGGAGTCTGGGAATCCAGCCTTGCTTAATGTAGACACCTTTTTTCAGGCGCTAGGGTTATTGTATGATGAACCTAATTCAGTGGATCATGCAGAAAAGACCTTGTTAACCCTGTGTCAGGGTCAAGAAGCGGCAGAATTATACTGCCAGAAATTTAGAAAATGGTCTGTGCTCACGAAATGGAATGAGGATGCTTTGGCGGCAATTTTCAGAAAGGGTCTTTCTGAATCCGTTAAAGATGTTATGGTGGGGTTCCCCACGCCTGCTGGTCTGAGTGATTCTATGTCTCTGGCCAATCAGATTGACCGGCGCTTGCATGAGCGCAGAGTTGTGCACACGATGGCATTGTCCTCTGAGCGGAGTCCTGAGCCTATGCAGTGTGATAGGATTTTGTCTAGAGCTGAACGACAAGGATTCAGACGTCAGAATAGGTTGTGTTTTTACTGCGGCGATTCTGCTCATGTTATTTCTGATTGTCCTAAGCGTACAAAGAGAATCACTAGTTCCGTTACCATCAGTACTGCACAACCTAAATTTCTGTTATCTGTGACCCTGATCTGCTCATTATCGTCATTTTCTGTCATGGCATTTGTGGATTCAGGCGCTGCTTTGAACTTGATGGATTTAGAATTTGCCAAGCGTTGTACTTTCCCATTGCAGCCTTTGCAGGATCCTATTCCTTTAAGGGGCATTGATGCTACACCTTTGGCTAAAAATAAACCTCAGTTCTGGACACAGCTGACTATGTGCATGGCGCCAGCACATCAGGAAGATTGTCGTTTTCTGGTGTTGCATAATTTGCATGATTCTATTGTACTGGGTTTTCCATGGTTACAGATACATAACCCGGTACTGGATTGGAAATCTATGTCTGTGACTAGTTGGGGTTGTCAGGGGGTTCATGATGACGTTCCTGTGATGTCAATTTCCTCTTCCCCCTCTACTGAAATTCCTGAGTTTTTGTCAGATTTCCAGGATGTATTTGATGAGCCCAAATCCAGTTCCCTTCCGCCGCATAGGGACTGTGATTGTGCTATTGACTTGATTCCAGGCTGTAAGTTCCCTAAGGGCCGACTCTTCAACCTGTCTGTACCAGAACTGCCGACATGCGGAGTTATGTTAAGAAGTCCTTGGAGAAAGGGCATATTCGGCCATCTTCTTCACCTTTGGGAGCGGGTTTTTTTTTTGTTGCCAAGAAGGATGGCTCCTTGAGACCCTGTATTGATTATCGCCTCTTGAATAAGATCACGGTCAAATTTCAATACCCTTTGCCTTTGCTTTCTGACTTGTTTGCTAGGATTAAGGGGGCTAGTTGGTTTACTAAGATTGACCTTCGAGGGGCGTATAATCTTGTTCGTATTAAACAGGGTGACGAATGGAAAACTGCGTTTAATACGCCTGAAGGTCATTTTGAATACCTTGTGATGCCATTCGGGCTCTCTAATGCTCCATCGGTGTTTCAGTCCTTCATGCATGATATCTTCCGCAATTATCTTGATAAATTCATGATTGTATATTTGGATGATATTTTGATTTTTTCCGATGACTGGGAGTCTCATGTGAAACAGGTCAGGGTGGTATTTCAGATCCTTCGTGAGAATGCTTTGTTTGTGAAGGGGTCTAAGTGCCTCTTTGGAGTACAGAAGGTTTCTTTTTTGGGTTTCATTTTTTCTCCCTCGTCTATGGAAATGGATCCGGTTAAGGTTCACGCCATTCATGATTGGATTCAACCCACATCTGTGAAGAGTCTTCAGAAATTTTTGGGTTTTGCTAATTTTTATCGCCGTTTCATTGCCAACTTCTCCAGTGTGGTTAAACCCTTGACCGATTTGACGAAGAAAGGCGCTGATGTGACGAATTGGCCCTCTGCGGCTGTTTCTGCTTTTCAGGAACTTAAACGCCGATTTACTTCTGCCCCTGTGTTGCGTCAGCCGGACGTTTCTCTTCCTTTTCAGGTGGAGGTTGATGCTTCTGAGATTGGGGCAGGGGCCGTTTTGTCTCAGAGGAATTCTGATGGTTCCTTGATAAAACCATGTGCCTTCTTTTCCCAAAAATTTTCGCCTGCGGAACGCAATTATGATGTCGGCAATCGGGAATTGTTGGCTATGAAGTGGGCATTTGAGGAGTGGCGACAGTGGCTTGAGGGGGCCAAGCACCGTGTTGTGGTCTTGACCAATCATAAGAATCTGATTTACCTCGAGTCTGCCAAGCGGCTGAATCCTAGACAGGCTCGTTGGTCCCTGTTTTTCTCCCGTTTTGATTTTGTGGTCTCGTATCTTCCGGGTTCTAAGAATGTTAAGGCTGATGCCCTCTCTAGGAGCTTTTTGCCTGATTCTCCTGGGGTTCTTGAGCCGGTCGGCATTTTGAAAGAAGGGGTGATTCTTTCTGCCATCTCCCCTGATTTACGACGGCCTCTTCAGGAATTTCAGGCTGATAAACCTGAACGCTGTCCAGCGGGGAAACTGTTTGTTCCTGATAGATGGACTAGTAAGGTGATTTCTGAGGTTCATTGTTCTGTGTTGGCGGGTCATCCTGGGATTTTTGGTACCAGAGATTTGGTTGGTAGGTCTTTTTGGTGGCCTTCTTTGTCACGGGATGTGCGTTCTTTTGTGCAGTCCTGTGGGACTTGTGCGCGGGCCAAGCCCTGCTGTTCTCTTGCTAGTGGGTTGCTTTTGCCTTTGCCGGTCCCTGAGAGGCCTTGGACGCATATTTCTATGGATTTTATTTCTGACCTTCCTGTGTCCCAGAAGATGTCTGTTATCTGGGTGGTTTGTGATCGGTTTTCTAAGATGGTTCATTTGGTATCCTTGCCTAAGTTGCCTTCCTCCTCTGATTTGGTTCCGCTGTTTTTTCAGCATGTGGTTCGTTTGCATGGCATTCCTGAGAATATTGTGTCTGACAGAGGTTCCCAATTTGTTTCTAGGTTTTGGCGGGCCTTTTGTGCTAGGCTGGGCATTGATTTGTCTTTTTCTTCCGCATTTCATCCTCAGACAAATGGCCAGACCGAGCGTACTAATCAGACCTTGGAGACTTATTTGAGATGCTTTGTGTCTGCTGATCAGGATGACTGGGTGACCTTTTTGCCATTGGCTGAGTTTGCCCTTAATAATCGGGCTAGCTCGGCTACTTTGGTTTCGCCTTTTTTTGCAATTCTGGATTTCATCCTCGTTTTTCTTCTGGACAGGTTGAGCCTTCTGACTGCCCTGGTGTGGATTCTGTGGTGGACAGGTTGCAGCAGATTTGGACCCATGTGGTGGACAATTTGGTATTGTCTCAGGAGAAGACTCAGCGTTTTGCTAACCGTCGTCGGGGTGTTGGTTCCCGGCTTCGGGTTGGGGATTTGGTCTGGTTGTCTTCCCGTCATGTTCCTATGAAGGTCTCTTCCCCTAAGTTCAAACCTCGCTTTATTGGTCCCTATAAGATTTCTGAGATTATTAATCCAGTGTCTTTTCGTTTGGCCCTTCCAGCCTCCTTTTCCATCCATAATGTTTTCCATAGATCTTTGTTGCGGAAATATGTGGTGCCCGTTGTTCCTTCTGTTGACCCTCCTGCTCCGGTGTTAGTTGATGGGGAGTTGGAATATGTGGTTGAGAAGATTTTGGATTCTCGTTCTTCGAGGCGGAGGCTTCAGTATCTTGTCAAGTGGAAGGGTTATGGCCAGGAGGATAATTCTTGGGTTGCTGCCTCCGATGTTCATGCTGACGATTTGGTTCGTGCTTTTCATTTGGCTCGTCCTGATCGGCCTGGGGGCTCTGGTGAGGGTTCGGTGACCCCTCCTCAAGGGGGGGGTACTGTTGTGAATTCTGCTCTTGGGCTCCCTCCGGTGGTTGTAAGTGGTACTGCTGCTGATCTCAGCAGTTATCAGGTGCTTTCACTTGCTACCAATTCTGACTGGACTACTTATTCTGGCTAGATCCTTTAATCAGTGCCAGTTGTCCATTGTTTTATGGAGGATTCACATCTCTGCTTGGTTTCTCCTGCTGAATTGCCTAAACCATCAAAGATAAGTCCTGGCCTTGTTTTTTGCAGTCCACATGCGGTGGACTTTATAGCTCAGTGAATTGCTATGTTCTTTCTTGTCCAGCTTTGTCTGTGTAAGGATTTATTCAGCCAAGCTGGAAGCTCTGGAGTTGCAGAGTTACCCTCCATGCCTTTAGTTAGGTGTGGAGATTTTTGTATTCTCTGTGGTGGATTTTTGTAGTATTTTAATACTGACTGCACAGTACTCTGTCCTGTCTTTTCTTTCTAGCTAAGCGTGGCCTCCTTTGCTAAATTCTGTTTTCAGTCTGCGTATGTAATTTCCCTCTCCTCTCACAGTCAATATTTGTGGGAGGCTGTCTTTCCTTTGGGGATTTTCTCTGAGGCAAGATAGTTTTCCTGTTTCTTTTTTTAGGGGTAATTAGTCCTCCGGCTGTGACGAGGTGTCTTGTTATGATCCTGGTGGTTAGGATCACAAAAACTGACCTGATAAGTAAACCAGAAATTAGGACAAGTGTTATGTTCCCAATGGCTGGGGAACACAGAACGGACAAGCACAAAAATAGGACAAGCTCTAGGGTGATGGAACCTAGGCTGACCGCGGTCCTAATCCTCAACACACAACTAGCAGTAGCTGGGGAACGTGCCTGCGATGATGCTAGACGTCTCGCGCCAGCCGGAGAACTAGCTATCCCTTTAAGAGGAAACATAGACCTATCTTGCCTCTAGAGAAATACCCCAAAGATATAGCAGCCCCCCACATGTAATGACGGTGAAATGAGAGGAAGGCACATACATAGGTATGAAAACAGATTTAGCAAAATGAGGCCCGCTAAAGCTAGATAGCAGAAGGACACAAAAGTAATCTAGGCGGTCAGTGAAAAACCCTTCAAAACACCATCCTGAAATTACGAGTACCCATGTGCCAACTCATGGTACATGGGGGGTAATTTCAGCCCACTAGAGCAACCAGCAGCAAGATTCACATATATGCAAGCTGGGCCAAAAACATGATAAGGCAAAACACAAAAACTGAGAAATCAAAACTTAGCTTGTCCAGATGGATCTGGGAGCAGGTAGCAAGAGGTAAACTGAGACACTCTGATTACATTGACAGCCGGCAAGGGACTGACAGGGAAGCAAGGTTAAATAGGGAACTCCCAGCTCCTAATGGAACAGGTGGAAACCAGAGACCGCAAAAACAAAAGTCACCCAGTACCATCTGTAGCCACCAGAGGGAGCCCAAAAACGGAATCCACAACAGACAAGCTCTGGGGATGTGGGAACTGTACTGACCGCTACCCTGATCCTATCAACGCACACTATAGGCAGCCGTGGAGCGTTCCTAAAATCCTAGACGCCTCTTCACAGCCTGAGAAACTAGCTACCCCTAGAGAGAAAGCAAAGCCTCACTTGCCTCAGAGAAATACCCCAAAGTTTAGACAGCCCCCCACAAATAATAACGGTGAGTTAAGGGGAAAATACAAACGTAGAAATGAAAACAGGTTTTAGCAAATGAGGCCCGCTAACACTAAATAGTCAGAAGATAGCAAGGGATCTGTGCGGTCAGTAAAAAATACTATCAAAAATATCCACGCAGAGAATACAAGAACCCCCACACCGACTCACAATATGAGGGGCGCAACTCTGCACCCCAGAGCTACCAGCAAGCGAGAAAATCACATATAAGCAAGCTGGACTAAGCTCATAATATACTGAGAAACATTTTCAAGGAAACAATGAGCAAACATGAACTAGCAAGACTTAGCTTCTCCAGAAGGAGACAGGTCACAAGGGAAGTCCAAGAGAGATCAGAACCAGTACTGAATACAACGACAGCAGGCAACAAGTAAAGGTCCAGGTGGAGTTAAATAGGAGGCCAGAATAGCAGATGACGAGACAGCTGAGCCCAGCCACAGACCAGCCGTATCGCTAAAAGCCACCAGAGGGAGCCCAAGAACAGAACTCACACAGTACCACTCATGACCACAGGAGGGAGCTCGAGAACGGAATTCACAACAGTACCCCCCCTTGAGGAGGGGTCACCGAACCCTCACCAGAGCCCCCAGGCCAATCAGGACGACAACCCAGGAATTATCCTCCTGACCATAGCCCTTCCATTTATCCAAGTACTGAAGCCTCCGTCTCGAAATACAAGAATCCAAGATCTTCTCCACCACATACTCCAATTCTCCCTCAACCAACACCAGAGCAGGAGGATCCACAGAAGGAACCACAGGCACCACATACCTCCGCAACAATGACCTATGGAACACATTATGAATGGCAAACGATGCTGGGAGGTCCAAATGAAATGACACAGGGTTGAGGATTTCTAAAATCTTATAAGGACCGATGAAACGAGGCTTGAACTTAGGAGAGGAAACCTTCATAGGAACATAACGAGAAGACAACCATACCAAATCCCCCACACGAAGTTGGGGACCCACACAGCGACGGCGGTTAGCAAAGCGCTGAGCCTTCTCTTGTGCCAACGTCAAATTGTCCACTACTTGGTTCCAAATCTGCTGCAACTTATCCACCACAGAATCCACCCCAGGACAGTCAGAAGGCTCAACCTGACCTGAGGAAAAATGAGGATGAAAACCAGAATTACAAAAAAAAAGGCGAAACCAAAGTAGCGGAACTAGCCCGATTGTTGAGGGCGAACTCAGCCAATGGCAAAAAAGTCACCCAATCATCCTGATCAGCAGACACAAAACATCTCAGATAAGTTTCCAAGGTCTGATTAGTTCGTTCGGTTTGGCCATTCGTCTGAGGATGGAAGGCCGACGAAAAAGATAAATCAATGCCCATCTTAGCACAAAAGGACCGCCAAAATCTGGACACAAACTGGGATCCTCTATCAGACACAATGTTCTCCGGAATACCATGCAAACGAACCACATTCTGAAAAAACAGCGGAACCAAATCGGAGGAGGAAGGCAACTTAGGCAAGGGCACCAAATGGACCATTTTAGAAAAACGATCACAAACTACCCAGATGACAGACATTCTCTGAGAGACTGGAAGATCCGAAATAAAATCCATGGAAATATGCGTCCAGGGCCTCTTCGGGACAGGCAAAGGCAATCCACTGGCACGAGAACAGCAAGGCTTGGCCCGAGCACAAATCCCACAGGACTGCACAAAGGAACGCACATCCCGCGACAAGGAAGGCCACCAAAAGGACCTAGCCACCAAATCCCTGGTACCAAAAATCCCAGGATGACCCGCCAACACCGAAGAATGAACCTCGGAAATAACTCTACTGGTCCATCTATCCGGGACAAACAGTCTCTCCGGTGGACAACGGTCAGGTCTATTGGCCTGAAATTCCTGCAGCACCCGTCGCAAATCAGGGGAGATGGCAGACAAAATCACCCCCTCTCTGAGGATACCAGCCGGATCAGAAACTCCCGGAGAGTCAGGCACAAAACTCCTAGAAAGGGCATCAGCCTTAACGTTTTTCGAACCCGGAAGGTATGAAACCACGAAATCAAAACGGGAGAAAAACAGCGACCATCGAGCCTGTCTAGGATTTAACCGTTTGGCAGACTCGAGATAAGTCAAATTCTTGTGATCCGTCAAGACCACCACACGATGTTTGGCCCCCTCAAGCCAATGACGCCACTCCTCAAATGCCCACTTCATTGCCAACAACTCTCGATTACCAACATCATAATTCCGCTCGGCAGGCGAAAACTTTCTTGAAAAGAAAGCACATGGCCTCATCACAGAGCCATCAGAGCTTCTCTGCGACAAGACAGCCCCTGCCCCAATCTCAGAAGCATCAACCTCGACCTGGAAAGGAAGAGAGATATCCGGCTGACGTAAGACAGGAGCCGAAGAAAACCGACGTTTCAGCTCCTGAAAGGCTGCCACGGCCGTAGGAGACCAATTCATCACATCAGCACCCTTCTTGGTCAAATCTGTCAAAGGCTTAACCACACTAGAAAAATTAGTGATGAAGCAATGGTAAAAATTAGCAAAGCCCAAGAACTTCTGAAGACTCTTCAGCGATGTAGGTTGAGTCCAGTCATAAATAGCCTGGACCTTGACTGGATCCATCTCAATAGTAGACGGAGAAAATATAAAGCCCAAAAAGGAAACCTTCTGGACTCCAAAGAGACATTTAGAGCCCTTCACAAACAAGGCATTGGCACGCAGGACCTGAAATACCATCCTGACCTGCTTCACATGAGATTCCCAATCATCAGAAAAGACCAAAATATCATCCAGGTACACAATCATAAATCTATCCAGATACTCTCGGAAGATATCGTGCATGAAGGACTGAAACACGGAAGGGGCATTAGAAAGCCCAAAAGGCATCACCAAGTACTCAAAATGGCCTTCGGGCGTATTAAATGCTGTTTTCCATTCATCGCCCTGCTTTATACGCACAAGATTATAAGCTCCTCGAAGATCTATCTTGGTGAACCAACTAGCCCCCCTAATCCGAGCAAACAGATCGGACAGCAGTGGCAAAGGATACTGAAATTTGACCGTGATTTTATTTAGAAGGCGATAATCTATACAGGGTCTCAGAGAACCATCCTTCTTGGCCACAAAAAAGAACCCTGCACCCAAAGGGAACGAGGACGGGCGAATATGCCCTTTCTCCAAAGACTCCTTTGTATAACTCCGCATAGCGGCATGTTCTGGTACAGATAAATTAAAAAGTCGTCCCTTAGGGAACTTACTACCAGGAATCAAATTTATAGCACAATCACAATCCCTATGAGGAGGTAGGGCACTGGATTTGGGCTCATCAAATACATCCTGGTAGTCCGACAAAAATTCAGGGACTTCAGAAGGAGTAGAGGAAGCAATTGACCCCAAAGGAGCATCGCCATGAATCCCCTGGCAACCCCAACATGACACAGACATCACTTTCCAATCCAGGACTGGATTATGGGCCTGCAGCCATGGCAGACCCAACACGACAACATCATGCAAATTATGTAACACAAGGAAGCGAATCACCTCCTGATGTGCAGGAGTCATGCACATGGTCACTTGAGTCCAGTACTGAGGCTTATTCTTGGCCAATGGCGTAGCATCAATTCCCTTTAGTGGGATAGGAAATTGCAAAGGCTCCAAGATAAAACCACAGCGCCTGGCAAATGATAAATCCATCAAATTCTGGGCAGCACCTGAATCCACAAAAGCCATAACTGAGTAGGATGACAGAGAGCAAATCAAAGTAACAGACAAAATGAATTTAGGCTGTACAGTACCAATGGTGACAGACTTAGCGAATCTTTTTGTGCGCTTAGAACAATCTGATATAACATGAGCAGAATCACCACAGTAAAAGCACAACCCATTCTGACGTCTGTGATTTTGCCGTTCAATTCTGGTCAGAATCCTGTCACATTGCATAGACTCAGGCTTCTGCTCAGAAAATACCGCCAGATGGTGCACAGGTTTGCGCTCCCGCAAACGCCGATCAATCTGAATGGCCAAAGACATGGACTCATTCAGACCCGCAGGCGTGGGGAACCACACCATAACATCCTTAAGGGCTTCAGAAAGACCCTTTCTGAAAATCGCTGCCAGGGCACACTCATTCCACCGAGTGAGCACAGACCATTTCCCAAACTTCTGACAGTAAACCTCAGCTTCATCCTGACCCTGAGAGAGAGCCAGCAAAACCTTTTCTGCTTGGTCAACCAGATTAGGTTCCTCATAAAGCAATCCAAGCACCAGAAAAAACGCATCCACATTTAGCAATGCAGGATCTCCTGGCGCCAGGGAGAATGCCCAATCTTGAGGGTCACCACGCAACAAAGAAATAATAATTTTAACTTGCTGAACAGGATCACCAGAGGAACGAGGTCTCAGAGAAAGGAATAATTTACAATTATTCTTAAAGTTCAAAAACCTAGATCTATCTCCAGAGAACAACTCAGGAATTGGTATTTTAGGCTCTGACATAGGACTGTGAATTACATAATCCTGAATGCCTTGCACCCTTGCAGTAAGATGATCCACACTAGAGGACAGACTCTGAATGTCCATATCTGCAGCTGAATTCTGAACCACCCAGAGATTAAGGGGAGGAGAGAGGCCAGACACACTGCAGAGGAAAAAAAAATGAACTCAGGACCTCTCTTATCCCTCTTCTGCGATGCATTAACACTTTGTAGGCCTGCTGTACTGTTATGATCCTGGTGGTTAGGATCACAAAAACTGACCTGATAAGTAAAGCAGAAATTAGGACAAGCTCTGCGGATGTGGGAACTGTACTGACCGCAACCCTGATCCTATCAACACACACTATAGGCAGCCGTGGAGCGTTCCTAAAATCCTAGACGCCTCTTCACAGCCTGAGAAACTAGCTACCCCTAGAGAGAAAGCAAAGCCTCACTTGCCTCAGAGAAATACCCCAAAGTTTAGACAGCCCCCCACAAATAATAACGGTGAGTTAAGGGGAAAATACAAACGTAGAAATGAAAACAGGTTTTAGCAAATGAGGCCCGCTAACACTAAATAGTCAGAAGATAGCAAGGGATCTGTGCGGTCAGTAAAAAATACTATCAAAAATATCCACGCAGAGAATACAAGAACCCCCACACCGACTCACAATATGAGGGGCGCAACTCTGCACCCCAGAGCTACCAGCAAGCGAGAAAATCACATATAAGCAAGCTGGACTGTTGTGAATTTACCTTTTGGCTCCCTCTAGTGGCTACTAGTGATTTGACTCTGGGTATGTCATTCATCCCTTGTATGCTCACCTGGGTCGTTAGGTCAGGGGTGTTGCTATATAAGCTCCCTGGACCTTCAGTTCAATGCCTGGCAACGTTGATATCAGAGCTAATCTGTAGTGCTCTTGTCTACTGATCCTGGTTCCTGTTTGATTAAGCTAAGTCTGCTTTCTTGCTTTTTGCTATTTGTTGTTGTTTGCATTTTTGTCCAGCTTGTATATATCTGTATCCTGACCTTGCTGGAAGCTCTAGGGTGGCTGGTGTTCTCCCCCCGGGCCGTTAGACGGTTCGGGGGTTCTTGAATCTCCAGCGTGGATTTTTGATAGGGTTTTTGTTGACCATATAAGTTATCTTACTACATTCTGCTATTAGTAAGTGGGCCTCTCTTTGCTAAACCTAGTTCATCTCTGTGTTTGTCATTTCCTCTTACCTCACCGTTATTATTTGTGGGGGGCTTGTATCCTACTTTTGGGGTCCTTTCTCTGGAGGCAAGAGAGGTCTTTGTTTTCCTCTTCTAGGGGTAGTTAGCTCTCCGGCTGGCGCGAGACATCTAGCGACCAACGTAGGCATGTTCCCCGGCTACTTCTAGTGTTGGCGTTAGGAGTAGATATATGGTCAACCCAGTTACCACTGCCCTATGAGCTGGATTTTTGTACTTCGCAGACTGGCTGATATCTCTGAGACCCTCGCCATTGGGGTCATAACAGTTTGCCAGGCCGGTATTAAATGTTTAATGCATTGCAGAAGCGGGATTATAAGAAAGAAAGTTCTGAGTTTTTTTTTTTCTCTTTCTCTCATTTTTTTTTTCTTTTCCCCTTTACCTCTGAGTGGCTTGTGATTGCTGCAGACATGAATGTCCAGACCTTGATTACAAGTGTGGACCAGCTTGCTGCTCGTGTGCAGGGCATACAAGATTATGTTACCAGAAATCCTATGTCAGAACCTAAGATACCGATTCCTGAACTGTTTTCCGGAGACCGATTTAAGTTTAGAAATTTCAGGAATAATTGTAAATTGTTTTTGTCCCTGAGACCCTGTTCCTCTGGAGACTCCGCTCAGCAAGTGAAAATTGTTATTTCTTTTTTACGGGGCGACCCTCAGGATTGGGCTTTCTCGCTGGCGCCAGGAGATCCGGCATTGGCTGATATTGATGCGTTTTTTCTGGCGCTCGGTTTGCTTTATGAGGAACCCAATCTTGAGATTCAGGCAGAAAAAGCCTTGCTGGCTATGTCTCAGGGCCAGGACGAGGCTGAAGTGTATTGCCAAAAATTTCGGAAATGGTCCGTGCTGACCCAGTGGAACGAGTGTGCATTGGCTGCAAATTTTAGAAATGGCCTTTCTGAAGCCATTAAGAATGTGATGGTGGGTTTTCCCATTCCCACAGGTCTGAATGATTCCATGGCCCTGGCAATTCAAATTGACCGGCGGTTGCGGGAGCGCAAAACCGCAAATTCCCTCATGGGGTTATCTGAACAGGCACCTGATTTAATGCAATGTGATAGAATCCTGACTAGAAATGAGCGGAAAATTCATAGACGCCAGAATGGCTTGTGTTACTACTGTGGTGATTCTACACATGTTATCTCAGCATGCTCTAAGCGTCCTACTAAGGTTGTTAGTCCTGTCGCCATTGGTAATTTGCAACCTAAGTTTATTCTATCTGTAACTTTGATTTGCTCACTGTCATCGTATCCTGTCATGGCGTTTGTGGATTCAGGTGCTGCCCTGAGTCTTATGGATCTGTCATTTGCCAAGCGCTGCGGTTTTGTTCTTGAGCCATTAGAAAATCCTATCCCTCTTAGGGGTATTGATGCTACGCCATTGGCAGAAAATAAACCGCAGTTTTGGACACAGGTTACCATGTGCATGACTCCTGAACATCGGGAGGTGATACGTTTTCTTGTTCTGCATAAGATGCATGATTTGGTTGTTTTGGGTTTGCCATGGTTACAGACCCATAATCCAGTCTTGGACTGGAAGGCAATGTCAGTGTCAAGTTGGGGCTGTCATGGAATTCATGGAGATTCCCTGCCCGTGTCTATTGCTACGTCTACGCCTTCGGAAGTTCCGGCGTATTTGTCTGATTATCAGGATGTCTTCAGCGAGTCTAGGTCAAGTGCATTGCCTCCTCATAGGGAATGTGACTGTGCAATAGATTTGATTCCAGGCAGTAAGTTTCCTAAGGGAAGACTGTTTAATCTGTCGGTACCTGAACATACCGCGATGCGTTCATATATCAAGGAGTCTCTGGAGAAGGGGCATATCCGTCCTTCTTCTTCCCCTCTTGGTGCGGGATTCTTTTTTGTGGCCAAAAAGGACGGATCTTTGAGGCCTTGTATTGACTATCGGCTTTTAAATAAGATCACTGTCAAATTTCAGTATCCTTTGCCGCTGTTGTCAGACTTGTTTGCCCGGATTAAAGGTGCCAAGTGGTTCACCAAGATAGACCTTCGTGGTGCGTACAACCTTGTGCGCATTAAGCAGGGCGATGAATGGAAAACCGCATTCAATACGCCCGAAGGTCATTTTGAGTACTTGGTGATGCCATTTGGGCTCTCTAATGCACCTTCAGTTTTTCAGTCCTTTATGCATGACATCTTCCGGAAGTATCTGGTTAAATTTTTGATCGTTTATCTGGATAATATTCTGTTTTTTTCTGATGATTGGGACTCGCATGTGGAGCAGGTCAGGATGGTTTTCAAGATTTTGCGTGAAAATTCTTTGTTTGTTAAAGGCTCAAAGTGTCTCTTTGGTGTACAGAAGGTTCCCTTTTTAGGGTTCATTTTTTCCCCTTCTGCTGTGGAGATGGACCCAGTCAAGGTCCGAGCTATTCATGATTGGACTCAACCCTCGTCAGTTAAGAGTCTTCAGAAGTTCTTGGGCTTCGCTAACTTCTACCGTCGTTTTATCGCTAATTTTTCTAGCGTTGTTAAACCGTTGACGGATATGACCAAGAAAGGCTCTGATGTGGCTAACTGGGCTCCTGCTGCCATGGAGGCTTTCCAGGAGTTGAAACGCCGGTTTACTTCGGTGCCTGTTTTGTGCCAGCCTGACATCTCACTTCCCTTTCAGGTTGAGGTGGATGCTTCGGAGATTGGTGCAGGGGCCGTTTTGTCGCAGAGAGGCCCTGGTTGCTCTACTATGAGACCTTGTGCCTTTTTCTCTAGGAAATTTTCGCCGGCAGAGCGAAATTATGATGTGGGCAATCGGGAGTTGTTGGCCATGAAGTGGGCATTTGAGGAGTGGCGTCATTGGCTCGAGGGTGCTAAGCATCGTGTGGTGGTCTTGACTGATCACAAAAATCTGATGTATCTCGAGTCTGCTAAACGCCTGAATCCTAGACAGGCCCGCTGGTCATTGTTTTTCTCCCGTTTTGACTTTGTGGTCTCATATTTACCAGGTTCTAAGAATGTGAAGGCCGATGCTCTGTCTAGGAGCTTTGTGCCTGATGCTCCTGGAGTCGCTGAACCTGAGGGTATTCTTAAGGAAGGAGTTATCTTGTCAGCTATTTCTCCAGATCTGCGACGTGTGTTGCAGAGATTTCAGGCTGGTAGGCCTGACTCTTGTCCACCTGACAGATTGTTTGTGCCTGCTAAATGGACCAACAGAGTCATTTCCGAGGTTCATTCCTCAGTGTTGGCAGCGCACCCAGGTATTTTTGGCACCAGAGATCTGGTGGCCAGGTCCTTTTGGTGGCCTTCCTTGTCAAGGGATGTGCTGTCATTTGTGCAGTCCTGTGGTACTTGTGCTCGAGCTAAGCCTTGCTGTTCATGTGCCAGTGGGTTGCTCTTGCCCTTGCCTGTCCCGAAGAGACCTTGGACACACATCTCTATGGATTTCATTTCGGATCTTCCGGTGTCTCAGGGCATGTCTGTCATCTGGGTGATATGTGATCGTTTCTCCAAGATGGTCCATCTGGTTCCTTTGCCTAAGCTGCCTTCCTCTTCTGATCTGGTTCCTGTGTTCTTCCAGAACGTGGTTCGTTTGCACGGCATTCCTGAGAATATTGTGTCGGACAGAGGATCCCAGTTTGTTTCCAGGTTCTGGCGATCTTTTTGTGGTAGGATGGGCATTGAATTGTCGTTTTCGTCCGCTTTTCATCCACAGACTAACGGACAAACGGAACGAACTAATCAGACTCTGGAGGCGTATTTGAGGTGTTTTGTCTCTTCTGATCAGGATGATTGGGTGACCTTCTTGCCGTTGGCTGAATTTGCCCTTAATAATCGGGCTAGTTCTGCCACCTTGGTTTCGCCATTTTTCTGCAACTCCGGTTTCCATCCTCGTTTTTCCTCGGGACATGTGGAGCCTTCTGATTGTCCTGGAGTGGATTCTGTGGTGGATAGGTTGCAGCGGATCTGGAATCATGTGGTGGACAACTTGAAGTTGTCACAGGAGAAGGCTCAGCGTTTTGCCAACCGCCGCCGCGGTGTGGGTCCCCGACTTCGTGTTGGGGATTTGGTATGGCTGTCTTCTCGATTAGTTCCTATGAAGGTCTCCTCTCCCAAATTTAAGCCTCGATTGATTGGTCCTTACAAGATATTGGAGATCCTTAATCCTGTATCCTTTCGCCTGGATCTTCCGGTGTCGTTTGCCATTCACAACGTATTTCATAGGTCCTTGTTGCGGCGATACGTTGTGCCTGTGGTTCCTTCTGCTGAGCCTCCTGCTCCGGTGTTGGTTGAGGGCGAGTTGGAGTACGTGGTGGAGAAGATCTTAGATTCTCGTCTCTCCAGGCGGAGGCTTCAGTACCTGGTCAAGTGGAAGGGCTATGGTCAGGAGGATAATTCCTGGGTGGTCGCCTCTGATGTGCATGCGGCCGATTTAGTTCGTGCCTTTCACGCCGCTCATCCTGATCGCCCTGGTGGTCTTGGGGAGGGTTCGGTGACCCCTCACTAAGGGGGGGGTACTGTTGTGAATTTACCTTTTGGCTCCCTCTAGTGGCTACTAGTGATTTGACTCTGGGTATGTCATTCATCCCTTGTATGCTCACCTGGGTCGTTAGGTCAGGGGTGTTGCTATATAAGCTCCCTGGACCTTCAGTTCAATGCCTGGCAACGTTGATATCAGAGCTAATCTGTAGTGCTCTTGTCTACTGATCCTGGTTCCTGTTTGATTAAGCTAAGTCTGCTTTCTTGCTTTTTGCTATTTGTTGTTGTTTGCATTTTTGTCCAGCTTGTATATATCTGTATCCTGACCTTGCTGGAAGCTCTAGGGTGGCTGGTGTTCTCCCCCCGGGCCGTTAGACGGTTCGGGGGTTCTTGAATCTCCAGCGTGGATTTTTGATAGGGTTTTTGTTGACCATATAAGTTATCTTACTACATTCTGCTATTAGTAAGTGGGCCTCTCTTTGCTAAACCTAGTTCATCTCTGTGTTTGTCATTTCCTCTTACCTCACCGTTATTATTTGTGGGGGGCTTGTATCCTACTTTTGGGGTCCTTTCTCTGGAGGCAAGAGAGGTCTTTGTTTTCCTCTTCTAGGGGTAGTTAGCTCTCCGGCTGGCGCGAGACATCTAGCGACCAACGTAGGCATGTTCCCCGGCTACTTCTAGTGTTGGCGTTAGGAGTAGATATATGGTCAACCCAGTTACCACTGCCCTATGAGCTGGATTTTTGTACTTCGCAGACTGGCTGATATCTCTGAGACCCTCGCCATTGGGGTCATAACACTGGACTAAGCTCATAATATACTGAGAAACATTTTCAAGGAAACAATGAGCAAACATGAACTAGCAAGACTTAGCTTCTCCAGAAGGAGACAGGTCACAAGGGAAGTCCAAGAGAGATCAGAACCAGTACTGAATACAACGACAGCAGGCAACAAGTAAAGGTCCAGGTGGAGTTAAATAGGAGGCCAGAATAGCAGATGACGAGGCAGCTGAGCCCAGCCACAGACCAGCCGTATCGCTAAAAGCCACCAGAGGGAGCCCAAGAACAGAACTCACAGAGTACCACTCATGACCACAGGAGGGAGCCCGAGAACGGAATTCACAACAGTGTCTAGGGAGTTACAGGAACATTCCACGGCTACTTCTAGTTGCGGTGTTAAGTCCAGGGTCTGCGGTCAGTATAGAGGCAACCTTCGACAGAGCTCGTCCATGCTGCTCCTAGGCCACCAGATCATAACACTCACCATTGGATTAGAGCTGATACTATGAAGCTAAAGTGACTAAACACACTTTCTGTCACATCCATAGTGGGGCACTTTTCCGTGATTGTCAGAACTGTCTGAAGATTATTAGAGGTGATAGTTCCCCCCAATTAGAAGGGACACCTGTGGATATTGGGGTCTTTACCTGCTACATTTCTCATGGGATTTACTTGGTGAAGTGCTGGAATCACTTTCCCACAAAAGGTTAAATGGCATCTGTAACTTCAATGTCTTTCTATGGAGCTTCTTCTCTGAACTTTCTTCCTCTGTTTTCTGCCATATTTCTATTACTCTCCGGAATCAGGAATGTATTAAGTCCTATGGAAACTGCAGAGAAAGAATCATTTCTAATTCTGTGTTTCCAAGATTCTTCTTGTGGGAATTGGCTGCCATATCCCCTGTGCAATATGTTTCTAGTATTATTGGTTTATAATACAGTAATTCAATGGACATGAGTTGTTTATCTCCATTTTCTCTTGTTTTCTTGTGTCATGTATTACTTTTATGTAACGTACGTGCATTTGTTCTGACATTTGACATCTGATGGATCTTATGTCACGAATTTGACAGGATCTTCTCCTGAATTTTTTAATAGGATTTACAGGTGGAACCAGTCCTGAAAGCAGATAATCCAGCAAGTATTTGCCATATATTCATGCAAATTCCCTGAAGTGTCATCAATTGTATCTAGTAAAACGCTTAAGTTCTCGTTACTCAAATCCAGTAGGTTGGAGAGGCTTGACTCGAGTACCGAGTATAATGAAAGTCAATGAGAAACTCAAAACTTTTTCTAGAAGACTCTAACAATAGGGCAGGAAAATCGCTGAAATGGATTGAAAAAGCACTCAAATGGAATAGGAACAGTATTGAGAAGATACCTGGACACATCTCTGACTTCCCGGTCAGTCTGATCGGGAGTGACCTATGAAGCGTCTTTCTCAGCACAAGGCTCAAAAGGTTGTCTTATATTAACCCAGGGACACGATGCGGCCAGCCAGTCACAGTAAAGCCAACATGGCTACGGCATTACCTTATATGGCAGGCAATAATACAGAAATAACATTTCAGGAGTATAAAGATCTAAATAAGAAATGTAAAGAAGAAATCAAGCTAGCAAAGTTATCCAAAGAGAAACAAATTGCCAGCGACATTAAACTAAATCTCAAAAAATGTTATAAATCCATTGCGATGAAACAGCTTTTTTGCTTAATTAACCAAACATCTATTTTCAGCAAGATGGGAAGAATAGACTTATCTATTTGTTGACTTTTACATTTTTGTGTTTCTTTCTTGTTGGTCAAAAACACAGTCTTTTGTTTGTATAAGCCTGTAATATTGACTTGTAAGTGGACATTTGATGTAACATTTTGTGCTGTTATCCTGGATGACTAAAGACACAGGATAACTGAATAATGATGTTTGCTGATATGTTGATTACACATTGTCCAGGCCAGATAGCTTGTTGGCTTGCAAAACAGAGAAGGAAAAACTATGCAAATGGATTAAATAATCAAATTATGCAAGTTGATTTCATCACTATTCTTCCCATTTACCTGTGAATGCTGGCTTGAATGACAATTTTTAACAATAAAAAAGTTAGGTGCCTCTGTAACATGAGACAGATATTCAGCCAAGACATCCAAAGAACCAAAGACTGTCTACAGGAGAGCAACAAAGACATCACAGCTTTATCACAAGGGACACAGAATTGTCATTCTACAGGATGCCAGCTTAGGGGAACATGGCCCCTGTAGAAAGAATGCAGGTTTGCTCCATTGACCATCACTGAACCATGGATACATTTGGGGAAGTCAGGATTTGGACCCTCCGGTCACTTGAGCCTCATGAATACATTTGTGAAAGCCAGGAATGGAACTCACTGGTCATCTGGCTCCATGGAGATTTTCAGCGAAGCCAGGTTTTGAATCTCGGGTTAACTGGCCTTGTACCTCAATGGACTGTCATCTTCCTAAGCTTAGGAATGCTGTTGGAGAAATCGGCACAAATAGAGTCTTATCCAACGCAAAGCGAATTGATATAATCAAATTCTACTCATCAGATGGAGCTTTTGATAAAGCATATAAAGTTATCCGCTGCAGCAGATCCACTGGTCAGCAAGTGACCATGCTGTAGATGAATAAACGGGTTAATGTGGATATAATCTGTGCTGCTGAATAGATGTAGGTCCAGATGTATTTAAATTTAAGAAAGCATTATACTGCCTCTGCACAAATCCCTGGATAGACCGCACATGGAGTACTATGTACAGTTTTGGGCACTGGTGCTCAGGAAGAATATAATGGAACTAGAGCGAGTACAAAGGAGGGCAACAATTTAATAAAGCAGATGGGGGGAACTACAATACCCAGAGAGATTAGCAAAATTAGGATTATTTAGTCTAGAAAAAAGATGACTGTGGTGCGATCTAATAACCATGTATAAGTATATAAGGGGACAATACAAATATCTCTCCAAGGATCTGATTATACCAAAGAAGGTGACGGTCACAAGGGGGCATTCTCTGCGTCTGGAGGAGAGAAGGTTTTTTCACCAACATAGAAGAGGATTCTTTACTGTTAGGGCAGTGAGAATCTGGAATTCCTTGCCTGAGGAGGTGGTGATGGCGAACTCAGTCGAGGGGTCCAGAAGAGAGAGCCCTGGATGTCTTCCTGGAGGGTAACAATATTGCATCTTACAGTTATTAGATTATTTAGAAGGACGTAGATTTGGGGATTTATTCTGACCAAATGTCTTTCTTCGGCCTTGCTAACTATGTTACTATGTAAAGGTGGTTTATTCAACGCGTTTCGAAGTCTAAGCGACTTCTTCATCACGAAATACCACACCAATAAAGAGTCAGAAGTAGGATACTGTCTTATATATACAAAATTTTCAAATAACGGCACCAATGGGATCACCTGACGAGCAAATATTTAAACATTGAAATTTCATGGTATTAACCAAATTTTCCAAATTTTTTCATCTTTGCACTATGGAATAGGAAAATTTGGTTAATACCATAAAATTTCAATGCTTAAATATTTTACTCAAATATACATCAATTCTTTAACATGTCATGTGCTTTATCTGTGAACTCTGACATTGTCTGTTTGTCAGGTGATGCCAATGGCGCCGATAATTGAAATTTTGTATACACAAGACAGTATACTAGTCGCTTAGACTTCCAAACACGTTCAATAAAACACCTCTCTTTATGTGAAATACATCTGGACCTACATCTATTCAGCAGCACAGATTATATCCACATTAATACGCTCATTCATCTTCCTAAGGTTGTCATTACCTCCTCTCTGTGTGCGTGCCACAGGTGGGGCCGTTGGCGGAAAGGTGAGACTCTGTAATGTGCACCATTTTGAGTATTTTGCTGGGACTACTCTATGTATTTGCCTGTTTTGTGGTTAAATAAAATATTGCCACACTGTTTTACCCTCACTCTGTGCTGTCTGAGTAGTCTTACACCCATGGTAAAAGGAGAGTGTGCGTTCATTAGGATGATCCCTAGTCCATGTAGTTTCGGCTTGCGAACCAGAGCACCCGCTGACCCCTCGTGCCTCTATATTAATCAATGCCAAGGAGAAAAAAAAGATAATTTCGGCCTCTTTAAAACGCTAACAAGATAATTGTTATAGAAGACAAAGAAAAGGCTGAGATATTAAACAGGCACTTTTCATCCATGTTCACCAATATTTCTGTTATCATTCAACAAGGCAAAAATTCAAGTTCACCATCTGAAATAATAGTTAAACATGAAAAGAAGTACTCATGTGTCTGAGCAATTTGAACATTGGAGGATAGCTGATGTGGTACCGATATTTAACCCTGCTGTTCTGTTTAGATTTCACATACACTTGTACTGTTCCCGGTCATTTTTGACCGTCCTTATAAAATAATCATTTTTAGCTAATCTAAGTGGTTTTTTTAAACAGTTTTTGCACTATTATATTGCTTGTGAAGATGGTTGTTCAAATACCAGAAAAAAAAATAAATACAAAGCTTGTTTTATATTTTTTTTATATCCAAAAGGGAACATGGTATTTTTTCGATTTTTGTAAAAATTGATTATTTTTGCAGATAAAAAAAAAATCTTGATCTAAATGTTAACTATAAGTAATAATATCAAACATTATGTAGATATACTTTTTTCAAAGGCAAAAAAAAAAAAAAAAAGCTTTTTTCTCTATAAAATGGCAAAAAACGTTGTTTTTTATACACTTATACTGTTCCCGGTCATTTTTGACCGGACCTAACAAAGTTGTGATTTGTACCTAATTCAAGTGTTATTTGATTACCTGTTGCATTGTTTTACTGTATGTGAACATGGTTTTCAATAATCAGATGAAAAATTAAATCAAAAACTTTTATTTTTTGAATCAAATAAATTAACATTTTTTGCAATATTTGCTTCATATTGCACATAAAAACTTTTCTTTATTCTAAACTATATACAAACTTTTCAAAAAAAAGAAAGGTTTTTTGTCAAAAACAAATGATAAATGCGATCAATGTATTACTTGCATTGATCACATGTATAATTTACATGACGCTTGCACAAGTATTTTGCACATTTGCAACACATATTAGATTTATAATACTGTATAACTGTGTAATACTGTACAACCAGCAAACACATGGAAAATCAGAAAATCATGATTTACAATATGAAATGTTGACAACTGAATGGAACTAGATCTATATGAACAGCAGGGTAAATAAAAACCAGTGAAATAAATTGCGCATAGCTATACTGGAAGCGAATCCGTCGGCTGTATCGCAACTTGAAAATGTTGGTATGTGTAAATCTGTTCTGACCAAAAGTAGTCAGATACATTGATAAATAGTAGTAGATGCAATATATAGTTCAAAATGAGGTGATAGCACCTTTATTTTTGTCAAAAATTGTCTGGAGAGCTGAATAAAGGCCTATCGGTCATTTTTGACCGAACAGTACAAGTGTAAAAAAAATTGTACCAAATAAAGTAAACAAAAATAAAAAAAAAAAAAAATTCCCACAGAGAGTACCCCCCTAATGACGAAAAGTCAGGGAGCCTCAAGTCTCAGAATCACACGCTGAATTTTTATAACATTATAGAATTTCAAAAACGGTCATTTTTGACCTAACAGAACAGCAGGGTTAAGAAAGGTAAGAAGGTGGATCCAGGTAACTACCATCTGGTAAGTCTGACATCAATAGTGTGCATAACTGTTTAGGGCATCATAAGAGATGACCTGCAGAGATATTGCAGAGATATATTGCAGAGAATAATATAACTGACAACCAGCATGGACTCATGAAAGCTAAGTCTTGTCTAACTAACATGTTGTATTTCTATGAGGAGGTGAGTGCAAATCTGGATGTTGGTAATTATGTGATTTATCAGGACTTTGCAAAGACATTTGATTCTGTACCACATAACAGCCTTAGGGCTTGTTTCCATTTGCGAGAAACACGTCCGTGTCTCGCATGTGGAAACCAAGCTCTGGCACCACCACTTTGGAGCGGCACATGCGGCCGCATAGCAACACATGGAGCTGCACGCTCCGCTCCAAAGTGCCAGCGCCAGAGCTTGGTTTCCACATGCGAGACAGGGACGTGTTTCTCGCAAATGGAAACAAGCCCTTATACTGAAGCTACAGAAGCAAGGACTGGGGGCACTATATGCAGATGGGTAAGGAATTGGCTAAATGACAGGAAACAAAGAGTTAATATCTCTAAATAAGATGTAGTCAGCAGTGGATCTGTGCTAGGACCAATTCTTTTTAACCTCTTCATTAATGACCTTGCAGATGGGTAAAGTGTCAGTCTTTGCTGACGACACCAAAATATGTAGGATATTAACCCCTTCACGACCTCTGCCGTACTATTACTGTGGAGGTCGGATCCCCTGCTTTGATGTGGGCTTCGGCGCTGAGCCCACCTCAAAGCCGGAACATGTCAGCTGTTTTGAACAGCTGACATGTGCCCGCAATAGCGGCGGGTGAAATCGCAATTCACCCGCCGCTATTAACCAGTTAAATGCCGCTGTCAAATGCTGACATGGGCATTTAACCGGCACTTCCGGCCATCAGGCCAGAAATAAGCGCATCGCCGACCCCGTCACATGATTGGGGGTCAATAATGCGTTGGCATAGTAACCAGAGGTCTCCTTGAGACCTCTATGGTTACTGATGCAGGCTTGCTGTGAGTGCCACCCTGTCGTCGGCACTCATAGGAAGCCTGTAAACCAGCTACATAGGAGCGATCTGATGATTGCCGCTATGTAGCAGAGCCGATCAGGCTATGCCAGCTTCTAGCCTCCTATGGAGGCTATTGAAGCATGGCAAAAGTGAAAAAAAGATTTAAAAAATCTGAAAAAATATATATAAAAGTTTAAAAAAATCAAACCTACACATATTTGGAATTGCCGTGTTCAGAATCGCCTGATCTATCAATAAAAAAAGGATTAACCTGATCGCTAAACAGTGTAACGAGAAAAAAAATTGAAACACCAGAATTATGTTTTTTTGGTCGCCACGACATCGCATTAAAATGCAATAACAGGCGATCAAAAGAATGTATCTGCACTAAAATGGTATCATTAAAAACGTCAGCTCGGCACGCAAAAAATAAGCTCTCACCTGTCCCTAGATCACAGAAAGTGGAGACGCTAGCTACGGGTATCAGAAAATGGCGCAATTTATTTTTTTTTAGCAAAGTTTTTGAAATTTTTTTTTACCACTTAGATAAAACATAACCTAGACATATTTGGTGTCTATGAACTCGTAATGACCTGGAGAATCACATTGGCAGGTCAGTTTTAGCATTTAGTGAGCCTAGCAAAAAAGCCAAACAAAGAACAAGTGTGGGATGGCACTTTTTTTGCAATTTCACTGCACTTGGAATTTTTTTCCTGTTTTCTAGTACACGACATGCTAAAACCAATGATGACGTTCAAAAGTGCAACTTGTCCCACAAAAAAATAAGCCCTCACATGGCCATATTGATGGAAAAATAAAAAAGTTATGGGTCAGGGAAGGAGGGGAGTGAAAAATGAGAACGCAAAAACGGAAAAGGGCAAGGTCGTGAAGGGGTTAAAATCTGACCTTGAAATTACAATATTAAAAAATGATCCGGATAAGATGAAATGAGGTTTAATATTGATAAATGTAGAGTAATGCACCTAGCACGGCAGACACTGTAACAGCTTTTAAAAAATGGCTGGATGATTTCCTCAGTACAAGTAACACTGTGGGTTATAGTTACATTAGTGACAAAATGAACAATTGGTGGAGAAAGGTTGAACTTGATGGACCTAGGTCGTTATTCAACCCATGTAACTAGGTTTATTGGCCGTCTAACAGCCGTGAGACATACGGGGCCCAAGCACACAGGATACTGGATCAAGGGCCGAGCGGCTCACTCATCACTAGTATCTACATTATTGTGCTGGGGCGGAACTAGGAGAGGAATCATCGCATTGTGGGAGAACTTCTCTGGGCTTCTGTCCTCTCATCCTGCAGGTGTCTGAGGACTTGGGAACCAGCGAAGCCGAATTCTGTCTACAGCTGTTACGTCACTGTTCACACCACACAGAGACCCCAAAAGCGTCTTCGTGCTGAAGGGGTTAATGTCCCCCGCGCTCAGTAATGGGGAATCTCCAGCACCTACCTCCACCTGCAGAGCCGCCCTCCACATATATGGTTGTTCTGTGTGCACAGGACCTGTGATGAGGTCACAGGAAGGGAGGAGTCAGGGAGTCACATGATCAGGGGCCTCAGGGAATGATAGCAGTGAAGACTAGGGTTGAGCGACTTTCATTTTTTTAAGATCGAGTCGGGTTTTATGAAACCCGACTTTGTCCAGAGTCGAGTCGAGTGCAGTCGGCCGATTATCGCTAAAAGTCGGGGATCGACCGAAACACGAAACCCAATGCAAGTCAATGGGGAAGTATAGTCGGCAGTGGAAACACCTACAGTGCCCATTTTAATGCCAAAAACATCCATTCTTGTTTTCTGAAGCTTGTCAATCTTAATTAACTTTATAATAATAGTTGGGCATTGGAAATTGGGGGTCATTTGGCAAAAGTTGTGGGGGGTAGGGCTGGTTGAAAGTTTTAGTGGGCCCAGGAAACGTGGACTACGTCACGGCGGTGGAGCAGGGAGAGGTAAGTATTTCAACGTTGCAAGTGCTGTGATCCTGAACAAGCAGGGGGGGCCACTCGTTCGCATTGGCACTGGCACAGGGCCCCTCAAAGTACAGCGCTGTGTGTTTGCATGGCGGGGGCGCCTCCCACCAGCAGCGACACTTTTGCGTACTCTGAGGGGCCCTGTGCCAGTGACGTCGCCAACGAGTATGCCCCCCCCCACCTGATGAAGGAACCTGCACTTTCATCTGCACCTTCCTCTTTGTCCCTGTGTAAGGTGGTATAACATGCGGGAAGGGGAACCTTACTTTCAGCAGGGTCAGAGTCTGGCTGTGTAGAGTGCAAGGGGAATGTAGTGGTCTAGAGCAATGTACCAGCAGACTCATGTAGCAGTGGCTGGGCAGTGGGCAGGATGAGGAGGAAACAGATATAGGGCCAAAGAATAAAGTGGGCTAAATGCAGTTCAAAATTGGTAACAGGACTAAACAGGCGGCATTGCTTTGTTGAGTGGAGTAGCAAACACAGGAGCAGCAGACACTGTTTTAAGGGCCCAAACACACTAATAGGCCAAATGCAGTTTAATATCTGCTACTGTAGGCCAAAAGCCAGAAGGTTGAAGCTCAGCTTTATTCAGTTGAGGACAAACACCAGGCAGGGGCAGACACCGTTAGTAGGCCGTAACCAAAGTTGAAGGCCAAATGCAGTTTAATATCTGATGATACTATAGGCCGAAAGCCAGTAGGTGGAAGCTCAGCTTTGTTCAGTGGAGGACAACACCAGGCAGGGGCAGACACCGTTAGTAGTCCGGAACCACCAATCTTTTAAAAACCAGCAGTTAATGAGAGCCAGTAGGTGGAAGCTCAGCTTTTTTCAGTGGAGGACAACACCAGGCAGGGGCAGACACCGTTAGTAGGCCGGAACCAAAGTTGAAGGCCAAATGCAGTTTAATATCTGATACTATAGGCCGAAAGCCAGAAGGTTGAAGCACAGCTTTATTCAGTTGAGGACAACACCAGGCAGGGGCAGACACCGTTAGTAGGCCGGAACCAAAGTTGAAGGCCAAATGCAGTTTAATATCTGATACTATAGGCCGAAAGCCAGAAGGTTGAAGCTCAGCTTTATTTAGTTGAGGACAAACACCAGGCAGGGGCAGACACCGTTAGTAGGCCCTAAACTTTTTTTTTTTAAATCTTAATAAGATCAAGAAGGTAGAAGCTCAGCTTTGTTCAGTAGAGGACAACACCAGGCAGGGGCAGACACCGTTAGTAGGCCATAAACACCCAATTTTTTTTTTTTTAATCTTAATCAGGAACAGAAGGTTGAAGCTCAGCTTTGTTCAGTGGAGGACAACACCAGGCAGGGGCAGACACCGTTAGTAGGCCATAAACACCCAATTTTTTTTTTTAAATCTTAATCAGGAACAGAAGGTTGAAGCTCAGCTTTGTTCAGTGGAGGACAACACCAGGCAGGGGCAGACACCGTTAGTAGGCCGGAACCACCAATCTTGTAAAAAACACCACTTAATGAGAGCCAGAAGGTGGAAACTCAGCTTTGTTCAGTGGAGGACAACTTGAATTAGGGACTGCAGACAGACTTACCAGGCTGTCCCCTGTGTGGACCATGCATCCAATACATTAACCCATTGCGCCACAAAGGACACGTAACCTTCCGTGGCCATGCCTACAGGTCCATGTGTCTGTTGTCAGGTGTACCTTTGGACTCACAGATTGACAGAGTGCATGGGCAATGCGGTCTTTAACATGCTAGTGGAGGGGTGGGATGGCTTTTCTCGCAAAAGAATTGTCAACTGGGTAGCTCATAGCATGGTACCGCGTAGTCCATCATGGCTTTATTAATATTAAATAAAATTAAAAAAAGGCTCTATGCACTGTAAAATAGGTTTCAAGGGGTACACGGGCAGCAGTGGTCTGGTCAGCGGTGGCCTAGTGGAAGGAGGGACCGCAGACAGGCTTCGAAGGCCTAACATAATAAAATGGGCTGGCTGTAGGCAATTTAAAATTGGTTCCAGGGGTACACGGGCAGCAGTGGTCTGGTCAGTGGTGGCCTAGTGGAAGGAGGGACCGCAGACAGGCTTCGAAGGCCTAACATAATAAAATGGGCTGGCTGTAGGCACTTTATAATTGGTTCCAGGGGTACACGGGCAGCAGTGGTCTGGTCAATGGTGGCCTAGTGGAAGAAGGGACCGCAGACAGGCTTCGAAGGCCTAACATAATAAAATGGGCTGGCTGTAGGCACTTTAAAATTGGTTCCAGGGGTACACGGCGGCAGCATTAGACAGGTCAGTGGAGGCCTAGTGGAAGGAGGGACCGCAGACAGGCTTCGAAGGCCTAACATAATAAAATGGGCTGGCTGTAGGCAATTTAAAATTGGTTCCAGGGGTACACGGGCAGCAGTGGTCTGGTCAGTGGTGGCCTAGTGGAAGAAGGGACCGCAGACAGGCTTCGAAGGCCTAACATAATAAAATGGGCTGGCTGTAGGCACTTTAAAATTGGTTCCAGGGGTACACAGGCAGCAGTGGTCTGGTCAGTGGTGGCCTAGTGGAAGAAGGGACCGCAGACAGGCTTCGAAGGCCTAACATAATAAAATGGGCTGGCTGTAGGCAATTTAAAATTGGTTCCAGGGGTACACGGCGGCAGCATTAGACAGGTCAGTGGAGGCCTAGTGGAAGAAGGGACCGCAGACAGGCTTCGAAGGCCTAACATAATAAAATGGGCTGGCTGTAGGCAATTTAAAATTGGTTCCAGGGGTACACGGGCAGCAGTGGTCTGGTCAGTGGTGGCCTAGTGGAAGAAGGGACCGCAGACAGGCTTCGAAGGCCTAACATAATAAAATGGGCTGGCTGTAGGCAATTTAAAATTGGTTCCAGGGGTACACGGGCAGCAGTGGTCTGGTCAGTGGTGGCCTAGTGGAAGAAGGGACCGCAGACAGGCTTCGAAGGCCTAACATAATAAAATGGGCTGGCTGTAGGCACTTTAAAATTGGTTCCAGGGGTACACAGGCAGCAGTGGTCTGGTCAGTGGTGGCCTAGTGGAAGAAGGGACCGCAGACAGGCTTCGAAGGCCTAACATAATAAAATGGGCTGGCTGTAGGCAATTTAAAATTGGTTCCAGGGGTACACGGGCAGCAGTGGTATGGTCAGTGGTGGCCTAGTGGAAGAAGGGACCGCAGACAGGCTTCGAAGGCCTAACATAATAAAATGGGCTGGCTGTACGCACTTTAAAATTGGTTACAGGGGTACACGGGCAGCAGTGGTCTGGTCAGTGGAGGCCGATTGTAATGAGTGTCTGCCAGTTAGTAGTCCAAAACAATAAATAAATGTGAATGTCTCGCATTAAAACAAAACGAAAACACTAAAGGGTGCAATCATTAGGTTCAGGGGTGGGATCCTCTGCGTAGTTTCAGACCTACTAATTTAGCGAAAGTATTTAATGTGGTAAATAGAGGACACTGGCCCTGACTATGTTAAGTACCATCATACATGTCAACACAATGGTATTGTCAGTGGCAGGAATGGAAGGATGTCAGCGCATAGACTAAACATTGGTGGAAGTGTGAGAGATAACTGTGGAAGTGGTAGAGCAATGTTTGACCTGGGGGTGGGTGAACTCTCTTGTGGCCGGCGGTACAGGCCCAGGGCCCCTCATGTTACAACAGTGTGTCTAACGTTGGGTGCGCACCACCACCGCCAGAGACACTTTATTGTACTATGAGGGACCCATTAGCAATGCCGTCGACCAAAAGCGAGCACACCCACCTCTTCAGACAAACAGCAGTCTCACGGGTGCTTGCACCAAGTTGCGTTACCACGGCCCCGTGTGGGGAGTTTGGCCATTTAGGGAGGTGTAAACATGTCGTATGCTGAACAATCAGCTGCAGCAAATTAGACATTAGACAAGCAATTCACAGTAGTCCACAGGCAAGAGCTTTTCCTAGGAAAGCTAGGTGTCGGCGGGGCTAGGTGGGGCAAAAGATTTCGAAATCCAGTTGTGGTTCATTTTAATGAATGTTAGATCATCAACATTTTGGGTAGCCAGACGAGTCCTTTTTTCGGTTAATATTGAACCTGCAGCACTGAATACTCTTTCTGACAGGACACTAGCTGCCGGGCAAGCAAGCTCCTGCAATGCATATTCTGCCAATTCGGGCCAGGTGTCTAATTTTGATGCCCAGTAATCAAATGGGAATGACGGTTGAGGGAGAACATCGATAAGGGATGAAAAATAGTTAGTAACCATACTGGACAAATGTTGCCTCCTGTCACTTTCAATTGATGCAGCAGTACCTGTCCTGTCTGTGGTCATAGCAAAATCACTCCACAACCTGGTCAGAAAACCCCTCTGTCCAACGCTACTTCTGATGTGTGCACCCCTAACACTCCTGGTCTGCTGCCCCCTGGAGCTCGTGTGAGAACGATCACGTGCGCTGTGTGCTGGGAATGCCTGAAGCAAACGGTCAACAAGAGTTGATTGTTTGGTTGCTAATATTAGTTCCAAGTTCTCATGTGGCATAATATTTTGCAATTTGCCTTTATAGCGTGGATCAAGGAGGCAGGCCAACCAGTAATCGTCATCGTTCATCATTTTAGTAATGCGTGTGTCCCTTTTGAGGATACGTAAGGCATAATCCGCCATGTGGGCCAAAGTTCCAGTTGTCAAATCTCCGGTTGTGATTGGTTGAGGGGCAGTTTCAGGCAAATCTACGTCAATTGTGTCCCTCAAAAAACCAGAACCCGGCCTTGCCACGCAACCAATTTCCAGTGCCCCCGGGAAAGCTTCCTCATTAAAAATATACTCATCCCCATCATCCTCCTCGTCCTCCACCTCCTCTTCGCCCGCTACCTCGTCCTGTACACTGCCCTGACCAGACAATGGCTGACTGTCATCAAGGCTTTCCTCTTCCTCTGGTGCAGACGCCTGATCCTTTATGTGCGTCAAACTTTGCATCAGCAGACACATTAGGGGGATGCTCATGCTTACTATGGCGTTGTCTGCACTAACCAGCCGTGTGCATTCCTCAAAACACTGAAGGACTTGACACATGTCTTGTATCTTCGACCACTGCACACCTGACAACTCCATGTCTGCCATCCTACTGCCTGCCCGTGTATGTGTATCCTCCCACAAAAACATAACAGCCCGCCTCTGTTGGCACAGTCTCTGAAGCATGTGCAGTGTTGAGTTCCACCTTGTTGCAACGTCTATGATTAGGCGATGCTGGGGAAGGTTCAGAGACCGCTGATAGGTCTGCATACGGCTGGAGTGTACAGGCGAACGTCGGATATGTGAGCAAAGTCCACGCACTTTGAGGAGCAGGTCGGAGAACCCAGGATAAGTTTTCAATAAGCACTGCACCACCAGGTTTAAGGTGTGAGCCAGGCAAGGAATGTGTTTCAGTTGGGAAAGGGAGATGGCAGCCATGAAATTCCTTCCGTTATCACTGACTACCTTGCCTGCCTCAAGATCTACTGTGCCCAGCCACGACTGCGTTTCTTGTTGCAAGAACTCGGACAGAACTTCCGCGGTGTGTCTGCTGTCGCCCAAACACTTCATAGCCAATACAGCCTGCTGACGCTTGCCAGTAGCTGACCCATAATGGGACAACTGGTGTGCAACACTGTCATCTGCCGATGGAGTGGTTGGCCGACTGCGGTCTGTGGAAGAGCTGTCGCTTCTGCAGGAGGACGAGGAGGAGGAGGAGGGGGTGCGAACGCCTACAGCCAAATGTTTCCTAGACCGTGGGCTAGGCACAACTGTCCCGAAATTGATGTCCCCTGTGGACCCTGCATCCACCACATTCACCCAGTGTGCCGTGATGGACACATAACGTCCCTGGCCATGCCGACTGGTCCATGCATCTGTAGTCAGGTGCACCTTTGTACTCACAGATTGCCTGAGTGCATGGACGATGCACTGTTTAACATGCTGGTGCAGGGCTGGGATGGCTTTTCTGGAAAAAAAGTGTCGACTGGGTAGCTCGTATCGTGGTTCAGTGTACTCCATCAGGGCTTTGAAAGCTTCGCTTTCAACTAACCGGTAGGGCATCATCTCTAACGAGATTAGTCTAGCTATGTGGGCGTTAAAACCCTGTGTACGCGGATGTGAGGATAAGTACTTCCTTTTTCTAACCAGAGTCTCATGTAGGGAGAGCTGGACAGGAGAGCTGGAGAACGTGGAACTTTCGGGTGTGCCGGTGGACATGGCAGACTGAGAGACGGTTGGAGATGGTATTGTTTCCGCCGGTGTCCTAGATGCAATATTTCCTCCTACAAAACTGGCGATTCCGTGACCCTGACTGCTTTTGGCTGGCAAACAAACCTGCACAGATACTGCCGGTGGTGTGGAAAATGGTGGCCTTACAGTGACGGAAGGGATGTTGCGTTGCTGACTAGCTTCATTGGCCGAGGGTGCTACAACCTTAAGGGACGTTTGGTAGTTAGTCCAGGCTTGAAAATGCATGGTGGTTAAGTGTCTATGCATGCAACTAGTATTGAGACTTTTCAGATTCTGACCTCTGCTTAAGCTAGTTGAACATTTTTGACAGATGACTTTGCGCTCATCAATTGGATGTTGTTTAAAAAAATGCCAGACTGCACTCTTCCTAGCATCGTATCCCTTTTCAGGGATTGCAGACTGAGCTTTAACCGGATGGCCACGCTGTCCTCCAACAGGTTTTGGCTTTGACACGCGTTTTGGGCCAGATACGGGCCCGGCAGATGGAACCTGTTGCGATGTTGATGCCTGCTGCGGCCCCTCCTCCACCTCCGCTTCTGAACTACTGCTGCCTGCACCCTGTTCCCCCAATGGCTGCCAATCGGGGTCAACAACTGGGTCATCTATTACCTCCTCTTCGAGCTCGTGTGCAACTTCGTCTGTGTCACCGTGTCGGTCGGTGGTATAGCGTTCGTGGCGGGGCAACATAGTCTCATCTGGGTCTGATTGTGGATCAGTACCCTGAGAGGGCAATGTTGTGGTCTGAGTCAAAGGACCAGCATAGCAGTCTGGCTGTGGCTGTGCATCAGTGCACTCCATGTGAGAATCTACTTGTAATGGGCATGGGCTGTTAAGTGTTTCACTTTCTAAGCCAGGGACGGTATGTGTAAAGAGCTCCATGGAGTAACCCGTTGTGTCGCCTGCTGCATCCTTCTCTCTTGTTGTTGTTTTTGCTGAAGAGGACAAGGAAGCGACTTGTCCCTGACCGTGAACATCCACAAGCGACGCGCTGCTTTTACATTTACCAGTTTCACAAGAGGAGGCAAAAGAGCTAGAGGCTGAGTCTGCAATGTAAGCCAAAACTTGCTGTTGCTGCTCCGGCTTTAAAAGCGGTTTTCCTACTCCCAGAAAAGAGAGCGTTCGAGGCCTTGTGTAGCCAGACGACGAACCTGGCTCCACAGCTCCAGACTTTGTTGTAATATTTTTTACCCCACGACCACCTGATGCTCCACTACCACTATCATCATTACCAGCTGACAATGAACGCCCACGGCCACGATGACCTCTTGCACCAGACTTCCTCATCGTTTTAAAAACTTAACCAAAGTAACTTCATTTGTTGCTGTCAAACAACTTACACGGTGAGCAATAACTTCAGTATGATTTCAATATCCCTTTACAGGTTGGTGAGACCACAAGGAAAATCAGGCACAATGTTACACACTCTGTTTTCTGTGGCACCAAATCACAGAGATGCCACACACGCAGGACTGTCACTCAAGCACAAATGTCAATATTAATTTTCCACCTTTTTTTTTTTTTTTTTTCAGGGAGACTTTAGAAACCAAATAAAATAAAATGTTTTTTTTCAGGGACAATTTAGAAACCAAAGCAAAAAAATAAATAGGCTTTCTATGGCCCACTGAGTGAGAGATGGCACACACAGGAGTCAGGAGTGGCACACAAGCCCTGAGGCCAATATTTTTCTCCCACTGATTGATGTAGTGTTTTTTTTTTTTTCAGGTAGATTTTAGAACCCAAATCAAGCAAAAAAATAAATAGGCTTTCTATGGCCCACTGAGTGAGAGATGGCACACACAGGAGTCAGGAGTGGCACACAGGCCCTGAGGCCAATTTTTTTCTCCCACTGATTGATGTAGTGTTTTTTTTTTTTCAGGTAGATTTTAGAACACAAATCAAGCAAAAAAATAAATAGGCTTTCTATGGCCCACTGAGTGAGAGATGGCACACACAGGAGTCAGGAGTGGCACACAGGCCCTGAGGCCAATTTTTTTCTCCCACTGATTGATGTAGTGTTTTTTTTTTTTCAGGTAGATTTTAGAACACAAATCAAGCAAAAAAATAAATTGGCTTTCTATGGCCCACTGAGTGAGAGATGGCACATACAGGAGTCAGGAGTGGCACACAAGCCCTGAGGCCAATTTTTTTCTCCCACTGATTGATGTAGTGTTTTTTTTTTTTAGGTAGATTTTAGAACCCAAATCCAGCAAAAAAAATAAATAGGCTTTCTATGGCCCACTGAGTGAGAGATGGCACACACAGGAGTCAGGAGTGGCACACAAGCCCTGAGGCCAATATTTTTCTCCCACTGATTGATGTAGTGTTTTTTTTTTTCAGGTAGATTTTAGAACACAAATCAAGCAAAAAAAATAAATAGGCTTTCTATGGCCCACTGAGTGAGAGATGGCACACACAGGAGTCAGGAGTGGCACACAAGCCCTGAGGCCAATATTTTTCTCCCACTGATTGATGTAGTGTTTTTTTTCAGGTAAATTTTAGAACCCAAATCAAGCAAAAAAATAAACAGGCTTTCTATGGCCCACTGAGTGAGAGATGGCACACACAGGAGTCAGGAGTAACACACAAGCCCTGAGGCCAATTTTTTTCTCCCACTGATTGATGTAGTGTTTTTTTTTTTTCAGGTAGATTTTAGAACCCAAATCAAGCAAAAAAAAAAAAAGGCTTTCTATGGCCCACTGAGTGAGAGATGGCACACACAGGAGTCAGGAGTGGCACACAAGCCCTGAGGCCAATATTTTTCTCCCACTGATTGATGTAGTGTTTTTTTTTTTTCAGGTAGATTTTTGAACACAAATCAAGCAAAAAAATAAATAGGCTTTCTATGGCCCACTGAGTGAGAGATGGCACACACAGGAGTCAGGAGTGGCACACAAGCCCTGAGGCCAATATTTTTCTCCCACTGATTGATGTAGTGTTTTTTTTTTCAGGTAGATTTTAGAACCCAAATCAAGCAAAAAAATAAATAGGCTTTCTATGGCCCACTGAGTGAGAGATGGCACACACAGGAGTCAGGAGTGGCACACAAGCCCTGAGGCCAATATTTTTCTCCCACTGATTGATGTAGTGTTTTTTTTCAGGTAAATTTTAGAACCCAAATCAAGCAAAAAAATAAACAGGCTTTCTATGGCCCACTGAGTGAGAGATG
Organism: Ranitomeya variabilis; assembly: GCF_051348905.1. NCBI lineage: Eukaryota > Metazoa > Chordata > Amphibia > Anura > Dendrobatidae > Ranitomeya > Ranitomeya variabilis. Next base: position 697,540,446 of record NC_135235.1, on the reverse strand, counting down.
GCACACACAGGAGTCAGGAGTAGCACACAAGCCCTGAGGCCAATTTTTTTCTCCCACTGATTGATGTAGTGTTTTTTTTTTCAGGTAGATTTTAGAACCCAAATCAAGCAAAAAAAAAAAATAGGCTTTCTATGGCCCACTGAGTGAGAGATGGCACACACAGGAGTCAGGAGTGGCACACAAGCCCTGAGGCCAATATTTTTCTCCCACTGATTGATGTAGTGTTTTTTTTTTTTCAGGTAGATTTTTGAACACAAATCAAGCAAAAAAATAAATAGGCTTTCTATGGCCCACTGAGTGAGAGATGGCACACACAGGAGTCAGGAGTGGCACACAAGCCCTGAGGCCAATATTTTTCTCCCACTGATTGATGTAGTGTTTTTTTTTCAGGTAGATTTTAGAACCCAAATCAAGCAAAAAAATAAATAGGCTTTCTATGGCCCACTGAGTGAGAGATGGCACACACAGGAGTCAGGAGTGGCACACAAGCCCTGAGGCCAATATTTTTCTCCCACTGATTGATGTAGTGTTTTTTTTCCAGGTAGATTTTAGAACCCAAATCAAGCAAAAAAATAAATAGGCTTTCTATGGCCCAGTGAGTGACAGATGGCACACACACAGGGATAGCACTCTAGCAGAAATGCCAATCTTAATCTCCCACAAAAAAAAAAAAAAAACAGGGACTGTCCTACAATTACTATCTCCCTGCAGTAATCTCAGCCAGGTATGGCAGGCAGCAATAAGGAGTGGACTGATGCACAAATTAAATAAAAAGTGTGGACAAACAAAAAAGATAGCTGTGCAGAAAGGAAGGAACAAGAGGATTTGTGCTTTGAAAAAAGCAGTTGGTTTGCACAGTGGCGTACACACACAGGCACAGCAATGCAGCTATCAGGGAGCCTTCTAGGGCAGCCCAATGAGCTACAGCGCTGAGGAAAAAAAAAAAAATTAGCTTCCACTGTCCCTGCACACCGAAGGTGGTGTTGGACAGTGGAAATCGCCACAGCACAAGCGGTTTGGTGGTTAATGGACCCTGCCTATCGCTATCCCTGCTTCTGACGAAGCTGCAGCAACCTCTCCCTAAGCTCAGATCAGCAGCAGTGAGATGGCGGTCGGCGGGAACGCCCCTTTATAGCCCCTGTGACGCCGCAGACAGCAAGCCAATCACTGCAATGCCCTTCTCTAAGATGGTGGGGACTGACATCTATGTCATCACGCTGCCCACACTCTGCGTTCACCTTCATTGGCTGAGAAATGGCGCTTTTCGTGTCATTGAAACGCGACTTTGGCGCAAAAGTCGCGTACCGCATGGCCGACCACGCACAGGGGTCGGATCGGGTTTCATGAAACCCGACTTTGCCAAAAGTCGGCGACTTTTGAAAATGAACGACCCGTTCCGCTTAACCCTAGTGAAGACCCTACATGGAAACTTCTCCTCAGTGACATTTCCGCCATTATTCCCCCTCACTACTGGCACAATTACCCCGAGCCGCCTTTTCTACACAGTGTTATGTGTGGAATGTAACGTGTGATTTCTCTGCTTGGAGACAAATAGACCCCACACATGAGGGAATTATCACCAGTTACCGGACGTCTACTACAGCTCTGGCAAAAACTAAGAGACCACCACATCAAATCCCTGTCATGGGCAGCCCAATCTCCAGACCTGAACCCCATTGAAAACCTCTGGAATGTAATTAAGAGGATGATGGATAGTCGCAAGTAGGGTTGAGCGAAACGGATCGGTCATTTTCATAAGTCGCCGACTTTTGGCAAAGTCGGGTTTCATGAAATCCGATCGGATCACAGCGTGGGATCGGCCATGCGGTACACGATCTTCGCGCCAAAGTCGCGTTTCATATGACGCTTAAAGCGCCATTTCTCAGCCAATGAAGGAGGACGCAGAGTGTGGGCAGCGTGATGACATAGGTCCTGGTCCCCACCATCTTAGAGAAGGGCATGGCAGTGATTGGCTTGCTTTCTGCGGCGTCACGGGCTATAAAGGGGCGTTCCCACCGACCGCCATCTTACTGCTGCTGATCTGAGCATAGGGAGAGGTTGCTGTTGCTAAGTCAGAAGCAGTGATAGTGTTAGGGAGGGTACATTAACCCCCAAACCGCTTGTGCTGTAGCGATTTCCACTGTCCAACACCACCTTTTCTTTGCAGGGACAGTGGAGGCAAGATTTCTGTGCAACAGCTGTGTAGCTTATAAGGCTCTCTGATCCCTGTGTTGCTGTGTGTACGCCGCTGTGCAAACCAACTGCTTTTTTCAAAGCACAAATCCTGCTGCTCATTCCTTTCTGCACAGCTATCTTGTTTGTTTGTCCTCATTTTTTGTGTGCAGCACTCCTTTTTATTGCTGCCTGCCATACTTTTCAGAGATTATTGTAGGGAGATAGTAATTGTAGTACAGTCCTTTTTTTTTTTTTTATATATCTTCCAGCCACTGAAACTGTGTAGTGTAAAACAGTGGGCCTGTATTTTTCTGCACTATCCCACACCTAAGAAGGGAGATTGATATTGCCAATCAGTGCATCTGTGCCAGTGCTGTCTGTGGTATCTGTCTTTCATTTTGTGCCACAGAAACTATACTGTGATATACTGGGCTTGATTAAATCACTTGTCTCCCCAAAAAGAAAAAAAAAATTAAAATAAAGGGAGAATAATCTTGCCAAATCTGTGCATCTGTGCCAGTGCTGTCTGTGGTATCTGTCATTCTTTTTGTGCCACAGAAAATATACTGTGATATAGTGGGCCTGATTTATTCACTTGTCTCCCATCTAAAAAAAGAAATTAAAATAAAGGGAGAATAATCTTGCCAAATCTGTGCCAGTGCTGTCTGCGGTATCTGTCATTCATTTTGTGCCACAGAAAATATACTGTGATATAGTGGGCCTGATTTATTCACTTGTCTCCCATATAAAAAAAAATGAAAATAAGGGGAGAATAATCTTGCCAAATCTGTGCATCTGTGCCAGTGCTGCCTGTGGTATCTGCCATTCATTGTGTGCCACAGGAAATATACAGTGATATAGTGGGCCTGATTAAATCACTTGTCTCCCATATAAAAAAAAAAATTAAAATAAAGGGAGAATAATATAGCCATATCTCTGCATCTGTGCCAGTGCTGTCTGTGGTATCTGCCATTCATTTTGTGCCACAGGAAATATACTGTGATATAGTGGCCCTGATTAAATCCTGCATTCTCCCACACATAAAGAGGGACATTTCTATTCCCAGTGTGTGCATCTGCGTCAGTCCTGTTAGTGCCATATCTGCCAGCCTCTTTCTGCCAATCAAACTGTGTAGTGTAATCCAGTGGGCCTGATTTTTCCCTGTATTCTCCCACACATAAAGAGGGAGATTTCTATTGCCAGTGTGTGCATCTGCGTGTGTTAGTCCTGTTAGTGGCATATCTGCCAGCCTCTTTCTGCCAATCAAACTGTGTAGTGTAATCCAGTGGGCCTGATTGTTCCCTGCATTCTCCCACACCTAAAGAGGGAGATTTCTATTGCCAGTGTGTGCATCTGCGTGTGTTAGTCCTGTTAGTGGCATATCTGCCAGCCTATTTCTGCCAATCAAACTGTGTAGTATAATCCAGTGGGCCTGATTTTTCCCTGCATTCTCCCATATATAAAGAGGGACATTTCTATTGCCAGTGTGTGCATCTGTGTCAGTCCTGTTAGTGTCATATCTGCCAGCCTCTTTCTGCCCATCAAACAGTGTAGTGTAATCCAGTGGGCCTGATTTTTCCCTGCATTCTCCCATACATAAAGAGGGAGATTTCTATTGCCAGTGTGTGCATCTGCGTCACTCCTGTTACTGGCATATCTGCCAGCCTCTTTCTGCCAATCAAACTGTGTAGTGTAATACAGTGGGCCTGATTTTTCCCTGCATTCTCCCACACATAAAGAGGGAGATTTCTATTGCCAGTGTGTGCATCTGCGTCAGTCCTGCTAGTGGCATATCTGCCAGCCTCTTTCTGCCAATCAAACTGTGTAGTGCAATCCAGTGGGCCCGATTGTTCCCTGCATTCTCCCACACATAAAGAGGGAGATTTCTATTGCCAGTGTGTGCATCTGCGTCAGTCCTGCTAGTGGCATATCTGCCAGCCTCTTTCTGCCAATCAAACTGTGTAGTGCAATCCAGTGGGCCCGATTGTTCCCTGCATTCTCCCACACATAAAGAGGGAGATTTCTATTGCCAGTGTGTGCATCTGTGTCACTCCTGTTAGTGTCATATCTGCCAGCCTCTTTCTGCCAATCAAACCGTGTAGTGTAATCCAGTGGGCCTGATTTTTCCCTGCATTCTCCCATATATAAAGAGGGACATTTCTATTGCCAGTGTGTGCATCTGCATCAGTCCTGTTAGTGTCATATCTGCCAGCCTCTTTCTGACAATCAAACAGTGTAGTGTAATACAGTGGGCCTGATTTTTCCCTGCATTCTCCCACACATAAAGAGGGACATTTCTATTGCCAGTGTGTGCATCTGCGTCACTCCTGTTAGTGTCATATCTGCCAGCCTCTTTCTGCCAATCAGTGTAGTGTAATACAGTGGACCTGATTTTTTCCTGCATTCTCCCACACATAAAAAAGGGAGATGTAAATTCACAACAAGTTCACGTACATCTTCTACCTGGTTTTACAGGACCACATAACGGATGTTAGTTTGGTTAAATTTTCCCAAGAATGAGGAAGTCTGGTGGAAGAGGTCGTGGCCGTGGGCGGTCATTGCCAGCTGGTAATGATGGTAGTGGTGGTGGTCGTGGAGCATCAGGTGGTCGTGGGAAAAGCAATATAGCCCCTGTCTCGAGTTGTTGAGCCAGCATCATCGTCTGGCTACACAAGGCCTCGAAGGCTCCCTTTTCTGGGAGTAGGAAAACCGCTTTTGAAGCCGGAGCAGCAGGAACAAGTATTGGCTTTCATTGCTGACTCTGCCTCTAGCTCTTTCGCCTCCTCCTCGGAAAGTGCCAAATGTCAGAGCAGTGCGTCGTCAGTGGATGCTCCCGGTCAGGAACAAGTCGCTTCCTTGTGTCCTTCACCCAGAACAACAGTGAAGGATGCGTTAGGCGACACAACAGGTTACTCCATGGAGCTCTTTACACATACAGTGCCTGAGTTAGAAAGGGAAATTGTTAACAGGCCATGCCCATTACAAGATGAATCGGACATGGAGTGCACAGATGCACAGCCACAGCCAGATTATTATGCTGTTCCTTTGACTCAGATCAGAACATTGCCCTCGCAGTGTACTGATCCAGAATCTGACCCCCGATGAGACTATGGAGCCCCGTCATGAAAGCTATAGCACCGGCTTACACGGTGACCCAGAGGAAGGTGCACAGGACAGAGAAGAGGAGGTCATAAATGACCCAGTTGTTGAGCCCGATTGGCAGCCATTGGGGGAACAGGGTGCAGGCGGCAGTAGCTCTGAAGCGGAGGAGGAGGAGCCGCAGCAGGCATCATCATCGCAACAGGTTCCATCTGGCAGGCCCGTATCTGGCCAAAAACGTGTGGCAAAACCAGTTGTAGGACAGCGTGGCCATCCGGTTAAAGTAGCTCAGTGTGCAATGCCTGAAAAGGTATCCGATAGTAGGAAGAGTGCAGTCTGGAAATTTTTTAACCAAGATCCCAATGATCAGTGCAAAGTCATCTGTAAGAAATGCTCAAGGACCTTCAGCAGAGGTCAGAATGTTAAAAATCTAAATACAAGTTGCATGCGTAGACATTTAACCACCATGCACTTGCAAGCAAACTACCAAACGTCCGTTAACGTTGTAGCACCCTCTCACAATGAAGCTAGTCAGCAACGTGACATCCCTTCCCTCACTGTAATCCAACCGTTTACCACACCACCTGCAGGTAATGTGGCGGTTTCATCGCAAGGCCAAAGCAGTCAGGGAATCACCAGGTTCGTGGTAGGAAAAACAGTATGTAGGGCAACAGCAAGAATACCATCACCAACCCTCTCTCAGTCACCCATGTCCACCGGCACCCCCGCTAGTTCCACCATATGCAGCTCTCCAGTCCAGCTCACCCTACATGAGACTCTCGTTAGGAAAAGGAAGTACTCATCCTCGCATCCGCGTACACAGGGTTTGAACACCCACATTGCTAGACTAATCTCGTTAGAGATGATGCCCTACCGGTTAGTTGAAAGCGAAGCTTTCAAACACCTGATGGACGATGCCGTACCACCCTACGAGCTACCCAGTCGACACTTCTTTTCGAGAAAAGCCATCCCAGCCCTCCACCAGCATGTAAAAGACAGCATTGTCCATGCGCTCAGGAAATCTGTGAGTAGAAAGGTGCACCTGACAACAGATGCATGGACCAGTAGGCATGGCCAGGGGCGTTACGTCTCCATCACGGCACACTGGGTTAATGTGGTGGATACAGGGTCCACAGGGGACAGTAATATTGGGACAGTTCTGCCTAGCCAACGGTCTAGGAAACAGTTGGCTGTAGGCGTTCGTCCCCCCTCCTCCTCCTCGTCCTCCAGCAGAAGCGAGAGCTCGTCCACAGACCGCAGTCGCGCGTCCACTCCAGCCGCAGCTGCCACTGTTGCACACAAGGTGTCCAATTATGGAACAGCTAGTGGCAAGCGTCAGCAGGCTGTATTGGCAATGAAGTGTTTGGGCGACAACAGACACACCGCGGAAGTTCTGTCTGAGTTCTTGCAGCAAGAAACTCAGTCATGGCTGGGCACTGTACATCTTGAGGCAGGCAAGGTAGTGAGTGATAACGGAAGGAATTTTATGGCTGCCATAGCCCTTTCACAACTGAAACACATTCCTTGCCTGGCTCACACCTTAAACCTGGTGGTGCAGTGCTTCCTGAAAAGTTATCCGGGGTTACCCGACCTGCTGCTGAAAGTGCGCAGACTTTGCTCTCACATCCGCCGTTCGCCCGTAAACTCCAGCCGTATGCAGAACCATCAGCGGTCTTTGAACCTTCCCCAGCATCGCCTAATCATCGACGTTGCAACAAGGTGGAACTCCACGCGGCACATGCTTCATAGACTGTGCGAACAGAGGCGTGCTGTTATGTATTTGTGGGAGGATACACATACATGGGCAGGCAGTTGGATGGCAGACATGGAGTTGTCAGCTGTGCAGTGGTCGAAGCTCCAAGACTTGTGTCAAGTCCTTCAGTGTTTTGAGGAATGCACACGGCTGGTTAGTGCAGACAACGCCGTAATAAGCATGAGCATCCCCCTAATGCGTCTGCTGATGCAAAGTTTGACGCACATAAAGGAGCAGGCGTCTGCAGCCGAGGACGAGGGAACCCTTGATGACAGTCAGCCATTGTCTGCTCAGGGAAGTCTACAGGACGAGGTGGCGGGCGAAGAGGAGGAGGACAAGGAGGATGATGGGGATGAGTATTTTTTGGATGAGGAAGCTTCTCAGGGGGCAATAGAAAGTGCTGGCGGTGCAAGGCCGGGTTCAGGGTTTTTGAGGGAGACAAGTGACGTTGATTTGCCCGAAAGTGCTCCTCAACCCAGCATATGCACTGACTTGACAACTGGAACATTGGCCCACATGGCGGATTATGCCTTGTGTATCCTCAAAAGGGACCCACGCATTATAAAAATGATGACCGATGACGATTACTGGTTGGCCTGCCTCCATGATACTCGCTATAAAGGCAAATTGCAAAATATCATGCCACATGAGAACCTCAAACAAATATTGGCAACCAAACAAGCTACTCTTGTAGACCGTTTGATTCAGGCATTCCCAGCACACAGCGCCGGTGATGGTTTTCACACGAGCTGCAGGGGGCAACAGGGCAGAGGTGTTAGAGGTGCACAAATCAGAAGTGGCGTAGGACAGAGGGGTTTTCTGACCAGGTTGTGGAGTGATTTCGCAATGACCGCAGACACGACAGGTACTGCAGCATCAATTCAAAGTGGCAGGAGACAACATTTGTCCAGTATGGTTACTAACTATTTTTCCTCCATTACCGATGTTCTCCCTCAACCGTCATTCCCCTTTGATTACTGGGCATCCAAAATAGACACCTGGCCTGAATTGGCCGAATATGCATTGCAGGAGCTTGCTTGCCCAGCAGTTAGTGTGCTATCAGAAAGAGTATTCAGTGCTGCTGGTTCAATACTGACCGAAAAAAGGACTCGTCTGGCTACCCAAAATGTTGATGATCTAACCTTCATTAAAATGAACCACTCATGGATTTCAAATTATTTTGCCCCGCCTTTCCCGGCTGACACCTAGCTTTCCTGTAAAAAGATCTTGCTGTGGGACTAGTGTTACTGACTGTTCCAATCTCTTAATTTGCAGCTGCTGTTTGTCCAGCATACGACATGTTTACACCTCCCTAAATGGCCTAACTCCCCCCACGGGGCCGTGGTCTCGCCACTTGGCGCAAGCACCCGTCAGAGTGCCGTTTGTCTGAAGAGGTGGGTGTGCCCACTTTTGGTCGACGGCACTGACACTGGGTCCCTCATAGTACAATGAAGTGTCTCTGGTGGTGGTGGCGCACACCCAACGTCAGACACACCGTTGTAACATGAGGGGCCCTGGGCTTGTACCGCCGGCCAGGAGAGAGTTTCCCCCCCCAGGTCAAACAGTGCTCTACCACTTGCAAAATTATCTCTCGCTGCTCCACCACTGTTTAGTCTATGCGCTGAAATCCTTCCATGCCTGGCACAGAGAATAACAATTTTTTGACATGTATGATGCTAGTTAAAATAGTCAGGGGCCCTGTCCTACATTTACACCAGTAAATACTTTGCGCCAAATTACAATGTCTGAAAGTCAGCATAGGAGCACACCCCTGTACCTAAGTATGCCACCTTTTTTTTTTTTTGGTTTTGTTTTTTTTTTGGGAGACATTAACATCTATTTAGTTTTTGGGAGTACTTACTGTGTCAGACACTCCTTCCAATTGTCCTCCGCTGACCACACCAATGCTGCCTGTGTACCCCTGCCACATAATGGAAGCTGCATAGAGCCTATTTTATTATTTTGGGCCTAGGAAGTCTGTCTGCGGTCCCTCCTTCCAATTGTCCTCCGCTGACCACACCAATGCTGCCTGTGTACCCCTGCCACATAATGGAAGCTGCATATAGCCTATTTTATTATTTTGGGCCTAGGAAGTCTGTCTGCGGTCCCTCCTTCCAATTGTCCTCCGCTGACCACACCAATGCTGCCTGTGTACCCCTGCCACATAATGGAAGCTGCATATAGCCTATTTAATTATTTTAGGCCTAGGAAGTCTGTCTGTGGTACCTCCTTGCAATTGTCCTCCGCTGAACACACCAATGCTGCCTGTGTACCCCTGCCACATAATGGAAGCTGCATATAGCCTATTTTATTATTTTAGGCCTAGGAAGTCTGTCTGCGGTCCCACCTTCCAATTGTCCTCCGCTGACCACACCAATGCTGCTTTGTACCCCTGCCACATAATGGAAGCTGCATAGAGCCTATTTTATTATTTTGGGCCTAGGAAGTCTGTCTGCGGTCCCTCCTTCCAATTGTCCTCCGCTGACCACACCAATGCTGCCTGTGTACCCCTGCCACATAATGGAAGCTGCATATAGCCTATTTAATTATTTTAGGCCTAGGAAGTCTGTCTGCGGTACCTCCTTCCAATTGTCCTCCGCTGACCACACCAATGCTGCCTGTGTACCCCTGCCACATAATGGAAGCCGCATATAGCCAGCCGCATATAGCCTATTTTATTATTTTAGGCCTAGGAAGTCTGTCTGCGGTCCCTCCTTCCAATTGTCCTCCGCTGAACACACCAATGCTGCCTGTGTACCCCTGCCACATAATGGAAGCTGCATATAGCCTATTTAATTATTTTAGGCCTAGGAAGTCTGTCTGCGGTACCTCCTTGCAATTGTCCTCCGCTGAACACACCAATGCTGCCTGTGTACCCCTGCCACATAATGGAAGCTGCATATAGCCTATTTTATTATTTTAGGCCTAGGAAGTCTGTCTGCGGTCCCACCTTCCAATTGTCCTCCGCTGACCACACCAATGCTGCTTTGTACCCCTGCCACATAATGGAAGCTGCATAGAGCCTATTTTATTATTTTGGGCCTAGGAAGTCTGTCTGCGGTCCCTCCTTCCAATTGTCCTCCGCTGACCACACCAATGCTGCCTGTGTACCCCTGCCACATAATGGAAGCTGCATATAGCCTATTTAATTATTTTAGGCCTAGGAAGTCTGTCTGCGGTCCCTCCTTCCAATTGTCCTCCGCTGACCACACCAATGCTGCCTGTGTACCCCTGCCACATAATGGAAGCCGCATATAGCCAGCCGCATATAGCCTGTTTTATTATTTTAGTCCTAGGAAGTCTGTCTGCGGTCCCTCCTTCCAATTGTCCTCCGCTGACCACACCAATGCTGCCTGTGTACCCCTGCCACATAATGGAAGCTGCATATAGCCTATTTAATTATTTTAGGCCTAGGAAGTCTGTCTGCGGTACCTCCTTCCAATTGTCCTCCGCTGACCACACCAATGCTGCCTGTGTACCCCTGCCACATAATGGAAGCCGCATATAGCCAGCCGCATATAGCCTATTTTATTATTTTAGGCCTAGGAAGTCTGTCTGCGGTCCCTCCTTCCAATTGTCCTCCGCTGAACACACCAATGCTGCCTGTGTACCCCTGCCACATAATGGAAGCTGCATATAGCCTATTTAATTATTTTAGGCCTAGGAAGTCTGTCTGCGGTACCTCCTTGCAATTGTCCTCCGCTGAACACACCAATGCTGCCTGTGTACCCCTGCCACATAATGGAAGCTGCATATAGCCTATTTTATTATTTTAGGCCTAGGAAGTCTGTCTGCGGTCCCACCTTCCAATTGTCCTCCGCTGACCACACCAATGCTGCTTTGTACCCCTGCCACATAATGGAAGCTGCATAGAGCCTATTTTATTATTTTGGGCCTAGGAAGTCTGTCTGCGGTCCCTCCTTCCAATTGTCCTCCGCTGACCACACCAATGCTGCCTGTGTACCCCTGCCACATAATGGAAGCTGCATATAGCCTATTTAATTATTTTAGGCCTAGGAAGTCTGTCTGCGGTCCCTCCTTCCAATTGTCCTCCGCTGACCACACCAATGCTGCCTGTGTACCCCTGCCACATAATGGAAGCCGCATATAGCCAGCCGCATATAGCCTATTTTATTATTTTAGGCCTAGGAAGTCTGTCTGCGGTCCCTCCTTCCAATTGTCCTCCGCTGAACACACCAATGCTGCCTGTGTACCCCTGCCACATAATGGAAGCTGCATATAGCCTATTTTATTATTTTAGGCCTAGGAAGTCTGTCTGCGGTCCCTCCTTCCAATTGTCCTCCGCTGACCACACCAATGCTGCCTGTGTACCCCTGCCACATAATGGAAGCCGCATATAGCCAGCCGCATATAGCCTGTTTTATTATTTTAGTCCTAGGAAGTCTGTCTGCGGTCCCTCCTTCCAATTGTCCTCCGCTGAACACACCAATGCTGCCTGTGTACCCCTGCCACATAATGGAAGCTGAATATAGCCTATTTTATTATTTTAGGCCTAGGAAGTCTGTCTGCGGTACCTCCTTCCAATTGTCCTCCGCTGAACACACCAATGCTGCCTGTGTACCCCTGCCACATAATGGAAGCTGCATATAGCCTATTTTATTATTTTAGGCCTAGGAAGTCTGTCTGCGGTCCCTTCTTCCAATTGTGCTCCGCTGAACACACCAATGCTGCCTGTGTACCCCTGCCACAAAATGGAAGCTGCATATAGCCTATTTTATTATTTTGGGCCTAGGAAGTCTGTCTGCGGTCCCTCCTTCCAATTGTCCTCCGCTGACCACACCAATGCTGCCTGTGTACCCCTGCCACATAATGGAAGCTTCATATAGCCTATTTTATTATTTTAGGCCTAGGAAGTCTGTCTGCGGTCCGTCCTTCCTATTGTCCTCCGCTGACCACACCAATGCTGCCTGTGTACCCCTGTAGCCAAATTTAAGCTGCATAGAGCCTATTTTATTATTTTGGGCCTAGGAAGCCTGTCTGCGGTCCCTCCTTCCATTTGTCCTCCGCTGACCACACCAATGCTGCCTGTGTACCCCTGTAACCAATTTAAAACTGCATAGAGCCAACTTTTTTAGTTAACACATACTACCTTTGTCTGTCTGCGCCACTCAATCAAGCTGTCCTCCACTGAAAAAGCTGAGCTTCAACCTTCAGGCTCTCATTAAGTAGTTGTTAATGTAACACTGCATTTGCCCTACTACTTTGGTTGGGGCCTAGTAACGGTGTCTGCCGCTCCTTGGTGTTCTCCTCCTCCTTGGTGTTCTCCTCCAGGTTTCTTTGTCTGAGCTTCAACCTCCAGGCTCTCATTAAGTAGTTGTTTATATAAGACAGCAGTTGCCCTACTACTTTGGTTGGGGCCTAGTAACGGTGTCTGCCGCTCCTTGGTGTTCTCCTCCTCCTTGGTGTTCTCCTCCAGATTTCCTTGTCTGAGTTTCAACCATCAGGCTCTCATTAGGTAGTTGTTTATATAAGACAGCAGTTGCCCTACTACTTTGGTATATTATAGTTGAGCTCAGTCCTCAAAAAATTTTTAGAAAAGAAAGCACAGGGATGCACCCTATCTTCCCCCTCCTGGGACAGAACTGCCCCCACCCCTACTGATGAGGCATCCACCTCTACCAAAAACGGCTTAATCTCATCTGTCTGGATCAAAACAGGAGCAGAGCTAAACCTCTCCTTGAGATGCTCAAAAGCCTTAAGAACCTCAGTCGACCATTGGACAATATTAGAACCCTTCTTGGTGAGGTCACTTATAGGTTTAACGATAACAGAAAAATTCTTTATGAATTTTCTATAATAGCAAACCCTAAAAATCTTTGAACCAACTTTAAACATTCAGGCCTAGGCCATTCCAAAACTGCCTGAACTTCACCGGGTCCATCTCAAACCCATCACTGGAGACAAAGTACAACAAAAAACTAATTTTCTGGACCGCAAACTCGCACTTCTTCAATTTAGCAAAGAGTGTGTTTTCGCTCAAAATCTGTAAAACTTTGCGGACTCTCTGCCATTGCGACTCCAGATCAGGTGAGTAAATCAAAATATCATCCAAATAAACAATAACACTTCTACTGATCAACGGCCTCAGAATGTCAATAATAAAATTTTGATAAAACGCCGGCGTTTTTTGACACAAAAATCCTACGGCCACAGGGGACTTAGAGGGTCCTCTCGGGAATCATCAGATTAAATAAACAACTCTTAGGGAGTGTAGCACCTGGAACGAACTCAATAGCGCAATCTTAATCTCTATGGGGTGGTAGAGCTTGCGACTCAACTTCTGAAAATACCCTCCAGAAATCCTGAATGGCTTCAGGTAGCTCCCTCTTCACAATAGCAGCAACATGAACATTACAGTATTTACCATAACACCCCTGACCCCAGGACCTTATAGTACTAGGCGACCAGTCCAGCAAAGGATTGTGCAGGATGACTGGGAAAGGCAATTTAGCAAGAACAAACAAGTCTATACACTCCTGATTATTATTATTTTATTATTATTTATTATTATAGCGCCATTTATTCCATGGCGCTTTACATGTGAGGAGGGGTATACATAATAAAAACAGGTACTATAATCTTGAACTATACAAGTCACAACTTGTACAGGAGGAGAGAGGACCCTGCCTGCGAGGGCTCACAATCTACAAGGGATGGGTGAGGATACAGTAGGTGAGGATAGAGCTGGTCGTGCAGTGGTTTGGTCGATCGGTGGTTACTGCAGGTTGTAGGCTTGGCGGAAGAGGTAGGTCTTCAGGTTCTTTTTGAAGGTTTCGATGGTAGGTGAGAGTCCGAGATGTTGTGGTAGAGAGTTCCAGAGTAGGGGTGATGCGCGAGAGAAATCTTGTATGCGATTGTGGGAAGAGGAGATAAGAGGAGAGTAGAAAAGGAGATCTTGTGAGGATCGGCGGTTGCGTGCAGGAAAGTACCGGGATACGAGGTCACAGATATATGGAGGAGACAGGTTGTGGATGGCTTTGTATGTCATGGTTAGGCTTTTGTACTGGAGTCTCTGGGTAATGGGGAGCCAGTGAAGGGATTGACAGAGGGGAGAGGCCGGGAAATAGTGGGGGGACAGGTGGATTAGTCGGGCAGCAGAGTTTAGAATAGATTGGAGGGGTGCGAGAGTGTTAGAGGGAAGGCCACAGAGCAGGAGGTTACAGTAGTCAAGGCGGGAGATGATGAGGGCATGGACTAGGGTTTTTGCAAATTCTTGGTTTAGGAATGTACGGATCCGTGAAATATTTTTGAGTCGAAGGCGGCAGGAAGTGGAAAGGACTTGGATGTGCGGTTTGAAGGAGAGATCAGTGTCAAGGATTACCCCGTGACAGCGAGCTTTTGCGACTGGGGAGAGTGGGCAGCCGTTTACTGTAATGGATAGGTTCGTTTGGGGGGGTCGCGTGAGATGGGGGAAAGACAATGAATTCTGTTTTGTCCATGTTAAGTTTTAGAAATCTAGCGGAGAAGAAGGATGAAATAGCGGATAGACATTGAGGGATTCTGGTTAGTAGGGTGGTGATATCTGGTCCAGAGATGTAGATCTGTGTGTCATCAGCATAGAGATGATACTGAAAACCGTGAGATGAGCTGTCTCAGGCTAAAAGTGTAAATGAAGAAGAGCAGGGGCCCTAGAACTGAACCATGCGGGACTCCGACAGATAGGGGGCGAGGTGAGGAGGTGGTGTGTAAATGGGAGACGCTGAATGTTCGGTCAGTTAGGTATGACGAGATCCAGGATAGGGCCAAGTCAGTGATGCCAAGGGATGAGAGGATCTGTAGTAATAGGGAATGGTCCACTGTGTTAAAGGCAGAGGACAGATCCAGGAGGAGGATAGAGTAGTGTCGCTTCCTCTTGGCAGTTAATAGGTCATTGGTGACCTTAGTTAGGGCAGTTTCAGTGGAGTGGTGTGACCGGAAACCTGATTGTAAGCGGTCGAAGAGGGAGCAGGAAGATAGATAGGAGGACAGTTCAAGATGGATGTGTTTTCCAGTAATCTTGAGGCATAGGGGAGAAGTGATATAGGACGATAGCTAGATACAGAGGATGGGTCAAGAGAGGGCTTTTTGACTATAGGTGTGATTGAGGCATGTTTAAAACTTGAGGGGAAAACACCAGTTGTTAGTGATAGGTTGAAGAGATGGGTTAGAGTTTGGATAAAGACTGTGGCGAGGTTTGGGATGAAGTGGGATGGGAGTGGGTCAAGTGCACAGGTGGTGAGATGCGATCTTGAGAGTAGAGTGGAGAGTCGATCTTCTGTAATGGTGGAGAAGTTGGTTTTGGAGGTGGAGGGCTGGGTAGTTGGGAGGAAGGGTTCTGGGGGTTGTCGACTAAAACTGTCTCTGATGTTCTCAATCTTCTGCTGGAAAAATGAGGCAAAGTCTTCAGCTGAGATGAGTTGGGAGGGAGGAGGTGCTGGGGACGGAGGAGAGAGTTGAAGGTGTTCCATATTTACAATAAGTGGAAAACCTGTGACCTTTTGAGAAACGCACCCATGCTCCAGTTGAGTGTTATCAATCATCAAAACAGGAAAAGGAGATGACAATGGTTCAGAATCAAATTTATATTTGTGTAGAAATTGTTGATCAGTCAAATTAAGTGCAGAACTACAATCCACCATTACCTGAAAATCAATGGAATGACCACAATATGTGGTATTACAAGAAAAAAAAAACGCGGGCTGTAAAAATGCAATACGAACGGGAGTGTTGCTCCTACTGACATTTTTTTTCACTTCCTTAGTCAATCCTTGCATTGCTTAATAAAATGGTCAGCCTTACCACAATACAAGCAAAGACTCTCAGAGAACCTCCTCTCCCTCTCCTGGGAACAAGACGACATTGCCCCAAGTTGCATAGGTTCCCCACTGTTGACGGGGGTATCCTGAGGAGCTGGGTACAGCATTGGAGGAGCCTTCTCTTCATTTTGCCTGTCTCTCAATCTTCTATCCACACGGATAGCTAACTGCATAGCAGTTTCCAAAGTATCAGGTGCAGAATATGCAGTGAGTAAATATTTAACCCTTTCACTCAAAGCTGCTAAAAACTGACTCTTAAGCGCTGAGTCATTCCACCTGACCTCTGCGGACCATCATCTGAACAGGGTGCAATACCTCTCAGCATCACTAGAACCCTGTTTAAGCCATCTGAGCTCTGTCTCAGGTGCTGTGACCCGATCAGGATCATCATATAACAACCCCATAGCAATAAAAAATGCTTTTACTGACGTGAAATAAGAATCATCAGGACGTAATGAAAATGCCCAAATTTGGGGTTCACTTCGCAATAAAGACATGATAATCCCCACACGCTGTAATTCATCCCCTGGGGATATAGGTCTAAGCCGAAAATATAGTAAACATGCTTTTTTAAACGTAAAAAATTCTTGCCGTTTACCACAAAAAACTCAGGTAATCCTACCTTTGGTTCTTCAGAGCATGTTCCAGGGCAATTACTCACATGCTGTTGCATGCTGGCCACTTCCAAAGTTAACCCTTGCAAGCGTTGAGAAAGTTCTTGGACGCTGTTCATATTGCAGGAATCCGGGAGATAATTTTTTTTTTATGTGTGGTTGGACAAACTCTTACTCTGAAACTCAGGACTAGGGTAGAAGGGGGAAAAGCTGACCCTGTACTAGGACTACGCCAGAACTGCACAATATCAAACACAGAAACCTAATAAGGCACCAAGCCAGAACACTAGCAGATTAACACTGTTGTCCAAGCAAGTAGTGATGTGTCGTTCACGAACGAGCCGACACAAAGAGCCGGCTCCCCGCTGTGAACGATGGGAGCCGGCACACCAGTGAGAGCCACTAAAATCCCTGAATGGCTCTCACTGGGTGTAAAATCCCGGACTTCAGGAGGCGTAACTCCGCCCACCTGAGCAAAACCCCGCCCACTCTTCAATTTAATTGGCTGCTAAGAAGTGGGCGGAGTTTCTGCGGTAGGTGGGCGGAGTTTCGGACGCCTGAACACATAGTCTATAGGGATCCAAAAAGAGCCGGTTCGTGAGCCGGAAGAGCCGGCTCTTTTTGGTGAGCGGAGCCATGAGAGCCGGATCACCAAAAAGAGCCGGACTGCCCATCACTACAAGCAAGGACTGGGAGGAAGGTGCTGAGTAATAAAGGGTGATACAATCACCTGACCTAGGCCAAACCCAGCACCAGAGAAAAAAGACCAGTAGCCTAAAAACCACAACAAAATGGCGGATGCTCAAAATGAAATAGATTCTAACAGTACCTCCCCTTTTACGAGGATCCTCTGGAGCCTCTTGGCCGAGCCTTATTCGGAAATCTCCTATGAACCACCTTAATAAGCCTTGAGGCTGAGACGTCCTCAGCTTTCACCCAGGAATTATCCTCGGGACCGAAACCCTTCCAGGGCACGAGATACTGCAACCCTCCTCTGTGCCACCTAGAATCTAGCATGTGTGAAATCTCAAACTCGCCATCCTCATCAAGTGGAGGAACAATCAGCATCGTCTCCTTATCTGGCATGTCAACTCTCTTCAGTAAAGATACATGAAAAACTGAATTAATTCTGGAGCGCGCCCAGACGCAGGGCCGCGGGGCACTCGGCACCGGGCTTCTCTGTCTCAGTTCTGGGGTTGTCACGGTGGCTAGACCCGGTCCGTGACCCTGCTAAGGGGCGTCCAATTAAAAGGTGGTGGTGCGTGGTGCGATGAAATAACGAAGACACAAGGTTGCAGTCTCTTTACCTCTTTACTGTAGGCTTCAGGATCTGCAATCCGGAGCACTGCTAACAGGGCTGGCTGAGACCGGCCGGTCCGAAGGCACATGCAGAGTTCCCTTTGCAGGTGGAAATTAGTGCCTACCTTCTAGCACCTGTGTGATGTAGTACTTCCCTGCTGAGCACCACTGGATAGTCCTCACAACTGTTGTGTCTGTTTCTGATGTTCTTTCTCACAACTCTCGTTTCTATTCTGATGTTCGTTCTCTCCGTCCCCCAGATGATTTGGCTAGGACGCATCCGTATGACGGGTAGGCCTGGAGTTCTTCCGGGACCCTAGTGTCGCCCCTCTCCCACAATTGCCTCCTATGTCTGCTTAGGTGATTTAGGTGAGACAGCCAACCTATAATTAACTGTCCTGCCATTGGTTTGAAGTAATGCTTGGAGCCTAATACTTCCTCGGCGTTCCGGCCACGCGCCTCAGCAGGATGTTGCCTCGATCTTACAGCACGACTCTTACTGGTATTATCTCCTTTTTGCTGTGATCTCGTTTCTCACTTCTCCACAATAAACCTCGCTTCTTGTCCTTTCTTGAGATACTGCCGCAATGTAGTGCAGGCGCGGTTCCTTAACGTTCTGTCTTGTTCGCTAGGCCTCTGTCAGGATCCCACCCCTGACAGAGACCCCCCGGAGTCTTCCCCCGCAACACCCTCTGCCACAGGATGTTGCCTGGTTCCAACCCAGTCAGCTTCTCTCTAACTTCCTATCCAACCCCCAGTTTTACCAGATTTATCAGATTGTGAGGAGTGGCCTAATACATAGTACCCTTTGTTCCCCCTGGAGGCCAGACTGTGAAGTGTATTGGTGCCTGTGATACCTGGTCAGGTGAACTCCTTCAGTGCAATCAGACGTACGATCACTCCCCTTAGTGGCAGAGCGATGTTACTGCAACGACCAGGTCTCTGGGGCGCTGCAATTCTCCAGGACGAGGGTATGTCCAATCTCACCGCTGATGAGTTGACAACCTGAACCACTTTGAAGGGTCCTACAAACTTGGGCCCCGGTTTTTTTTAGAAGGGATTTTCAAACGCAGATAACCTCCTAGTAGGAAAATAGAAGAAGCTTCTTTTCTTTTTCTTTTTGTTTTTTTTTTTCTCTGCTTTTGGTCTCTGATTCAAAGTGTTCAAAGCTATCTTTTTTTTCTTTGCCCCACTGTTTTATGGCCTTGCTCCGCATTGGTTGTTTACCCTGCATAGTAATGCCTGCTCTGGTCTTATGCTAATTGGTTAATTGCTGATTGTGGCCATTTGGTTCCAGATGCTAGCAGTCACTTCATTTCATATATATTTAGTCTGGCTGGGATAGGACGCGTGCGGGTTCGCGTGTGCAACAGATATTAAGTGCAACGGTATAAAGTGTATGGCAGTTATACAATGGCAGTTGGGCAGGAGACAGGTAAGGCGCATAAGTTTAACAAACAATCAGTCTTGGTCAGTCATAATACATTATGCATTGATCATATCAATCTGCTTCTCATTTGTTTTTACTTCTGCCTACTCACAACTCGCCCGCCCTTTAACACATTCTGGGCACTCACTCTATATCCACCCCTCCCTTCTCCCCTCTCCCATGTTTAACTCTGAGGCTCTACTGACATTTCTTACCCACTCCAAACCAGCCACTACCGCCATGCAGCACTCAAAATGTTCATACAAATCATCCCACCACCTGCTCTTTCTGTTTTTTCTCCTTCTACTAGTTGCAGGTGACATCTCCCCGAACCCTGGCCCCCCCTCCACCAGCATACATTACTCTCCTCCAGCTGCATATAGAAACCCTGTTAATCTCATTACCATTCAGTGCATGCCTTCTCCTATAGCTTTCCAATGTGCACTCTGGAATGCTCGGTCTGTGTGTAACAAACTAACTTACATTCACGATCTTTTCCTCTCTAATTCCCTTAACCTTCTGGCTATTACAGAAACCTGGATCCAGGACTCAGACACTACCGCTGCTGCTGCTCTCTCGTTTGGTGGCCTGAAATTTTCACATACCATCAGACCTGAAAACAGACAGGGTGGGGGTGTTGGTTTGCTCCTTTCAGCACAATGTGCTTTCCAGGTCATCCCCTGGTTCCCTCACTTACATTTCCTTCCTTTGAAGTCCACGCCATCAGACTCTTTAAGCCCTTCTCCATGCGGGTGGCGGTTGTTTACCGCCCTCCAGGCTCCTCCCGCCTGTTTCTAGACCACTTTGCCACCTGGCTTACTCACTTTCTATCTTGTGACATCCCCACACTTATCATGGGAGACTTTAACATCCCCATCAATGATCCCCTCTCCCAATCTGCCTCTCATCTTCTTTCTCTAACTTCTTCATTTGCCCTCTCACAGTTTACTAATTCTCCTACGCATGAGGACGGGAATACTCTGGACCTGGTTTTCTCCCGTCCCGGATCGCTGCACGACTTTACTAACACCCCTCTCCCGCTTTCGGACCACAACCTTCTTTCCTTCTCTGTCAAGAATTGTCTCCTCACTCGGGACACCCCCACTTACCACACTTATCGGAATACACGTTCCATTAATACCCAGCAGCTTATGGACAATCTCCACACATCTTTAGCCCCCATCTCTTCCCTCTCCTGTCCAGACTTAGCATTGTCACACTTCAATAATACACTGAAGAATGCCCTAGATGAAGCAGCACCTTCTACACGCAGAAAGACCCGACAGAGACAACGGCAGCCCTGGCACACTACGCAAACACGCTTACTTCAGCGTTGTTCAAGGTGTGCAGAGCGGCAGTGGAGAAAGTCTCTCTTAGCAGAAGACTTCATCCACTATAAGTTCATGCTCAAAACCTATAACTCTGCCCTTTATGTGGCCAAACAATCCTACTTCACCACCCTCATCACCTCCCTATCCAACAACCCAAAATGACTTTTTGAAACCTTAAACTCCCTCCTGAAACCTAAAGTACAGGCCCCCATCACCAATCTCAGTGGTGAGGATCTGGCCACTTACTTCCTAGAAAAAAATCAACCACATCCATCAGGATATCTCAGCGCAATCTCCTCAGTGCCTGGATCCCCTTCCCTGCCGCACCTCAAGCTCACTAGACATCTTTGAGCCTGTCTCAGAAGAAGAAGTTTCCAAGCTCCTCGCTTCTGCTCGGCCTACAACCTGCAACAGTGACCCCATTCCTTCACCTCTCCTGCAGTCTCTCTCACCAGTGGTCACCACTCACCTGACTAAAATATTTAACCTCTCTCTTTCTTCGGGTATCTTTCCCTCCTCATTTAAACATGCCATCATAAGCCCTTTACTTAAAAAACCATCCCTGGACCAGAACTGCACTGCTAACTACAGACCTGTATCTAACCTTTCCTTCATCTCTAAACTCCTGGAACGCTTGGTCCACTCCCGTCTAATCCGCTATCTCTCGGAAAACTCTCTTCTCGACCCCTTACAATCTGGTTTCTGCTCTTTACACTCCACTGAAACTGCCCTCACTAAAGTCTCTAACGACCTACTAACAGCTAAATCCAAAGGTCATTGCTCTCTGCTGATTCTCCTGGATCTCTCTGCTGCATTTGACACTGTGGATCACCAGCTCCTTCTCACTGTGCTCCGCTCCATAGGCCTCAAGGACACAGCCCTCTCCTGGTTCTCCTCCTACCTCTCTGACCGCTTCTTCACTGTATCTTTTGCTGGCTCCTCTTCCTCTCCTCGTCCCCTTACTATCGGGGTTCCGCAGGGCTCAGTCCTAGGCCCCCTCCTCTTCTCTCTATACACGGCCCCTATTGGACAAACAATCAGCAGATTTGGGTTCCAGTATCATCTCTATGCTGATGACACCCAATTATACACTTCTTCCCCTGTCATCACCCCTACCCTAATTCAAAATACCAAGGATTGTCTGTCTGCTGTCTCTAACATCATGTCCTCCCTCTATCTGAAACTAAATCTCTCCAAAACGGAACTTCTTGTGTTTCTCCCTTCTACTAACCTCTCTCTACCCAACATCGAAATTACCCTGGAGGGTTCAACCATAACTCCAAAGCAGCATGCCCGCTGTCTTGGGGTCATATTCGACACCGAACTTTCCTTTACTCCCTATATCCGATCACTCACTCGCTCTTGTCACCTGCATCTTAAAAACATCTCCAGAATCCGACCTTTTCTCACCTTTGAAACTGCTAAGACTCTTACTGTCGCTCTTATTCATTCTCGTCTGGACTACTGCAACTCTCTTCTGATCGGTCTCCCTCTTACCAAACTTTCTCCTCTCCAATCCATCTTGAATGCGGCAGCCAGGGTCATATTTCTGTCTAACCGCTTCACCGATGCCTCCATCTTGTGCCAGTCATTACACTGGTTACCAATTCGCTACAGGGTCCAGTATAAACTCATCTCTCTCACCCACAAAGCC
Organism: Ranitomeya variabilis; assembly: GCF_051348905.1. NCBI lineage: Eukaryota > Metazoa > Chordata > Amphibia > Anura > Dendrobatidae > Ranitomeya > Ranitomeya variabilis. The sequence goes on along the minus strand of NC_135235.1, from coordinate 697,518,276 downwards.
CTCCACAGTTCTGCACCGCCTTATATCTCCTCTCTCATCTCTGTCTATCGCCCTACACGTGCCCTCCGTTCTACAAATGACCTAAGGCTAACATCCCCCGTAATCCGAACCTCGCACCTCCGTCTACAAGACTTCTCTCGTGCTGCGCCAGCTCTCTGGAATGCACTTCCCCAGACGATCAGACTGATACCTAGCCCCGACCTATTCAAGCGCGCTCTAAAAACCCATCTCTTCAAACAAGCCTACCACATCAACTACTCAGTAAACTAACTTTGCCCTGTTCCCTCCTTCCAAACATTATTCTAAATCTGCACCCTACTATTCATCTGTCTCCACACCCTCCATGCACATGATAACTGCACTTGATACTTGACTATTGCACTTAAACACACGGGCTGATGACCGAATCATGCAGCTTTGTATGAAAATCCCTATGTATTATAATTGCCAGACCTGAAATAACAAGCACTTTTCACCTATTGTGTCCCCCTATTTCCTTGTAGTTTGTAAGCTCGCGAGCAGGGACCTCACTCCTAATGTCACGGTTTAAATTGTCTTAACTTGTATTGAATTTGTCTGTATATGTCCCCGCTTAATTGTAAAGTGCTGCGGAATATGTTGGCGCTATATAAAGATTATTATTATTATTATTATTAAGCTACAGAAACGAACGGAAAACCAAAAACAAAACTGGCAGAACTAGAGATCCCAGAACTGCACAATATCATACACAGAAAGCTAACAAGGCACCAAGCTAGAACACTAGCGGATTAGCACTGTTGTCCAGCAAGGACTGGGAGGCAGGTGCTGGGTAATAAACGGTGATACAATCAATCATTCTATGCAGCACTATTTAGGTTCCAAAATTACAAAAAGGCCACATATTTGGCAGTATGGTATTTCAGTGACAGCCCTCAAATATCTGGGTGCTCCAAGTTTGGTCATTGTAAGCCAGTGTACCCCTTTTTTTGCTGTCTGGTACTCTAATTCTATACAGCACTATTTAGCTTAAAAAATATAAAAATGCAACTTATTTGCCAGTGTGGTATTTCCGTAACAGCCCGCATATATCTGAGTGGTCCAAGTTTGGTCATTGTAGGCCGGTGGACCCCTTTTTTTGCTGTCTGATACTGTAATTCTATACAGCACTATTTCACTTCAAAATATATAAAAAGGCCACATATTTGCCAGTGTGGTATTTCTGTGACAGCCCGCGTATAACTGCGTGCTCCAAGTTTGGTCATTGTAGGCTGGTGGACCCCTTTTTTTTTGCTGTCTGATACTGTAATTCAATACACCACTATTTTGCGTTTAAAAAAAACCAGGCCACATTTTTGCCAGTGTGGTATTTCCGTGACAGCCCTCATATATCTGCGTGCCAAGTTTTGTCATTGTAGGCCGGTATACGCCTTTTTTTGCTGTCTGATACTCTAATTCTATACAGCACTATTTTGCATCAATTTACTTCACAAAAAAGCACCCCAAAATTGAATGCAGTCTGTTATATCAGGCTCAGGCCTGCCTGGTGTTTGGATTTTAAAAATCGTAGATTTGCAGGCATACTGATCAGATATTATTTTGTTACTAATAAATCTCTTTGTGTTGAGCATTTTAAATAGTGCAGTAGTCCATTTTAAATGGGCAAGGCAAGGGGCGGGGAATTGGACGTGATGATGATGGTGCATGCAGAGGACAAGGCCGTGGCCAAGGTGAAAGTGGGCAACAACAAAGACCCACATCTTCTAGCTCAACCTTCCTGTCCCAGTTTATAGGTGACCACAGCACACCACTATTGAAGCCAGAGAAGTGTGAAACAGTTGTTGGTTGATAGCGGATAATGCTTCCAGTCACTTAGCCACCACCACCATGTCTTCCACATGGTCAAGACTGAGTAGCCGTGAGTGTGGCCTGGATATTCCTCACCCTGATCCTCCTTCCTCCCACTATGCCGAGTGCCCTGAGACAACTGATCCCACACTTGGACACTCTGAAGAGCTGTTCAGTTTTCCATTTCAAGATTCAGAACTCTCGGCTGGTCAACAAGAAGTGGGGACAGATGAGATCGCATGTACAGATACCCAAAGTTTTGACAAGCTCGGTCTTGCGAAAGCGATGGTGGGAAAGTGTCAGAAGACGTGGACGATGATGAGACACAATAGCCAGAAAGTCAGGAGGAGGAGAAGGGTGTGGATGTGGAATATGAGGTGTTGGATGACATAGTGACTGACCCAACCTGGCAGGAGGACATGCAGAGCGAGGGCAGCAGCACAAATGGGGAAGGAGGCATATCACCACAACAGGCAGGAAGAAGCAGTGTGGTGGCCACAGACAGAAGGCATGCATACATTCCCCCTAACACCAACATGAGGGAAGTAGCCATTCCAACTGTTTTTCCCGAGTCTGGTTATTTTTTAAAGACTCAACCGATACCCCCAAACAGGCCATTTGCCATTTGCAGTACCGGCCATGCGCGCATCAGCAGGGGTAGCAAAACAACCAGCCTGACCACCACCAGCATGATCAGGCACATGGCAGCAAAGCACCCGACATTGTGGGCCAAACCTCAGGCTCCAGGACCACTGCCTGCAGGTTACACCACTGCTTCTTCAACTGTTTTGCGGAGAAGCCAACCCCCAGTACACCGTGCATGTGAAGATGCCTCTAGCCCTGCACCTGTTGTGGCCCACAGTCAAGCAGCACCATCATCAAGCCCGTCTACATCTTTGTCCCAGCACAGCCTTCAGTTGTCTATAACCCAATCTTTGGAATGCAAGCGGAAATATATTTCTCTTCTGCTTGCGCTAGAAATGCTGCCTTTTAGGCTCATTGAGACAGAAGCCTTCCACAACCTGATGGCGGCAGCAGTCCCAAGGTACTCAGTCGCCACTTTTTCTCTTGGTGTGCCGTACTGGCATTACACCAGCAACACATCAGTCAGAAGCTGGAATCACTGCAGCACTGCCTCAGCCAAGTGGCAACAGGCTGTGCTGAAGCTAATCTGCATAGGCGACAAACCGCACAATGCAGAAGAGTTTTGGACAGCACTGAAAGAGCAGTCAGATGTTTGGATGACACTGCTGAACCTACAGCCAGGCATGGTCATGTGTGACAATGGCCATAACCTGGTGGCAGCTCTGAGGCAAGGTGAGCTCAGACATACCTTGCTTGGCCCATGTGCTTAACCTCATGGTTCAATGTGACCTGAAAAGCTACCCAGATCTGCTAGTGGAAGTACGCTGTCTGTCTGCCTATTTTAGAAAGTCAGCTACAGCTTCAGCTGCCCTTGCCGTACTTCAGCAGCGTTTGCACCTTCCAGCTCACCGGCTGGTGTATGATGCCCCCACGTGCTGGAACTCTATGCTGCTTATGTTGGAAAGGCTTTGTGAGCAGAAGAGGGCAGTTGTTGACTACCAACATCAACAAGGCAGTCGATATTCAGTTCAGACTCCACACAGAAGACCTCAGGAATGGACATGGATGTCCGACATATGTACCATCCTCCAAAACTTTGAGAACTGCACCAAGATGGTGAGCGGTGATGATGCCATAATTAGCGTCACCATCCTGCTTCTCAGCATTCTGAAAACCTCTCTGCTCACAATTAAAGAGGATGCATTGCAGGCAGAGCACAAGGACATGGAGCAAGGAACCATACAGGGGGATTACACTCAGCCCAGCCTCATGTCTTCTCATCGTGGATTGGTAGTCAATGGGGAGGAGGAGGAAGAACAGGAGCTACTTTCATGCGCTATAGACGGTACTGCAAACACAGCTGTCATGCCGTCTGTTCAGCGGGGATGGCCTGAGGACAGGGAGGAGGAGGACGAGGATAGGTCAGTCGTCCTGTTGGTGAGGACACGGAAGTCTTGCCTGTTACCAGTCTGGCACGCATGGCTGACTTTATGTTGCGCTGTGTTTCACGTGACCCTCTCATTATAAAAATTTTTGGTGACACTCATTACTGGTTGGTGACACTTCTACTGTAGACCAATGCTACAAGGAGAACTTTCAATCTCTTCTACCAGAGGCAGAGAGGTGTACTAAAATGTTGCAGTACCAGAGGGCCCTTGTAGCGGAATTACTTAGAAAATTCCCATGTGAGAACGCTGGCAGCAGATGTCAGAGTTTGTTGTACAACCAAGGAGTCCAAGCAAGAGAGACAGACGTGCAATCCAGCTCAGGCAGGGAAACAATGTCAAAGTTCTGGGACAGTTCTCTCAGACCCTCCCATCGTGATCGCACAGAGGCAAGGGGTGCTGTCACAAGAAGTGAAATGTTTGTGAAGATGGTCAGGGAGTACCTTGCAGATCGTACAAATGTCCTCTGTGATTCCTCTGTGTCTTTTAATTATTGGGTATCCAAGCTGGACACGTGGCATGAACTGGCTCTCTATGCCTTGGAGGCCCTGGCCTGCCCTGCTGCTAGCGTTCTGTCAGAGCGAGTTTTTAGTGCCGCTTGTGGAATTATAACAGATAAGGACATCCGCCCATCAACTGAAAATGCTGACAGGCTGACTTTTATAAAAAGGAACAAGGGCTGGATTGGGAAAGACTTCTGTACACCACCAAGTGAAAACAGCGAAACATAACCTCAAATACATTCTCTCTTATGGGGAGGTGTATTCTCATGCACCTCTTCACAACCACACATGGCTATGTGCTTCCACATTTGGTCTGTTTGTTGTTATCCTCCTCCTTATCCTCCTCATCATCATCCACAACCAATAGATGACCAGAGTGAACGTGCTCTGTACTCTTATAGGCCAGTGAATTTTGGGCATGGGGGCTGTGATGGCACTAGTTTATTTAGTAAAAAAAGAACCCCACATTGGGGATTTGGGCATTACATTATGTTGGGCCTACTTCTTAACTGTCTCCTGCAGTGTGTCCTTCACCTGCCGCTAGATCACCAGGGTGAACGTGCTCTGTACGGTGCATTTTGGGCAAGGGGGCTGTGATGGCACTATTTTAATTTGTAAAGAAAGAACCCCACATTGGGGAATTGAGCATTACATTACATTGGGCCTACTTCTTAACTCTGTCTCCTGCATTGTGTCCTTTACATGCCACTAGATCACCAGGGTGAACGTGCTTTGTACTGTTATAGGCCGGTGAATTTTGGGAAAGGGACCTGCGATGGCACTAGTTTATTTTTAAAAAAGGTACCCCATTGAGGAATTGTTTGGCAGCTCGTGCACTCCATTTTAAGTCTGTGACCCACACCACTACATTGGGCTTACTTCTTAACTCTGTCTCCTGCAATGTCTCCTTTAACTGCCACTAGATGACCAGGGTGAATGTGCTCAGTACTGTTATAGGCCGGTGAATTTTGGGCAAGGGGCCTGCGATGGCACTAGTCTATTTTTAAAAAAGGTACCCCATTGGGGAATTGTTTGGCAGCTCATGCACTCCATTTTAAGTCTCAGTGACCCACACCACTACATTGGGCTTACTTCTTAACTCTGTCTCCTGCAATGTCTCTTGTTTAACTGCCACTAGATCACCAGGGTGAACGTGCTTTGTACTGTAATAGGCTGGTGAAGTTTGGGGAAGGGGGGCTGTGATGGCAATAATATATTTTTTAAAAAGGTACCTCACATTGGTGTAATCACATCCTTGACTTTATAACATTTGCGTACCTTAACCCCTTCACACCGGGAGCTTTTTCAATTTTTTCGTTTTCGTTTTTCGCTCCCCTCCTTCCCAGAGCCATAACTTTTTTATTTTTCCGTCAATATGGCCATGTGAGGGCTTATTTTTTGCGGGACGAGTTGTACTTTTGAACGATATCATTGGTTTTACCATGTCGTGTACTAGAAAACGGGAAAAAAATTCCAAGTGCGGTGAAATTGCAAAAAAAGTGCAATCCCACACAGTTTTTTTGCTTGGCTTTTTTGCTAGGTTCACTAAATGCTAAAACTAACCATTATGATTCTCCAGGTCATTACGAGTTCATAGACACCTAACATGGCTAGGTTATGTTTTACCTAAGTGGTGAAAAAAAATTCCAAACTTTGCTAAAAAAAAAAAAAAAAATTGCGCCATTTTCCGATACTCGTAGCGTCTCCATTTTTCAAGATCTGGGGTCTGTTGAGGGCTTATTTTTTGTGTGCCGAGCTGGTGTTTTTAATGATAGCATTTTGGTGCAGATACGTTCTTTTGATCGCCCGTTATTGCATTTTAATGCAATGTCGCAGCGACCAAAAAAACGTAATTCTGGCGTTTCGATTTTTTTTCTCATTACGCCGTTTAGCGATCAGGTTAATGCTTTTTTTATTGATAGATCGGGCGATTCTGAACACGGCGATACCAAAAATGTGTGGGTTTGATTTTTTTTTATTGATTTATTTTGATTGGGGCGAAAGGGGGGTGATTTAAACTTTTTTTTTTTTTTTTTACTTTTGCCATGCTTCAATAGCCTCCATGAGAGGCTAGAAGCAGGCACAACCCGATCGGCTCTGCTATGTAGCAGCGATCATAAGATCGCTGCCATACAACAGAAATGCAGGTGTGCTGTGAGCGCCGACCACAGGGTGGTGCTCACAGCTACCGGCGATCAGTAACCATAGAGGTCTCAAGGACCTCTATGGTTACCATTCAGAAGCATCGCCGACCTCCGATCATGTGACGGGGGTCGGTGATGACGTCATTTCCAGCCGCCCGGCCGGATGCGGTAGTTAAATGCCGCTGTCTGCGTTTGACAGCGGTATTTAACTAGTTAATAGCGGCGGGTGAATCGCGATTTCACCCCCTGCTATTGCAGGCACATGTCAGCTGTTCAAAACAGCTGACATGTCCCGGCTTTGATGCGGGCTCACCGCGGAGCCCTGCATCAAAGCAGGGGAGCTGACATCGGACGTACTATTCCGTCCGATGTCAGTAAGGGGTTAAAGAGATCCCTTAAAAAGCTCCTTTTTGTGTTGTCTGGTTGCTCACATTAGACACATCACACTTCATATAAAGTTGATAAAACAATGCTGTTAGTTTGGCTCTGTAGTGAATTAAAAATATAGCTTTGTCCACTATATTAGTTTGTCTCCTTCAGAGCCATAACTTTGGCTGCCTCAAATGTACAAATGGCGAACATACAAATGGCAATTTGTAAACAAGATTAAAATACTGTATACCGAATACATTCAGACAACACATAGCTGTATTTCTTGTAAAACATTTACAGATGTGACAAACAATGCTCATAGTGACACAATCTTGATAAATGTTTGTTTACTCACTTCACAAACAGTTCTAAGGGTACTGTCACACAGTGGCACTTTGGTCACTACGACGGCACGATCCGTGACGTTGCAGCGTCGTGTGATTATAGCTCCAGCGTCGTAGACTGCGGTCACACTTTGCAATGCACGGCGCTGTAGCGATAATTTCATGACGTATTTGCGATGTAGAAGCCATTGTTACTATGTGCACATCGTATACAATATCGTGCACATCTTTGTCACACGATGCAATCATGCTGCCACAGCGGGACACTAGACGACGAAAGAAAGTTTCAAACGTTCTGCTACGACGTACGATTCTCAGCGGGGTCCCTGATCGCAGTAGCATGTCAGACACTACGATATCGTATGGGTATCGCTGGAACGTCACGGATCGTGCCGTCGTAGCGATCAAAGTGCCATTGTGTGACAGTACACTAAGTCTCTATATGTTTGCTGTTTGTCATTGTAAAACATTAAGGTTTACTGAAACTATGCCTGTGGTGGTTTGATCTAAATATTTGTGGCTTTTATTTTCTAGGGGTTTATGGCCCCTCGCCTGATGACTCCATGATATCTCAGTTTCATCCAACCTTGAAAAGTGGCCACTTGAAGGTCTGTGTGAAACTAGAGTTACTACATAGTGTAAATCACTATACAAGACCAGAGAAACATGACTAAGACAGATACCAAAATCGGGGTACCTGTACACGTACAGTGTGCTGATACCTGCATAATTGGGGATGCCCATGCAGTGTAGGTAATCTTCCAGGGGTTCTCTGTCTTGGTGTTGCTTCTCTGATATTCCAGACGGATGACCGCCCAGATGGATTTCCTGAGGACTGTCAAAGAGTGTGTGTGTGTGTGTGTGTGTGTGTGTGTGTGTGTGTGTGTGTTCTGGCAGCTGCACATTATTCCAGATTTGTAATCCTGAATACAAACAGTGATTCAACTGGAGCCTCGGAAGCGAGATCTCCTGCCACATTCTGGGGGTCGCCTCATTCTCCAGAAATTGCTTTATAAATTGTGCAGCGTCCTATAAGATATTCCCGCCCGCAGCGCCCCCATCCCATCTACGTTTGACAGCGGCATTTAACTAGTTAATAGCGGCGGGTGAATCGCGATTTCACCCGCCGCTATTGCAGGCACATGTCAGCTGTTCAAAACAGCTGACATGTCCCGGCTTTGATGCGGGCTCACCGCGGAGCCCTGCATCAAAGCAGGGGAGCTGACATCGGACGTACTATTCCGTCCGATGTCAGTAAGGGGTTAAAGAGATCCCTTAAAAAGCTCCTTTTTGTGTTGTCTGGTTGCTCACATTAGACACATCACACTTCATATAAAGTTGATAAAACAATGCTGTTAGTTTGGCTCTGTAGTGAATTAAAAATATAGCTTTGTCCACTATATCAGTTTGTCTCCTTCAGAGCCATAACTTTGGCTGCCTCAAATGTACAAATGGCGAACATACAAATGGCAATTTGTAAACAAGATTAAAATACTGTATACCGAATACATTCAGACAACACATAGCTGTATTTCTTGTAAAACATTTACAGATGTGACAAACAATGCTCATAGTGACACAATCTTGATAAATGTTTGTTTACTCACTTCACAAACAGTTCTAAGGGTACTGTCACACAGTGGCACTTTGGTCACTACGACGGCACGATCCGTGACGTTGCAGCGTCGTGTGATTATAGCTCCAGCGTCGTAGACTGCGGTCACACTTTGCAATGCACGGCGCTGTAGCGATAATTTCATGACGTATTTGCGATGTAGAAGCCATTGTTACTATGTGCACATCGTATACAATATCGTGCACATCTTTGTCACACGATGCAATCATGCTGCCACAGCGGGACACTAGACGACGAAAGAAAGTTTCAAACGTTCTGCTACGACGTACGATTCTCAGCAGGGTCCCTGATCGCAGTAGCATGTCAGACACTACGATATCGTATGGGTATCGCTGGAACGTCACGGATCGTGCCGTCGTAGCGATCAAAGTGCCATTGTGTGACAGTACACTAAGTCTCTATATGTTTGCTGTTTGTCATTGTAAAACATTAAGGTTTACTGAAACTATGCCTGTGGTGGTTTGATCTAAATATTTGTGGCTTTTATTTTCTAGGGGTTTATGGCCCCTCGCCTGATGACTCCATGATATCTCAGTTTCATCCAACCTTGAAAAGTGGCCACTTGAAGGTCTGTGTGAAACTAGAGTTACTACATAGTGTAAATCACTATACAAGACCAGAGAAACATGACTAAGACAGATACCAAAATCGGGGTACCTGTACACGTACAGTGTGCTGATACCTGCATAATTGGGGATGCCCATGCAGTGTAGGTAATCTTCCAGGGGTTCTCTGTCTTGGTGTTGCTTCTCTGATATTCCAGACGGATGACCGCCCAGATGGATTTCCTGAGGACTGTCAAAGAGTGTGTGTGTGTGTGTGTGTGTGTGTGTGTGTGTGTGTGTGTGTGTGTGTGTGTGTGTGTGTGTGTGTGTGTGTGTGTGTGTGTGTGTGTGTGTGTGTGTGTGTGTGTGTGTGTGTGTGTGTGTGTGTGTGTGTGTGTGTGTGTGTGTGTGTGTGTGTGTGTGTGTTCTGGCAGCTGCACATTATTCCAGATTTGTAATCCTGAATACAAACAGTGATTCAACTGGAGCCTCGGAAGCGAGATCTCCTGCCACATTCTGGGGGTCGCCTCATTCTCCAGAAATTGCTTTATAAATTGTGCAGCGTCCTATAAGATATTCCCGCCCGCAGCGCCCCCATCCAGCAAGTGTCTGAGAAAGGTCACCGAAACATCACAATGTTCACGTGTTATACATGTTCTGCTCTATACACCTCATACACACGCGGCTCTGCTCCGTACACCTCATGAACACACACACGGCTCTGCTACATCCGCACTGTAAACCCCTCCTGACCCCACACATAAACTTCCCCTCATTCAGCACCATGACAACCAGCACAGCAGAGTGCTGCATACACTGAGGCCCCTGATCATGTGACCCCTGACTCCTCCCCTCCTGTGACCTCATCACAGGTCCTGTGCGCACAGAGCAGCCATTCAGCTCCTCTGCTGGTGTTGATCCTTTAAGAACAGGTAACATTGCAAAAAGTGGAACAATTCCCCCCATTAAGTGATTGGATCCCCCAGATCTTTCATAGATCTTAGTGATATTACAGATGGGAGATTCCAAGAGCGCTGGATTCAGGGCAGTCCTAGTGCTGACTGAGCCGTGCGCCTCCATCTATAGTTCTGTTGTGGTAGGTGGTGGAGCCGCTCTTTCCTCTGCATTGTTGGTAGTGAAATAATCTTGTCCATTTTCAAGTTGGACGCTGAGATGACGTCTAGTCGGTTGTGTGGCGCAGGTCTCCTGGCAGTGTGCTCCGGGCGCGCTCCGGCCTATCACAGGGGCAGCACCTGCTCGTCTGCAAACATCCTCAGCCAATAACTGGGAGACGGATGTGTCAGAGGCTGCAGACCGTTACACTGCATCCACTGCAGAAGGTCTCAGTAGTTTGATTTGCAGACGAGTGGCCACCTCCCCGGTGCTAATGGCCACACCTGGACCTGAGTGTGATATAGTTGCTTCTGGCAAGCGTGGGTGATATTTCTATTTGCACGTCCCTGGTGAGGTGTCCTCTTTGGAGTTTGAAGGATGACGGTGTTTCTCTGAGTCTACTCAAGCTAGGTTTCCCCTTGTTTTGTGTCTTAGCTGTCTTTAGCGGTTTTGGGATTGTCTAGCGCTCACCCTGTCCTTCCCGATGTAGGGCTTATTGCCAGGGTCAGGCAGGGATTAGGTATCCTGCTCAGCGGAACCTATGTTGGGACAATAGGGCAGACAGGGTGACATTAGATCTGTCTAGGGGTCTCCACTTCCCTAGTGTTTGGTTCCCTTTTCCTTATCCCTTCATGTTGCACATAGCTTCTCCTTCATCTATAATACCCATTTAATCATTTTATGTAATATGTAAACAGAGCACCACACAAAGAGCCCCGCTCACAGACCGCCCCGAAGCACGAGAATCTCATTAACTGAAAATTGTAAATAAAGATTAAACAACAACCACAAGACGGATTTCATCACCAGGTATCATTGTAATCAGTATAATGATGCCGACCTGACACTGTGTGTAGGTTACTGTGCACAATCCTGCTGACAGGTTCCCTTTAAATCATTGCGGAGCATCATATGATCTATGTGTTTCTGTAAAAAGCTAAAGATTTTCACTTCGTCGCTGAATAATTATATCTCGGCTTAGAAAGTCCCGTCCAACCATTACAATAGCTACTTCATTAACACTGGGAGAAGTAAATCGCCTTCTGTGCTCACCAACCAATGTCTTGTCTGCTCTTATTACACCCTGATATTCCGCACTTGACATTCTCTCTAAGGCCATGTTCACGCGTTGCGGTTTTTACCGCGGATCCGCAGCGTTTTTGACGCTGCGGATCTGCATCAGTTTTCCATGCGGTCTACAGAACCATGTAAACCTATGGAAAACCAAATCTGCTGTGCACATGCTGCAGAAAAAAACGCGTGGAAACGCAGCGGTGTTTTTTCCGCAGCATGTCAATTCTTTCTGCAGAACTGCAGCGTTTCTGCACCCATTGACTTGCATTGAGTCGGGCACTTCCGCAGCAAAACCACAGATGTAAAAAAAGATCTGCGGTTTAGCTGAGGAGGAAACGCTGCATTTCGGGAGGGGGGAAGAGTGTGGGCGGAGTGTGGGCGGTGACTGTGTGCATGTGTGTGGGCGGGCAGGGTCTGCAAGCTCTTCGTGCTGGGTCTGCAGGCTGTCCGGGGGTCTGCAGCCTATCCGTGCCGGGTCTGCGGCCTCTCTGTGCTGGGTCTGCGGGCTGTCCGGGTGGTCTGCGGGCTGTCCGGGTGGTCTGCGGGCTCTCCGTGCCGGCACTACTGCTGGCTGTCCGGGTGGTCTGCAGGCTGTCCAGGTGGTCTACGGGCTGTCCGAGGGGTCTGCGGCCTGTCCAGGTGTGTGTGTTCATGTGTGTGTGCAGGCATCATCCAATGGGACTATAAGTCCCATCAGGCTATGCCTGCTACAGTGACAGTGATTGACACATTAGCCAATGATGGGACAGTAGTAGTCCCATCATCCGGCTAATGTGTTGAATGTTTTTAAAAAAAACAAACATACAAAATATTACATACAACATACATACAACATGCATACTACATACATGCAACATACATACTGCATACATGCAACATGCATACTACATACATGCAACATACATACTGCATACATGCAACATACATACATGCAACATACTACATACATGCAACATACTACATACATGCAACATACTACATACATGCAACATACGACATACATGCAACATACGACATACATGCAACATACGACATACATGCAACATACGACATACATGCAACATACATACGACATACATGCAACATACTACATGCATGCTACATACATGCTACATACATGCAACATACTACATACATGCAACATACTACATACATGCAACATACTACATACATGCAACATACTACATACATGCAACATGCTACATACGTGCAACATGCTACATATATGCAACATGCTACATATATGCAACATGCTACATATATGCAACATGCTACATATATGCAACATACTACATACATGCAACATACTATATACATACAACATACTACATACATGCAACATACCACATACATGCAACATACTACATACATGCAACATACTACATACATGCAACATACTACATACATGCAACATACTACATGCATGCAACATACATACGACATACATTCAACATACTACATGCATGCAACATGCATGCAACATACTACATACATGCAACATGCTACATACATGCAACATGCTACATACATGCAACATGCTACATACATGCAACATGCTACATACATGCTACATGCATGCAACATGCTACATACATGCAACATATATATATATATATATATATATATATATATATATATATATATATATATATATATATAACAGGAGGAACAAGAGTAACCAGGTACACTAAGTAAAAATATATTTTATTGAAAGTTCAAAAATACCAAATAACCACAAATTATCACCAAAAACAACCATGAAAAATGATACATCAACAGAAAAAGAGACAAAAAAGCCAGGGGGCCACTAATTGCAACTGCCCGATTGATAATAACCAGTAGTATTAGGGTACCGTCTCACAGTGGCACTTTGGTCGCTACGACGGCACGATCCGTGACGATCCAGCGTCGCTCCATTATTGCTCCAGCGTCGTAGACTGCGGTCACACTTCGCAATGCACGGCGCTGGAGCGATAATTTCATGACGTATTTGCGATGTAGAAGCCATTGGTTACTGTGCGCACATCGTATACAATATCGTGCACACCTTTGTTACACGATGCGATCATGCCGCAACAGCGGGAAACTTGACGACAAAAGAAAGTTTCAAACGATCTGCTACGACGTACGATTCTCAGCGGGGTCCCTGATCGCAGTAGCGTGTCAGACACAGCGAGATCGTAAGTATATCGCTGGAACGTCACGGATCGTGCCGTTGTAGCGACCAAAGTGCCACTGTGAGACAGTACCCTTAGTCTAAAGTGCTTGTGCAATAATATGGAGCATGGTAAGAGAACTCCTCCAACAAGGGATATTCAAGTCACTACATCCAGTCAAAAAATTAAAAAAAACCTTAACCCCTTCCCGACCCATGACGCCACGTAGGCGTCATGAAAACCTGTGCCAATCCGACCCATGACGCCTATGTGGCGTCATGGAATGATCGCGTCCCTGCAGATCGGGTGAAAGGGTTAACTCCAATTTCACCCGATCTGCAGGGACAGGGGGAGTGGTACTTCAGCCCAGGGGGGGTGGCTTCACCCCCCCGTGGCTACGATCGCTCTGATTGGCTGTTGAAAGTGAAACTGCCAATCAGAGCGATTTGTAATATTTCACCTAAAAAACTGGTGAAATATTGCAATCCAGCCATGGCCGATGATGCAATATCATCAGCCATGGCTGGAAACACTAATGTGACCCCCCACCCCACCGATCGCCCCCCCAAGCCACCGATCTGTGGTCGGCTCCCCTCCGTCTTGTGCTCCGCTCCCCCGTCCTCCTGTCCACTCCCCCGTCCTCCTATGGCACCCCCCCGTGCTCCGACGCCCCCCCTGTGCCCCAATCTCCACCCCTTTATACTTACCGAGGCTCCCGGTGTCCATCCGTCTTCTCCATGGGCGCCGCCATGTTCCAAAATGGCAGGCGCATGCGCAGTGCACCCGCCAAATCTGCCGGCCGATTAGTTCCAGGTATAGTTTGATCACTGTGATAAAACCTATCACAGTGATCAAAATAAAAAAAACAGTAAATGACCCCCCCCTTTATCACCCCCATAGGTAGGGACAATAATAAAAAAAAGAAAATATATTTTTTTTCTTTTTCCACTAGGGTTAGGGTTAGAACTAGGGTTAGAACTAGGGGTAGGGTTAGGGGTAGGGTTAGGGCATGTGCACACAGTGCGGATTTGGCTGTGGATCTGCAGCGGATTGGCCGCGGATCTGCAGCGGATTGGCAGCGAATTGGCCGCGGATCCGCAGCGGATTGGCAGCTGCGAATTCGTAGCAGTTTTCCATCAGGTTTACAGTACCATGTACACCTATGGAAAACCAAATCCGCTGTGCCCATGGTGCGGAAAATTCCGTGCAAAAACGCGTTGTATTTTCCGCAGCATGTCAATTCTTTGTGCGGATTCCGCAGCGTTTTACACCTGTTCCTCAATAGGAATCCGCAGGTGAAATCCGCACAAAAAAACACTGGAAATCTGCTGTAAATCCGCAGGTAAAATGCAGTGCCTTTTACCTGCGGATTTTTCAAAAATCGTGCGGAAAAATCTCACACGAATCCGCAACGTGGGCACATACCCTTAGGGTTAGGGTTGGAATTAGAGTTAGGGTTGGAATTAGGGTTAGGGTTGGAAATAGGGTTAAGATTAGGCTTGTGGTTAGGGTTACGGATAGGGTTAGGGGTGTGTTGGGGTTACAGTTGTGGTTAGGGTTGGGATTAGGGTTAGGGTTGGGATTAGGGTTAGGGTTGGGATTAGGGTTACGGGTGTGTTGGGGTTAGGGTTGTGGTTAGGGGTGTGTTGGGGTTAGGGTTGTGATTAGTGTTATGGCTACAGTTGGGATTAGGGTTAGGGGTGTGTTGGGGTTAGTGTTGAAGTTAGAATTGAGGGGTTTCCACTGTTTAGGCACATCAGGGGTCTCCAAACGCAACATGGCGCCACCATTGATTCCAGTCAATCTTGCGTTCAAAAAGTCAAATGGTGCTCCCTCCCTTCCAAGTCCCGATGTGCGCCCAAACAGTGGTTTACCCCCACAAACTGGGCAACAACTGTTGGGGTCTAATTTTTTCCTGTTACCCTTGCAAAAATAAAAAATTACTTGCTAAAACATAATTTTTGAGGAAAGAACAATTATTTTTTATTTTCACGGCTCTGCGTTATAAACTTCTGTGAAGCACTTGTGGGTTGAAAGTGCTCACTACACATCTAGATAAGTTCATTGGGAGGTCTAGTTTCCAAAATGGGGTCACTTGTGGGGTGTTTCTACTGTTTAGGCACATCAGAAGCTCTGCAAATGCAACGTGATGCCCGCAGACCATTTCATCAAAGTCTGCATTTCAAATGTCACTACTTCCCTTCCGAGCCCTGACGTGCGCCCAAACAGTGGTTTACCCCCACATATGGGGTACCAGCATACTCACAACAAACTGGGCAACAAATATTGGGGTCCAATTTCTCCTGTTACCCTTGTGAAAATAAAAAATTGCTTGTTAAAACATCTTTTTTGAGGAAAGAAAAATGATTTTTTATTTTCACGGCTCTGCGTTGTAAACGTCTGTGAAGCACTTGGGGGTTGGACGTGCTCACCACACATCTAGATAAATTCCTTGGGGGGTCTAGTTTCCAAAATGAGGTCACTTGTGGGGGGTTTCTACTGTTTAGGCACATCAGGGGCTCTGCAAATACAACGTGACGCCCGCAGACCATTCCATCAAAGTCTGCATTTCAAATGTCACTACTTCCCTTCCGAGCCCTGACGTGCGCCCAAACAGTGGTTTACCCCCACATATGGGGTACCAGCATACTCACAACAAACTGGGCAACAAATATTGGGGTCCAATTTCTCCTGTTACCCTTGTGAAAATAAAAAATTGCTTGCTAAAACATCTTTTTTGAGGAAAGAAAAATGATTTTTTATTTTCACGGCTCTGCGTTGTAAACTTCTGTGAAGCACTTGGGGGTTGAACGTGCTCACCACACATCTAGATAAGTTCCTTGGGGGGTCTAGTCTCCAAAATGGGGTCACTTGTGGGGGGTTTCTACTGTTTAGGCACATCAGGGGCTCTGCAAATGTAACATGATGCCCGCAGACCATTCCATCAAAGTCTGCATTCCAAAACGTCACTACTTCCCTTCCGAGCCCCGGCATGTGCCCAAACAGTGGTTTACCCCCAGATATCGGGTATCAGCGTACTCAGGAGAAACTGGACAACGACTTTTGGGGTCAAATTTCTCCTGTTACCCTTGGGAAAATTAAAAAATTCTGGGCTAAAAAAATATTTTTGAGGAAAGGAAACACATTTATTATTTTCACGGCTCTGCGTTATAAACTTCTGTGAAGCACTTGGGGGTTCAAAGTGCTCACCTCACATCTAGATAAGTTCCCTTGGGGGTGTAGTTTCCAAAATGGGGTCACTTGTGGGGAGGTCCTACTGTTTAGGCACATCAGGGGCTCTGCAAACGCAACCTGATGCCCACAGAGCATTCCATCAAAGTCTGCATTTCAAAACGTCACTACTTCCCTTCAGAACCCTGACGTGTGCCAAAACAGTGGTTTACCCCCACATGTGGGGTATCAGCGTACTCAGGAGAAATTGGACAACAACTTTTGGCGTCCAATTTCTCCTGTTACCCTTGGGAAAATAAAAAATTGTGGGCTAAAAATCATTTTTGAGAAAAGAAAGATTATTTTTTATTTTCATGGCTCTGCGTTATAAACTTCTGTGAAGCACTTGGGGGTTCAAAGTGCTCACCACACATCTAGATTAGTTCCTTGGGAGGTCTAGTTTCCAAAATGGGGTCACTTGTGGGGGAGCTCCAATGTTTAGGCACACAGGGGCTCTCCAAACGCGACATGGTGTCCGCTAATGATTGGAGCTAATTTTCCATTCAAAAAGCCAAATGACGTGCCTTCCCTTCCGAGCCTTGCCGTGCACACAAACAGTGGTTTACCCCCACATATGAGGTATCGTCGTACTCAGGAGAAATTGCCCAACAAATTTTAGGATCCATTTTATCCTGTTCCCCATGTGAAAATGAAAAAATTGAGGCTAAAAGAAATTTTGTGTGAAAAAAAAAGTACTTTTTCATTTTTACTGATCAATTTGTGAAGCACCTGAGGGTTTAAAGTGCTCACTATGCTTCTAGATAAGTTCCTTGGGGGGTCTAGTTTCCAAAATGGGGTCACTTGTGGGGTAGCTCCAATGTTTAGGCACACAGGGGCTCTCCAAACGTGACATGGTGTTCGCTAGCGATGGAGATAATTTTTCATTCAAAAAGTCAAATGGTGCTCCTTCCCTTCCAAACCTTACCATGTGCCCAAACAGTGGTTTACCCCCACATGTGAGGTATCGGTGTACTCAGGAGAAATTGTCCAACAAATTTTAGGATCCATTTTATCCTGTTGCCCATGTGAAAATGAAAAAATTGAGGCTAAAATAATTTTTTTGTGAAAAAAAAGTACTTTTTCATTTTTACGGATCAATTTGTGAAGCACCTGGGGGCTTAAAGTGCTCACTATGCTTCTAGATAAGTTCCTTGGGGGGGTCTAGTTTCCAAAATGGGGTCACTTGTGGGGGAGCTCCAATGTTTAGGCACATGGGGGCTCTCCAAACACGACATGGTGTCCGCTAAAGATTGGAGCCAATTTTTCATTGAAAAAGTCAAATGGCACTCCTTCCCTTCCGAGCCTTGTTGTGCATCCAAACAGTGGTTCCCCCCCACATATGAGGTATCAGCGTACTCAGGACAAATTGGACAACAACGTTCGTGGTCCAGTTTCTCATTTTACCCTTGGGAAAATAAAAAATTGTTGCTAAAAGATCATTTTTGTGACTAAAAAGTTAAATGTTCATTTTTTACTTCCATGTTGCTTCTGCTGCTGTGAAGAACCTGAAGGGTTAATAAACTTCTTGAATGTGGTTTTGAGCACCGTGAGGGGTGCAGTTTTTAGAATGGTGTCACTTTTGGGTATTTTCAGCCATATAGAACCCTCAAACTGACTTCAAATGTGAGGTGGTCCCTAAAAAAAAATGGTTTTGTAAATTTTGTTGTAAAAATGAGAAATCACTGGTCAAATTTTAACCCTTATAACTTCCTAGCAAAATAAAAATTTGTTTCCAAAATTGTGCTGATGTAAAGTAGACATGTGGGAAATGTTATTTATTAACTATTTTGTGTCACATAACTCTCTGGTTTAACAGAATAAAAATTCAAAATGTAAAAATTGCGAAATTTTCAAAATTTTAGCCAAATTTCCATTTTTTTCACAAATAAACTCAGAAATTATCGACCTAAATTAACCACTAACATGAAGCCCAATATGTCACGAAAAAACAATCTCAGAATCGCTAGGATCCATTGAAGCGTTCCTGACTTATTACCTCATAAAGGGACACTGGTCAGAATTGCAAAAAACGGCAAGGTCATTAAGGCCAAAATAGGCTGGGTCATGAAGGGGTTAAGGAAGGAGAAAACTTACCACGGGCAGAAGCAGGGGAGACCCTAGGCCAGTGTTAGATGACCCCGATGCGTGTTTTGCGTGTTCAATCCACCGCTTTATCAGGGGGAAATACAGAAATATAGCAGCAAGGACCTTTTATGGTCACATGGGGAGTCACATGGTACAATTGAGGCCAATCAGTGCGGTTAGAAGCGGCGCATGCGCAGCGCGTCCCCTAGGTCCTGGAAGGTACATCTCGACGTCATGTGTTACTGCGCGGAGAGGGGAATTGTCCCTGTGCATACGAGCAAGACAAAGAGACGTGTCGATGTACACCAGGGGGCGGAAGTAGCAGTACGCATGCGCACAACCACTGTGCCACCAATGTAGGATCCAAGTAACCATTTCGGTGCCATAATGTTACAATCAGTTGGCATAATTGATCAAAAAAACACATCAATCTTAGACCTATACTATTTAAAAACGTCACACATATATGCCATAAGTGGATACTAAAATTTCCTAATGACACAGTGCATAAATCACATGTTCAGATATCTAGATGTCGCTAGCACCATCAGCCAATTGTAAAGATAAGATGAAAGATACGTCTGTAGTTCCAATGTCTGTGAAAGATCACACAATCAGTTCCGCTGCAGAAATTATAGAAAAAAAAAGATCACAATAAATCATAGAAAAGATGCAAATGATAATAACTCATTTAGACCCCTAGGGGTCAGGATATCTAGAAACTCAATCCATTTCGCTTCAACCTGGGTAAGAATTTTTATATAAACCAAATCCGCTGTGCACATGCTGTGGAAAAAATCACGCAGAAACGCAGCGTTATTTTTTCCGCAGCATGTCAATTCTTTGTGCGGAGCTGCAGCGTTTCTGCACCCATCGACTTGCATTGAGTCGGGCACTTCCGCAGCTAAACCGCAGATGTAAAAAAGATCTGCCGTTTAACTGAGGAGGAAACGCTGCAGTTCGGGAGGGGGGAAGAGTGTGGGCGGAGTGTGGGCGGTGACTGTGTGCGGACAGGGTCTGCAAGCTCTCCGTGCCGGGTCTGCGGGCTGTTGGGGTGGTCTGCGGGCTGTTCAGGTAGTCTGCGGGCTCTCTGTGCCGGCTCTGCGGGTTGTCCAGGTGGTCTGCGGGCTGTCTGGGGGGTCTGTGGCCTGTCCAGGTGTGTGTGGCACTGTGTGTGTGTGTGGCACTGTGTGTGTGTGTGTGTGTGCATGTGTGTGTGCAGGCATCGTCCAATGGGACTACAAGTCCCATCAGGCTATGCCTGCTACAGTGACAGTGATTGACACATTAGTCAATGATGGGACAGTAGTAGTCCCATCATCCGGCTAATGTGTTGAATGTATTAAAAAAACACAAACATATAACATACATACAACATGCATACTACATACATGCAACATACTACATACATGCAACATACATACAGCATACATGCAACATACTACATACATGCAACATACTACATACATGCAACATACTACATACATGCAACATACTACATACATGCAACATACTACATACATGCAACATGCATGCAACATACTGCATGCAGCATGCAACATACTGCATGCAACATACTACATGCATGCAACATACTACATGCATGCAACATACTACATGCATGCAACATACTACATGCATGCAACATTCTACATGCATGCAATATCTAGACATACAGTACATACAACATAGAGTACATGCTCATCATCACTTGTCACTTTGATCCCCGAAGCCAGTATCACCTGTAAAAAATATTAAAATAATAAACAACCCATATTCTCCATGATATGCAGAAATCCAATTAAAACGAGTGTCCCACGACAATCTCCCGTTGAGAGCAGCAGCATCAGCTGATGCGACCGCTCTCCAGGGGCTTCAGGAATACAATGACGGAAGGTATCCTTCCGCACTGTATTCCTCCGCCCCTGTGAGAAACAGTCCCTAGTCTCACTTGTGGCACTGCTGTCTGAGAAAGTTCCCACGCAGCAATGCCATAAAGTGAGACTCTGAACTAAGGTAACCTCAGTGATACACTGCAGGAGCCATTGTCTCCTGTCAGTGTGTCACTGAAGGCCCTATAGAGCAGTGACATCACCTGATGTCACTGTTCTATGAGGGAGATCGTCGTGGGACACTCGTTATTAATTGGACTGCGTCGGACAGGGAGTATACGGTTTATTATTTTTAATTTTTTACAGGCGATCGAGTATGGTAAGTATGGTTAAATTAAGAATAATGAAATACTTTTTTCTGGATGTGTCTTTATTTTTTTTAACTCTTTCACTACTGTAGGATTCACGCCTCTCCAATATTAACCAGGCTTAATGTCACCTTACAATAGCAAAGTGACATTAACCCCTTATTACCCCATATCCCACCGCTACTCGGGAGTGGGAAGAGAGGGGCTAAGTGCCGGAATTGGTGCATCTCACAGATGCGACATTTCTGGGGTGGCTGGGGGCTGGTATTTGTAGCCGGGGGGGCAATATCCATGGCCCCTCTCTAGGCTATAAAATATCAGCCCGCAGCTGTCTGCATAGCCTTTCTGGCTATAAAATATAGGGGGACCCCACGTCATATTTTTTTGAGGTCCCCCTATTTTAATAGCCAGTAAAGGCTACGCAGACAGCTGCGGGCTGATATTCATAGCCTGGGAGGGGACTATGGGTATTACCCCTTCCCAGGCTACAAATATTGGCCCCCGGCCGTCGGCTTTCCCCCTCTGGTGCAGAAAATTGCACGGGAGCCCATGCCATTTTATTCCGTTTTTTTTTTTTTTAAATTAAACGTTCAGTAAGAAACATAGGCCTCGCTATTATATATCTATATATATATATATATATATATATATATATATATATCTATATATATATATACAGTGGGGCATAAAAGTATTTAGTCAGTCAGCAATAGTGCAAGTTCCACCACTTAAAAAGATGAGAGGCGTCTGTAATTTACATCATAGGTAGACCTCAACTATGGGAGACAAACTGAGAAAAAAAAATCCAGAAAATCACATTGTCTGTTTTTTTAACATTTTATTTGCATTTTATGGTGGAAAATAAGTGTTTGGTCAGAAACAAACAATCAAGATTTCTGGCTCTCACAGAGCTGTAACTTCTTCTTTAAGAGTCTCCTCTTTCCTCCACTCATTACCTGTAGTAATGGCACCTGTTTAAACTTGTTATCAGTATAAAAAGACACCTGTGCACACCCTCAAACAGTCTGACTCCAAACTCCACTATGGTGAAGACCAAAGAGCTGTCAAAGGACACCAGAAACAAAATTGTAGCCCTGCACCAGGCTGGGAAGACTGAATCTGCAATAGCCAACCAGCTTGGAGTGAAGAAATCAACAGTGGGAGAAATAATTAGAAAATGGAAGACATACAAGACCACTGATAATCTCCCTCGATCTGGGGCTCCACGCAAAATCCCACCCCGTGGGGTCAGAATGATCACAAGAACGGTGAGCAAAAATCCCAGAACCACGCGGGGGGACCTAGTGAATGAACTGCAGAGAGCTGGGACCAATGTAACAAGGCCTACCATAAGTGACACACTACGCCACCATGGACTCAGATCCTGCAGTGCCAGACGTGTCCCACTGCTTAAGCCAGTACATGTCCGGGCCCGTCTGAAGTTTGCTAGAGAGCACTTGGATGATCCAGAGGAGTTTTGGGAGAATGTCCTATGGTCTGATAAAACCAAACTGGAACTGTTTGGTAGAAACACAACTTGTCGTGTTGGGAGGAAAAAGAATACTGAGTTGCATCCATCAAACACCATACCTGCTGTAAAGCATGGTGGTGGAAACATCATGCTTTGGGGCTGTTTCTCTGCAAAGGGGCCAGGACGACTGATCCGGGAACATGAAAGAATGAATGGGGCCATGTATCGTGAGATTTTGAGTGCAAACCTCCTTCCATCAGCAAGGGCATTGAAGATGAAACGTGGCTGGGTCTTTCAACATGACAATGATCCAAAGCACACCGCCAGGGCAACGAAAGAGTGGCTTCGTAAGAAGCATTTCAAGGTCCTGGAGTGGCCTAGCCAGTCTCCAGATCTCATCCCTATAGAAAACCTTTGGAGGGAGTTGAAAGTCCGTGTTGCCAAGCGAAAAGCCAAAAATATCACTGCTCTAGAGGAGATCTGCATGGAGGAATGGGCCAACATACCAACAACAGTGTGTGGCAACCTTGTGAAGACTTACAGAAAACGTTTGACCTCTGTCATTGCCAACAAAGGATATATTACAAAGTATTGAGATGAAATTTTGTTTCTGACCAAATACTTATTTTCCACCATAAAATTCAAATAAAATGTTAAAAAAACAGACAATGTGATTTTCTGGATTTTTTTTTTCTCAGTTTGTCTCCCATAGTTGAGGTCTACCTATGATGTAAATTACAGACGCCTCTCATCTTTTTAAGTGGTGGAACTTGCACTATTGCTGACTGGCTAAATACTTTTTTGCCCCACTATATATATATATATATATATATATATATATATATATATATATATAAGGCATCATGATTACTCGCTAATCCCGCCCTCTGCACAGTAGCTCCGCCAACCACCACATCACCACACATAATCCCGCTCCCCACCCCATTACCACACACAATCCCGCCCCCCACCCCATTACCACACACAATCCCGCCCCACCACATTACCACACACAATCCCGCCCCACCACATTACCACACATAATCCCGCCCCCCTCCACAATACCACACATAATCCCGCCCCCCACCACATTACCACACATAATCTCGACCCCCACCACATTACCACACATAATCTCGACCCCCACCCCATTACCACACACAATCTCACCCCCACCACATTACCACGCACCAATCCCACCCCCCACCACATTACCACACACAATCCCACCCCCCACCACATTACCACACATAATCCCGCCCCCCACCACATTACCACACATAATCCCACCACATCATCACACATAATCCCGCTCCTACCACATTACCACACATAATCCCGCTCCTACCACATTACCACACATAATCCCGCCCCCACCACATTACCACACATAATCCCGCCCCCACCACATTACCACACATAATCCCGCCCCCCACCACATTACCACACATAATCCCACCCCCACCACATTACCACACATAATCCCACCACATCACCACACATAATCCCGCTCCCACCACATTACCACACATAATCCCGCCCCCCCACAACATTACCACACACAAGCCCACCCCCACCACATTACCACAGATAATCCCGCTCGCCCACCACATCACCACACATAATCCCGCCCCCCCACCACATTACCACACATAATCCCACCCCCCACCACATCACCACACAATCCCACCCCCCACCACATCACCACACATAATCCCACCCCCCACCACATCACCACACATAATCCCGCCCCCCAACACATCACCACATATAATCCTGCCCCCAACACATCACCACACATAATCCCACCCCCCCACCACATCACCACACATAATCCCTCCTAATCCCACCCCCCACCACATTACCACACATAATCCCGCCCCCCACCACATTACCACACATAATCCCGCCCCCACCACATTACCACACATAATCCCACCCCACCACCACATCACCACACATAATCCCACCCCACCACATTACCACACGAGGCTCCGTCCCCACACATTACCCCACGAGGCTCCATCCCCACACATTAACACACGAGACTCCGTCCCTCCACATTACCACACAAAGCTTCGTCCCCACACATTACCACATGAGGCTCCGTCCTCACACATTACCACACGAGGCTCTGTCCCCACACATTACCACACGAGGCTCCATTCCCCCACATTACCACACGATGCTCCGTGCCCCCACATTACCACATGAGGCTTTGTCCCCACACATTACCACACGAGGCTCCGCCCCACACATTACCACACAAGGCTCCGTCCTCACACATTACCACACGAGGCAGCGTCCCCACACATTACCACATGAGGCTCCGTCCCCACACATTACCATACGAGGCTCCGCCCCCCCCACATTACCACACACAGCACTTCCTTTCTATGTAATTCAACCACTTCAGCCAAGGTAAACGTACATTTAATTGCATCCGCATTCTCCCAAACAAAATGAGCCAAGAAGAGTCGCCAGCTCCATCTCACAGGCCGCAGGAAAATCCGGACAACGATGCAGTAGCTGATGGACAACAACAATATCGACTAAATCGTAGGATTGGTTATTAGTATTATTCAGATTTTTTATGATTATTATTGATATTAACTTAATTTTAAGTTAATTTACCACCTGCGTAAGCGCTATTGAATGTCGTCATTATTTACTTTAGTTTAATCACCAGCAGCGTTAATTAGATAGCAATGAGCGTGCCGAGCATTAGCTGGCTGGAAACAGCTAGTCCATAGATAAATCTATATATCTATACTTGGATAACTATGGTATGTATAGATATAACTGTGGATATACAGTTAGGTCCATATATATATTTGGACAGAGGCAACATTTTTCTAATTTTGGTTATAGACATTATCACAATGAATTTTAAACAAAACAATTCAGATGCAGTTGAAGTTCAGACTTTCTACTTTCATTTGAGGGTATCCACATTAAAATTGGATGAATGGTTTAGGAGTTTCAGCTCCGTAACCCCTTCATGACCGTGGGATTTTTCGTTTTTCCGTGTTCGTTTTTCGCTCCCCTCCTTCCCAGAGCCATAACTTTTTTTATTGTTCCGTCAATTTGGCCATGTGAGGGCTTATTTTTTGCGGGACGAGTTGTACTTTTGAACTACATCATTGGTTTTACCATGTCGTGTACTAGAAAACGGGAAAAAAATTCCAAGTGCGGTGAAATTGCA
The DNA here is from genome assembly GCF_051348905.1 of Ranitomeya variabilis. Taxonomy (NCBI): domain Eukaryota; kingdom Metazoa; phylum Chordata; class Amphibia; order Anura; family Dendrobatidae; genus Ranitomeya; species Ranitomeya variabilis. The sequence goes on along the minus strand of NC_135235.1, from coordinate 697,492,340 downwards.
AAAAAAGTGCAATCCCACACTGGTTTTTTGCTTGGCTTTTTTGCTAGGTTCACTAAATGCTAAAACTAACCATTATGATTCTCCAGGTCATTACGAGTTCATAGACACCTAACATGGCTAGGTTATGTTTTACCTAAGTGGTGAAAAAAAATTCCAAACTTTGCTTTAAAAAAAAAAAAAAAAAAATATTGCGCCATTTTCCGATACTCGTAGCGTCTCCATTTTTCAAGATCTGGGGTCTGTTGAGGGCTTATTTTGTGTGTGCCGAGCTGGCGTTTTTAGTGATAGCATTTTGGTGCAGATACGTTCTTTTGATCGCCCGTTATTGCATTTTAATGCAATGTCGCGGCGACCAAAAAAACGTAATTCTGGCATTTCGATTTTTTTTCTCATTACGTCGTTTAGCAATCAGGTTAATGCTTTTTTTTATTGATAGATCGGGCGATTCTGAACGTGGCGATACCAAATATGTGTAGATGTGAAATGATGAATCCGGCCTCCGAATCCGGTTTTTCATGCATTTTTCCATTGAAATCATGCACATTTTCTGTGTTCTCTCTCTCTCTCAAAAAAAAATGGATCAGTTGCATCAGTTTTTCACTATTTGCAACGGATCCGTTTTTTCAAAAATTCGCCAGATCCTGTTTGATGGATAGATGTAGATAGATATATGGATATTTAGGCTACTTTCACACATCAGTTTGTTTCCGTCAGGCAGGATCGGGTGAATTTTTGAAAAATCCGATCCGTTGCAAATAGTGAATAACTGATGCAACTGATCCGTTTGTTTTTTTTAGAGAGAGAGCGAGAGAGAGAATGGAAAATGTGCATGATTTCAATGGAAAAAATGTATGAAAAAACGGATTCGGAGGCCGGATTCATAATTTCACATCTTAGTTTCATACGTTTTTCGCCGGATCCGTCGCTGCGCATTTTTTTTCGCCGGACAGAAAAAACTTTCCTCTGTATGTTTTTTTTCCATCTGCCGGAAACAGTTTCTTTTGATGGATCCGGCAAAAAACGGATGAAACGTGTGGCCATCAAGCGCAATCCAGCGCTAATACAACTCTATGAGAAAAAAAAGGATCTGGCGAAAAAAAAAATGAATCCGTTTTTTTAAAAAAAACTCACCAGATTATGCCTGACGGCAAAAACCTGATGTGTGAAAGTAGCCTAACTATCCATATATCTATCTACATGTATCTATCTCATTCCATCTATCTATCTGTCTGTCTATCTATGTGTGTAATGGAGTTGGACAAATGTAAAAGAGGAGGTTGGACAAGACAGCATCACAAATCTTTTTTTTTGTTCAATAATGCATCTTTATTTGGCTCTCAAAAACGCATAAAAAACCGCACAAATAACGCATCTGCGTTTTCTGCCAAGAGCTGCAGATTTAGTGCAGAAAAATCCGCAGGCAAATCTGCAACGTGTGCACATAGCCTAAGGCTGTTTTACAATGGTTTACTAACTGACTGTGTTGATGGGAAAACTCTTTGCAAATTCAAAACAATGTGGGTTTTTTGTCTTTAGTTATAGCTTCACAGTGTCGATCAGTTTGCATCTGCTCGTCTCCCAATCAGTAAATTTGTAAAAATGTTGGGTCTTGATTTAGGATCCAACCTATTTTGTGATAGATTTGTCCCTGGACTTTAAAAGTTGGCATAAATCCTGCTTCAAGTCCAGCTGTCCTACCAAAGGATGTCATCTAGAAATATGAATTGTATCTCCTAATAATTTGCAGTAAATGCTTAGACTCATGAGTTGTTCCCAACATGTATGAAAAAAGTGGTTCGGGAGGTAGCGTTAAAGATGGCAAACTGACTTTACCATTTGACCTCCACACACCAGGCGATTTAAAGTTAAGCTTCTTTGCTCGACAATGTTTACATATTACGTCCATTTTGCCTATTATAATTTTCAGATGTGACCTATAGTCCTGAATTAAGTCGTAGTGAAACACTTACAAACTCAAGTCAGCCTGCCTACATCATTTTGAGGAACAAAAGGATGATTGTCAGATGTTTCCACATCCCTTGATTCAGCCTGTCTTTATTTTACACTAAATAGTGTGAAATAATAAATCTCCTCAAATGTTTCCCTTATTATCTCCAGTAATTGTATTATTATTCAGGATTTTTATGATGTTACATCGGCTCATCGTCTTCTCATTCAGGTCCCTTCAATATCGGATCCTCTCATTGAAGATCTCTCATACAAAATCATTTTTCTGAATTACCCATCAAAGATGGATATGGACAGAGACAAGATGGTGGAGAGGATATTACACCTCACCCTAGAGATCCTCTTCCAGCTTACTGGAGAGGTGAGAGATTCTGATGACGTCACATTACATCATTCTTATATATGGGAATAACAAATGGGCAGAACTGGAGAGGTGAGGACTCTGGAAATGTCTGTAGTGAGATTTATTAATGTGTCTCTCCATAACCAGGATTACACAGTAGTGAAGAAGACCTCTAGTGAGCGCTGTCAGGACCCTGTGTCTGAGGGATGGGGAAGACCCATGAGCCCAATCACGGGTCCTCCACCTCACCCCCTGGTACATGAGGACATCAATGACCAGAAGATCCTAGAACTCACCTACAAGATGATTGAGCTGCTGACTGGAGAGGTGACACTGCTAGGAATGTTGTTACATTATGCAGTTATGCTATGAAAGGATCTGATCTGGGAAATAATGGTATTATTGTATGTGTCAGGTTCCTATAAGGTGTCAAGATGTCACCATCTATTTTTCCATGGAGGAGTGGGAGTATTTAGAAGGACACAAAAATCTGTACAAGGATGTCATGATGGAGGTTCCCCAGCCCCTCACATCACCAGGTAATAGGACTAAATACACACAGCCTATAATTATTTGTATGTAAAGAATTAATTCAGTTTCAGTTTCCTACAGATCTATCCAGTACAAGGACAACACCAGAGAGATGTCCCCGTCCTCTTCTTCCACAGGACTGTAAACAAGAAGATCCCAATGTTCCTCAGGATCATCAGGTAGATAGAGAGAAGGTGTCAGGAGATCTCTCCTATGATGTGTAGACGGTTGTGAAGGTCTTGTGCTCAGTCTTGTTTTATCCACCAGTATTATATGTTTTACTAGATGGCAGCCCGATTCTAAAGAATTGGGAGTCTAGAATCCATATATACTTTATTTATTCAAATGTAAGAACAATACAATTAATAAATAATAGTAAGAAAGAACAAAAAATGGCTGCACTCACCAGCTCTTGACAATTCTTGTTATTTAAGGTACAGTTACACAGGATCCATGAACATGCTTATGAGGGGAGTGATGAAAGACATCAGACAACAACTTTGCGTGTTGTGGCAAATGCCACAACAACGGTTCTTTGCTTAAGAACAATAATGTAAATAATAAATAATATGTATCAATAACTATGTATATTGGTATGTTCTATGACATTTTAAAATATTTCATTATTATGTGGAAAAGCTCTTAGTACCCATACTGGCGCATACTTGTGTGCCCATCAGGTATTTTCACAGTAAAATTTTCACAGGTGGGGCCCCTCGTCCTCCGATTTGGTGGGCGGGGACTCTCGGCCTCCGATTTGGTGGGCGGGGACCCTCGGCCTCCAATTTGGTGGGCGGGGACCCTCGGCCTCCAATTTGGTGGGCGGGGACCCTCGGCCTCCGCTTTGGTGGGCGGGGCCGGGCCCCTCGGCCTCCGCTTTGGTGGGCGGGGCCGCTCGGCCTTCGATTTGGTGGGCGGGGCTCCTCGGCCTCCGATTTGGTTGGCGGGGCCCCTCGGCCTCCGATTTGGTTGGCGGGGCCCCTCGGCCTCCGATTTGGTTGGCGGGGCCCCTCGACCTCCGATTTGGTGGGCGGGGACTCTCGGCCTCCGATTTGGTGGGCGGGGCCCCTCGGCCTCCGATTTGGTGGGCGGGGTCCCTCTGCCTCCGATTTGGTGTGCGGGGACCCTCGGCCTCCGCTTTGGTGGGCGGGGCCCCTCGGCCTTCGATTTGGTGGGCGGGGCCCCTCGGCCTCCGATTTGGTTGGTGTGGACCCTCGGCCTCCGATTTGGTGGGCGGGGACCCTCGGCCTCCGATTTGGTGGGCGGGGACCCTCGGCCTCCGATTTGGTGGGCGGGGACCCTCGGCCTCCGATGTGGTGGGCGGGGCCCCTCGGCCTCCGATTTGGTGGGCGGGGACCCCCGACCTCCGATTTGGTGGGCGGGGCCCCTCGGCCTCCGATTTGGTGGGCGGGGACCCTTGGCCTCCGATTTGGTGGGCGGGGACCCTCGGCCTCCGATTTGGTAGGCGGGGCCCCTCGGCCTCCGATTTGGTGGGTGGGGACCCTCGGCCTCCGATTTGGTGGGCGGGGACCCTCGGCCTCCGATTTGGTGGGCGGGGACCCTCGGCCTCCGATTTGGTGGGCGGGGACCCTCGGCCTCCGATTTGGTGGGCGGGGACCCTCGGCCTCCGATGTGGTGGTCGGGGCCCCTCGGCCTCCACTTTGGTGGGTGGGGCCGGGCCCCTCGGCCTCCGCTTTGGTGGGCGGGGCCGCTCGGCCTTCGATTTGTTGGGCGGGGCTCCTCGGCCTCCGATTTGGTTGGCGGGGACCCTCGGCCTCCGATTTGGTGGGCGGGGACCGGCCTCCGATTTGGTGGGCGGGAACCCTCGGCCTCCGATTTGGTGGGCGGGGACCCTCGGCCTCCGCTTTGGTGGGCGGGGCCCCTCGGCCTCCGATTTAGTGGGCGGGGTCCCTCTGCCTCCGATTTGGTGGGCGGGGACCCTCGGCCTCCGCTTTGGTTGGCGGGGCCCCACGGCCTCCGATTTGGTTGGCGGGGCCCCTCGACCTCCGATTTGGTGGGCGGGGACTCTCGGCCTCCGATTTGGTGGGCGGGGCCCCTTGGCCTCCGATTTGGTGGGCGGGGTCCCTCTGCCTCCGATTTGGTGTGCGGGGACCCTCGGCCTCCGCTTTGGTGGGCGGGGCCCCTCGGCCTTCGATTTGGTGGGCGGGGCCCCTCGGCCTCCGTTTTGGTTGGTGTGGACCCTCGGCCTCCGATTTGGTGGGCGGGGACCCTTGGCCTCCGATTTGGTGGGCGGGGACCCTCGGCCTCCGATTTGGTGGGCGGGGCCCCTCGGCCTCCGATGTGGTGGGCGGGGCCCCTCGGCCTCCGATTTGGTGGGCGGGGACCCCCGGCCTCCGATTTGGTGGGCGGGGCCCCTCGGCCTCCGATTTGGTGGGCGGGGACCCTTGGCCTCCGATTTGGTGGGCGGGGCCCCTCGGCCTTCGATTTGGTGGGCGGAGCCCCTCGGCCTCCGATTTGGTAGGCGGGGACCCTCGGCCTCTGATTTGGTGGGCGGGGACCCTCGGCCTCCGATTTGGTGGGCAGGGACCCTCGGCCTCCGATTTGGTGGGCGGGGACCCTCGGCCTCCGATTTGGTGGGCGGGGACCCTCGGCCTCCGATGTGGTGGGCGGGGACCCTCGGCCTCCGCTTTGGTGGGCGGGGCCGGGCCCTCGGCCTCCGCTTTGGTGGGCGGGGACCCTCGGCCTTCGATTTGGTGGGCGGGGCTCCTCGGCCTCCGATTTGGTTGGCGGGGCCCCTCGGCCTCCGATTTGGTTGGTGGGGCCCCTCGGCCTCCGATTTGGTTGGCGGGGCCCCTCGGCCTCCGATTTGGTGTGTGCTCTGCCTGGGGCCACTGTGCTCTGCCTGGGGCCCCATATGCTGCCTGGGGCCCCTGTGCTCTGCCTGGGGCCCCATATGCTGCCTGGGGCCCCTGTGCTCTGCCTGGGGCCCCTGTGCTCTGCCTGGGGCCCCATGTTCTGCCTGGGGCCCCTGTGCTCTGCCTGGGGCCACTGTGCTCTGCCTGGGGCCCCATGTTCTGCCTGGGGCCACTGTGCTCTGCCTGGGGCCCCATAAGCTGCCTGGGGCCCCTGTGCTCTGCCTGGGACCACTGTGCTCTGCCTGGGGCCCCATATGCTGCCTGGGGCCACTGTGCTCTGCCTGGGGCCCCATATGCTGCCTGGGGCCACTGTGCTCTGCCTGGGGCCCCATATGCTGCCTGGGGCCCCTGTGCTCTGCCTGGGGCCCCATATGCTGCCTGGGTCCCCTGTGCTCTGCCTTGGGCCCCTGTGCTCTGCCTGGGGCCCCATGTTCTGCCTGGGGCCCCTGTGCTCTGCCTGGGGCCACTGTGCTCTGCCTGGGGCCCCATATGCTGTCTGGGGCCCCTGTGCTCTGCCTGGGGCCCCATATGCTGCCTGGGGCCCCTGTGCTCTGCCTGGGACCCCTGTGCTCTGCCTGGGGCCCCATATGCTGCCTAGGGCCCCTGTGCTCTGCCTGGGGCCCCCATGTTCTGCCTGGGGCCCCATGTTCTGCCTGGGGCCCCTGTGCTCTGCCTGGGGCCACTGTGCTCTGCCTGGGGCCCCATATGCTGCCTGGGGCCCCTGTGCTCTGCCTGGGGCCACTGTGCTCTGCCTGGGGCCCCATATGCTGCCTGGGGCCCCTGTGCTCTGCCTGGGGCCCCATAGGCTGCCTGGGGCCCCTGTGCTCTGCCTGGGTGTAGGACACTGGTGACGTCACTTATCTCCGGACATTAGCTCCGGACATTAGCTCCGGACATTAGCTCCGGACATTAGCTCCGGACATTAGCTCCGGACAAAGCCACGGAAGTTGGCACAAATTGCAGGAAGTAGTATTCTAGGCAATTATATATTAGATACTTGTGTAATGAGAACAGTGGAGATGGAAGGATTAGAGCTGATCATAGAAGTGAATTCTCCATCTGTCTGTGACTTTTACAATATTTGTTTCAGGGTGAAGATCTGAACCATTTTAATACTACAGAGAAATATGTGAGGGATGATGAGCGGTGTAAAGAGGAGATTCCTACATATGACTACCCAGGTGAGTAGTAATGATGAGCAAATTTTTTCGGACAACGATCGTCAGGCATAAATTCGGCACGAATATGGCACCCTTAGATTCGGAAACGCAAGCCAAATTTTATAAAATATTAAAAAATCGGAAACATTCAGTTAAAAAGTGCGGGAAAATATGTGCGTTGCCACAAAAGTATTTTCAGCTCTTTTGCAACCATAATAGTGGAGTTTCATGAGCGTGGGGCACGTGTTTGATGAGGGGAGGGGTTTGCAGAGCTCAGAGGCGCGGCGTGCTTGGAAAAAGTAATTTTTTTCCCCCTAACTTTATGTGTGCACATTGCGACTAGCCAATCAGGGCGCAGGAAACATCCACAATGTCCTGACACAACGACTTGTGTCATTAGCTGCTGAAATCACATGTCCCTCTCCATATAAATAGACATCTTGTTTTAGCACTATTTTGACACTGTAACAGCGCAGAAAGACTTCTCCTCATGCTGGCAGTGTTAGCAGCTAGTTTTTCCCTTCCCCCATGACAGCACACCTGAGAGAGGGGATCCACCCAGTCAGGACAGGAAACCTACTGAAAATAAAATGGCGGTACCTCTCCATCGCTTTAGTTGGGTTTCCTGTCCTGACAGGGACCCTCGTGCTGAACACGGCAGAAGATTTTTTCCTACTTACCCACTCCCGTCCCAGCGTGGAAGAACAGGCAGGGCCTGTGCGCTGGTCCTTGGGTGCTGGATCCGCTGTCCGTGGGTCCTCTTGGCCTTAGTGTCCGAGCGGGCGTCGGTGCAACACAGTCGGGTGTCCAGGTCTCCTCCGTGGCTGCAACGCCGCCCTCTCCCCTCTCCCAGCATCCAGGAGCTCCAGCCGCTTCCAGGTAGCGTGCCTGACATCACACGCAAGTCGTTGATGGGCGGCGGATCCAAGATGGCGGTGCCCATGAAGAAAACGCCGGCTGGCTAAAACGATCCCGGTGGCGTGGCAGAGGGGGGAGGGACAACCATTGGGCACCAAAGGAGGCAGGGAGGGTAGTTCCCTCATAAATGGGGGATGACCACAGAAGACGCACTCATGCCCAGAACTTCACCATGGAAGTGGGGCAGCAGGAGCCACAGCAGCAGCAGGAGCTATCGCAAGATGCCTTGCCGAGCCACCAGCATTCCAGGAAAAGTAGCTGCTCGAGTGCTAGGAGCGGCAGTCATCCTGTCCGGCAAGACTCCTCGACGTCCAGGAGGGACGCTGTACGTGCATCTGACCAGCCACCGAAACCGGTACCCTTGATTGACAGCGGTGGTGGGTGATCTACGTGAATGTCACTCTTATGGTAACAGGGTTCATTTTTCTGCTTGGTTACTAGGGGTCGAGGAAGTCTAGCGATAAAACAAAGAACAGAGTTTGTGGCCTTCGCCAAGACCCGCTTGCAGTTCAGTGGCAGAAGGATCTCTGCTCTAACTGCATCAATAAAACCATACAAGAAAAAAACCCTAGTTTTGCCACTAGCCTTAGGGCCATAATACAGGCGGAAATAAAAGACTCCTTAAAAATAGCCCTTCAAAAAATGAGAAAAAGAAGCCGCAAGGTACCTACGGATTCGGAGGCCTTTCTAGGATAGGAAGGTCGGGAAAGATCCCTGTCTCCCTCTGCCACCTCCTCCTCTCCCCAGTCATCAGAATCCTCCTCGGACAGTGACATAGGGGGTTGACCATGTTTCCCAACTGAAGATGTAGAGAGATCGAGTAAAGCAGTCAGGGATGCAATGGGCCTAAAGGAGGAAAAAACACCTAGGTCATTAGAAGATGTTATGTTCGGGGTTTGGAGGAGAAAAGAAAACGCACGTTCCCTGTCAATGCAAAAATAAAAGCATTGATTGATAAGGAGTGAAGAAAACCTAAGAGGTTGACCACCTTACCATTTTCATCAAAGAGGAGGTACCCCTTTGAGGAGAAAGACTCTGAAACTTGGGACAAAATCCCTAAAATTGATGACGTCATGGCCAGATCTTTAAAAAAAAATCGCCTCTTCCATTAGAATACTCTGGCGTACTAAAAGACCCACTTGACAAAAAAGCAGATAGCTTCTTAAGACACATCTGGGAAGCATTGGCAGGGGGATTAAAACCAGCAATAGCTGGGACTTGTACTGCCCGTGCTCTCATGATCATGATCTGGCTACAGCAGATAGAGGATCAGCTGAGGGATAAAGTACCAAGAGAATACATCCTAGCAAATTTGACCCTAGTACATGGACCAGCAGCTTTTTTGGCAGATTCCTCAGCAGATTCTGCAAGATTAACAGCCAGAGCAGCGGGCTTGTCCAATGCGGCAAGAAGAGCCCTGTTGCTCAAAGGACGTCCTGGGGATTTACCATCCAAACATAAACTGTGTTCCATCCCGTGTGACGGTCAATTCCTTTTTGGGAAAAGATTAGAAGAAATCTTAGAACAAGCAGGGGACAAAAAGAAAAGCTTTCCCAGTTTCTCTAGAGAACCCAAAAGACTTTCTTTTGGAGGAGAAGATTTAATAGAGGTAGTCCCCCAGGTGATAGGAGAAATTGGGACTTTAAAGATAAAAGAGGGTTTGGCTACATGTTCAAAGGGCCCTCTACATCATCAAAAAAATCCCCCAATGACATTAAATTAGAGGATGGGGGAAGGCTCTCTCTCTTCCTCCCCACCTGGGTAAACATCTACCTCAGTACGTGGGTTTGAAGTATAATCAAAGACTGTTTAAAGTTAAAATTCATCCATCCACCCAGGCAAACTTTCTTAGTGACACCCTGAAGAGAGTCCCAGCAGGAACAGTCGGCTCTGGAGACAGAGGTCTTGGGACTTGTTCAGAAACATGTTCTACAGGAAGTCCCGATTCAGGAGGAAGGAAGGGGATTTTGGTCCCCCTTCTTTTTTGATACATAAACCGGATGGTTCCTGGAGAACCATAGTCAAACTGAAGAAGCGAAAATAATTCTCATAGCTCCGTTTTGGCCAAGGAGGCCATGTTTCTCCATTCTAAGGCAGATGTCAATAACAGATCAGTGGATTCTACCAGCGGTTCCGGACCTGCTTACCCAGTGGGCTACTCTCAGGTGAAGGGCTTCGATCTGGCAGCCTGGAATTTGAGAAGGCCAAGGATTCTCACCAGGGTTAGTCTCCACCCTATTGAAAAGTAGAAAACCTATAACATCTAGAATCTACGGTAGAAGACTTCTATCTAAGATATCTTCTTGTATCTTTCTATCTAAGGTAGAAACATGGAAGAAGTTTCTAGACTTCCTAGGCAAACCGTTGGGGGATGTAGCTCCAGTGGGACCCATCCTAGAATTTGTGCAGGCAGGGTTGCAACTTGGGATAGCAACTAGCACCCTTAAGGTTCAAGTTTCAGCCTTGGGGGCCCTATATAACTGCAACCTAGCATGAAATTGTTGGGTTTCACAGTTCATAAAATCTTGTAGTAGGTCTAGGCCGGTCATTATCCCAAAAATCCATCCTTGGGATCTGAATTTAGTCTTAAAAGCTTTAACCAGAGACCCCTTTGAGCCCAGGAGTTGTCACCAAAGTTACTCTTAAAACAGTGCTACTGGTAGCCTAAACATTGGCCAGTAGGGTAGGTGATTACAGGCCCTGTCTATATGCCCTCCTTATACTCAAGCATTCGAAGACAGAATAGTTCTAAGACCAGATCTGGCATATCTCCCCAAGGTAGTCCTTAAATTCCGTAAGAGTCAGGAGATTACTTTACCACCATTCTGTAATAATCCTAGGAATCCTGGGGAACAAAAGTTCCATACGTTACACATAAGGAGGTCCATGTTACAATACATGTCCAAGACCAGGAAGTGGAGGAAAGACTAGACCCTATTCGTAGCCTTTCAGGGTAGCAGACGAGGGAGCGGAGTAGCTAAAAGTACCATTGCCAGATGGATCAGGGAGGCCATTAGTTTATCCTACTCTGCGAGTGGCACTCCGGTTCCTGAAGGCATCAATGCTCATTCCACCAGAGCCGTGGCTATCTCCTGGGCAGAAAAGGCTGAGGTATCAAGTGATCAAATTTGTAATGCCGCTACCTGGTCCTCACCCTCAACTTTTTTCAAACATTACCGGCTAGATCTATCCTCTGCTGACCCAACCTTTGGTAGAAGGGTTCTGCAAGCGGTGGTCCCTCCCTAAGGTTTTTCATTCTACAAAAGTGTCTCAGGTGTGCTGTCAAGGAGGAAAGTGTCATGCTGCAGCAATGCAGGTATGTGCAGACTCCATGAGGGAGAGTGGGTGAGAGGAAAAGAGGTCACATTTGCCGCACCGCAGCCCAGTGCACGCTGCACTGCCCCACCAAGTGGCGACAGAGTGGTCAAAACGAGCCAAGTCAGTAACGGTCGGTAAGCGTATAGTTTAAAGGGGAAAACAGAACTCGTGGTCAAAATACATGTCGAGGGTCAGAACCAGCCAGGAGCAAAGGTACCAGAGACGTGAGACAGAGAACGGAGTCAGAGTAAGCCAAAAGGTCAAAAAGCCAGACAGACGTGTGGTAACAAAGACGGAAAACAGGAGACGAAGTCAGAATTTTAGCCGAGTCACAAACTGAGGGCACACCAGAGTCACACTAGGTCAGGTACAGGAGACAGGTCAGGTACAGGTAAGGGAGGTCAGAGGCAAAAGGAACACTGGGGTTTCACAGTTTAGCATTCCCAGCAAGCCCAAAACTATCACTGACACAAGCTGCCAGCAAGAGCATCAAGAAATAGCCACTCCCAAATCAAAGAGAGGCAGAAATAGTTAACCACACCATGACCGGGCCGGAGTAGGAGAAACAAAGCAAACGCCGACCTGGATCATGACAGTACCCTCCTCTCAAGGTGGGGCCACTGGACCCCCAGGTTTCCCAAGATAGCGGGTGTGAAATGCCCGGACCAATCGATCCACATGGACTGACCGCAACCGCACCGGAACCCAGGACCAGTCCTCAGGACCATAACCCTTCCAATGAATGAGATACTGGAGGGAACGACGGACCATGCGTGAGTCCACAATCCGTTCCACCTCAAATTCATTCTGGCCTTCCCCCGACACAGGTGGTGGAGGAGAAGGATACACCCCTGAGGAAGGACCCAACGGTTTCAAAAGAGCTTCATGGAACATGTTGGGAATCCGGAAAGATGGAGGAAGACGTAATCGAAAGGACACCGGGTTGACCACCTCCATAATCTCGTAAGGGCCAATGAACTTAGGCCCCAACTTAGCTGAAGGAATCTTGAGCTTTATATTCCGGGTAGACAACCATGCCTTATCCCCAACCCAGAATACAGGCTCTACAGATCGTTTTTTGTCACCAAATAACAGAATCATGAAACTCTCAGAGAACCCTGAGACAAAGTTGAACAGGCACAAAGAGCTTACCCACAAGCATAGACAGAGGAGCCAGAGACTGGGCCTCACAAATCTCTCGCTCCAACTCCGAGGAAACCCCAGCCACCACCACACCAGGCTGAAGAATGGAGGAAGGTGGCTCAGGAGGTGACACCAGGTCCAGACTACGAGACAAGACATCAGCCTTAATGTTTTTAGAACCTCTCCGAAAGGTGATAGAGAACTGAAACCGAGAGGGAAAAAAAGTGACCATCTTGCCTGTCTCGGAGTCAGTCTTTTGGCCGACTCAATATAAGCCAGATTCTTATGGTCCGTAATTACAGTGATTTTATGGACAGCCCCCTCCAAAAAATGTCTCCATTCTTCAAAAGCCAATTTAATGGCCAACAATTCTCCATTCCTCACATCATAATTCTTTTCTGAGGGAGAGAATTTCTTAGAGAAGAAAGCACAGGGTCTTAAGTTGGTTAGAGTGGCAGGTCCCTGGGACAACACCGCCCCCACGTCAGAGGCGTCCACCTCTACAATAAATGGTTCCGATGGGTCTGGTTGAATCAAAACAGAGGTGGACATGAAACATTTTTTTAATTCCAAAAAGGCCGCTACAGCAGGAGCCGGCCAATTCTTGACATCAGACCCTTTCTGAGTTAAATCTGTGAGGGGTTTGACAATCTGCAAAAACCCCTTTATACATTTTCGATAATTTGTGAATAATAAGAAACGCTGGAGACCCTTAAGATCTTTAGGTTGCACCGAATCAACAATGGCCTGAACCTTTCTAGGGTCCATACTTAACCCCTCAGCAGACAAGATAAACCCCAGAAAGGATAATTTCTGAACAACAAATAAACATTTCTCGGGTTTAGCAAAAAGACAGTTCTCCCGGAGCCTCTGGAGAACTGCACGAAGATGACCTATGTGATCCTGCCTATCCACTGAGTACACCAGAATATCATTGCGATAGACTACCATAAAGCTCCCAATGAAGTCAGAGAAGACATGATTGATAAAATTCTGGAAAACTGGCACATTAGTCAGACCAAAAGGCATAACCAAATTCTCAAACAGTCCCTCCGAGGTGAGAAAAGCAGTTTTCCACTCATCCCCCTCACTTATACGGATAAGATTGTATGCCCCACAGAGGTCTAATTTAGAGAACCACTTGGCCCCAGACAGATGGTTATACAAATCAGGGATAAGTGGGAGAGGATAAGTGTTCCTCACAGTCATCTTATTTAGCTCTCGGAAATTGAGGCATGGGCGCAGACCACCATCTTTTTTTTTTTAACAAAAAAGAACCCAGCCACCAGAGGGGACACAGAGGGGCGAATGTTCCCTTCACAAAGACTCTCAGAGATGTATTCTTTCATGGCAGATCTCTCAGGACCAGATAGATTGTATAAATGGGCCTTGGGCAATTTAGCATTAGAAACCAGGTCTATAGTACAATCAAATGGGTGGTGTGGTGGTAAAGCCTCAGCCTCTTTTTCTGAGAACACATCCTCAAAGTCTCTCAGGTACTCCGGAATACCCTCGAGACTGATAGATGACACAGACACCGAAATAAGGCAACATTTAGAACAATTAGGTCCCCACTTTACAATATCTTGGGACCCCCAGTCAATAACCGGGTTATGTAGTTGTAACCATGGAAAACCTAACACCAGTCCAGCTGGGAGATTGTCCAGGACAAATCATGACATACGCTCCTGGTGTAAGGCCCCCATCTTGAGGATAAACTCCTCAGAGATTAAATTAACCCCATTCTTTGTGATAGGTGAAGAGTCGATAGCCACAAGTTTAATGGGAGTCTCCAGCCTAACTGTCCCTAACTTACAGGTGGCCACCAGTTTGGAGTCAATAAAATTCATGGAGGACCCGCAGTCCACAAAAGCCGAGGTAGCAAAAACACAGTCCATAACAGCTAGTTCCACTTTCAACAATATCTTTGAAAATGAAGAAAAAGGTACCTGTGAATCTGGGTGACCACCACGACAATCACCCAGACTCGGTCGCTTGAAAGTCGGTGAGCAGGAAGGACAGTCCATTTTCCAATGTCCGGGATCTCCGCAGTAAAAACAGAGTTTGCCAAGTTGCCGATGTCTCCTCTCCTTTTCTTTGAGAGTGATGGCTCCCACTTTCATGGGCTCAACAGGTGGCAAAGACTCTGGCCTACCAGGAAGGAAAGGAGCCTCCCATTGCATGACACCTCTCTCTCGTAACCTCCGATCCATGCGGACAGCCTGAGTCATGGCCTCTTCCAAGGAACTGGGGGAAGGATGGAGAGCCAGAGCATCCTTTAAATGTTCAGACAGTCTCCTCTGGAACAAACACCTGAGAGCCGAGTTGCTCCAGGAAACCTCTGAAGACCACCGCCAGAACTCCGAACAGTACCACTCGGCTGAGAGCTTACCCTGAGAGAGCCCCATAATAGTGTCCTCTGCCAGTCTAACATGATGCGGTTCATCATATATCAGTCCCAGAGCATCAAAGAACATATTCACAGACATTCTTTCAGGGGCAGTCGGAGGTACGGAAAATGCCCACGACTGCGGACCCTCCCGAAGTAAAGATATAACTATCCCCACCCGCTGATTCTCATCCACTGAAGATTATTATTATTATTATTATTATTTATTGTTATAGCGCCATTTATTCCATGGCGCTTTACAAGTGAGGAGGGGTATACATAATAAAAACAAGTACAATAATCTTGAACAATACAAGTCATAACTGGTACAGTAGGAGAGAGGGCCCTGCCCGCGAAGGCTCACAATCTACAAGGAATGGGTGAGAATACAGTAGGTGAGGGTAGAGCTGGTCATGCAGCGGTTTGGTCGATCGGTGGTTACTGCAGGTTGTAGGCTTGTCGGAAGAGGTGAGTCTTCAGGTTCCTTTTGAAGGTTTCGATGGTAGGCGAGAGTCTGATGTGTTGTGGTAGAGGGTTCCAGAGTAGGGGTGATACGCGAGAGAAATCTTGTATACGATTGTGGGAAGAGGAGATAAGAGGGGAGTAGAGAAGGAGATCTTGTGAGGATCGGAGGTTGCGTGTAGGAAAGTACCGGGAGATGAGGTCTAAGATCAGGGTCTAAGGGAAAATAATAGTTTTCAACTCTCCTTGAACGCATGGAATTTTTCCTTCTTACCTGAGAACGTGTCGGGTAATTTAACAGAGGGTTCAGGAGAGTGCAGAGAAACATCATCATCATCTCACCTGACTTACTGACAGGAAGAGGAAACACCCTGGTCTATCTTAACTGTCTCTGCAAGCGCCTTCTGCACCTGCTTCTGAGAGGTAGTAAAGGTCCTATGCTCCATGGATAATGTCGGCATCATCTGTGTCAGGTTAGTTACTTGATCCGCCAAGGTATGCAGTGGATCCATGAACAAAGATAGAGAAAAAAAAAAGTGTGAAATCTCTTTTAAATGTTTCAGGGTCAGTGGTAATGTCACGCTGCAGCAATGCAGGTATGTGCAGACTCCATGAGGGAGAGTGGGTGAGAGAAAAAGAGGTCACACTTGCCGCACCACAGCCCAGTTCACGCTGCACTGTGCCATCAGGTGGCAACAGAGAGTGGTCAAAACAAGCCAAGTCAGTAACGGTTGGTAATCGTATAGTTTAAAGGGGAAAACAGAACTCGTGGTCAAAATAAAAGCCATGGGTCAGGACCAGCCAGGAGCAAAGGTACCAGAGACGTGAGACAGAGAACGGAGTCAGAGTAAGCCTAAAGGTCAAAAAGCCAGACAGACATGTGGTAACAAAGATGGAAAACAGGAGACGAAGTCAGAGTTTTAGCTGAGTCACAAACTGAGGGGATACACACCAGAGTCCTACTAGGTCAGGTACAGGAGACAGGTCAGGTACAGGTAAGGGAGGTCAGAAGCAAAAGGAACACTGGGGTTTCACAGGTTAGCAGTTCCAGCAAGCCCAAAACTATCACTGACACAAGCTGCCAGCAAGAGCACCAAGAAATAGCCACTCCCAAATCAAAGAATGGCAGAAATGGTTAACCCCACCATGACCAGGCCGGAGTAGGAGAAACAAAGCAAACGCCGACCCGGATCATGACAGAAAGGAAAGCACCAAGGTTACTTACCGGTGCCGTTTTTTCCGGAACCCATGACAGCACCCGTATATTTCTCCCCCCCCTCATTATCTCCCCTTCGGTGTGCACTATAGGTTTGGGTGTTTTTAGTTGATCTGATGTGGTGATGGTTTTGCCATGTGTACTGACCAGGGGGGCCTCTCATGCTCTGTAAGCCAACTGAAGCGACGGAGAGGTACCGACCTTTTATTTTCAGTAGGGTTCCTGTCCTGACTGGGCGGATCCCCTCTCTCAGGTGTGCTGTCATGGGTTCCAGAAAAAAACGGCTACCCGTAAGTAACCTTAGTGTTTTATCTAGTTAGCTATTCATTTTTTTTTTACTCAGATAGTTTAGCTAGGTAGTGTCCTGTGATATCTACCTTCCGGCAATATTTTTTTTAACATTGTTTGGTGTTTTTTTATTCCATATTTGGGAGGCAAAATGAGCAAACAGATGAACACCATGCTCTACTGGTTCATCCTGTTAGTTTACAGTTTAATAGAAAACCTGTCATTGTCTTGGTGAATAATTCAGTATTTTTACATAACTTGTTATTTTTACTGACAGTTTAAGTAGAAATGTTCAAAAATAAAAAAATTAAGGATATTTAATTCACAAATAAATATTGGTTTTATTCTTGGCAGATGACTGTACCAGAAGACCAGAGGGACTTCTGACATCTTCAATTTTTAAATCAGATGATCTTGACATCCCACAGGATACAATTGAAGCGAATACCATTACTCTAGATATATCATCATCCCTTCACAGTACAGATCTATCATCTGATCCCTTGAAACAGGTCCTGTCTTCTGATTCATTACCGACTACTAAGGAAAATCAAAATCACAAAATAAGAATTGAAAAACAAACTGCTCCTAAAGCAAAGAAGCCATTTTCAGTTTCAGAATGTGGAAATAGTTTTTCCGTCGAAACGTCTTTTCTTAAACATCAAAAAATTCACACAGCAAAAAATTGCTTTTCTTGTTGCAAGTGTGGGAAATGGTTTAACCAGAAAGCAAATTTTGATAGCCACCAGAGAACCCATACAAGGGAGAAGTCTTTTTCATGTTCAGAATGTGGGAAATGTTTTAATTCAAAAACTGTCTTTGATAGGCACGTGAGAACCCACACAGGGGAGAAGCCTTTTTCATGTTCAGAATGTAGGAAATGTTTTAATTCAAAAACTGTCCTTGATAGGCACGTGAGAACCCACACAGGGGAGAAGCCTTTTTCATGTTCAGAATGTAGGAAATGTTTTAACAGGAAAGCGAATCTTGATAGCCACAGGAAAACTCACACAGGGGAGAAGCCTTTTTCATGTTCAGAATGTAGGAAATGTTTTAACAGGAAAGCGCAACTTGATAGCCACAGGAGAACTCACACAGGGGAGAAGCCTTTTTCTTGTTCAGAATGTGGGAAATATTTTCGAGATAAATCAACTCTTTTTAAACATCAGAGAACTCACACAGGGGAGAAGCCTTTTTTATGTTCAGAATGTGGGAAATGTTTTACCAGGAAAGCGCAACTTGATAGCCACAGGAGAACTCACACACAGGAGTAGCCTTTTTTATGTTCAGAATGTGGGAAATGTTTTAGCCATAAGGTGGACCTTGATAGGCCCATGGGATACCACACAGAGTAGAAGCCTTTTTCATGTTCAGATTGTGGGAAATGTTTTAGATATAAATCAGCTCTTTTTACACCTCAAAGAACTCACGCAGGAGAGAAGCCTGGACATGAAATTACTTGTTTTAAAAGGTAACTTCAAATCTCAGAGACAAAAGAGTGTGGGGGTTTAAATTTATGACAACCTTTGACACACTTGGCACAGGAAGGAATGTGTCACAGGGATTTGTCTTTTCACATCAATTAAGGAATTTGCTCCTCATACCTTGTGGAGGCATCACAACACAGAATCAGACCCCAATCAGAGGACAATAAAACTTTCACACTCCTTATCTATGAACTGGTCCAATATTTATGGACACAACTGTTTATCCCTCTTCCATAATAATAGCTCTGCTTCACGTTAGTTGTCTTATCTATTGCATTATTTCTGTACCCTGTTGTGTATAAATGTGACTCTTCAGACTTTGTATTATTCTATACCTCACGAAGAGACTCGATTAGTCTTGAAAGCTTGCAATTTGTAACTATATTTTCATTTAGCCATTAAAAGGCGTCAACCACTGAGGACTCTCAGTTCTAAATATTTTTCTATCTACTGGCTAACACTGTACAAAGATCTTTCCTGTATCTCAATAAGTGAAGATAAATCAGATGAAATAGACATAGAACTGTAAATATAATCTATGATAGTATGAAAACACAGAGACCCCTGTAGTCTCTGTACTTGATGTAAAACTTGCATCCTTTTTGACACCCCTGCCTTATGCAGGAATGATAGGATGAGACTGCAGATATTGTGGCAAACAAAATCTCTGTGGGGTTTATTACTGTGTCTTTTGGGTCCCCATGCCATGGATGCCTAAGTTGCCTCTGGTCCCCATGAAGATGATGAGTCATGTACTCTTTCTACCTTCTGGGATAGAAAGTAACCTGCTGTTACATGATTATCCACAGGTATAGCCAAGAGCATAACAATGGCCCTGGCCCCTCGGTGAGCTTATCTCTCGTTAACCAGCTCCCGGACCCCTAACAGAATGTGTCTCCAGGGTGCTGAGGAGACATATTGGGCCACATGGGATGATCTAGTCTCTGTCATTTTATAGTGTCCCCTTACTATTGCTGCAGTGTTTCATGAATGGTTTTAGACCTTTGGTCCAGACCGCAGTATGTACTAGTCGTCCGAAGTGGTGTAATATGCAATGGGTTCTTCTGATGGAAATAGCCCAGGGTGCTGAACTAGAAAGCATGTTAAAAAAAAAAAAGAATTAATTAGGACCCGTGCAGCCCAGAAAGGAAAGTGGGAGAGGCGGAAGTAACTAGCAAGGAAGAAATAGACTGCAGGAAAGTTAAATGTTGGTATTGTGGGCAAAAAGGAAATTTTTCTTCCAAATGTTCTACAAAATCAATAGCTACAATCCTGAACCCTCCATAGGAAACTGGTCTTCCAGATGTCTCTCTGTGCTCCGTTGTCACCCTCCAGGGACCCTCACTCACTGTCCACATTTTCTCAGGGAGAGACAAACTGTTTCATTAGTGATAAACACTGGAACAGCCCGTACAGTATTAATGCAAGACCACATCTCAGAGGACATACTGTACTGTCCCCCCCGAATAAGTAACTTGTGGAGGGATAGAGGGGCTGTGTAGTAAGTTATTATAAATGGTTTCGACACTCGAGACTGTGCCCGTCGCTGATTGGTCGAGGCAACCTTTATGACATCATCGTCGCCATGGCAACCATTAGGACATCTACGTCGATACTGTGCCCTTCGCTGATTGGTCGAGGCCTGGCGGCCTCGACCAATCAGAGACGCGGGATTTCCATTATGACATCATCGTCGCCATGCTATGCCCGTCTCTGATTGGTCGAGGCCTGGCGGCCTCGACCAATCAGAGACGCGGGATTTCCAGGACAGACAGACAGACAGACAGAAAGACAGACAGACAGACAGACAGACGGAAAAACCCTTAGACAATTATGTGTATAGATACATATATACATATACTGTATATATCTCAAGTCCTCAGACAGTTCTTTGGTCTTGTTTCTTTTCTCCGTGCTTAATGTGGTACACACAAGGACACAGGACAGAGGTTGAGTCAACTTTAATCCATATTAACTGGCTGCATGTGTGATTTAGTTATTGCCAACACCTGTTAGGTGCCACAGGTAAGTTACAGGTGCTGTTAATTACACAAATTAGAGACGCATCACATGATTTTCGAACAGTGCCAATACTTTTGTCCACCTCCTTTTTTATGGTTGGTCTGGAATTATATCCAGTTTGGCTTTAGGACAATTCTTTTTGTGTTTTTTTCATTTAAGACAAATTAAATGAAGATAATAATAACAAAGAATTTGTGTTTGCAATCATTTTCAGGAAGAAACTGAGTATTATCTGACAGAATTGCAGATGTGTCAATACTTTTGGCCACCACTGTAAATGTTTGCAAAATTGAATAAGTTTGGTAAGAATAGGAAAGTAGTTGAGAGTGTCAGATACTTGCCAGAATGGGTGTTATCAGGAACCAGGACACAGGAATGTAACAAGTATATGGTGGGACAGGGCTTACCAAATCCCCAGATGTGGCTGCCAAGTTTGGTCTCTCAAGGTATGATGCAAAGGAAAAGAAAGTTGCTGCAGCAGTTGGATGGTCTGTGTTCAGGCACTTCAAAGTTTGCAGGAGGACATTGATAACTTGTGTTTAGTGCTGCATACAGCTATAGAGCAAAGTATTAGCTTGCAATGAGCCTTGAGAGACCAAATGAAACAGCATAACAATATGCAAAGGAATTTTGAAGCATATGTTGTAAAAAATTTGAATATGCGTAGACGCAGGAGAAGGCAGCAGCCTGTGTCAGACTCCTTTACAAGACGGGTCAGGACCATGATCACCTGTGAACAATGGTCAGACTTGCCAGAATGGGACAGTTCTGACAGTGAGATATATAAGGTAGAAATGCATGCAAGCCGTATTGTAATAACAAAAACTAGGAGAAGTCACACAGCGTAGTGGAGATAGGAAGGATGCAGGAAATGCAGCTACTGGAGCAGAATCCGCAATGACAGTAGAGACTAGGGGGTACACAGCAGGAGTGCTAACAGAACTGGGTACCAGGTACAGGCAGCAAGCAGGAAAACATTTGTTAGCATGGATTGTCAGATTATGGGATCATGGGGCAGATACTATAATTTTGAACAATGGAGAAGCTATAGGATTATGTAGTATTTGTATTGATCCTATGGTATGTCTAAAAATGAGACGTGCAAGGTACACTGCAGAAAACTTCTTTGTTGCAGTTGGTGAGAGATTCTGTGGCAAAAGTGTATGATTCTCCTATTGAATTAATACCACAAACTCGATGGGAGTCTCTTGTAGACGGAGTTCAGAGATTGAAAGAAATCGCATGCATAGGTGGTACAACTCGCAATCCTTTGCCAGATTTGAATTATCATTTTGCTGTTGTAGAGGATTGGAAGGGACCAGATGCTGCAATGTTGACAGTAATGATGAAGGTTAAATTGAAGAAAAAATTCAAAGTGCCCCAGCTGCTTACAAATCCCCATTATTCACTATATTCAGTGCGCTTATGGGAAATTCCACTACTGTCTATACAGCATGCAATTTAATTTCTCAGTTATCTGCTTTAGAGAAAGCAAAAGTGTCAAAAACTAGCACAGTAGAGAGAGTAGATCAAGAAAGGAGAAAAGAGGATGATACCCAAATTAGATCAGGAAGGAGTTGTGTGGTGACTTGATAGCTAGTGGGGTTCCATTCCAGGAGATAGATGGGATCTCTACTAGTGAAATGTTGAGGAGATGGCAAGATCTGAGGAGGAAAAGGAAATTCCAAATCGCCAGGCCCAGGAGGGTGGTGACAAATGAGATAGGGGGTTAGAAAGATAGAGGTGGTGAAGCAGGTACAAGAATGCAGTAATGGTTGGAGGCAGAGCAAGGGTTAACAGAGGGATTTAATATAACAGCTTTACTCCACGCAGGGAGGGAGTATATGGTAAATAGGATAGTGAAACTGAGTATGATAGACTTAGGGGCAACAGGTGTGTAGTTAGGTAGGGGGGAGTTCAAAGGAATCAGACTTATCACTCCGACGTTGATGAGGAGCAGTCTCTGAGATGATGACGGTAGCTTCCTGGCCTGGACGCTTGAAGATACCGGTGTCGTCCTGATGCAGAAGGGGTCTTCGATCCCGGCATTGTCGGTGGTCCTGGGATGTCCGGTCACAGGTATCTGACTGCAGCCTGGTCGTCACGTCAGGGAGTATGCCCACTGCGGTCCAGTCGTAAGGAGGGATCACTCGCGCTCAGTGATGTCATGGGAGTCAGCACTGTCAGCGATCTCTGGAAGTGTCTCCGCCTGAAGTCTCCGGTAAGCTTCCGTAGACCACTCTTGCTTGGGCCTACCTTTTCCTGACTGTACAGCGCAGGAGAGCTCGGATTCAGCCCCTGCGCACTACAGCATCCTGCCACTACTAACCTTTTTCCCGTGCATTGTTACCATTTTATGCTCTCCACGCCCCCTGGTCTCAAGTTCATAGGTCTGTCCGAGGAACTAAACTCTCCCTCCTGCAATTCGAGTGACAGCACCAGTAGTTCTGGACTCGTCCCAGACAAGGCACACCGAGGCCGGCTCTCCTCCTTACATTTTCCTTTCCTTTGTGCTCACCATTCCACAAGGGCGAGATTTCTTGCAGTAGGCGTTTGAATTCTCCTATTCCTTTCACAATTTGTTGCCAGATGAAGTGTTCCTGATCAAAATGGTTAGGAGGTTTTCCTACGGTTGAGAGTTCAGAAAGACATAAACTGGGACTCTGTCAGGTCCTGGGAGATGGTTGCATTTGATTGGACTTACAAGGCTGGGGACACACCCAATTCAGGTAGAACAGTCATTTCTGGAATTACAGGAGCCTCTGATGTCTCAGATGTCCGTTCTTCTCTCTCTCCCACTGGCAATTGTTCAGCATATTCCTCTTTCTCAACCTGAATTAATGGAGGTCTTTTGGCAGGAGAAACCTCTTCTTCCTCTTTTACAATTGGATCGTTGGATACACACGGCTGGAGCATGTTACGATGCACCACACGAAAAGGGGCACCTTCTTCGGGTCGAATTTTGTAGACTGGCCCTCCAGGGTGGACCTGACATATGACCCGGAGTGGTGTTTCTTCCCACCGATAGCCGAGCTTGTTTTGCAGACGCTTGTCTGTCACCAGCACCTGATCTCTGGCCTGTAGAGCTGTCCCTCGCAGTGGAGCCACTGCAACATGCTCCAACTCTTGAAACCTAGTCCATACCAGGCATTGCAGAGTGTGTAACCGATGCCGATGTTCTCGTACCCAGTTGGACACCCCCGTCCATGGGTTGTCCTCCTCTGGGTCCAGTTCCAGCTCGGTAATCTCTTTGCCGGGCCTGCAGATAAGTAGGGAGTAAGTAAGGTGTGTGTCCCGTAGTGTTATATACCTGTAGGGGACAGGGACCTGGTGAGCTGTGCAGACGGGTGGAACCATTGTTGCCGGGAGTCGGGGTTCCGGGGGACGGACTTGAGGGGCGCATGGGAAGCCAGGCTCATGTGACAGGAGGCAGAGTGACGCAGGGAGAGGAGAGGATAAAAAGCAAAACGCGCGAAAGCAGGGACAGAGAAGCGCGGGAAATCTCTGAGGAGAGGAAACTGCAGCGCAGTTGTCGTGTGTGTGCAGGCTGCAGTGAGACTTGCTGGAAGCAGGGGGAAAACGTGCAACAGACACTGCGGGCAATCACCAGAGCCCCCAAAAAGAGGCGCATTCGTCGTCAGCGACCCCCCAGGCAGAGGGGTAGTGCTGATCAGCTCAGGGACAGTATTACCGCGCTCCCCGGGAGCATCTTGCCACACAGTGCTCCGGACCCTCCCGGGTTTTTCTTAGCTGTGACTGATACTGATAATTCTGCTAACTCTTCTCAAAAAGACTCTTCTCTGGACGTGGAAACGGTTACCCCGGATCAACGTCCGCCTGCGGGAGGTAACGCAGCACCGAAAAAGACATTCTGGACTCGAATCTACTCCTGGGCTCGACGTCGGAGGACACCGCCTTCCCTCACCACTAGGAAAAGTCGCTGACGGAGCCTCCCCACCGGGACTACATCGCTGAAACAGCACCGATAAGTGAACGTTGTTGACTTTACCTTAGTAGGGGAGGTACTAGTGAGGCGCTGCCGCGTTCTACGGGTATAGCTCAGGCCTCCTATATAGTAGTTAGGATTTACTGTGATATTGTAGACTTGTACTCAAGTTCCCTGCGTGGAAAACCGTTGTTATCTTTTTGGTTGGAAGTTAAAAGAAAAGTTAAAAACACTGTTTGCTTTCTGGCTCCCATTTGTCCCTGCATCCTTCTTTACCTGCGGTCTCTACATTTGGCGTAGTCGGCAGGATGCAGGATCCAAAGAGGGAGCCAGAAGATACGGAGAATGGGGCTGGTCCGAGAGCGTCTCTCTCATTGGGGGCCATGTTGAATAACCTGCCCAAGTTTAATGGGAGCAACATGTTGTTGTGGAGTTGGACTGAAAAGATGCGGGGGTTGCTGAGGATGCATCCTATGACCCCGGCCCTGGAAGCAGAGGTGGCCATTATGGCCTTAGACGGAGAGGCCCAAGATTCAGTGATGTTGAGACCCCCCACAGAGCGGAATACTTTTACCGGGGTGTTAAATGTGTTAGAGGGGACGCACGGGGATCCCACCGACGTGGGAGAGCTGCGGGCCCGGTTGTTTGGACGGCGACAAAAAGAGGGCGAGACTGTCACTCAGTACATGAATGCTCTGCAAGAGCTAAACATTGCAATCGTGCGGAAAGATGGTATGGGGATGGGACATGTTGACGTGACCCTGCGCGACCAACTGGTGACGGGACTGCGAGATGAGTTGACCAAACAGGCTCTACGTGAACGAGTGCGGGTCGACCCGCGCCTGACTTTCTCCGACATAGGCAATGAGGCCCGCACCCGGGAGCAAGAGAGGGGGGTGACGGTCCTGACAGGAGAGACTCGGGTTATCCAGACCGCTGCACCAGGAGGGGGTGAGCCGTCGTGGGTTCAGGAGATGCGGCAGGAGCTCAAACAAATCAGAGACGAACTGGCTGAAGTTAAAAAGAATGCGCGAAGCCCAAGGGAGCTACCCCGGGGGACAGGGTCTGGGAGTCCAGCTCGTGGCGCTCGTCCAGGATATTATCCGGTCCCCGGTGCTTGCTATGGTTGCGGGGAGGCAGGACATTTCGCACGGGAGTGCCCCCGGAGAGGGAGGGCCTCGTCCCGTCAGGCGTTAAACTAGAGGGCTCCGAGCTAAGGGGACGACGCTCGGAGCCAGAGTCCCTGCGGATGGGTGGTGAAAGTCCCGGAAATTTGGTTGCCAGCTGCCCCCTGGTTTGGGCAGAGTTTGAAGGGCGGGCTGTCCGTTGTCTGGTGGACACCGGGTCCCAAGTCACGACTATGCCCGTGGCTTATTTTAGAAAACACTTTCCTTTGACAGTCAGACCCCAATGGGGTCCCGTAATTCGGTTACAGGCCGCCAATCAGCTGCCCATCCCAGTGGAAGGGGTCACCTGGATGCAAATATCTTTATGTGGGAAGGACCTGGGCCGCCGGGGGGTTGTGTTAACACGGGGAGATCCCGGCCCACAACATACTGTGACCTTGGGGATGAACGTATTGAAAGATTTTGGCAGTTTTCTGTTAGGGGAGACTACGCAAGAGACACTCAATCAGTGGGGGACCAGTACACCTCAGGGCTCCGTGTTCAGACAGTTAGTGAGGGAAGTCCGGGTACAAGAGACCTGTCAGGAGGGAGACATACTAGGGAGAGTAATTACTTCCCCGACAGCGAAGGTGACGTTCCCCCCAGGACAGACTGTTATATCCCTGCCCATACGAGCTCGCATCCCTCTAGAAGGAGTACAAGTACAGATTGAGCCCACCTTTACATCCCCTTTGCCCACAGGACTGCTGGTGGCCCGATCCCTGGCTACTGTTAAAAATGGGGCCGTACCAGTGCGATGTGTGAATGTGGACGAACACGATGTCGTGCTACGGGCCCGAAGTGAGATGGCCAAAGTGTTACGACCTTTAGAAGTGATGCCCCCTCCAGATACTTTGCAGTTAACGGTGGATTCCCCTGATCCCTGGATGGTCAGTGTCCGGTCTACGCAGGATCCTGAGCCAATAGCGTTTCGAAAGGGTCAAACTATTCTGGAGCACATGCGGACGGAATTGTCGGGCCTGGATCCATCACAGATCTCACAAGTGCAGCGACTCCTTGGACATTATGCTAAAGTGTTTGCACAACATGAAGATGATTTTGGCTGTACCACGGCCATCGAACATGGAATTCCGACCGGAGATACAGTGCCCATCAGGGAGCGGTACAGACAGATTCCCCCGCAGATGTACCAGGAAGTAAAGACGTTGTTAGGCCAGATGCTACAAAAGGGAGTGATTCGCGAGAGTCAGAGCCCGTGGGCTGCCCCGATCGTGCTGGTGCGGAAAAAGGACGGCACGCTCCGGTTCTGTGTGGACTATCGTAAGCTAAATGCATGCACCGTCCGAGACTCTTATCCACTTCCCCGTATCGAGGAGTCTCTCTCCGTGCTGGGTCGGGCCAAATATTTTTCCACCTTAGACCTAGCCAGCGGATACTGGCAGGTCCCGATGACAGAAGCAGATCGTCCTAAGACAGCGTTTATCCTTCCCATGGGACTATTCGAGTTCAATCGGATGCCGTTTGGGCTGGCTAACGCTCCAGGTACCTTCCAACGATTAATGGAGCGGTGTCTGGGGGATTTGAACTTCGAGGCCACTCTCATTTATCTGGATGACATCATCATCTATGCTCCAACATTCGAGGAACATCTGTGCCGACTGGAGCAGGTACTAGACCGGTTGCTGAAATACGGGCTTAAGGTGAAGCCCCAGAAGTGTCACTTGTTCCGGGAACAGATCGAGTACCTGGGGCATGTGGTGTCCGCCGAAGGAGTCCGGCCATCGCAGGAGAAGATTGCCGCAATCCAGGAGTGGCCCACACCGGAGACCGCCAAGGATGTACGGGCGTTCTTGGGCCTCGCTGGGTACTACCGGCGCTTCGTGAAGAACTTTGCTCACCGTTCTCACAATCTACAAGTCCTGCTGAAAGGAAGCTCCCCCAAGGAACGGGGAAAGAAGATACAATGGCAGGAGCCACAAGAAGCAGCGTTCCGGGACTTGAAGACAGCTCTCATGGAGCCGCCGGTGTTGGCTTATGCGGACTTTTCGCAACCGTTCATCCTACACACCGACGGCAGCTCTCAGGGATTGGGGGCTGTGTTGTCTCAGGTTCAGGATGGGCGGGAGAGAGTGATCGCCTATGTGAATCCCCTACGCCATCGGGGGAGCTGCTCGGACGGCTGTGAGCCGGGAACAGACCGGGAACGGAACGACTACAGGACTGTTGGTTCAGAGTCGGGACGAATGGATACGGCTGCAACAGGAAGACCAGGAACTAGCTCCATTGCGACAGTGGATAACGAATGGTCTATTGCCCGTGAGAACCCCTGGACAAACTCTCCCGTCAGATCTGAACCTTCTTCTGCGGCAGTGGGAACGCCTAACTCTTCAGGACGGGCTCTTATGCCACTTAAGGCTACGTTCACATTTGCGTTGTGCGCCGCAGCGTCGGCGCCGCAACGCACAACGCAAATAAAAACGCAGCAAAACGCATGCACAACGCTGCGTTTTGCGCCGCATGCGTCGTTTTTTTCATTGAATTTGGACGCAGCAAAAATGCAACTTGCTGCGTCCTCTGCGCCCGGACGCGGGCGCCGCAGCGACGCATGCGGCGCAAAACGCAAGTGCGCCGCATGTCCATGCGCCCCCATGTTAAATATAGGGGCGCATGACGCATGCGGCGCCGCTGCGGCGCCCGACGCTGCGGCGAGGACCGCAAATGTGAACGTAGCCTAACCATGGCCCAGGCAGATTCCGAGCCGACCTGGCAGATGGTCTTACCAGGGCCCGTGGTGGCCGCAGTTGCTAAAGAAGCTCATGAGTCCGGGGCACACTTCGGAGTGAAGAGGACGTTTAAGTGGCTGCAAACTCGGTTCTATCATCCTCGGCTGCTTGCGGAAGTACAAACTGCCTGTAGACAATGTCGACAATGTGAGCTAACCAAGTCACCAGAGGAAAGGGCGCCTGTGCAGAGCATCACGACGTCTGCCCCTTTTGAAGTATTAATGATAGACTACATTACCATTGGAGCAGCGCATCAAGGCTACGAACACTGCCTCGTTATGGTAGATCATTTTTCAAAATTCGCGGTAGTCACCCCTACCCGTGATCAGACAGCTGAGTCGGCGGCGAGCGCTATCTGTAAGAACTTTATTCAAGTTTACGGCTGTCCGAGGCGAATACATTCGGATCAAGGCGCCTGTTTCTTGGGCAAAGTCATGGAAGAGCTGCATCGCCTCTACGGCATTGATAAGTCGCGCACCACACCGTATCATCCCCAGGGAAATGGGGCTTGTGAGCGGTTTAACCGGACTTTGCTTCAAATGCTGCATGCGTTAGAACAAGATCAGAAGGCCCGCTGGCCGGAGTATGTGTCTGACCTAGTGTGGGTCTACAACAATAGAGTTCATCAAGTCACAGGACGCACCCCGTATGAAGTGGTCTTTGGGCGCCCAGGAAAAGGCATGACAGATCTGGAACTGTCTTCGGAGGAAGAAGGCCCTCGAACAGGGATGGCTTCGTGGGTGCGTGATCATCGGCATCGGCTGCAGACCTTACACCGACTGGTACACACTCGAATTCGGGAAGTGGAGCATCGGAGCACCCCTACAGCAAAACCCCCAGAGTTCCGGCCAGGTGATCGAGTACTCGTTCGAGAGCAAAGACCGCAAAACAAGTTAGACCATCGTTGGGAAAAAACACCCTATCGGGTGCTTCGCCGTATAGACCCGCATGGACCTGTATATGAAGTGCAGCCTGAGGCCCTCGGAAGTACAGGTACTCGCATTCTTCATCGCAACATGCTCCGGTTGTGTCGCTCTGTTGACTCGGACACCCCGGAATTCGCAATCAGGGAAGAGCCACCTACGACTGAGTCCCCCAACAACCATTGGTGGGATGAAGAAGATGATGAAGAAGAAGAACGGCGTCAAAATACTCTCCCTATCTCGACTACTACACTACCCCTGACCAGTCACCCTTCCGCTGACGACATTCCCCCAACACCCCCTACACAAGGACCCGAGCCACGACGTTCTGAACGTTCTACTGCCGGTAGACCCCCAACTCGCTACAGTCCTGACTTACACACTAGACAGACCCAAGTGTGGAACAACCCGTCAGATGGGCGACCCGTCAGTGCGAAGGCCTCGCCCGGGGACTGGCGAGCATACAGGGTGGGGGAATGTAGGGGACAGGGACCTGGTGAGCTGTGCAGACGGGTGGAACCATTGTTGCCGGGAGTCGGGGTTCCGGGGGACGGACTTGAGGGGCGCATGGGAAGCCAGGCTCATGTGACAGGAGGCAGAGTGACGCAGGGAGAGGAGAGGATAAAAAGCAAAACGCGCGAAAGCAGGGACAGAGAAGCGCGGGAAATCTCTGAGGAGAGGAAACTGCAGCGCAGTTGTCGTGTGTGTGCAGGCTGCAGTGAGACTTGCTGGAAGCAGGGGGAAAACGTGCAACAGACACTGCGGGCAATCACCAGAGCCCCCAAAAAGAGGCGCATTCGTCGTCAGCGACCCCCCAGGCAGAGGGGTAGTGCTGATCAGCTCAGGGACAGTATTACCGCGCTCCCCGGGAGCATCTTGCCACACAGTGCTCCGGACCCTCCCGGGTTTTTCTTAGCTGTGACTGATACTGATAATTCTGCTAACTCTTCTCAAAAAGACTCTTCTCTGGACGTGGAAACGGTTACCCCGGATCAACGTCCGCCTGCGGGAGGTAACGCAGCACCGAAAAAGACATTCTGGACTCGAATCTACTCCTGGGCTCGACGTCGGAGGACACCGCCTTCCCTCACCACTAGGAAAAGTCGCTGACGGAGCCTCACCACCGGGACTACATCGCTGAAACAGCACCGATAAGTGAACGTTGTTGACTTTACCTTAGTAGGGGAGGTACTAGTGAGGCGCTGCCGCGTTCTACGGGTATAGCTCAGGCCTCCTATATAGTAGTTAGGATTTACTGTGATATTGTAGACTTGTACTCAAGTTCCCTGCGTGGAAAACCGTTGTTATCTTTTTGGTTGGAAGTTAAAAGAAAAGTTAAAAACACTGTTTGCTTTCTGGCTCCCATTTGTCCCTGCATCCTTCTTTACCTGCGGTCTCTACATACCCACACCAGCTCTGGCACAAATTCCGACCTGCGGGCCATAAGATCCTCCTCCATGGTCCTTAACACTTGAATGAGGGTGCGGTTGAAACTTTCCCAAGCTCCGATGCCCTGAGGGTGGTAAGGGGTTGTCCGCGACTTCTGAATCTGGTATAAATGCTACAGCTCTTCCATCACTTTCCCCAGAAAGCAGGCTCCCTGATCTAAATGTATCCTCTTCAGGCAACCATATACTTGGATGAAATTTTTACAGATGGAATAGGCTGTGGACTCTGCAGTTTGGTCTCGGGTTGGGGTAACTGCTGCAAATTTAGTAAAGTGATCCACCATTACCAGACAATGTTCGTATCCTTGACAGGCTGGTTCAATCGTTACATAGTCGATCATCAGCATGTCCATTGGGGCCAAGGTCATGTCACAATCAGCTGAAGCCGCTGGTGTGGCCAAGCCCATAGACGCCCCTAAACAAACCCACCTCAGAAAGCGTGGGGAGCGCGTCCCCAAGGGACGCAATACGGACCCTTTATACCACAGAGGTGGATCCAGGCCTACCCGAACTAGGGGAAGGCAGAGACCAGGGTTCTATGTCAGCTGAGCATGTGGACAAGGAAAGAGACACGTAGGACTTGATTACACCGCACAACTTCAGGTATAGAGAAAGTAAAGTTTACTAAAGTAAAGTCACACAGTATATAAACCAAACAAGACTATGCCAGGCTCCTGATTCCACACCTCCCAGATGGGTACCACCCAGTGGACCCCAAGGCACCAACGGAACACCAAGGCACACATAAGCAGGACATGAGGACACAGGCAGGACATCAGTGTACATGAGGTCATCAGGACGCAGGCAAGACATCAGGGTACACGAGGTCATCAGGACATCAGGGTACACAAGGTCTTCAGGGCATCAGGGTACACAAGGTCATCAGGACGCAGGCAGGACATCAGGGAACAGACAGGACATCTAGACCCAGGGTCACCGGCAGAGATCAGACAGGAGTCGTTCGGTTCCGGACATCCAACATGACCTACAGGCACCTTCACAGTCATCAGGCTCCAAGCTCCAGACAGCGGTCATCAGGCTCCAGGCATCGGACCTAGGAAGGAACTCAAGTGGGATGGTGCTAGAATCGCAGGATTGCTGGGCCTGCCATGAACTAGCACCGCATGGTATCCAGAGCACAGAGTAGTAGATGCTCAGCAGAAACACCAGTTACAAGAGACTCAAAGTCACTGGGTGCAAGGCTCCAGATGCAGAGGGATTCCAGGAACATAATCACAGCAGACACAGTTCAGGTACAGGACAGGTACAGGATCAAGGATTCGGGCCTGGATATACTGCCTCCAGGACAGGCGACAGAACAAAACAGGAATCAAGGCAAAGACTTTGGTACCAAAACATAGACAGGAGAGGTGCATGAACACAAACACACATAGCAAAGTTCAGGAGCTTTGTGAGCAGCTCAGGCCCTGCCCACTTTATATAGGAGCTGCCCCTCAGCAATTGGATGAGGACAGCATTTTAAGTACACACCCTAACCCTGATAAAAGCGGGGAGGTGTGGCCGTGCAGGCCCTTAGTACACACAGAAACCATTACAGCAAAATCAGTGCACGAACTGAGGCTCAGGGCACCAGGCTGTGACTGCATGCACTGACACACGTGGAAAGTCATGCACCAGCTGAAAATGACCTCGCAACCTGCGGACAGCTTCCACAGCGGCAAACAGGGACCGCACATGCAGATGGTCATGCAGCAGGGCAAAGACCTAACCACCCATGTACGGCTGCGCAACAGAGCAGGGAACTGAGAAGGTTCTATTCAAGTGACAGCCAACAGTATCCCAGCTCAAATTAGGGGGAAAGGAACAAAGGGTTAAAGCAAACATGCATTGTCACGACGAAAACCAGATACAGACAGAACGGCGTGACATTATCCCCTCTTAAAGCCCCCTCTTCTGAAGTCCCCCCAAAAAATACACAGAAACTTTTCTTGGGATAGGTGGTAAGTCCCAGTTCATTAGCTGGGACACTGGCGTGGCAGCCCAGGACATCAGCTGGGACACTGTCGTGGCAGCCCAGGGCATCAGTTTACAAGAGACTGAAAGTCACTGGGTGCGAGGCTCCAGATGCAGAGAGATTCCAGGAACATAATCACAGCAGACACAGTTCAGTTACAGGATCAAGGATTCGGGCCTGGATATACCGCCTCAAGGACAGGCGACAGAACAGAACAAAACAGGAATCAAGGCAAGGACTTTGGTACCAAAACATAGACAGGAGAGGTACAGGAACACAAAAACACAGCAGAGTTCAGGAGCTTTGTGAGTAGCCCAGGCCCTGCCCATAAGGCAGGGGAACTTTATATAGGAGCTGCCCCTCAGCAATTGGCTGAGGACAGCATTTCAACTACACACCCTAATCCTGATAAAAGCAGGGGAGGTGTGGCCGCACACACCCTTAGCACACACAGTAACCATTTAACTATTACAGCACAATCAGTGCAGGAACTGAGGCTCAGGGCACCAGGCTGTTGTAACAACCCTGCTGACATCACTGCATGGCCTCCCATCCCCCACCTGCATTACACTCAAACTCTCTTACTTCTCTGGGCCATGTTGTGACTTCTCTCTGCTGCCAGCTCCATGCTGTATGCCTCATGTCTGCTGCTTGCTCTGTGCATGCTCTGTGTGCATAGGGGGTGCCCCCAGCAACTCCTGTTTCTTATTGAGACTGTGTGCACCTTGCTAAGGTGTCCCCGGCCAATTGCCATGAGGTTTCCTAAATTTAAGACATCCCCACCCATTGGTGGGGGCCTGTGCAATTTACTCCCTCAGTGAGTTCTTAGCTGCTGCCCTGTCATGTTCCCAATGGCAGGGAATTAAACACATAATACGGGCAAAAACAGGACGAGCTCTAGGGTGATGGAACCTGAGCTGACCGCGATCCTGAACCTCAACACTCAACTAACAGCAGCCGGGGAACGTTCCTGGGGGGACTCTAGACGTCTCGCGCCAGCCGGAGATCTAGCTACCCCTATCAGAAGAATCACAGACCTATCTTGCCTCCAGAGAAATATTCCCACAGAAATAGCAGCCCCCCACATATAATGACGGTGAAATGAGAGGAAGGCACAAACGTAGTTATGAAAACAGATTCAGCAAAATGAGGCCCGCTTAAGCTAGATAGCAGAGGATACTGTTGTGAAATTGGATTTTGGGCTCCCCCGGTGGCCACTGGTGGAATTGAACTGGTGTGCATCATCCCCTCTGTTCACCTGCTTCCATCAGGATGTGGGAGTCGCTATTTAACCTTGCTCCTCTGTCACTTCCATGCCGGTCAACATTGTAATCAGAAGCCCTTCTGTGCATGTTCCTGCTGCTAGACAACTCCCAGATAAGTTGGACTTTAGTCCTCGTTTGTTTTTGCATTTTGTTCCAGTTCACAGCTGTAGTTTTGTTTCTGTGTCTGGAAAGCTCTTGTGATCTGAAATTGCCACTCTGATGTTATGAGTTAATACTAGAGTCTTAAAGTAATTTCAGGATGGTATTTTGATAGGGTTTTTCAGCTGACCATGAAAGTGCCCTTTCTGTCTTCCTGCTATCTAGTAAGCGGACCTCAATTTTGCTAAACCTATTTTCATACCACGTTTGTCATTTCATCTAAAATCACCGCCAATATATGTGGGGGCCTCTGTTTGCCTATCGGGGAAATTTCTCTAGAGGTGAGCCAGGACTATATTTTCCTCTGCCAGGATTAGTTAGTCCTCCGGCCGGCGCTGGGCGTCTAGGGATAAAAAACGTAGGCAACGCTACCCGGCTACTGTTAGTTGTGCGGCAGGTTTAGTTCATGGTCAGTTTAGTTTCCATCCTTCCAAGAGCTAGTACTTATGTTTGCTGGGCTATGTTCTCTTGCCATTGAGAACCATAACAGTTTGACCGGCCACAAAAGGGTTAAATTAATTGACAGAGAAAGGAAAGAAAAGAGAAGTCTGCTGAAGATTTTTTTTTTTTTTTTTTTTTTTCCCTTCAGTTCTGAGTGTGCTTGTAATTGAATCTCTTGCAAGTCTGCCTATATTGCAGCCTTTCTCTCTCTCTCTCTCCTTCTAATCCTGGAATGGCTCTGTGTTCACCTGTTTAAAATGGATATTCAGAGTTTAGCTGCAGGTTTGAATAATCTCACCACGAAAGTTCAAAATTTACAAGATTTTGTTGTTCATGTTCCTATATCTGAACCTAGAATTCCTTTGCCTGAATTTTTCTCGGGGAATAGATCTTGCTTTCAAAATTTCAAAAATAATTGCAAGTTGTTTTTGTCCCTGAAATCTCGCTCTGCTGGAGATCCTGCTCAGCAGGTCAGGATTGTGATTTCCTTGCTCCGGAGCGACCCTCAGGATTGGGCTTTTGCATTGGCTCCAGGGGATCCTGCGTTGCTCAATGTGGATGCGTTTTTTCTGGCCTTGGGGTTGCTTTATGAGGAACCTCAGTTAGAGCTTCAGGCGGAAAAGGCCTTGATGTCCCTATCTCAGGGGCAAGACGAAGCTGAAATATACTGCCAGAAATTCCGTAAATGGGCTGTGCTTACTCAGTGGAATGAGTGCGCCCTGGCGGCAAATTTCAGAGAGGGTCTCTCTGATGCCATTAAGGATGTTATGGTGGGGTTCCCTGTGCCTGCGGGTCTGAATGAGTCCATGACAATGGCTATCCAGATCGATAGGCGTCTGCGGGAGCGCAAACCTGTGCACCATTTGGCGGTGTCTACTGAGAAGACGCCAGAGAATATGCAATGTGATAGAATTCTGTCCAGAAGTGAACGGCAGAATTTAAGACGAAAAAATGGGTTGTGCTTCTATTGCGGTGATTCAACTCATGTTATATCAGCATGCTCTAAGCGTACTAAGAAGCTTGATAAGTCTGTTTCAATTGGCACTTTACAGTCTAAGTTTATTCTATCTGTGACCCTGATTTGTTCTTTATCATCTATTACCGCGGATGCCTATGTCGACTCTGGCGCCGCTTTGAGTCTTATGGATTGGTCCTTTGCCAAACGCTGTGGGTATGATTTGGAGCCTCTTGAAACTCCTATACCCCTGAAGGGGATTGACTCCACCCCATTGGCTAGTAATAAACCACAATACTGGACACAAGTAACTATGCGGATTAATCCGGATCATCAGGAGATTATTCGCTTTCTTGTGCTGTATAACCTACATGATGTGTTGGTGCTTGGATTGCCATGGCTGCAATCTCATAACCCAGTCCTTGACTGGAAAGCTATGTCTGTGTTAAGCTGGGGATGTAAGGGGACGCATGGGGACGTACCTGTGGTTTCTATTTCATCATCTATTCCCTCTGAGATTCCTGAATTCTTGACTGAATATCGTGACGTTTTTGAAGAACCTAAGCTTGGTTCATTACCTCCGCACCGGGAGTGCGATTGTGCCATAGATTTGATTCCGGGTAGTAAATACCCTAAGGGTCGTTTATTTAATCTGTCTGTGCCTGAACATGCTGCTATGCGAGAATATATAAAGGAGTCCTTGGAAAAGGGACATATTCGTCCTTCGTCATCTCCCTTAGGAGCCGGGTTTTTCTTTGTGGCTAAGAAAGATGGCTCTTTGAGACCGTGTATTGATTATCGGCTTTTGAATAAAATCACGGTTAAATATCAATATCCGTTGCCACTGCTGACTGATTTGTTTGCTCGCATAAAGGGGGCCAAGTGGTTCTCTAAGATAGATCTCCGTGGGGCGTATAATTTGGTGCGAATTAAGCAGGGGGATGAGTGGAAGACCACATTTAATACGCCCGAGGGCCACTTTGAATATTTGGTGATGCCTTTTGGTCTTTCAAATGCCCCTTCAGTCTTTCAGTCCTTTATGCATGACATTTTCCGTGATTATTTGGATAAATTTATGATTGTGTATCTGGATGATATTTTGATTTTTTCGGATGACTGGGACTCTCATGTCCAGCAGGTCAGGAGGGTTTTTCAGGTTTTGCGGTCTAATTCCTTGTGTGTGAAGGGTTCTAAGTGCATTTTTGGGGTTCAAAAGATTTCCTTTTTGGGATATATTTTTTCCCCCTCTTCCATCGAGATGGATCCTGTCAAGGTTCAGGCTATTTGTGATTGGACGCAACCCTCTTCTCTTAAGAGTCTTCAGAAATTTTTGGGCTTTGCTAACTTTTATCGTCGATTTATTGTTGGTTTTTCTGATGTTGTTAAACCATTGACTGATTTGACTAAGAAGGGTGCTGATGTTGCTGATTGGTCCCCTGCTGCTGTGGAGGCCTTTCGGGAGCTTAAGCGCCGCTTTTCTTCCGCCCCTGTGTTGCGTCAGCCTGATGTTGCTCTTCCTTTTCAGGTTGAGGTCGACGCTTCTGAAATCGGAGCTGGGGCAGTTTTGTCGCAGAGAAGTTCCGATTGTTCCGTGATGAGACCTTGTGCCTTTTTCTCGCGTAAATTTTCGCCCGCTGAGCGGAATTATGATGTTGGGAATCGGGAGCTTTTGGCCATGAAGTGGGCTTTTGAGGAGTGGCGACATTGGCTTGAGGGGGCTAGACATCAGGTGGTGGTATTGACTGACCACAAAAATCTAATTTATCTTGAGTCCGCCAGACGCCTGAATCCTAGACAGGCGCGCTGGTCGTTGTTTTTCTCTCGGTTTAATTTTGTGGTGTCCTACCTGCCGGGTTCTAAGAATGTTAAGGCGGATGCCCTTTCTAGGAGTTTTGAGCCTGACTCCCCTGGTAACTCTGAACCTACAGGTATCCTTAAGGATGGAGTGATATTGTCTGCCGTTTCTCCAGACCTGCGGCGGGCCTTGCAGGAGTTTCAGGCGGATAGACCTGATCGTTGCCCACCTGGTAGACTGTTTGTTCCTGATGATTGGACCAGTAAAGTCATTTCTGAGGTTCATTCTTCTGCGTTGACAGGTCATCCTGGAATCTTTGGTACCAGGGATTTGGTGGCAAGGTCCTTCTGGTGGCCTTCCCTGTCTCGAGATGTGCGAGGCTTTGTGCAGTCTTGTGACGTTTGTGCTCGGGCCAAGCCTTGTTGTTCTCGGGCTAGTGGATTGTTGTTGCCCTTGCCTATCCCGAAGAGGCCCTGGACGCACATCTCGATGGATTTTATTTCGGATCTTCCTGTTTCTCAGAAGATGTCTGTCATCTGGGTGGTGTGTGACCGTTTCTCTAAGATGGTCCATTTGGTTCCCCTGCCTAAGTTGCCTTCTTCTTCTGAGTTGGTTCCTCTGTTTTTTCAAAATGTGGTCCGTTTGCATGGTATTCCGGAGAATATCGTTTCTGACAGAGGCACCCAATTCGTGTCTAGATTTTGGCGAGCATTCTGTGCTAGGATGGGCATAGATTTGTCTTTCTCGTCTGCTTTCCATCCTCAGACTAATGGCCAGACCGAGCGGATGAATCAGACCTTGGAGACATATTTGAGGTGTTTTGTGTCTGCAGATCAGGATGATTGGGTTGCTTTTTTGCCTTTAGCGGAGTTTGCCCTCAATAATCGGGCCAGCTCTGCCACCTTGGTGTCTCCTTTTTTCTGTAATTCGGGGTTTCATCCTCGATTTTCTTCTGGTCAGGTGGAATCTTCGGATTGTCCTGGAGTGGATGCTGTGGTGGAGAGGTTGCATCAGATTTGGGGGCAGGTAGTGGACAATTTGAAGTTGTCCCAGGAGAAGACTCAGCTTTTTGCCAACCGCCGGCGTCGGGTTGGTCCTCGGCTTTGTGTTGGGGACTTGGTGTGGTTGTCTTCTCGTTTTGTCCCTATGAGGGTTTCTTCTCCTAAGTTTAAGCCTCGGTTCATCGGCCCGTACAAGATATTGGAGATTCTTAACCCTGTGTCCTTCCGTTTGGACCTCCCTGCATCTTTTTCTATTCATAATGTTTTTCATCGGTCATTGTTGCGCAGGTATGAGGTACCGGTTGTGCCTTCCGTTGAGCCTCCTGCTCCGGTGTTGGTTGAGGGCGAGTTGGAGTACGTGGTGGAAAAAATCTTGGACTCCCGTGTTTCCAGACGGAAACTCCAGTATCTGGTCAAATAGAAGGGATACGGTCAGGAGGATAATTCTTGGGTGACTGCCTCTGATGTTCATGCCTCCGATCTGGTCCGTGCCTTTCATAGGGCTCATCCTGATCGCCCTGGTGGTTCTGGTGAGGGTTCGGTGCCCCCTCCTTGAGGGGGGGGTACTGTTGTGAAATTGGATTTTGGGCTCCCCCGGTGGCCACTGGTGGAATTGAACTGGTGTGCATCATCCCCTCTGTTCACCTGCTTCCATCAGGATGTGGGAGTCGCTATTTAACCTTGCTCCTCTGTCACTTCCATGCCGGTCAACATTGTAATCAGAAGCCCTTCTGTGCATGTTCCTGCTGCTAGACAACTCCCAGATAAGTTGGACTTTAGTCCTCGTTTGTTTTTGCATTTTGTTCCAGTTCACAGCTGTAGTTTTGTTTCTGTGTCTGGAAAGCTCTTGTGATCTGAAATTGCCACTCAGATGTTATGAGTTAATACTAGAGTCTTAAAGTAATTTCAGGATGGTATTTTGATAGGGTTTTTCAGCTGACCATGAAAGTGCCCTTTCTGTCTTCCTGCTATCTAGTAAGCGGACCTCAATTTTGCTAAACCTATTTTCATACCACGTTTGTCATTTCATCTAAAATCACCGCCAATATATGTGGGGGCCTCTGTTTGCCTATCGGGGAAATTTCTCTAGAGGTGAGCCAGGACTATATTTTCCTCTGCCAGGATTAGTTAGTCCTCCGGCCGGCGCTGGGCGTCTAGGGATAAAAAACGTAGGCAACGCTACCCGGCTACTGTTAGTTGTGCGGCAGGTTTAGTTCATGGTCAGTTTAGTTTCCATCCTTCCAAGAGCTAGTACTTATGTTTGCTGGGCTATGTTCTCTTGCCATTGAGAACCATAACAGGATACAAAAGGTGAACTGCACGGTCAGCTTAAAACCCTTCAAAATACCATCCTGAAATTACTTGAACTCATGTGCCAACTCATGGTACATGAGTGGTAATTTCAGCCCACTAGAGCAACCAGCAGCAGAGAATTACATATCTGCAAGCTGGACTAAAAACATGAAAGCAAACATGAAACAGGGAAATCCAGACTTAGCTTGTCTTGAAGGCCTAGGAGCAGGTAGCAAAGGTAACAGAGACACACTGATACATTGATAGCCGGCAAGGGAATGACAGGAAAGCCAGGTTAAATAGGAAACACCCAGCCTCTGATGGACAGGTGGAAACCAGAGACCGCAACCCACCAAAGTCACCCAGTACCAGTTGTAACCACCAGAGGGAGCCCAAAAACAGAATCCACAACAGTACCCCCCCCCTTGAGGAGGGGTCACCGAACCCTCACGAGAACCCCCAGGGCGATCAGCATGAGCTCTATGGAAGGCGCGGACCAAATCAGTCGCATGAACATCAGAGGCGACCACCCAGGAATTATCCTCCTGACCATAACCCTTCCACTTAACCAAATACTGGAGTTTACGTCTGGAAACACGAGAATCCAAGATCTTCTCAACAACATACTCCAATTCTCCCTCCACCAGCACCGGAGCAGGAGGCTCAACCGAAGGAACAACGGGCACCTCATACCTCCGCAATAACGACCGATGGAACACATTATGAATAGCAAACGATGCTGGGAGATCCAAACGAAAAGATACAGGGTTAAGAATCTCCAAGATCTTATAAGGACCGATGAACCGAGGCTTGAACTTAGGAGAAGAGACCTTCATAGGGACAAAACGAGAAGACAACCACACCAAGTCCCCAACAAGAAGTCGGGGACCCACGCGGCGACGGCGATTAGCAAACTGCTGAGTCTTCTCCTGAGACAACTTCAAATTGTCCACCACCTGATTCCAAATCTGATGTAGCCTGTCCACCACCACGTCCACTCCAGGACAATCCGAAGGCTCCACCTGACCAGAGGAAAAACGAGGATGAAACCCCGAATTACAAAAGAAAGGAGAAACCAAAGTAGCAGAACTAGCCCGATTATTAAGGGCAAATTCGGCCAGTGGCGAAAAGGCAACCCAGTCATCTTGATCAGCAGAAACAAAACCTTAAATAAGTTTCCAAGGTCTGATTAGTTCGCTCCGTCTGGCCATTCGTCTGAGGATGGAATGCAGACGAGAAAGACAAATCAATGCCCATCTTAGCACAAATCGTCCGCCAAAATCTAGACACAAACTGGGATCCCCTGTCAGAAACGATATTCTCCGGAATCCCATGCAAACGAACCACGTTCTGAAAAAATAAAGGGACCAACTCAGAGGAGGAAGGCAAGTTAGGCAAGGGTACCAAATGAACCATCTTAGAAAAGCGGTCACACACAACCCAGATAACGGACATTTTCTGTGAGACAGGGAGATCTGAAATAAAATCCATGGAAATGTGCGTCCAAGGCCTCTTCGGGATAGGCAAGGATAACAACAACCCACTGGCCCGAGAACAGCAAGGCTTAGCCCGAGCACACACTTCACAAGACTGCACAAAGGTGCGCACATCCCTTGACAAGGAAGGCCACCAAAAAGACCTGGCCACCAAGTCTCTAGTACCAAATATTCCAGGATGACCAGCCAACACAGAAGAATGGACCTTGGAGATGACTCTACTGGTCCAATCATCCGGAACAAACAGTCTTTCTGGTGGACAACGATCAGGTTTATCCGCCTGAAACTCCTGCAATGCACGTCGCAAGTCTGGGGAGACGGCGGACAATATTACCCCATCCCTAAGGATACCAGTAGGCCCAGAGTCTCCAGGAGAGTCAGGCACAAAACTCCTGGAAAGAGCATCTGCCTTCACATTCTTTGAACCTGGCAGGTATGAAACCACAAAATTGAAACGAGAAAAAAACAACGACCAACGAGCCTGTCTAGGATTCAGACGCCTGGCAGACTCAAGGTAAATCAGATTTTTGTGATCAGTCAAGACCACCACACGATGTCTAGCACCCTCAAGCCAATGACGCCACTCCTCAAATGCCCACTTCATGGCCAAAAGCTCCCGATTACTCGCATCATAATTGCGCTCGGCGGGCGAGAATTTTCTAGAAAAGAACGCACATGGCTTCATCACCGAGCCATCGGAACTTCTCTGTGACAAAACCGCCCCCGCTCCAATCTCGGAAGCATCAACCTCAACCTGAAAAGGAAGTGAAACATCTGGTTGACATAACACAGGAGCAGAAGAAAACCGGCGCTTAAGTTCCTGAAAGGCCTCCACAGTCGTAGGAGACCAATTAGCAACATCAGCACCCTTTTTAGTCAAATCAGTCAAAGGTTTAACAACACTGGAAAAATTAGTAATGAACCGACGATAAAAATTAGCAAAACCCAAGAACTTCTGAAGACTCTTAACAGATGTAGGTTGTGTCCAGTCACAAATCGCCTGAACCTTGACGGGATCCATCTCAATAGTAGAAGGAGAAAAAATGTACCTCAAAAAAGAAATCTTCTGGACTCCGAAGAGACATTTTGAGCCCTTCACAAACAGAGAATTGGCCCGCAGGACTTGAAACACCTTCCTGACCTGTAGAACATGAGACTCCCAGTCATCAGAAAACACCAAAATATCATCCAAATACACAATCATAAACTTATCCAGATATTCACGGAAAATATTGTGCATAAAGGACTGAAAGACTGAAGGAGCATTAGAAAGTCCAAAAGGCATTACCAAATACTCAAAATGGCCCTCAGGCGTATTAAATGCGGTTTTCCACTCATCACCCTGCTTTATCCGCACAAGATTATACGCACCGCGAAGATCTATCTTAGTGAACCACCTAGCCCCCTTAATGCGAGCAAACAAATCAGTCAATAATGGCAATGGATACTGATATTTGACTGTAATCTTATTCAGAAGGCGATAATCTATACAAGGCCTCAGGGAACCATCTTTTTTTGCCACAAAAAAAAAACCTGCTCCCAGAGGGGACGAAGATGGACGAATATGTCCCTTTTCCAAGGACTCCTTAATATAATTCCGCATAGCAGTATGCTCTGGCACTGACAGATTAAATAAACGACCCTTAGGGAACTTACTGCCAGGAATTAATTCTATAGCACAGTCACAATCCCTATGAGGAGGAAACGAATTGAGCTTAGGCTCCTCAAAAACATCCCGATAGTCAGACAAAAACGCAGGGACCTCAGAAGGAGTAGATGAAGCGATTGAAATCAGAGGTGCATCATCATGAACCCCCTGACATCCCCAGCTTAACACAGACATTGTTTTCCAATCCAGGACTGGATTATGAGTTTGTAACCATGGCAGACCAAGCACTAGTACATCATGTAAATTATACAGTACAAGGAAGCGAATCACCTCCTGATGAACGGGAGTCATGCGCATGGTCACTTGTGTCCAGTACTGCGGTTTATTCATAGTCAATGGTGTAGAGTCAATTCCCTTCAAAGGAATAGGAACTTCCAGAGGCTCCAGACTAAAACCGCAGCGTTTGGCAAATGACCAATCCATAAGACTCAGGGCAGAGCCCGAATCCACATAGGCATCGACGGAAATGGATGACAGTGAACAAATCAGAGTTACAGACAAAATGAACTTAGACTGCAGAGTACTAATGGCAAAAGATTTATCAACCTTTTTTGTGCGTTTAGAGCATGCTGATATAACATGAGCTGAATCACCACAATAAAAACACAATCCATTTTTCCGCCTATAATTTTGCCGTTCACTTCTGGACTGAATTCTATCACATTGCATAGTCTCAGGTGCCTGTTCAAAAGACACCGCCAACTGGTGCACAGGTTTGCGCTCCCGTAAACGCCGATCAATCTGAATGGCCATAGCCATAGACTCATTCAGACCTGTAGGCGCAGGGAACCCCACCATAATATCCTTAATGGCCTCAGAAAGACCATCTCTGAAGTTTGCAGCCAGGGCGCACTCATTCCACTGAGTAAGCACCGACCATTTCCGAAATTTTTGACAATATACTTCCGCTTCATCATGCCCCTGAGAGAGGGCTAATAAAGCCTTTTC
Organism: Ranitomeya variabilis; assembly: GCF_051348905.1. Classification (NCBI taxonomy): domain Eukaryota; kingdom Metazoa; phylum Chordata; class Amphibia; order Anura; family Dendrobatidae; genus Ranitomeya; species Ranitomeya variabilis. The sequence goes on along the minus strand of NC_135235.1, from coordinate 697,448,995 downwards.
AGCCTGAATCTCCAGGTTAGGTTCCTCATAGAGCAATCCCAGTGCCAGAAAAAAACGCATCCACACTGAGCAACGCAGGATCCCCTGGTGCCAATGCAAATGCCCAATTCTGAGGGTCGCCCCGCAGGAAAGATATTACCATGTTCAGCAGGGGATGTGTTCCTTTTTCATGGGCCTCCCTTGCTGCTTCATGCACAAATGTTTCCGGGATCACCACCTGCCACACAACGGACAAAGCTATCTGTGGTTGGATTTTCCAGTACAGGAGCCATCTTTCAGATATAACCTTTCCCACTGCGAAAGTATTTGCAGGGCCTCGGTGGTCAGGGCTTCTCTCTCGCTCTTGCTGGGCAGTTGTTGTTGGGCCACCCAAAACCGGATCTGCATGAGTTCTCCATCTTCTTGTTGGATCCTTACCTATTCATCACGAGGCTTGCTTATGTATGCTTTTAGAGACATCCACCTGTACTTGGTCCTGCATTGATGCCTACATCCTGACAGTACCCTGGAAGATGGGAATTTCCTCATCCTCTAGCTCTTCATCCTGATTGGGACCCAGCTTTTCGTGTGTGACTCTGGACAATACGTCTGCACGGGTGTTTTTGGCTCCTCGACGGTAAGCGATTTTATATAGATATTTTGCCATCCTTGCTACCCAGCATTGTTCTAAGGCCCCTAATTTCGCATTCTCCAGATGAGCCAACAGGTTATTGTCAGTGCGTACTAGCACTTCAGACCCTACCAAGTATTCGCCAAATTTCTGTCATAATCATAAACCACACCAGTACCAGTAGCTCCAGCTTGAATGAGCTGTAATTGTCTGGATTTCATTCGGAGTCATGGAGGGAGCGACTTGCAAATGCAATCACCCGTTCTCTTCCATCTTGGATTTGTGACAACACCACTCCTATTCCTTGTAGGTTGCCATCCATATGAAAAATTAAGGGTTACGAGAAGTCGGCATAGGCAAGCACTGGTGCTTCCATCAGGGCAGTTTATAGAGTTTGGAATGCCTGTTCCTGCTGTTCTCCCCACTGTATCTCCCGATTCATTGCTCTGGACGGGACGCCTCTCAACAGTTCCAGCAGTGGGTTCACAATGTGTGTGAATTTCTTCATGATCCGTCGGTATTAGCCACTTAGTCCTAAGAAGGTCCTTACGTCCTTTAGTGTCTTTGGGGTGGGCCAGTCGCATACCGCTGTGATCTTTTCCAGGGATGGTCTTACTCCTTTAGCTGAATGCATGTGCCCTAGGTACTCAATCTGGGTGTGGAACAGGTGGCATTTAGAAGGCTTCGCCTTTAGGCCATGCCCTTGGAGCTGGCTCAATACTTGCTCTAATTGTTGCAGATGTTCATCAAACGTGCCAGCATAGACGATTATGTCATCCAGATAGATCAGCGTGGCTTCAAAATTCAGGTCCCCCAGACACCTCCATAAGCCGTTGAAAAGTTCCCAGTGCATCTGCCAGCCCGAACGGCATTCGGTTAAACTCAAAACAGCCCCATCGGTAGTATAAAGGCCGTCTTCACTCGGTTGTGCTCTGACGTTGGTACCTGCCAGTAGCCACTTGCCAAATCCAGTGTGGAGAAATACTTTGCGTGTCCTAGGGCAGAGAGAGACTCTTCTACATGGGGCAGCGGATATGAGTCTCGAACGGTACAGGCATTTAACTTGCAGTAGTCTATGCAGAATCGGAGGGTTCCATCTTTTTTCCAGACAAGGACAATCGGATCGGCCCATGGGCTCTGGCTTTCCCAGATCACGCCATTCTGCAACATCTGGCAAAGCATCCCTTTCACCTCTTGATATAGTTTCCGAGGAATCTGTCGATATCGCTCTCTTATGGGTGCCGCTTGCCCCGTTGGGATCTCGTGGGTGATGGCGGTGGTACAGCCAAAGTCTTCTTCACGCTGAGCGAAGACATCCTGATAGTGTCCCAACAGAACTTCCACTTGTATCTGGCTGAGTGTAAGCCCAGTAAGTTCAGCCCACATTTGGTCAAGGATATTACATCCCTCTTTTTGCTGCAATGGCTCTGTCACAGAAAGAGCTTCTATGGCTACAATCCAAGGATCTTTCTTTTTTGCGGTCAATTGGACTGTCTGGGGTAGTATTAATTCTTCTGGCATGCCGATGACTTGGTCTATCTCACTCTTGGGAGACTAGGTAAGCTGCTCTTCTCTCAGATTTACACAGCATACCAGTACCATTCCTTCGCGCATGGTAGCCAATATTCGTGCGACTAAGAACCCTGGTGGTAGATTCTCCATAGTGGCTGGCTCCAGTTGTATCTTTACCCCTTCCAGGGGCATGCAGGGCTGGACAGGCAAGGATAGCACGGTCTGTCCAGGGGGTATTTCCAGTTTGCCTGCAGCTGGGGCGATTACTTTTCCTTGTACTCTTCCTTTGCCGGAGGCTTCTTGGGCCTGTGCCGAAAGTATCAATTGCTGAAATAACTTTCTCTGGGGCATCTGTGGGCTCCACTGTCTCAGAAATACATCTGGGGACTCATTCAACAGCACACTTCCGAACTCCTTCAACATATTCATCCCCAGACTGACCGTGTACCCACGTTCTCTGTCAACCGAAGTCAGCACTACCCCTTTGCGGCCCAGATCTTTTCCACAGACCTTAATTTGCATCCATGCCTCCCCTGCGACTGGGATGGGTAGTTGATTGGTGACCGTCTATCTGATCTCCTGTCCCCATTCAGGCCTCATTGCAGGAAAATGTCTTCGACAGTACGCCTCGGTCATCGTGGTCACTTGAGAGGCAGTATCCACCAGGCAGCGCACAGCCCTTCCATCATTATAGGCCCAAACTAACGGACACACTGAAACTAAATTAGTGGGACTTCTTGTTCTTTTCACTGACTGTTCTGGGTCTGTGTGGCACAGTGGTAGCTGTCCTCATTGTGGGCAGGCCTGAGCTCACCACATAGAAAGCAGGTAGGGAATTCTCCTTGCCGAGCTGCTCTTCCTCCCCGTCTCACCTCTGAGTAAGTTCTGGTCCATGGGGCACTCAAAGACACTTTCTTCTTAGTTTCCATCAGATCCTCTCTCATGGCTAAGATTTCTCTTCGCAGATCTTCGGCCCAACCTGGTTCAGTCACTGAGCTCACATCTACGTCTCCACTCCAAACCTTCACCAACGGCACTGCCACCCCCTGCTCCTGCTCTCGTGCCCGTGCTTCACCTCCCACCTCTGCAAATGTCATGTTTAGGTTCACTCTCAAGCGCTCTCGTAAGGCCTGTTTTAGCAGGAAGTCTCAGTCCAGTCACCAGCTGATCCCGGAGTGCTACATCAATTAGGCCTATCCACACCCCGCCTTTTCTGGTTAGGGCTGTGTGAATCTCCTGTAACACATTCATGTATTGGTTCAGTCTCCCCATCCCTTTGCATCCAACTAAGCAGGCGTGACCTCAACTCTCCTACATCTGTGGGGTCCCCATGTGTCTCCTCTAGAATATATAGGACCTTGTCAAACGAGTCACGCTGCTGGGGGGTCTCAACATCACTGAATATTTGGCCTCTCCAGTGCCATTATGGCAACCTCCGCCTGCAGTGCGGGCACTATAGGGTGCATTTTTATCATCCCCTAATACATTCAGTCCAGTTCCACAACATGATATTATTCCCATTAAACTTTGGCAAGTTAGTTAGCATTGCCCCTAGAGAGATATTGGACCTGTGGAGTGCACTGCCCCTCCCCCGAACTTGAACTCTGCATCCTGCCAACTACGCCAAGTGAAGCAGGTGCAAGGATGCAATAACGGTCGAAGGCAGAGCAAGGGTTAACAGGGATTTAATATAACACTGTTACTCCATGCAGGGAGGGAGTATATGGTAAATAGGATAGTGAAACTGAGTATGGTAAACTTAAGGGCAACAGCTGTGTAGTTAGGCAGGGGAGAGTTCAAAGGAATCAGACTTATCAATCCGGCATTGATGAGGAGCAGTTTCTGAGATAATGGCAGTGGGGTCCTGGCCTGGACACTTGAATATTCTGGTGTCGTCATGCTGAAGAAGAACTGAAATAAATTAACTTTTTGATGATATTCTAATTTTGTGAGATGCACCTGTATATGATATATATTTTATTTAGTAGTTAGTTATAATCTAGAATAGAAATATTTGTTTGCTACTAGTGATGAGCATATATACTCCTTGCTCTGGTTTTTCCATGCACGCTCGGGTGGTCTCTGAGTATTTATGACTACTCGGAGATTTAGTTTTCATTGCCGCAGCTGAATGATTTACAGCTAACTAGCCAGGCTGAGTACATGTTGGGGTTGCCTGGTTGCTAGGGAATCCCCACATGTATTCAAGCTGGCTAACAAATGTAAATCATTGCGATGCGGCAATGAAAACTGAAAACTAAATCTCTGAGCAGTCATAAATACTCGGAGACCACCCGAGCGTGCACAGGAAAACCCAAGCAACGAGTATATTCGCTCATCACTAATTGCTACAGTAGAAAATTTCAAAGGTTGTTCTGGGCACAGTAAATTGGACCAACAAACCTAAGGTACACTGACTTAGTTTCATTCATTTAATGAAGGGGTGGAGAAACAAGCCACTAGGACCAGGACTGTGAAGCTGAAGGACTGAGTTATCATGGACCAAGTTAATCTATCTTGGACTGCTGCTTTGGACTGAGTTTACCTCTGCCAGGATTTTGGAACTTTTTCAAGTGTGATTTTGAATTTCACTTTCCCACAGTACAGGCTGTATCTGTGCATATGCTGCAAATGTCCAATTGAGCACTGAGACTGAGCCCAGATGCTGCTAAACCATCACCAGGGTGAACCTCAGAACCGCCAGCTGATGACAAGCGAGAGTAGAACTAACCCTAGAAGCTTCTGCCTGAATCCAAATGGCGTATAAAGTGAGGCCCTGTCCAGCTGCAGCAATGGAAGATGAAGGGACTTTATGTTCAGCCATGACACCTGCACTCCCCTCACCCATTCCTTTGAATAAATGAGGGGTTAATGTCATAAAGGGCAGGGACAGATTACTCTTTTGTTCTTTTGCTATCCAGGGAATGTAGTGAAGTCTCCATGGCAGCAGGCCATTGGTGATGAAGGCACAATAATACCCGTGCCTTTCCTGCACCAGAGACCCAGTAGGTTTTTGGTCTAAGAAGATCCGAAGAGAGAAGATTTCTACAAAGACATTTGATATTTCAGTACCTGATAGTCCATTGTCTTTGTTTTTTTTCCTTTTAAGCCCAGGTTGTTGTTTTGTTTTTACCAAAGTGGTTTTCTATTGGTAGCAAACATATAAATACAGTAAATATAATAGGGAACATTGCAATGTTAAATGGGTTAAGAGGAATTAGTATAGTTTAGTGGCAGGTTAATTAATTAAAGTGGTTGAAACCAGGGGTGGAATGTGTAGTAAGTTACTTTTAATGGTTTCAACACTCCAATTAATTAATACTAATTATTGATATGGTTTCAATCAGATATATATATCTCCTTACGTTCAGGGAGTAAAGGTACCTTCAGACTGAGCGACTTAACAACGATATCGCTAGCGATCCGTGACGTTGCAGCGTCCTGGATAGCAATATCTTTGTGTTTGACACGCAGCAGCGATCTGGATCCTGCTGTGACATCGTTGGTCGGAGCTAGAAGACCAGCACCTTATTTCGTCGCTGGATCTCCCGCAGACATCGCTGAATCGGTGTGTGTGACGCGGATTCAGTGATGTCTTCACTGGTAACCAGGGTAAACATCGGGTTACTAAGCGCAGGGCCGCGCTTAGTAACCCGATGTTTACCTGGTTACCATTGTAAATGTAAAAAAACCAAACAGTACATACTTACATTCTGGTGTCTGTCCCCTCGCCGTCAGCTTCCCGCAGACCCGCACTGACTGTGAGCGCCGGCCGGCCGAAATGCACAGCGGTGACGTCACCGCTCTGCTTTACAGCCGGCCGGCGCTGAGACAGTGCAGGGAACCTGAGGCCGGGGGACAGACACCGGAATGTAAGTATGTACTGTTTTTTTTTTTTACATTTACAATGGTAACCAGGGTAAACATTGGGTTACTAAGCATGGCCCTGCGCTTAGTAACCCCATGTTTACCTTGGTTACCAGGGGACTTCGGCATCGTTGGTCGCTGGAGAGCTGTCTGTGTGATCTCTATTTACAATGCCTGGGCATGCTCCTGATGAGGCAGCAGATGGCCTCCTGAGGAATCTCCTCCCAGACCTGGACTAAAGCATCCGCCAACTCCTGGACAGTCTGTGGTGCAATGTGACTTTGGTGGATGGTGCGAGACATGATGTCTCAGATGTGTTCAATCGGATTCAGGTCTGGGGAACGGGCAGGTCAGTCCATAGCTTCAATGCCTTCATCTTACAGGAACTGCTGACACACTCCAGCCACATGTTGTCTGGCATTGTCCTGCATTAGGAGGAACCCAGGTCCAACCACACCAGCATATGGTCTCTCAAGGGGTCTGAGGATCTTGGTACCTAATGGCAGTCAGGCTACCTCTAGCGAGCACATGGAGGGCTATGCGGATCTTCAAAGAAGTGCCACCCCACACCATTACTGACCCACTGCCAAATCGGTCATGCTGAAGGATGTTGCAGCAGCAGATTGCGTTCCTCGGCATCTCCAGACTCTGTCACATGTGCTCAGTGTGAACCTGCTTTCAGCTGTGAAGAGCACAGGGTGCTAGTGGAGAATTTGCCAATCCTGGTGTTCTGTGGGAAATGCCAAGCATCCTGCATGTTGTTGGACTGTGAGTACAAACCCCATCTGTGGACGTCTGGCACTCAGATCATCCTCATGGAGTCGGTTTCTAACCATTTGTGCAGACACATGCTCATTTGTGGCCTGCTGGAGGTAATTTTGCAGGGCTCTGGCAGTGCTCCTCCTGTTCCTCCTTGCACAAAGGCTGAGTTAGTGGTCCTGCTGCTGGGTTGTTGCCCTCCTACGGCCCCCTCCATGTCTCCTGGCCTGTCTCCTGGTAGCGCCTCCAGCCTCTGGACACTAGGCCGACAGGCACATCAAACCTTCTTGCCACAGCTTGCATTGATGTGCCATCCTGGATGAGCTGCGCTACCCACTTGTGTGGGTTGTAGAGTCCGTCTCATACTACCACGAGTGTGAATGCATAACCAACATTCAAAAGTGACCAAAAATCAGCCAGAAAGCATTGGTACTGAGATGTGGTCTGTGGTACCCACCTGCAGAACCACGCCTTTGAGTGTGTCTTGATAATTGACAATAAGTTCCATCTGTTGTCTATTCCATTTGCACAACAGCATGTGAAATTGATTGTCAAACAGTGTTGCTTCCTAAGGCTACTTTCACTTTAGCGTCGCTTGCTGTCCGTCACAATTCTTCGTTTTGGAGAAAAAACGCATCTTGCAACGATGCCCGCAGGATGCGTTTTTTCTCCATAGGCTTGCATTAGCGACGCATTGCGATGTATGGCCACACGTCGCATCCGTCGTGCGACGGATGCGTCGTGTTTTGGCGGACTGTCGGCACAAAAAAGTTCCATGTAACTTTTTTGTGCGTCTTGTCCGCCATTTTCGACCGCGCATGCGCGGCCGAAACTCCGCCCCCTCCTCCTTGGACATTACAATGGGGCAGCGGATGCGTTGAAAAACCGCATTCCGCTGCCCCCATTGTGCTTTTATTTCACAGCATGCGTCGGTACGTCGGGCCGACACTAGTGTGAAAGTAGCCTATGTGGACAGTTTGATTTCACAGAAGTTTGATTTAGTCTGTGTGCACACGTAGCACATTTTTTGCGTTTTTTTCGCGGTTTTTCGCTATAAAAACACTAAAAAACAGCTAACATTAAGCATCCTATGTAACAGAATGCAATCCGCATTTTTTGTGCACATGCTGTATTTTTTTCCTGAGCGGAATCGCAATCCAGAAAAAAACGCAGCATGTTCATTAAAATTGCGGAATCGCGGCGATTCTGCACACATAGGAGTGCATTGATCTGCTTACTTCCCGCACGGGGCTGTGCACACCATGCGGGAAGTAAGCAGATCATGTGCGGTTGGTACCCAGGGTGGAGGAGAGGAGACTCTCCTCCACGGACTGGGCACCATGTATTTGGTAAAAAAAAAAAGAATTAAAATAAAAAATAGCGATATACTCACCTTCGGGCGGCCCGATCTCCTCAATGGCTTCTGTGGTGTGTGTGAAGGACCTGCGATGACGTCACGGTCACATGATCGCGGGTCACGTGACCGCTACGTCAATGGAAGGTCCTGAACACACAGCATTAGGAACGGAAGCCGCTGAGGTGAGTATAACCATTTTTTTTATTTTTTTATTATTTTTAACATTCTATCTTTTACTATAGATGCTGCATAGGCTGCATCTATAGTAAAAAGTTGGTCACACTTGTCAAACACTATGTTTGACAAGTGTGACCAACCTGTCAAACAGTTTTCCAAGCGATGCTACAGATCGCTTGGAAAACGCTAGCATTCTGCAAGCTAATTATGCTTGCAAAATGCTAGTTTTCTGCGGGTATATGCATGCTAATTCTGCATGCGATATACCCGCGGCAGGAGGCGCAGAATTGCCGCGGAAATTTCTGCGGCAATTCTGCTACGTGTGCACTCAGCCTTACTTGGAGTTATATTCTGTTGTTTAAGTGTTCCCTTTATATTTTGAGCAGTGTATGTTAGATAGCTAGTGTTAAGCCCCCAGGACACATACCATGAGAAATCAAAGCCTTTTGATTAGTTTCAATGGACAGTTTTAACATATAAAAGGGACACATATACAGCAGAGGGAGGGATGTGACAGAGATGAGATTGGAGATGGACCTACAGAGACACAGAGGCTATTGGATTTCTACCATAATAATGTAGTATATGAATAATGCTTGTTTTGATGCACATGTATTTATTTTACTTTATTAATCTTTATTTAATCTTATCATTTATTAAGTAAATTCATCTTTTGTTTACTCAATTCTCATGTGAACATTTTCTTATTCATCACAATCCTTGAATCCGTTACAAAACAATGGCTGGCCAGCAATATTAAGGGGTTTTTCAAATGTGGTCACTGTATTGCTTGCTCCCATATAAAGCCAGGCAGTGTCTTCACCAGCAATGTCACGATAAACAATATAAGATCAGGGAATTTATCAATTGTAGCAGCAAAGGGGTGGTCTATAAGTCCACATGTGACTGTGGCACTGAATATGTGGGCAAGACTATCAGGGAGTTCAAAGGTAGGATTGGTGACCACATAGGAGACAGCTCTATCTCACGACATATAAATAACTGTCATGGGGGTGATGTTGGACAAATGACATTTATGGGTATCGAAAAGATTGCTAAACCACATAGGGACGAGAACTGGGGCAGACATACTGCAAAAAGAAACAAGGTAGATTTACTAACTGAAAACAGTGACCCCAAGAGGTTTTAATGAACAGCTTAATTACAGCTGCTATGTGTAAACCCCCAACTTCCCCACAGGTTAATTATTTTACGTGTTTTGGTCGTTATTTATCTGAATACTTCCTGAAGCACCAATACCATCATTCTGTCTTTTCATTATGGCTACCTTACATATTGTAATGCAGCTTATACTTCCCTATGAATAGTAATTGTGACCGTAAATTCTCTCATTGAATGATCTATGATACATGATCCCATTGTAACTTATGGGTGTCACTGTACCTTTAATTAAGTAAAGAATTGTACTGATTATTATTTTTTTAAAATTAAATGATGATTATGTCCCGTAGATCGATTTATCTGAACAAATATTTTTAGAATCCGTTGTTTCAGTTACCCCCTTATCACAGGCTTGGCCCTGGTTAGCCCCAACATTGGTTTGTGGACTTTTCCCATGCTGCGGCACAAAGTCTTGAGTGGCTGTAGAGTGATTAATCAATCCTACCAGCTGGACCAGAGTGCCCAGGTCCCCTTGCCCCACCCAACACTGCAGGGTGGCCAGCAGAGTCCTCACCAGCGGGTCGACCACCACTCTCTCTACCATCTGGGCCGGGGTCAAAGTCTCAGGCTGGAGCCATTCCTCCACCAACTGCAATAAGTCATTCGCCTGAGACCTGGCGGGATGAGACTCTGCAAAGGACCACTGGTACACCCTCTGATCGCCCCTTACCTTAGGGGTCTCTTCTTTACACTGCTGGTTGCCCCTCACCTTAGGGGTCTCCTCTTTGCACTGCTGGTCGCCCCTCTCCTTAGGGGGTCTCCTCTTTACAGTGCTGATGCTCCGGTTGCTGCCTCTGCAACTGCTGCACCAAGTGGCGGACACTGACAGCTTTGGGCCCCTGTGCAACAAATGTGTCTGTGCCCCCCTCCCTGCCCAGCATCATACCTCCCAAATTTTGAAGATGGGAAAGAGGGGTAAAGTTTGCGGCGCGCAACGCGCGCCGCGGCAAATTTTAGGCCACACCTCTGGCCACACCCATTCATAACTAGTCACACCCATATGCACGTCCCTACCACACCCATTTAGCACTGCTGATCACACTTTCATAAAGAATAATTATAAACAAAAAAATATGGCCACACAGTGCTCCATACTGTATAATGGCCCCATATGATGGTCAATACTGTATAATGGCCACACATGATGCTCCATACTGTATTATGACCGCACATGATGCTCCATACTGTATAATGACCGCACATGATGCTCCATACTGTATAATGACCGCACATGATGCTCCATACTGTATAATGACCGCACATGATGCTCCATACTGTATAATGACCGCACATGATGCTCCATACTGTATAATGACCGCACATGATGCTCCATACTGTATAATGACCGCACATGATGCTCCATACTGTATATTGGCCACACATGATGCTCCATACTGTATAATGACCACACATGATGCTCCATACTGTATAATGACCCCATATGATGCTCAATAGCGTATAATGCCGCCCTCCCATCTTGTATGCATGGCTCACCTTCCTCCCATCCCATATGCATGGCTCATATCCCCCCGCGTATGCATGGCTCATAATTCCCCCCCTCCGTATGCATGGCTCATATCCCCATATGCATGGCTCATAATTCCCCCCCACCTCCTGTATGCATGGCTCATAATTCCCCCCTGTATGCATGGCTGATATCCACCCCCCCCGTATGCATGCCTCATATCCCCCTATGCATGGCTCATAATTCCCCCCCCTGTATGCATGGCTCATATCCGCCCCCCTGTATGCATGGCTCATATCCCCCTATGCATGGCTCATAATTCCCCCCCACCTCCTGTATGCATGGCTCATAATTCCCCCCCCTGTATGCATGGCTCATATCCGCCCCCCCCCGCCCCCCTGGCTGTATGCATGGCTCATAACCCCCCCACCTCTTGTATGCACGACTCATATTCCCCCTATGCAGGGCTCATCACTCCCCCCTCCCCCCCATGCATGGCTCATCACTCCCCCCCCATGCATGGCTCATCACTCCCCCTCCTCCCCCCCCATGCATGGCTCATCACTCCCCCTCCTCCCCCCCCATGCATGGCTCATCACTCCCCCCTCCGCTCCCCGCTCCTTCTCCCATGGCACGGGCGGCTTACCGTCCTCCTTCAATCCCCCCTGTCCTCTGTCCCTCATACTCACCTGTCAGCTGTCTCACACCATGCGGGCGCGCCGACGGCGACATCCCTCCGGCTCTCTGTCCCGACTCCCGGCGCACAGGCGCAGGCTCGCAGCTCCTTCTTCCTGCGTGAGCGGTCACGTGATACCGCTTCATTAAGGCTCATGAATATGCGCATATTCATGAGCCTTAATGAGCGGTACCACATGACCGCTCACTCAGGACGCGCTACAGAAGCTGAGACCAGGCATCGCTGGAGCAAGGTGAGTATCGTCTTCAAGGAGGGCGGGGGGAGGCGGGGGGGGCGGCGGTCGGAGGGTGGGTGGGAGGCTGGTCCCGGGGGGGGGGCTGGGGGGGCGGGGGTTGGGGCGGTCGGGAGGTGGGGAAAACAAAAACAAAAAAACCTTGCTCACTTGCTCTGGTGCCGCCCCCCCGCATCGTCCCCGCCCTAGGCACGTGCCCTCGGGTGCCTAGTGGCAAATACAGCCCTGGATATTAGAATGAGTGTGGTGATGTGTAGTGGGCGGGGCTATACACTCAGCTTTATACATATAGATATAATCATTATAATTTGTTATAACTAACCACAGTTCGATACTATGCCTGGGCAACGCCGGGCTCTTCAGCTAGTAAAACATATAATACTGTTGGATAAAACAAGACTGAGCATAAGACCTTCACAGCCGTCTACACATCATAGAGGAGATCTCATGACACCTTCTCTCCATCTACCTGATGATCCTGAGGAACATTGAGATCTTCTTGTTTACAGTCCTGTGGAAGAAGAGAATGGGGACAGGTCTCTGTTGTTGTCCTCTTACTGGATAGATCTGGAGGAAACACATACAGGGACTGAATTCATTCTTTACATACAGATAATTATAGGCCGGGTCTACCCGTATTTTTCGGACTATAAGACGCACCGGACTATAAGGCGCACCCAGGTTTTAGAGGTGGAAAATAGGGAAAAAAATATTTGAAGCAAAAAAATGTGGTAAAATATTTAATAACGTAATATTATATGTGGTGTTATTATATATAATAGTATGTTATTATGTTGGAAGCTGCAGGACCAGTGTGGTGTCTGTGAATTACTATATGAAGATGCTGGAGGGTGAGTATAAGAATGGGGGCACAGGGCTTATATTGAAAGCACCACTCCAGCACTGCTTTAAAATCCCATGGGAGAACTATAACTCCCAGCATGTCCTGCTGATCCTATGACATGCTGGGAGTTATAGTTCACTAAAGGAGTGGCAGAGTGCTTTATTGTGTTTTGGAAAGACTAACCTCTTAATTGTGGCAGCCAGCCAGCCTGGGGTGAGGTAAAAGCATCCCATGACTGCACACACAGAGCCCTCCCTCTTGTTGCCTCTCCACAGCACAGGTAATGGAAGCCAGCAGATTCTAGTGTTGGAGACTGAAGGACCTGTGATGATGTCAAGACGGAGGGCTCTGAGCTGCCATGTGATGCTCCAGCCCGCCCACTTCTCACATTATCACAGGTCCTCCTGCACAGCACTCAGCTCAAGCCCAGGAAGATACCAGTGATCTCCTCTCCCCCGGACCCTGCTGCTGCCTCCTCCTCCCCCGGACACACGGATCTCCCCAGCTGCTGCAGGAATCAGCGCTGAGGAATCCATGTGTGTCACTGCTTAAGTGCAGTATTCATTTGCTGCTCCCGGCTCACCACTCAGCTGATAGGTGGGCGGGGAGTAGCTAATGAATATTCACTGCACTTAATCATCGGGACCACATGGTGTCCCCAGCACTGATTCCCAGCAGTGGGGACATTTTTCTGCCTCCTGAAGTGGGATATCATTGCGATCCCACTCGCTGCTGCCCCCCTCCCCACATGCTACATCCCTACCATAAGACGCACCCACACTTTCCTCCCAAATTTGGAGGAAAAAAAGTGCGTCTTATGGTCAGAAAAATACGGTATTTAGTCCTATTACCTGGTGATGTGAGGGGCTGGGAAACCACCATCATGACATCCTTGTACAGATCTTTGTGTCCCTCTAAATACTCCCACTCCTCCATCGATAAATAGACTGTGACATCCCGAGACCTTATAGGAACCTGACACATACAATGATATCGTCATCACCCAGATCCCTTCATAGTGTTACAGTATAATGTCCCAGCATTCCCAGCAGTGTCACCTCTCCAGTCAGCAGCTCAATCATCTTGTAGAGGAGTTCTAAGATCTTCTAGCTATTGATGTCCTCATGTATCAGGGGGCGAGGTGGAGGCCCTGTGATTGGGCTCAGGGGTCTTCGCCATCCCTCAGACACAGGTTCCTGAGAGCGCTCACTAGAGGTCTTCTTCACTACTGTGTAATCCTGGTTATGGAGAGACACATTAATAAATCTCACTACAGACATTTCCAGAGTCCTCACCTCTCCAGTGCTGTCTGTCTTACTCCCATGGATCAGGGGTGGGGAACTGTTGTGAACTCTGTTTTCAGGCTCCCTCTTGTGGTCACTGGTGGTATGGTGTGACTTTTGCTTTGGGCTCCCCCTGGTGGCTTTGTTTGATATCCTGCAGGTCTCTGGCTATCAGCTGGTTCGTTATCCTCTGGGAGGTTCCTATATAGCTCTGTTTTACTTTCACTTGTTGCCGGCTGTCGATGTAATCAGTGCTACTCAGATTCCTTCTGACCACCTTGCTCCCAGTCCATCCAGGACAAGCTAAGTTTTGTTTGCTCATTTTTTGATCAGCAGTGTTTATCATGTTTTCTGTTCCAGCTTGCTAAAATGTGATTCCCTCGCTTGCTGGATGCTCTAGTGGGCTGAGTTTCTCCCCCACACACCATTAGTTGGTGTGTGGGTTCTTGAAATCTCAGGATGGATATTTTGTAAGGGTTTTTTATTGATCGCATAGACCCCTGCTCTATTTTCTGCTTTCTAGTACTAGTGGGCCTCTTTTGCTGAATCTGATTTCATCCCTACGTATGTGCCTTCTTCTTACTTCACCGTTAATATTTGTTGGGGGCTTCTATATCTTTGGGGATTATTTCTCTGGAGGCAAGCGAGGTCTTTCTTTCTCTTTAGGGGTAGCTAGTTCCTCAGGCTGGCTCGAGACGTCTAGGAATTTTTTAGGCACGTTCACCGGCTACCTCTAGTTGTGTTGGATAGGTTCCGATTTGCAATCAGTCCAGTTACTATCTCCCTAGAGCTTGTCCTTAGTTTATTCACTTGCTGGTCTATTCGTGATCCTCAGCCACTAAGGATCATAACAGTACAGCCAGCCACAAAAGTGTTAATTGCATGGCAGAAGCAGGAGAAAAGAAACCTTGAGAAATGTTTTTTTTGTTTGTTTGTTTTTTTTTGTTGCCGTGTGTCTAGCTGCTGTGGCTAGCTTCTCTCCTCCTCTTAATCTTGGTGTGGCTCTGAGTTCAGCTGCTGACATGGATGTCCAGAGCTTGGCTTCCAGTCTGGATCATCTTGCTGCTAGCGTTCAAAGTATTCAGGATTTTGTTGTTCACAGTCCTATGTCAGAGCCTAGAATACCTATTCCGGAGTTGTTTTCTGGAGATAGATCTAGGTTCCTGAATTTTAGGAACAATTGTAAGTTGTTTCTTTCTTTGAAACCTCGTTCCTCTGGTGATGCCGTTCTGCAAGTTAAGATTATCATTTCCTTTTTGCGTGGTGACCCCCAAGATTGGGCCTTCGCATTGGCGCCAGGGGATCCTGCATTGCTTAGTGTAGATGCGTTTTTTCTAGCCCTTGGATTGCTCTATGAGGAACCTAATCTTGAGAACCAGGCTGAAAAAACGTTATTGGCCCTCTCGCAGGGGCAAGATGAAGCAGAGGTGTACTGCCAGAAATTTCGGAAATGGTCGGTGCTTACTCAGTGGAATGAGTGTGCCCTGGCTGCAAATTTCAGAGAAGGTCTTTCTGAAGCCATTAAGAATGTCATGGTGGGGTTCCCTACGCCTGCAGGTCTGAATGAGTCAATGACTCTGGCCATTCAGATTGATCGGCGTTTGCGGGAGCGCAAACCTGTGCACCATTTGGCGGTGTCTTCTGAACAGACACCTGAATCTATGCAATGTGACAGAATTCTGACCAGAAGTGAACGGCAAAATTATAGACGGCAAAATGGGTTGTGCTTTTACTGTGGTGACTCAGCTCATGTTATCTCAGCATGCTCTAAGCGCAAAAAAAAGGTTGATAAATCTGTCACCATTGGTACTTTACAGCCTAAGTTCATTTTGTCTGTTACCCTGATTTGTTCCCTGTCATCTTACCCGGTTAATGCTTTTGTAGATTCAGGTGCCGCCCTGAGTCTGATGGATTGGTCATTTGCCAGGCGCTGTGGTTTTGATTTGCAGCCTTTAAAATTCCCTATTCCACTAAGGGGAATTGATTCTACACCATTGGCTACGAATAGACCTCAGTACTGGACACAAGTGACCATGTGCATGACTCCTGTTCATCAGGAGGTGATTCGCTTTCTTGTACTGCATAATTTGCATGATGTCGTCGTGTTGGGTCTACCATGGTTGCAGACTCATAATCCAGTCCTGGATTGGAAAGCTATGTCGGTGTCAAGTTGGGGTTGTCAGGGAATTCATGGTGACGCTCCTGTGGTGTCAATTGCTTCGTCCACTCCTTCTGAAGTCCCTACGTTTTTGTCAGACTACCAGGATGTATTTGAGGAGCCCAAACTCAATTCTCTACCTCCTCATAGGGACTGTGATTGTGCTATAAATTTGATTCCTGGTAGTATGTTTCCTAAGGGACGAATTTTCAATTTATCTGTGCCGGAGCATGCTGCCATGCGGAGTTATATAAAGGAGTCTTTAGAGAAGGGACATATTCGCCCGTCCTCATCCCTCTCTTGGTGCAGGATTCTTTTTTGTGGCTAAAAAGGATGGTTCCCTGAGACCCTGTATTGATTATCGCCTTTTGAATAAAATCACGGTCAAATTTCAGTATCCTTTGCCATTGTTAACTGATTTGTTTGCTCGCATTAGGGGGTCTAGTTGGTTCACCAAGATAGATCTTCGTGGTGCGTATAACCTTGTGCGTATAAAACAGGGTGATGAATGGAAAACTGCATTTAATACGCCTGAAGGCCATTTTGAGTACTTGGTGATGCCTTTTGGACTTTCTAATGCTCCTTCAGTCTTTCAGTCCTTTATGCATGACCTCTTCCGTGAATATCTGGATAAGTTTATGATTGTGTATCTGGATGATATTCTGTTTTTTTCGGATGATTTGGAGTCTCATGTTAAGCAGGTCAGGATGGTCTTTCAGGTCCTGCATGACAATGCTTTATTTGTGAAGGGCTCAAAATGTCTTTTTGGAGTCCAGAAGATTTCTTTTTTGGGTTTCATTTTTTCTCCTTCTACTATTGAGATGGACCCAGTCAAGGTTCAGGCTATTCATGACTGGACGCAGCCTACGTCTGTTAAGAGTCTTCAGAAGTTCTTGGGTTTTGCTAATTTTTACCGTCGCTTCATAGCTAATTTCTCTGGCGTTGTTAAGCCTTTGACGGATTTGACCGTGTGGTGGTCTTGACTGATCACAAGAATTTGATTCATCTCGAGTCGGCCAAGCGGCTGAATCCCAGACAGGCTCGTTGGTCGTTGTTTTTCTCTCGTTTTGATTTCATGGTCTCGTACCTGCCAGGTTCGAAGAATGTGAAGGCTGATGCTCTTTCTAGGAGTTTTGTGCCTGACTCTCCTGGAGATTCAGAGCCAGCTGGTATCCTTAGAGAAGGGGTGATTTTGTCTGCCATCTCCCCAGATTTGCGACGTGTGCTGCAAGAATTTCAGGCGGATAGACCTGATCGTTTTCCACCGGAGAGACTGTTTGTCCCGGATAGATGGACCAACAGAGTCATCTCCGAGGTTCATTCTTCGGTGTTGGCGGGCCATCCTGGAATATTTGGTACCAGAGACTTGGTGGCCAGGTCTTTTTGGTGGCCTTCCTTGTCGCGGGATGTGCGTTCCTTTGTGCAGTCTTGTGGAATTTGTGCTCAGGCGAAGCCTTGCTGTTCTCGTGCCAGTGGTTTGCTGTTACCTTTGCCTGTCCCGAAGAGGCCTTGGACGCACATTTCCATGGATTTCATTTCAGATCTCCCTGTCTCTCAGAGAATGTCTGTCATCTGGGTGGTGTGTGATCGTTTTTCTAAGATGGTCCATTTGGTGCCCTTGCCTAAGTTGCCTTCCTCATCCGAGTTGGTTCCACTGTTTTTTCAAAATGTGGTTCGTTTGCACGGGATTCCTGAGAACATTGTTTCTGACAGAGGATCCCAGTTTGTGTCTAGATTTTGGCGGACCTTTTGTGCTAAGTTGGGCATTGAATTGTCTTTTTCGTCGGCCTTCCATCCTCAGACGAATGGCCAAACCGAGCGAACTAATCAGACCTTGGAGACTTATTTAAGATGTTTTGTTTCTGCTGACCAGGTGACTGCGTTACTTTTTTGCCATTGGCCGAGTTTGCCCTTAATAATCGGGCTAGTTCTGCTACTTTGGTTTCTCCTTTTTTTGTAATTCGGGGTTTCATCCTCGTTTTTCCTTGGGTCAAGTGGAGCCTTCTGACTGTCCTGGAGTGGATGTTGTGGTGGATAGGTTGCATCAGATTTGGAATCATGTGGTGGACAATTTGAAGTTGTCACAAGAGAAGGCTCAGCTCTTTGCCAACCGCTGTCGCTGTGTGGGTCCCCGACTTCGCGTTGGGGACTTGGTGTGGTTGTCTTCTCGCTTCGTTCCTATGAAGGTCTCCTCTCCTAAGTTCAAGCCTCGGTTTATCGGTCCTTATAAGATTCTGGAAGTCCTTGGCCCTGTGTCATTCCGTCTGGACCTCCCGGCATCATTTGCTATTCATAATGTGTTCCATCGCTCGTTGTTGCGGAGGTATGTGGTACCTGTGGTTCCTCCGGTTGAGCCTCCTGCCCCGGTGCTGGTTGAGGGAGAATTGGAATACGTGGTGGAGAAGATCTTGGATTCTCGTGTTTCTAGACGGAGGCTCCAGTATTTGGTCAAGTGGAAGGGCTATGGTCAGGAGGATAATTCTTGGGTTGTCGCCTCTGATGTTCATGCGGCCGATTTGGTTCGTGCCTTCCATGTGGCTCATCCTGATCGCCCCGGGGGTTTTCATGAGGGTTCGGTGACCCCTCCTTAAGGGGGGGTACTGTTGTGAACTCTGTTTTCAGGCTCCCTCTTGTGGTCACTGGTGGTATGGTGTGACTTTTGCTTTGGGCTCCCCCTGGTGGCTTTGTTTGTTATCCTGCTGGTCTCTGGCTATCAGTTGGTTCGTTATCCTCTGGGAGGTTCCTATATAGCTCTGTTTTACTTTCACTTGTTGCCGGCTGTCGATGTAATCAGTGCTACTCAGATTCCTTCTGACCACCTTGCTCCCAGTCCATCCAGGACAAGCTAAGTTTTGTTTGCTCATTTTTTGATCAGCAGTGTTTATCATGTTTTCTGTTCCAGCTTGCTAAAATGTGATTCCCTCGCTTGCTGGATGCTCTAGTGGGCTGAGTTTCTCCCCCACACACCATTAGTTGGTGTGTGGGTTCTTGAAATCTCAGGATGGATATTTTGTAAGGGTTTTTTATTGATCGCATAGACCCCTGCTCTATTTTCTGCTTTCTAGTACTAGTGGGCCTCTTTTGCTAAATCTGATTTCATCCCTACGTATGTGCCTTCTTCTTACTTCACCGTTAATATTTGTTCTATATCTTTGGGGATTATTTCTCTGGAGGCAAGCGAGGTCTTTCTTTCTCTTTAGGGGTAGCTAGTTCCTCAGGCTGGCTCGAGACGTCTAGGAATTATTTAGGCACGTTCACCGGCTACCTCTAGTTGTGTTGGATAGGTTCAGATTTGCAATCAGTCCAGTTACCATCTCCCTAGAGCTTGTCCTTAGTTTATTCACTTGCTGGTCTATTCGTGATCCTCAGCCACTAAGGATCATAACAGGGAACCTCAAGCCCCAGGGCCATTTACGGCCCTCGATAACCTTTTATCGGGCCCCCGGGCAGATTCTCAGGGACCGCCTTCTTGGGCAGGGAGGTGTATTTTGATTGGCACCAGCTCAGTAATTTCTTCTTGCTCTGTTAGCACACACATGCAGTGTTCACTACTGAATACTGAAGGGCATGCAATGAAAGAATACATCCTGAAACCAGTGCCAGAGTCAAGATGTACTTTGAGTTTGTATGGACCCCGAAGGATAGTATAAATATCCAAATGGCCCTTGGTAGAAAAAAAGAGGTGTCTCACACCTAGGGATTGTGACACTGGGGGATCTAGGGATCTTTGCGGATATGCATGGTGACACCATGGACCTAACGCACCTCCAAATGTGGTTGGTCTAGTGGGTCCAAGGGTAAAGTGAGACCATAGCTCAGTATATTAATGCATTGCAGGAAGTAATGGCCCATTATCACCAAGAAGACAGGCACCGAAGATGTGGGTCCGTTGGACGAAGTGATGCGGGACCAATTCGTTGCTGGACTGAAGGATCCCTCTCTGAAGCAGATCTTAAAGGAGCACCCATGCCTGAATCCTAGTCTGGGCTACCTTGAGGTTGGGGCCGAAGTTAGAGTCTCGGAGAGGGAGGCCCCTTTTCTCACCACTGCAGTCCGGAGTCATGAAGTGGTCACCCCTGAGTCAACACGTACTGAATCTGACTGGGTGCAGGAGATACATCAAGAAATTTGGGACATTCGAGGTGAGCTGTGCAGCGTCAAGGGGACCCTTGCAGCCAATCATCTGGTTAATCACCCGACCTCACG
Source organism: Ranitomeya variabilis (assembly GCF_051348905.1). Classification (NCBI taxonomy): domain Eukaryota; kingdom Metazoa; phylum Chordata; class Amphibia; order Anura; family Dendrobatidae; genus Ranitomeya; species Ranitomeya variabilis. Next base: position 697,428,646 of record NC_135235.1, on the reverse strand, counting down.
TGACAGGAGGTCAGAGCGGGAAAGTCGCTCTTTCCGGACCACATATTGTCGCATACGTAGTCCATCAGCGGAACGTGAGTGAGAGTGTTGAACATGCTGTGGAAGGGGGCACATTTCAAGAAACTGTCCGAATCGAGAAACAAGGAGACAGGGCACCCATTAAACTAATGCACCCCACGGTCATGGAGTATACCATGGGGTTTCAAGCCTCAGTAAGTGGAAAAGAGAATTCTGAGGATATCGTCTCCGAGAGACCCATTACCTGGGCTGAATTCAATAGGCAACGCATTCACTGCTTGATGGACACGGGGTCTCAGGTGACCACAATACCTGAGGCATATCTCCAGAGTCAATTTCCAGAAGTTGCTTGTTTCAGAAAAATATTTAGGCTATGTTCACACTTTGCGGTTTTTGCTGCGGATCCGCAGCGGATTTGCAGCTGCGGATCCGCATCAGTTTTCCATGCAGGGTACAGTACAATGTTACCCTATGGAAAACAAAAACCGCTGTGCCCACTTTGCGTTTTTACGCTTGAAAATCCGCGCGGATTTTCTGCGGAAAAAAAGAAGTAGCATGTCAATTCTTTCTGCGGATTCCGCAGCGGTTTTCCACCTGCACCAATAGGAAAGTGCAGCTGGAAACCCGCAGTGGAATCCGCAGTAGAAACCGCACAAAAAAACGCAGTGAAAACCACCGTGGTTTTGCACTGCGGTTTTTCCAAATCCGCAGCTGAAAAATCCGCAGCAAAAAAACGAACGTGTGAACAAGCCCTTAGAATTGAGGGTCCTCAGTGGTTAATCACTTTTAATGGCTAACTGAAAATATGGTAAATTGCAAGCTTTCGAGACTACTCAGGTACCTTCATCAGGCATAGACTAATACAAATTCTGAAGAATCACATATTTATGCACAATACAGCCCAGAAATAATGCCATAGATAAGACAGGTGACGTGAAGCAAGAACTACCATTATGTGAGAGTGATAAACAGTTGTGTCCATAAATATTGGAACAGTTCATAAATAAGGAGTGTGAATATTTTATTGTCCTCTGATTGGGGTCTGGTTCTGTGTTGTGATGCCCTCACAAGTAGGGTTGAGCGACTTTTCATTTTTTGAGATCGAGTCGGGTTTCACCAAACCCGACTTTCTCAAAAGTCGGGTCGAGTGAAATCGGCCGATCTTATTGAAAAGTGGGGGTCGGGGATCGGCCAAAACACGAAACCCAATGCAAGTCAATGGGGAAGCATACTTTTTTAATATTTACTTCAGCGCGATATATGTGAAAAGCCGGTAATTCAATTGCCGGCTTTTTATTTCTCCTGCCTAAACCCGACATGATATGAGACATGGTTTACATACAGTAAACCATGTCATATCCCCCTTTTTTTTTGCATATTCCACACTACTAATGTTAGTAGTGTGTATGTGCAAAATTTCGGCGCTGTAAGCTATTAAATTTAAGGGTTAAATCACGGAAAAAATTGGCGTGGGCTCCCGCGCAATTTTCTCCGCCAGAGTGGTAAACCCAGTGACTGAGGGCAGATATTAATAGCCTAGAGAGGGTCCATGGTTATTGGCCCCCCCTGGCTAAAAACATCTGCCCCCAGCCACCCCAGAAAAGGCACATCTGGAAGATGCGCCTATTCTGGCACTTGGCCACTCTCTTCCCACTCCCGTGTAGCGGTGGGATATGGGGTAATGAAGGGTTAATGCCACCTTGCTATTGTAAGGTGACATTAAGCCAGATTAATAATGGAGAGGCGTCAATTATGACACCTATCCATTATTAATCCAATTGTATGAAAAGGTTAAAAAAAACACACACACATTATTAAAAAGTATTTTAATGAAATAAACACACCGGTTGTTTTAATATTTTATTGCTCTCTCAATCCAGCTGAAGACCCTCGCTCTGAAAAATAATAAACAAACAATATACATACCCTCTGATGAACTGTCAAGTCCCACGAGGTAAATCCATCTGAAGGGGTTAAAATATTTTAGGAGCTCTGCTAATGCAGCTGTGCTCGTGCCTGTAAACCCCGGGGAATGAAGGAAATGTAGGTCAATGACCTGTAGTTAACTTAATTCGCGGTGATGCGCCCCCTGCTGGAGGATGTACTCATATGACCTCGAGCGTGGGAAAAAGAGGGAAAAGATGTTTTTAGCCAGGGGGGCCAATAACTATGGACCCTCTCTAGGCTATTAATATCTGCCCTCAGTCACTGGCTTTACCACTCCGGCGGAGAAAATTGCGCGGGAGCCCACGCCAATTTCTTCCGCGATTTAACCCTTTATTTTACAAGCTAGAGCTCCCAAATTTTGCACATACACACTACTAACATTAGTAGTGTGGAATATGCAAAAAAAAGGGATATGAGATGGTTTACTGTATGTAAACCATGTCTAATATCCTGTCGGGTTTGTGAAGGAGATAGCAAAAGCTGGCAATTGAATTACTGGCTTTTCTGCTATCTTGCGCTGAATTAAATATAAATACAGTATATATATATATATAGATAGATAGAGAGAGAGAGAGAGAGAGAGAGAGAGAGGAGAGAGAGAGAGAGAGAGAGAGAGAGAGAGAGAGACTGTATATATGTTGTAACGAACATTTGAGCCCATAAATCCATTAGATGTCGGTTTTGCAAGCCTGCGAGAAAATCTCACAGTACGGATGCCATACGGATTACATACGGAGAATGATATGCGCAAAATACGCTGCCACACCCTGCCTACGGATGACATACGGATCACTATTTTGGGAACATTTCTGCGCATTACGGCCGTAAAAAATGGACCGTATTATCTTACGCCTAGTGTGACGCTGGCCTTAGTCTGTAAACCCCCCGGTACCTCTGCTGCAGCTAGCCAGCTATCTTCCCCAGCTGTTTCAGGATCTCCTGCTTGCCTCCTCGTGTCTGTCCCCGAACTCCAATGTCTTCTCCATGTGCCAGGGAAATCCCAAGATGGCCGCTGCACCTCAGGTCAGTTCCCGCCACCAGCAGTCCCGCGTCTCCAGGGGACTCATGCCTCAGCACCCAGCCCACAGGCGCTCTCATCAGCCCCTTCGATGTCTTCATCTCACCCGGGAATCGACCTGCAGGTGAATCACTGACCATGCACAGCAGATGCCTGTCGACTCCGAGCACATTCAGCGCGCCGCTGCCGCAGCTCTGCACGTGTGCCGATTTCTGGGACAAGTGCTGACTCAAATCCTTCCTGTAAGCTCCCTGGTGTCTCCTCCAACCGTACTGAGACAACAACCTGCCATTTACTAGGCAGGAACCCGATGGGGAGAGCTCAGTGCTGCACGTCTGCTCTCTTCAGTCCCTTAGCCACACCCCATCTGAGTTATTTTTGATGGTCAACAAAATATGATTTTCTAGTAATTTATTTTTCACACTCTACTGTAGGTATTGATAATGGTTTCTCTCTGTGTGAGATTTTTAATGTTTAAAGGGGATACCCACTACTTGGACAACCCCTTCTTACTGGAATGGAAAAGATTTATCCAGCTTCTATGCTACAATTCCAAGACATGTTTAAAGCTATGAATTCTGTATTTTTTCAAATTTAAAATACCGTATTTTCCAGCATATAAGACGACTTTGTAACCCCTAAAAATTGTCCCAAAAGTCGGGGGTCGTCTTATACGCCGGGTACGGCGTGTGCAGGGAGCGATCCTGGATGTTCCCAGGGTCTGAAGGAGAGGAAAAAATAAAGAATAAAAATAAAAAATATGGATATACTCACCCCTCCGACGAACCCTGGCTGTCAGCGCTGCAAGCGTCTGCCTCTGTTCCTAAGAATGCAGTGAGTGAAGGACCTTCCATGACATCGCGGTCAGGTGACCAGTCACACGACCAATCACAAGACCGCGACGTCATCGCAGGTCCTACACTCACTGCATTCTTAGGAACAGAGGCAGACGCTTGCAGCGGTGACAGCCAGGGTTCGTCGGAGGGGTGAGTATATCCATATTTTTTATTCTTTATTTTTTACATGAATATGGATCCCAGGGCCTGAAGGAGAGTCTCCTCTCCTCCAGACCCTGGGAACCACACGCCGTATAAGATGACTGGGCGTATAAGATGACCCCCGTCTTATACGGCGGGCATATCCCAAATTCCATATTTTATATGGAAAAGTTGGGGGTCGTCTTATACGCCCAGTCGTCTTATACACCAGAAAATACGGTATATATTCTTTTTTTCTTTCTTGGTTGAAACATGCAGGGAAAATGTATTTAAAGATCATAGAAAACATAGGGAAAAGACTAGTAGAATTCCAAATGCTTTTTGAAAGCAAGTGCATTCTTAAACTTGGTTCACTTTCTTCACTTTTTGGACACATCAAACAATAAGAGTAAGCCAGAGAGCAGCCGCAGCCTTTGCTTCCTGTTGATGTTCAATATATCCGAAGTCAGGAACAGTGAATCAATCAGCATGGGAAAAAAGGATTTTCACAGTGCTCACCAGAGTATCACAGGGTGCCAGGTTCAATGTCGCTGGAGTCCACTTGTAAATGCAGGCAAAAAAGAAAAAAAAGAGCACCAGGTGATTTCCATAAAAATTCAAATTTTGTCTGATTTAATCCATCGTTTGTAAAAAGTTAAAAACATACATGTTGCCTGCAGGAACAGTGAAGCCAGTGCGGATTCCGTGCTGGGCTTGTGTTATGTAACAACCTCACATGAGCCCCGGGAACGTGACTACTAAGACCGTTGAACAGCGCAGGCATGCAAAATGAGTGTTTTTATTTGAAAGAGGACAAACATGAGGAATGACAAGGTGTTGTCCTAGTAATGGACAACCCCTTTAAGAAATACAATTTTCGGTTAAAACATTTCTAACATTCTTAACATGAAAAACGCTTCTTGTTGTGAATTCTGTTTGTGGGCTCCCCCGGTGGTGTTTTATGGTAGTGCCACTTATTTGCCTTCTTCTATCATTGATCACCTGTTGACACCCATTAGGGGAGTTTCCTATTTAAGGCTGCTTGGCTGCTGGTCCGATGCCGGCCAACAATGTATCAGTAGCATTCTGTTGCATTCTCCTGCCTCAAGATCCTGTTCAGCTAAGTTGAATTTTGTTTTCTAGTTAATGCTATTTTTGTCCAGCTATTTGTAATGTGACTCTCTGTAGCTGGAAGCTCTCGTGGACTGAAATTGCCACTCCAGTGGCATGAGTTGTCACTGGAGTTTTAAAGTAATTTCAGGATGGTGTTTTTGAGTAGTGTTTTGAAGTTGACCGTGAAGTGACTCTTTCCTGTACTTCTGCTATCTAGTAAGCGGACCTCACTGTGCTAAATCTGCTGTTCATCCTACGTATGTCTTTTCCTCTTGACTCACCGTCAATATCTGTGGGGGCCTGCTATCTCCTTTTGGGGTTCATCTCTGGAGGTAAGGCAGGCCTGTATATTCCTCTGATAGGGGTAGTTAGATCTCCGGCTGGCGCGTGGTGTCTAGGGCATCGTAGGAAACACTCCCCGGCTACTTCCAGTGTTGTGTCAGGTTCAGGTCACGGTCACTTTAGTTCCCATCACCCGAGAGCTAGTCCGTTGTTATTTTGTTTTCCCTGCCATTGGGAAAATCATAATAGTTTGGCCGGCCACATGTGTTAAAACTATGCACTAAAGCAGGAAAGGATATGAAAAGGTTTTTTTTTTTTTTTTCCTTCTGTGTTTGGAAAGTGCACCTTAGTGCTTATTTGGACTCCTTGCTTAAACTGCAGTCTTCAGCCTTTTTTTTTCCTCTCCTCTTAATCTCTGAATGGCTTTGGTTACACCTGTTTGAATCATGGATCCACAGAGTTTGGTTGTAGGTCTGAATAACCTGGCTACAAAAGTCCAGAACTTACAAGATTTTGTTATACGTGCTCCAATGTCTGAACCTAAGATCCCTATGCCTGAATTTTTTACCGGAGACAGATCCCGTTTTTTGAATTTCAGAGAGAATTGTAAATTGTTTTTGTCTCTGAAATCTCACTCTGCTGGTGATCCTGCGCAACAGGTTAAAATTGTTATTTCTCTATTGCGGGGTGACCCACAAAGTTGGGCATTTGCATTGTCGCCAGGGGATCCTGCGTTATTAAATGTAGATGCGTTTTTTCTGGCTTTGGGGTTGCTTTATGAAGAACCTAATTTAGAGATTTTGGCTGAGAAAGCCTTGATAGCTCTTTCCCAAGGGCAAGATGAAGCTGAGATATACTGCCAAAAATTTCGTAAATGGTCGGTGCTTACTAAATGGAATGAGTGCGCTCTAGCAGCTAATTTCAGAGAAGGTCTCTCTGATGCCGTGAAGGATGTCATGGTGGGGTTCCCTGTGCCTACAGGTCTGAATGATGCCATGAAATTGGCTATCCAGATTGATCGGCGTTTACGGGAGCAAAAATCTGTGCACCATATGGCGGTATCTTTTGAGCAAAAACCTGTGCACCATATGGCGGTATCTTCTGAGCAAAAACCTGTGCATCATTTGGCGGTGACCTCTGAAAAGGCACCAGAGCATATGCAATGCGATAGTGTATTGTCTAGAGGCGAACGACAGAATTACAGGCGCGCTGGTCGTTGTTTTTCTCTCGATTTAACTTTGTGGTTTCATATCTGCCTGGGTCTAAGAATGTGAGGGCGGATGCCCTCTCTAGGAGTTTTGAGCCTGACTCGCCTGGTGATTCCGAACCTACTGGCATCCTGAAGGATGGGGTGATATTGTCAGCTGTCTCCCCAGACCTGCGGCGCTCTTTGCAGGAGTTTCAGGTGGATAGGCCTGATCGCTGTCCGCCTGGTAGACTGTTTGTCCCTGATGACTGGACCAGTAGAGTTATTTCGGAGGTTCACTCTTCCGCGTTGGCAGGTCATCCTGGAATTTTTGGCACCAGGGATCTGGTGTCTAGGTCCTTCTGGTGGCCTTCCTTGTCTCGAGATGTACGTATTTTTGTGCAGTCTTGTGATGTTTGTGCTCGGGCTAAGCCCTGCTGTTCCCGGGCCAGCGGGTTGTTGTTGCCCTTGCCTATTCCTAAGAGGCCTTGGACGCACATCTCTATGGACTTTATTTCTGACCTTCCTGTTTCTCGTAGGATGTCCGTCATCTGGGTGGTGTGTGACCGTTATTCCAAGATGGTTCACTTGGTACCTTTGCCCAAATTGCCCTCCTCCTCTGAGCTGGTCCCTCTATTTTTTCAGAATGTTGTGCGTTTGCATGGTATTCCTGAGAATATAGTGTCTGACAGGGGTACTCAGTTTGTGTCTAGATTTTGGCGGGCGTTCTGTGCCAGGATGGGCATCGACTTGTCTTTTTCGTCTGCATTCCATCCTCAGACTAATGGCCAGACTGAGCGTACTAATCAGACCTTGGAGACTTACTTGAGGTGTTTTGTGTCCGCTGATCAGGACGATTGGCTTGATTTTTTGTCATTGGCAGAGTTTGCCCTTAACAATCGGGCCAGTTCTGCCACTTTGGTTTCTCCATTTTTTTGTAATTCAGGGTTTCACCCTCGCTTTTCGTCCGGTCAATTGGAGTCTTCGGATTGTCCTGGAGTAGATGCTGTGGTTGATAGAATGCATCAGATTTGGGGACAGGTTGTGGACAATCTGAAGTTGTCCCAGGAGAAGACTCAACAGTTCACTAATCGTCATCGGCGTGTCGGTCCTCGTCTTTGTGTTGGGGACCTGGTTTGGTTGTCTTCTCGATTTGTTCCTATGAAGGTCTCGTCTCCTAAGTTTAAGCCTCGGTTTATCGGCCCTTATAGGATTCTGGAGGTTCTCAATCCTGTGTCCTTTCGTTTGGACCTCCCAGCATCTTTTACTATTCATAATGTTTTTCATCGGTCATTATTGCGGAGGTATGAGGTGCCGGTTGTTCCGTCTGCTGATCCTCCTGCTCCTGTGCTGGTTGAGGGTGAGTTGGAGTATGTGGTGGAAAAGATCTTGGACTCCCGTGTTTCCAGATGGAAACTTCAGTATCTGGTTAAGTGGGAAGGCTATGGTCAGGAGGATAATTCTTGGGTGATAGCATCTGATGTTCATGCTCCTGATTTGGTTCGTGCATTTCATAGTGCTCATCCAGATCGCCCTGGTGGTTCTGGTGAGGGTTCGGTGCCCCCTCCTTAAGGGGGGGTACTGTTGTGAATTCTGTTTGTGGGCTCCCCCGGTGGTGTTTTATGGTAGTGCCACTTATTTGCCTTCTTCTATCATTGATCACCTGTTGACACCCATTAGGGGAGTTTCCTATTTAAGGCTGCTTGGCTGCTGGTCCGATGCCGGCCAACAATGTATCAGTAGCATTCTGTTGCATTCTCCTGCCTCAAGATCCTGTTCAGCTAAGTTGAATTTTGTTTTCTAGTTAATGCTATTTTTGTCCAGCTATTTGTAATGTGACTCTCTGTTGCTGGAAGCTCTCGTGGACTGAAATTGCCACTCCAGTGGCATGAGTTGTCACTGGAGTTTTAAAGTAATTTCAGGATGGTGTTTTTGAGTAGTGTTTTGAAGTTGACCGTGAAGTGACTCTTTCCTGTACTTCTGCTATCTAGTAAGCGGACCTCACTGTGCTAAATCTGCTGTTCATCCTACGTATGTCTTTTCCTCTTGACTCACCGTCAATATCTGTGGGGGCCTGCTATCTCCTTTTGGGGTTCATCTCTGGAGGTAAGGCAGGCCTGTATATTCCTCTGATAGGGGTAGTTAGATCTCCGGCTGGCGCGTGGTGTCTAGGGCATCGTAGGAAACACTCCCCGGCTACTTCCAGTGTTGTGTCAGGTTCAGGTCACGGTCACTTTAGTTCCCATCACCCGAGAGCTAGTCCGTTGTTATTTTGTTTTCCCTGCCATTGGGAAAATCATAATAGCTTCTCCCCTTTGTGACTTCTCTGATGTTAAAGAGATGATTTTAGTGTAAAACATTTCCTACATTATGAACATGAAAAAGACTTCTCCCCTGTGTGGGTTCTTTGGTGTATAACAAAATTATATTTCTTTTTAAAACATTTCCCACATTCTGGGCAGGAAAAAGGCTTCTCCCCTGTGTGGGTTCTCTGGTGCGTAACCAAAACTGATTTCTGATTAAAACATTTGCCACAATCTGAACAGGAAAAAGGCTTCTCCCTTGTGTGGGTTCTCTGGTGCGTAACCAAAACTGATTTCTGATTAAAACATTTGCCACATTCTGAACATGAAAAAGGTTTCACCCCTGTGTGGGTTCTCTGGTGCGTAACCAAAGCCGATTTCCGATTAAAACATTTCCCACATTCTGAACAGGAAAAAGCCTCCCCTGTGTGTATTCTTTGGTGATTAACAAGATTCCATTTCTGGTTAAAACATTTCCCACATGCTGAACAGGAAAAAGGCTTCTCCCCTGTGTGGGTTCTCTGGTGGTTAACCAAAACTGATTTCTCATTAAAACATTTGCCACATTCTAAACATGAAAAAGGTTTTACCCCTGTGTGGGTTCTGTGGTGCGTAACCAAAGCCGATATCTGTTTAAAACATTTTCCACATTCTGAACAGGAAAAAGGCTTCTCCCCTGTGTGGGTTCTCTGGTGCTTAACCAAATCTGATTTATCAATAAAACATTTCCCACATTCTGAACAGGAAAAAGGCTTCTCCCCTGTGTGTCTTCTTTGGTGTCTAACAAGATAAGATTTCTGTTTAAAACATTTTCCACACTTGGAACAAGAAAATCTTTTCTCCACTGTGTGAATTTTTGGATGTTTAAGAAAAGACTTTTCGATGGGAAAATGGTTTCCATATTCTGGACATGAAAATGGCTTCTTTGATTTAGGAGTATTTTCGTTTTTAATGTTTATTTTGTGATTCTGATTTTCCTTAGTTGTCGCCAATGAATCAGAAGACAGGACCTGTTTCAAAGGATCAGATGATTGGTCTTTGCTGTGAAGGGATGATGGTATAGCTGGAGTAATGGCATTAACTTCAATTGTATCCAGTGGGATCTCAAAATCATCCGATCTAAAAATTAAAGATGCCAGCTGTTCGTCTGATCTCCCGGTACAGTCATCTGCCAAGATATAAACCAGTTTTTGTTTTTGAATAAAATATCTTGAATGTCATTTACCATTTCTACTTCAACTGTCTGTAAAAATGGCAAGTTATGTAAAAACATTGAATTCTTCACCAAGACAATGACAGCTCACAGTCGAATAGAAAATCTCATAGGATGAATCAGTGGAGCGTGCTGTTCAACTGTTTGTTCATTCTGCCTCCCAAATATGGAACAAAAAGCCACACAGAAACATTATGTTGACGAACCTAATACCAATAAAAACTTCTATTCATCTAACAAAAAACAATTCCCCACTCAGGTCCATCATCTGTCAGTGGAAAAACAGGAGGTTTCCACATTATTAGTGGCTCAAAGGCTCTTGAAAATTAACATGGCTTCCATTAACCAATCCAGCAATAACCACTCTCCCAAAGTCAAATTTCCCCCTCACCTCTGAGCCTTTCAGTATGCCCAAACCACATGTATTTGGCATTACTCTAGTGAGAAGAACCCACTTAACCCATTATCTACCAATGTCCTTTTTTTGGGACGCGTAATCTTTTACTTCTAGCAACTAAGACTTTATAATTTTTATAATTAGGTCCAATTTTTTGTGTTGTGTTTGTAAAATGAATGTTTTCAAAATAGGAAATCATGTCATTGTCATTTTTAATTGAATTTTGGGACGCCCTTTTCTGAAAAATCCGTAAAATGAAAATTTCTAATTTGGCAAGTAATGGGTTAATTTACGGTGTGTGTGTCTCCTGGAGCACAATCAGCGCACTATGTGTTGGGTAATAAAATGGCATATTTGCCATTTGTTTTCTCCTACATCCACTGTGTGCCAATTTCCAGAAATTGCCTATGGAATCAAAAATTGCCACTATTCCAATAGATTCTCTGAGGGTTATAATGGAGTCATTTTATGGGGATTCCTACAGCTCTGAATTTCTGAAATTTTGTCATATTAGGGCTTCTGCAGATGGTGTGTCACATCTCTTCTAGGATCTGCCCCTATGATGTCAGCAGGCGTATCCTTATTCATATGGCTGGCTGGGCTAGAAACGGAGTAGATGTTGGTACCAGAAGCTCTGGACGACATAGGCTCTATTCAGCCACTAAGATTATGGTGCCTGGGACAAGTAGTACCTTCTAGTCTGGCAGTATGGGTGTATGTGTTGTCCAGCTGAAGTAATCTGCTCCCTTATACAGCCAATTGGATAGCACCATATTCTACGAAAGCTCGAAGCATATTGAAGGAAGCTGCCAGATACAGCCTTGTTCTTCTCTGGTTCGGTCCTCTATGTTCAGCTCGCGGCTTGTGTATTTGTTTCCTGTTGTAATCCTGTTTGCGGTCTACTCTTATGTCTTCTGATTTTGTATTTTCTCTGCCTTACTGGTTCTGACCCGGCTACCTGACTATTCTTCCCATTTCACACCACCGAACAGCAGGCAACACTGTGGGCCAAGCCAGGTGGGTCTCTATGTAAGTCCAGATCCATGTAGAGGTGTTAAAGGGTAATGAGCAAGACAATCCCTGGGATCAGGAAGATGCAGTAGATAGCGCCAAGCCTGTTTGTGGTTGGCCATCTTTTGAGCTGATAGGTGGCCAAAAACACTGCTCCTAGTACTTTGTGTCTGCAAGCTATTCCAGTAAGATCTGGATTCAAATAGCTAAATGGTGCTCTTTCCCTTCTCAACCCTGAAATGTGCCCAGACAGTAATGTACAACCATATATAGGGAATTGTCGGATACAAGAGAAGTTGTAAAATATTGTGTGAGGTCTATCTGTTTGCTATTACCCTTTGTGAAAGTGAAAAAATTTGGGCTTATATTTTCTGAAGAATTCTAAAATTATCACCACATGAAGTGACACACGTCAAGATTTGAAAAAATGGACCCTGATTAGGAATATAAAACTGGCAGCAGGAACTGGTTATCAGAGTATTTTGGGAACTAACTACTGTAGTCAAAATCTGTGACTATAGACAATAACACATCTACTGAAATGTTCAAACTCAACAAACTTCATTAGTAAAAAATGAGTGATCACAGGTGAAACCTCTCTGGAACAGATACAGTATGGGGCTTGGTGGTTCTTGGCAATCTAAATTATCATAATTTTCTGTCAGATGAGTTTCAAGAAGAAATATTAGATAGTCAAAGATAAGAGAAGAGAAAGTATTAGTGCTCCCCTTTACAGGAGAGATTGTGCAGTAATCTGAATTCTTTAGGATTGAAAACAAATTGAAATTTATGACGTGGAGTGAATCCATGAAACCAGGGCTCGAGCCATGCTAACATCTTCTGCAGGCATAAATAAATGTATTTTACAGCCATCAGCCATGCACAGCTTAGAGATATATCATGGAACAGGTGTAATATTTTGTGTGTAGTTTATCATAATCCTCCTTGAAGTTAGTTGGTTTTAAAGAAATTGAAAAGTCATGATAAAGGGAAACTCTGTTGTTATTGTACAGAAATTCACACTTGGCCCTGACTGCACATTTAATGTTGTTGATCATAAAAGCAAAGTTTGGCCAGAAAGACTGGACCTGGTCTTGTAGGGACCATATGAGCACATTCAGCAGCACAGAAGGGGGAGAAGGGAGATTCATCCAATAAGATATCAGGATTCTAGGAATCCAACAGCATCATTAACCTCCGCTTTCTCTTACAGGCCCATTATAATATTTTTCTTCAAGTGATTCTCTTACTTGTTTGCCCATTTTATGTCATTTGGCTTTGTAGTTTACAGATCTGGGCAGGTAAGGGTCAGTGACTACTAATCCCCGGGGGGTAGTTGGATACTCCAGGTTATAAGTTCTATAGAAAATGATTTTCACAAAGTAATTTCAACATTTCCAAATAGAGCAGAATGTTGTGGTTTATAGGCAAAATGGTGACCACACGATTGTGATACGACCAGAACAGACTATTGATAAAGCAGCCACAGCTGGTGACCGAGAAGAATCTGTGACTTCTCTGCATTTAGTGGTTACTTGTTGTGAACTATACTTCTTGGCTCCCTCTTGTGGTCACTAGTGATTTGGCACTTGGATTGTCTTTTACCAGGTTGGTACTCACCTGCTTCGTTAGGCCTGGGGTGTTGCTATTTAAACTTCCTGGATTCTCAGTCCAGTGCCTGGCATCGTTGTTATCAGTTCATTTCTGTTTGCTCCTGTCTTCAGGTCCTGGTTCCTTGCAAGATAAGCTAAGTCCTGCTTTCTTATTTTTGTTATCTTGCTTTGTTCATATTTTTGTCCAGCTTGTATAAAATGTTATTCCTGATATTGCTGGAAGCTCTAGGGGGCTGATATTCTCCCCCCTCACCGTTAGTCGGTTTGGGGGTTCTTGCATATTCAGCGTGGATATTTTGCAGGGTTTTTTGCTGACCATATAAGTCATCTTACTATTTTCCTCTCCTCTTTCTTCCCTCCCCTTTTTCTCAGAGTGGCTGTAAGCTTTGCTGCAGACATGAATGTTCAGACCTTGATTACTAGTGTGGATCAGCTTGCTGCACGAGTGCAGAGCATTCAGGATTTTGTTGTTAGCAGTCCTATGTCTGAGCCTAAGATACCTATTCCTGAGCTGTTCTCTGGAGATCGATTTAAATTTAGGAATTTTAGGAGTAATTGTAAATTGTTTCTATCTTTGAAACCTCGTTCGTCTGGAGATTCAGCTCAGCAAGTTAAAATTGTTATCTCCTTTTTGCGTGGCGACCCTCAGGATTGGGCCTTCTCGTTAGCGCCAGGAGATCCGGCATTGGCGGATGTTGATGCGTTTTTTTTGTATTACTTTGGGGTCTTATCTCTGGAGGCAAGAGCGGTCTTATTTTCCCTGATAGGGTTAGTTAGTTCTCCGGCTGGCGCGAGACGTCTAGGATCAACGTAGGCACGTTCCCCGGCTACTGTTAGTGTTTGTGCTAGGATCAGGTATATGGTCAGCCTAGTTACCACGTCCCTATGAGCTGGTATTTATGTTTGCAGACTTTGCTGTAATCTCTGAGATCCTTTGCCATTGGGATCATAACAGTATGCCAGGCCTATGAATAGTTAATGCATTGCAGAAGTGGGATTAAAAGAAAAGGAGTTCTGAGTTTTGTTTTTTTTTCCTCTCCTCTTTCTTCCCTCCCCTTTTTCTCAGAGTGGCTGTAAGCTTTGCTGCAGACATGAATGTTCAGACCTTGATTACTAGTGTGGATCAGCTTGCTGCACGAGTGCAGAGCATTCAGGATTTTGTTGTTAGCAGTCCTATGTCTGAGCCTAAGATACCTATTCCTGAGCTGTTCTCTGGAGATCGATTTAAATTTAGGAATTTTAGGAGTAATTGTAAATTGTTTCTATCTTTGAAACCTCGTTCGTCTGGAGATTCAGCTCAGCAAGTTAAAATTGTTATCTCCTTTTTGCGTGGCGACCCTCAGGATTGGGCCTTCTCGTTAGCGCCAGGAGATCCGGCATTGGCGGATGTTGATGCGTTTTTTCTGGCGCTCGGATTGCTTTATGAGGAGCCTAATCTTGAAATTCAGGCAGAAAAAGCTCTACTGGCTATCTCTCAAGGCCAGGATGAAGCCGAAGTGTATTGCCAAAAATTTCGGAAATGGTCTGTGCTTACTCAATGGAATGAATGTGCTCTGGCCGCAAATTTCAGAAATGGCCTTTCTGAAGCCATTAAGAATGTGATGGTGGGTTTCACAATTCCTACAAGTCTGAATGATTCTATGGCGCTGGCTATTCAGATTGATCGGCGTTTGCGCGAGCGCAAATCCGCTAATCCTCTGGCGGTGTTGTCTGAACAGACACCTGTTTCAAGGCAATGTGATAGAAACCCCGATCCAGCAATGCAATGTGATAGAATCCTGACTAGAACCGATCGACAAAATCATAGACGACAGAATGGGCTGTGTTTTTACTGTGGTGATTCTACACATGTTATATCAGCATGCTCTAAACGCCTAACCAAGGTTGTCAGTCCTGTCACCATTGGTAATTTGCAGCCTAAATTTATTTTGTCTGTGACTTTAATTTGTTCATTGTCTTCCTACCCTGTTATGGCGTTTGTGGATTCAGGTGCTGCCCTGAGTCTTATGGACTTGTCGTTTGCCAAGCGCTGTGGTTTTGTCCTGGAGCCTTTAAAAGTTCCTATTCCTCTCAGAGGAATTGATGCTACGCCATTGGCGGAAAATAAACCGCAGTATTGGACACAAGTGACCATGTGCATGACTCCTGAACATCGGGAGTTGTTGGCCATGAAGTGGGCATTTGAGGAGTGGCGTCATTGGCTCGAGGGTGCTAAGCATCGTGTGGTGGTCTTGACTGATCACAAAAATCTGATGTATCTCGAGTCTGCTAAGCGCCTGAATCCTAGACAGGCTCGTTGGTCATTGTTTTTCTCTCGTTTTGACTTTGTGGTCTCGTACCTGCCTGGTTCGAAGAATGTTAAGGCTGATGCTCTTTCTAGGAGCTTTGTGCCTGACTCTCCTGGAGTCTCGGAGCCAGCTGGTATTCTTAAAGAGGGAGTTATCGTGTCGGCCATATCTCCTGATTTGCGACGTGTGTTGCAGAGATTTCAGGCTGGTAGACCTGACTCTTGTCCACCCGACAGACTGTTTGTTCCTGATAAATGGACCAGCAAAGTCATTTCCGAGGTTCATTCCTCGGTGTTGGCAGGGCATCCGGGAATTTTTGCTACCCGAGATTTGGTGGCTAGGTCCTTTTGGTGGCCTTCCTTGTCACGGGATGTGCGGTCATTTGTGCAGTCCTGTGGGACTTGTGCTCGGGCTAAGCCTTGTTGTTCTCGTGCTAGCGGGTTGCTTCTGCCCTTGCCCGTCCCGAAGAGGCCTTGGACACACATTTCCATGGATTTCATTTCTGATCTTCCGGTGTCTCAAGGAATGTCTGTCATCTGGGTGGTGTGTGATCGTTTTTCCAAGATGGTCCATTTGGTACCCTTGCCTAAGTTGCCTTCCTCTTCCGATCTGGTTCCTTTGTTTTTTCAGAATGTGGTTCGTTTACACGGCATTCCGGAGAATATCGTGTCCGACAGAGGATCCCAGTTTGTGTCCAGATTCTGGCGATCTTTTTGTGCTAAAATGGGCATTGATTTGTCGTTTTCATCTGCCTTCCATCCTCAGACTAATGGTCAAACGGAGCGAACTAATCAGACACTGCAGGCTTATTTGAGATGTTTTGTTTCTGCGGACCAGGATGATTGGGTGACCTTCTTGCCATTGGCGGAGTTTGCCCTTAATAATCGGGCTAGTTCCGCTACTTTGGTTTCGCCATTCTTCTGCAACTCTGGTTTTCATCCTCGTTTCTCCTCGGGTCATGTTGAGTCTTCTGACTGTCCTGGGGTGGATTCCGTGGTGGATAGGTTGCAGCGGATTTGGAATCATGTGGTGGACAACTTGAAGTTGTCACAGGAGAAGGCTCAGCGTTTTTCCAACCGCCGCCGCGGTGTGGGCCCCCGACTTCGTGTTGGGGATTTGGTTTGGTTGTCTTCTCGGTATGTCCCTCTGAAGGTTTCCTCTCCTAAGTTTAAGCCTCGCTTTATTGGTCCTTATAAAATTTTGGAAGTTCTTAACCCGGTTTCTTTTCGTTTGGATCTTCCGATGTCGTTTGCCATTCACAACGTGTTCCATAGGTCTTTGTTGCGGCGGTACGTTGTGCCTGTGGTTCCTGCTGTTGAGCCTCCTGCTCCGGTGTTGGTTGAGGGCGAGTTGGAGTACGTGGTGGAGAAGATCTTGGATTCTCGTCTCTCTAGACGGAGGCTTCAGTATTTGGTCAAATGGAAGGGCTATGGTCAGGAGGATAATTCCTGGGTGGCCGCCTCTGATGTTCATGCGGCCGATTTGGTTCGTGCCTTCCACGCTGCTCATCCTGGTCGCCCTGGTGGTCTTGGTGAGGGTTCGGTGACCCCTCCTTAAAGGGGGGGTACTGTTGTGAACTATACTTCTTGGCTCCCTCTTGTGGTCACTAGTGATTTGGCACTTGGATTGTCTTTTACCAGGTTGGTACTCACCTGCTTCGTTAGGCCTGGGGTGTTGCTATTTAAACTTCCTGGATTCTCAGTCCAGTGCCTGGCATCGTTGTTATCAGTTCATTTCTGTTTGCTCCTGTCTTCAGGTCCTGGTTCCTTGCAAGATAAGCTAAGTCCTGCTTTCTTATTTTTGTTATCTTGCTTTGTTCATATTTTTGTCCAGCTTGTATAAAATGTTATTCCTGATATTGCTGGAAGCTCTAGGGGGCTGATATTCTCCCCCCTCACCGTTAGTCAGTTTGGGGGTTCTTGGATATTCAGCGTGGATATTTTGCAGGGTTTTTTGCTGACCATATAAGTCATCTTACTATTTTCTGCTATTAGTCAGTGGGCCTCTCTTTGCTAAAATCTAGTTCATTCTTACGTTTGTCTTTTCTTCTTACCTCACCGTTATTATTTGTTGGGGGCTTGTATTACTTTGGGGTCTTATCTCTGGAGGCAAGAGAGGTCTTATTTTCCCTGATAGGGTTAGTTAGTTCTCCGGCTGGCGCGAGACGTCTAGGATCAACGTAGGCACGTTCCCCGGCTACTGTTAGTGTTTGTGCTAGGATCAGGTATATGGTCAGCCTAGTTACCACGTCCCTATGAGCTGGTATTTATGTTTGCAGACTTTGCTGTAATCTCTGAGATCCTTTGCCATTGGGATCATAACAGTTACTACTCACCTGGGTAGTCATATGTGGGAATCTCCTCTTTACACCGCTCATCACCCCTCACATATGTCTCTGTAGTATTAATATGGGTCAGACCTTCACCCTAAAACAAATATTGTAAAAGTCACAGACAGATGGAGAAGTCACATCTATGATCAGCTCTCATCCTGCCATCTCCACCGTTCTCATTACACAAGTATAAAACATATAAGGATATGTGCACACGTAGGAAAAGTGGTGCAGAATTTTCTGCACAAAATCCGCATCTCCTGGCAGAATTCACAGCTGCGAATTTGCCGCGGATTTTGTGCGGACTTTCTGCAGTTTTTGCCACTTCGGATTTCTATCATGGAGGGGTGCAGAAACGCTGCTGATCCGCACAAAAGAAGTGACATGCACTTCTTTTAAATCTGCATCAATTCCGCACTGATTTTTCCACACCATGTGCACAGCTTTTTTTTTTTTTTCACTTTGATTTACATTGTACTGTAAATCACAGTGCAGATCTGCAGCGCTTCTGAGCGGAAAAATCCGCTGCAGATCCGCAGCAAATCCGCATCGTGTGCACATAGCCTAATACTAGTGGATAAAACAAAGCTGAGCACAAGACCTTCACAGCCGTCTACACATCATAGGGGAGATCTCATGACACCTTCTCTCCATCTACCTGATGATCCTGAGGAACATTGGGATCTTCTTGTTTACAGTCCTCTGGAAGAAGAGGATGGGGACATCTCTCTGGTGTTGTCCTCTTACTGGATAGATCTGAAGGAAACACATACAGGGACTGAATTCATTATTTACATACAGATAATTATAGGCCGTGTGTATTTAGTCCTGTCTATTACCTGGTGATGTTAGGGGTTGAGGAATCTCCATCATGATTTCTTTGTATACATCTTTGTGTCCCTCTAAATACTTCCACTCCTCCATGGAGAAATGGACAGTGACATCCTGACACCTTACAGGAATCTGATACATACAATCATACCGTCATCCCCTGATCCCTTCATAGCATTACTGTATAATGTCCCAACATTCCCAGCAGAGTCACCTCTCCAGTCAGCAGCTCAATCATCTTGCAGGCGAGTTCTAGGATCTTCTGGTCATTGATATCCTCAGAAACCAGTTGGTTACATGGAGGCCTTAGGACTGGACTCATGGGTCTTCCCCATCCCTCAGACACAGGGTCCTGACAGCGCTCACTAGAGGTCTTCTTCACTACTGTGTAATTCTGGTTATGGAGAGACACAATAATAAATTTCACTACAGATATTTCCAGAGTCCTCACCTCTCCAGTTCTGTCCATCTGTTATTCCCATAGATAAGAATGAGGTAATGTGATGTCATCAGAATCTCTCACCTCTCCAGTAAGCCGGAAGAGGATCTCTAGGGTGAGGTGTAATATCCTCTCCGCCATCTTGTCTCTGTCTATGTCCATTCTTGATGGGCAATTCAGGAAAATTGTCTTATATAGATGATCTTCACTGAGAGGCTCTGATATTGTAGAGACCTGAATGAGAAGATGAGCCGATGTAACATCATTAAATCCTGTGTAATAATACAATTATTGGAGATAATAAGGGAAACACATGAGGAGATAGAACGTGCAGATGTTGTATTCTCTAATCTTTTATGGACTGGAACATAAGTTGAATTGCTGGCTAAGACATCTCCATGCTCCCAATGACTGGCTATGTTTCTTACTGCATCAGCAACTGATTGGCTGTAGGAATCACAAGTTCGTTGGGAATGACTAGGAAATACAGAGACTGGCGGGGGACCCAAGCAGCAATGGTATTTTTTATTATTTTACAACACACAGCGTTCTTCCCTGACATCTACTAATGAAACCTATGTATTTAGGCCACAGACAACAAGCAGTTTCTTCCTCGGAGTCGGCAGCTGAATATGATTCTCATAGACTCATCTTCCATAACGCTAATTCTCGTCTCATTTACCGACACTGGAATCGACATTAGTAATACTGCAGAAGATATTTATTACACAGGACATGAGAAATAACTACTTCATGATGAGGATGACATCTTCATCTTCTACTACGGCTCTAGAAACATATTTGTCCAGAGTCCGTCACTGACTCCATCACCTCCGGCCGTCTATATGAAGGTTTCCCGTCTTCACCGCACTGTAATCTTCTATCACGTTAGATCTCAGGTCTGATTCACACACAGAAGTTTGAGGCTTTTATAAAAGCTTGTGTGTAAGAACAACAAGACAGGAGTTGTTTGACGTCAATATCTCCATGTGTTTTATTTTCTCTTTATATTAGGTTTTAATAGCTTTTTTTGTAGGCTTCTTTATATTACACGAAAAATACCCTAAACAAATTGGGGATGCAGGTACTGTGGAAAAATTATACTGTGTGTGCGTGGGGGCCAAGAAACTGGCACTGTACGGTATCAAGAATGGGATAAGTGAGGATTTATTATCTAGTGGTTTGGGTGGAAGAATATTGTGTGGGACACCTTGTACTATCATAATGTGTGGGGGATACTGTGGGAACATTATCCTGTGTCTGGGGGCCAAGAAAGGAGCACGGTACTATGAGAGTAATACAGGTTTCCTTGGTTCCCATCTTTCATAGTTGGGTCGTTTATATCTATCAGCGGAAAAGGAACAAAACCATTGTGATTCTTATAAGGAGACAACACAAAAACCCCCTAAATATAATATTTTATAACACCCCCACAATCTGTGACTCTTCAGGGTAAATCGCTCTCTCGCCATTGGATTAGAGCTGATACTATGAAGCTAAAGTGGATTATTAGAGGTGATAGTTCCCTCGAATTAGAAGGGACACCTGTGGATATTGGGGTCTTTACCTGCTACATTTCTCGTGGGATTTACTTGGTGAAGTGCTGGAATCACTTTCTCCCAAAGGGTTAAATGGTGTCTGTAACTTCAATGTCTTTCTATGAAGCTTCTTCTCTGAACTTTCTTCCTCTGTTTTCTGCCATATTTCTATTACTCTCCGGAATCAGGAATGTATTAAGTCCTATGGAAACTGCGGAAAAAGAATAATTTCTAATTCTGTGTTTCCAAGATTCTTCTTGTGGGAATTGGCTACCATATTCCCTGTGCAATATATTTCTAGTATTATTGGTTTATAATACAGTAATTCAATGGACATAAGATGGTTGTTTGTTTATCTCCCTTTTCTCTTGTTTTCTTGTGTCATGTATTACTTTTATGTAACGTACGTGCATTTGTTCTGACATTTGACATCTGATGGATCTTATGTCACGAATTTGACAGGATCTTCTCCTGAATTTTTTAATAGGATTTACAGGTGGAAACAGTCCTGAAAGCAGATAATCCAGCAAGTATTTGCCATATATTCATGCAAATTCCCTGAAGGGTCATCAATTGTATCTAGTAAAATGCTTGAGTTCTCGTTACTCGAATCCAGTAGGTTGGAGAGGCTTGACTCGAATACCGAGTATAATGAAAGTCAATGAGAAACTCAAAAATTTTTCCAGAAGACTCTAACAAAAGGGCAGGAAAATCGCTGAAATGGATTGAAAGAGCGCTCAAATGGAATAGGAACAGCATTGAGATGATACCTGGACTTCCTGGTCACAGTCTGACCAGGAGTGACCTATGAAGCGTCTTTCTCAGAACAAGGCTAAAAAGGTTGTCTTATATTAACCCAGTGACACGATGCAGCCAGCTAGTCACAGTAAAGCCATGAACACAAAAGAAAAAAGACTCGACCAATAATGGTATGCACACCCATGAAGTATGTGAAAATATAAAAAAAATTAATTACCTTTTTAAATGGTTTTATATGTTTGTCATGTTCTTTGAGGTGTAATTAAATTTTTTTTTTATATTTTCACATACTTCATGGGTGTGCATACCATTATTGGTCGAGTCTTTTTTCTTTTGTGTTCATAGTATTCCATTTACTGACCAGGTTTTGCACCCCATCTCCATTTTGTTGTGCAGAGATGCACCACTTATATCAATTATTCCAAGTCACAGTAAAGCCAACATGGCTACGGCATTACGTTATATGGCAGGCAATAATACAGAAATAACATTTCAGGAGTATAAAGATCTAAATAAAAAAATGTAAAGAAGAAATCAAGCTAGCAAAGTTATCCAAAGAGAAACAAATTGCCAGCGACATTAAACTAAATCTCAAAAAATGTTATAAATCCATTGTGATGAAACAGCTTTTTTTCTTAATTAACCAAACATCTATTTTCAGCAAGCCGGGAAGAATAGACTTATCTATTTGTTGACTTTTAAATTTTTGTGTTTCTTTCTTGTTGGTCAAAAACACAGTCTTTTGTTTGTATAAGCCTGTAATATTGACTTGTAAGTTGACATTTGATGTAACATTTTGTGCTGTTATCCTGGATGACTAAAGATACAGGATAACTGATATGTTGATTACACATTGTCCAGGCCAGATAGCTTGTTGGCTTGCAAAACAGAGAAGGAAAAACTATGCAAATGGATTAAATACCGTATATACTCGAGTATAAGCCGACATTTTCAGCCCACTTTTTTGGACTGAAAGTCCCCCTCTTGGCTTATACTCGAGTCATACTCAGGGGTCGGCAGGGGAGGGGGAGCTGTCTAATTATACTCACCTACTCCTGGTGTGGTCCCTGCAGGTCCCTGCTTCCCCGGCGCCGGTAGTTCTTCCCGTACTGAGCGGTCACATGGTACCGCTCTTTACAGTAATGAATATGTGGCTCCACCTCCCATAGGGGTGGAGCCGCATATTCATTACTGTAATGAGCGGTAACGGTGACCGCTCACTACAGGAAGAAAATGCGGCACCGGGGAACAGACGTGCAGCGACAGCGCCAGGAGCAGGTGAGTATGACGGGGGCAGTGCGTGATATTCACCTGCTCCTCGTTCCACCGTCGGCGCCGCTGTGTCTTCCGCAGTGACGCTCAGGCCAGAGGGCGCGTGACGCGATAAGTGCGCACCGCCCTTTTCCTGAACGTCGGTGCAGAGGACGGGAAGACACAGCGGCGGTTAGCGGTGGAGCAGGGAGCAGGTGACTATAGCAAGTGCTGGGGGCCGGAGAGGCGAGTATGTAATTTTTTTATTTTTTTAATCGCAGCAACAGCATATGGGGCAAATATCTGTATGGAGCATCTTATGTGACCATGTGCAGCATTATATGGGGGCAAATATCTGTATGGGGCATCTTATGTGGCCATGTGCAGCATGATATGGGGGCAAATATCTGTATGGGGCATCTTATGTGGCCATGTGCAGCATGATATGGGGGCAATATCTGTATGGGGCACCTTATGTGGCCATGTGCAGCATGATATGGGGGCAAATATCTGTATGGGGCATCTTATGTGGCCATGTGCAGCATTATATGGAGGCAAATATCTGTATGGGGCATCTTATGTGGCCATGTGCAGCATTATATGGAGGCAAATATCTGTATGGGGCATCTGTATGGGGCCATGTGCAGCATGATATGGGGGCAAATATCTGTATGGGGCATCTTATGGGGCCATGTGCAGCATGATATGGGGGCAAATATCTGTATGGGGCATCTGTATGGGGCCATGTGCAGCATTATATGGGGCCATGTGCAGCATGAGATGGGGGCAAATATCTGTATGGAGCATCTTATGGGGCCATAATCCACATCTGTGGATCATTATACAGGGAAAATGTCTATATGGAGCATCTTATGCGGTCATAATCAACATTTCTGGAGCATTATACGGGGCAAATATCTGTATGAGGCATCTGTATGGGGCCATGTGCAGCATTATATGGGGCCATGTGCAGCATTATATGGGGCAAATATCTGTATGGGGCATCTTATGTGGCCATGTGCAGCATGATATGGGGCAAATATCTGTATAGGGCATCTTATGTGGCCATGTGCATGATATGGGGCAAATATCTGTATGGGGCATCTTATGTGGCCATGTGCAGCAAGATATGGGGCAAATATCTGTATGGGGCATCTTATGTGGCCATGTGCAGCATTATATGGGGGCAAATATCTGTATGGGGCATCTTTTGTGGCCATGTGCAGCATGATATGGGGGCAAATATCTGTATGGGGCATCTTATGTGGCCATGTGAAGCATGATATGGGGGCAAATATCTGTATGGGGCATCTTATGTGCCCATGTGCAGCATTATATGGGGTAAATATCTGTATGGGGCATCTTATGGGGCCATGTGCAGCATTATATGGGGGCAAATATCTGTATGGGGCATCTTATGGGGCCATGTGCAGCATGATATGGGGGAAAATATCTGTATGGGGCATCTGTATGGGGCCATGTGCAGCATTATATGGGGCCATGTGCAGCATGATATGGGGGCAAATATCTGTATGGAACATCTTTTGGGGCCATAATCAACATTTGTGGAGCATTATACGGGGCAAATATCTGTATGGAGCATCTTATGTGGCCATGTGCAGCATTATATGGGGCCATGTGCAGCATTATATGGGGGCAAATATCTGTATGGGGCATCTTATGTGGCCATGTGCAGCATGATATGGGGCAAATATCTGTATGGGGCATCTTATGTGGCCATGTGCAGCATTATATGGGGGCAAATATCTGTATGGGGCATCTTTTGTGGCCATGTGCAGCATGATATGGGGGCAAATATCTGTATGGGGCATCTTATGGGGCCATGTGCAGCATGATATGGGGGCAAATATCTGTATGGGGCATCTGTATGGGGCCATGTGCAGCATTATATGGGGCCATGTGCAGCATGATATGGGGGCAAATATCTGTATGGAACATCTTTTGGGGCCATAATCAACATTTGTGGAGCATTATACGGGGCAAATATCTGTATGGAGCATCTTATGTGGCCATGTGCAGCATTATATTGGGCAGTTATCTGTATGGAGCATCTTATGGGGCCATGTAAAGAATTATATGGGGCAATTATCTGTATGGAGCATCTTATGGGGCTATAATCAACATTTGTGGAGCATTATACGGGGCAAATATCTGTATGGGGCCATGTGCAGCATTATATGGGGCCATGTGCAGCATTATATGGGGGCAAATATCTGTATGGGGCATCTTACGTGGCCATGTGCAGCATGATATGGGGCAAATATCTGTATGGGGCATCTTATGTGGCCATGTGCAGCATTATATGGGGGCAAATATCTGTATGGGGCATCTTTTGTGGCCATGTGCAGCATGATATGGGGGCAAATATCTGTATGGGGCATCTTATGTGACCATGTGCAGCATTATATGGGGTAAATATCTGTATGGGGCATCTTATGTGGCCATATGCAGCATGATATGGGGCAAATATCTGTATGGGGCATCTTATGGGGCCATGTGCAGCATGATATGGGGGCAATATCTGTATGGGGCATCTGTATGGGGCCATGTGCAGCATTATATGGGGCCATGTGCAGCATGATATGGGGGCAAATATCTGTATGGAACATCTTTTGGGGCCATAATCAACATTTGTGGAGCATTATACGGGGCAAATATCTGTATGGAGCATCTTATGTGGCCATGTGCAGCATTATATTGGGCAGTTATCTGTATGGAGCATCTTATGGGGCCATGTAAAGAATTATATGGGGCAATTATCTGTATGGAGCATCTTATGGGGCTATAATCAACATTTGTGGAGCATTATACGGGGCAAATATCTGTATGGGGCCATGTGCAGCATTATATGGGGCCATGTGCAGCATTATATGGGGGCAAATATCTGTATGGGGCATCTTACGTGGCCATGTGCAGCATGATATGGGGCAAATATCTGTATGGGGCATCTTATGTGGCCATGTGCAGCATTATATGGGGGCAAATATCTGTATGGGGCATCTTTTGTGGCCATGTGCAGCATGATATGGGGGCAAATATCTGTATGGGGCATCTTATGTGACCATGTGCAGCATTATATGGGGTAAATATCTGTATGGGGCATCTTATGTGGCCATATGCAGCATGATATGGGGCAAATATCTGTATGGGGCATCTTATGGGGCCATGTGCAGCATGATATGGGGGCAATATCTGTATGGGGCATCTGTATGGGGCCATGTGCAGCATTATATGGGGCCATGTGCAGCATGATATGGGGGCAAATATCTGTATGGAACATCTTTTGGGGCCATAATCAACATTTGTGGAGCATTATACGGGGCAAATATCTGTATGGAGCATCTTATGTGGCCATGTGCAGCATTATATTGGGCAGTTATCTGTATGGAGCATCTTATGGGGCCATAATCAACATTTGTGCAGCATTATATTGGCCATATTTTAATATGGAGCATCTTATGGGGCCCATCATGAACTGTATGGAGCATTATATGGGGCTCCTGATTCAATATGGATATTCAAAAACACAACCTACTGATGTCTCAATTAATTTTACTTTTATTGGGATCTATTTTTATTTTTGAAATTTACCAGTAGCTGCTGCATTTTCCACCCTAGGCTTATACTTGAGTCATTAAGTTTTCCCAGTTTTTTGTGGGGTCGGCTTATACTCGGGTCGGCTTATACTCGAGTATATACGGTAATCAAATTATGCAAGTTGATTTCATCACTATTCTTCCCCTTTACCTGTGAATGCTGGCTTGAATGACACTTGTTAACAATAAAAAGAGGTTAGGTGCCTCTGTAACATGAGACAGATATTCAGCCAAGACATCCAAAGAACCAAAGACTCTCTACAGGAGAGCAACGAAGACATCAGTTACATCCCACTATGGAGGTGCAGTATTAAGAGTTTTTGGACGTCAAAGTTGAAATAAAGGAGGGCACTATACATACTAGTGTTTTCCGCAAGTCGACCTCCACAAAATCTTTACTTCATCACGATGGTGCACATCCTCAGTATACTGAGCATGCCTTACCGTATAGCCAGTTTCTCAGAGTGAGGAGGCTTAATAGTACGCTGGGGGGATATAAGGAACAGTCTTCGGAAATGTATAAGCGATTCCAGAATCGAGGGTACCCATCCCCTGTCTTGGATGCAGCATTGAAAAGGGTGGAGGTAATGGCCCCTAGTGTCTATTCTGAAAAAAAGAAGGGTAATGGAGGCAATGAGCGGTTTGTATTTTCTTTCAAATTTGGTCCTATGGACAGAGAGATCAGGTCAGTTATTAGAAGGAACTGGGATATCTTGAGTAGGGACAGCGATTTGTTGGATAAAATAAGTAGCGGCCCTTTATTTGCTAGCCGTCGTGGTAAGAATATAAAAGACCTATTGGTACATAATCGGATATGCTTTCAGAGTCATAATTGGCTGTCCAAGGGCGCCCCCAAAGGTAATTTTAGGTGCGGGCACTGTAGTTTTTGTTCTTACCATCTGACCGGCAGGTCATGTAAAATAGGTCCCATAGATCACTTGGTGCGTGATTTTATCTCCTGCAGAAGCACAAACATAGTATATGCTATTTTCTGCCCTTGTGGCTTTTGCTATGTAGGTAAGACTTTTCGTCCTTTGTTTGTACGCATACGTGAACACTTTAATTCAGTACATACTGGTAAGGGTGTCCCTCGTTTCATTCGTCACGTAAGGCAGATTCATAATGCCGATACGAGGTTGCTCTCTATTGCAGGCTTAGAAAAGGTTTCACTGCCAACTAGTGGTGGTGATTTGAATAGGATCCTTCTAAGGAGGGAAGCAATGTGGATTATGCGTACGAACGCTCAGGGACCACTGGGTCTTAATGGTTAACACACCCACATTAACACGCTCATTCATCTTCCTAAGCTTGTCATTACCTCCTCTCTGTGTGCGTGCCACAGGTGGGGCCGTCGGCCCTGGAAGCTCTGAGGTAACAGCTGCTCTTATCCTGGCGAGTCAGCGGAAAGGCGAGACTCTGTAATGTGCACCATTTTGAGTATTTTGCTGGGACTACTCTATGTATTATTTGCCTGTTTTGTGGTTAAATAAAATATTGCCGCACTGTTTTACCCTCACTCTGTGCTGTCTGAGTAGTCTTACGCCCATGGTAAAAGGAGAGTGGGCGTTCATTAGGATGATCCCTAGTCCATGTAGTTTCGGCTTGCGAACCAGAGCACCCGCTGACCCCCTGTGCCTCTATATTAATCAATGCCAAGGAGAAAAAAAAAGATCATTTCGGCCCCTTAAAAACGCTAACAAGATAATTGTTATAGAAGACAAAGAAAAGGGTGAGATACTAAGCAGGCACGATTCACCCTCCGCTATTAACCAGTTAAATGCCGCTGTCAAATGCTTTAATCGGCGCTTCCGGCCATCGGGCCGGAAATGAGCGCATCGCTGACCCCGTCACATGATTGGGGGTCAACGATGCGTCGGCATAGTAACCAGAAGTCTCCTTGAGACCTCTATAGTTACTGATGCCGGCTTGCTGTGAGCGCCACCCTGTGGTCGGCACTCTTAGAAAGCCTGTAAATCAGCTACATAGGAGCGATCTGATGATCGCCGCTATGTATCAGAGCCGATCAGGCTATACCAGTGTCTAGCCTCCCATGGAGGCTATTGAAGCATGGCAAAAGTAAACAAAAAAAAGTTTTAAAAAAATATGAAATAAAAATATATATATAAAAGTTTAAATCACCCCCCTTTCGCCCCATTCAAAATAAAACAATAAAAAAATCAAACCTACACTTATTTGGTATCGCCGCGTTCAGAATCGCCCGATCTATCTATAAAAAAAGGATTAACCTGATCGCTAAATGGCGTAGCGAGAAAAAAATTTGAAACGCCAGAATTATGTTTTTTTGATCGCCACGACATTGCATTAAAATGCAATAACGGGCGATCAAAAGAACGTATCTGCACCAAAATGGTATCATTAAAAACGTCAGCTTGGCACGCAAAAAATAGGCCCTCACCTGACCCCAAGATCACAGAAAATGGAGACGCTATGGTTATTGGAAAATTGCACAATTTTATTTTTTTTTTAGCAAAGTTTGAAATTTTTTTTTACCACTTAGATAAAACGTAACCTAGACATCTTTGGTGTCTATGAACTCGTAATGACCTGGAGAACCACAATGGCAGGTCAGTTTTAGCATTTAGTGAACCTAGCAAAAAAGCCAAACAAAGAACAAGTGTGGGATGGCACTTTTTTTGCAATTTCACTGCACTTGGAATTTTTTTCCTGTTTTCTAGTACACGACATGCTAAAACCAATGGTGTCGTTCAAAAGTACAACTCGTCCCGCAAAAAATAAGCCCTCACATGGCCATATTGACAGAAAAATAAAAAGTTATGGCTCTGGGAAGGAGGGGAGCGAAAAACGAGAACGCAAAAACGGAAAAGGGCAAGGTTGTGAAGGGGTTAAAATCTGACCTTGAAATTACAATAATAAAAAATGATCTGGATAAGATCAAATGAGGTTTAATATTGATAAATGTAGAGTAATGCACCTAGCACGGCAGACACTATAACAGCTTTTAATAAATGGCCGGATGATTTCCTCAGTACAAGTAACACTGTGGGTTATAGTTACATTAGTGACAAAATGAACAATTGGCGGAGAAAGGTTGAACTTGATGGACCGAGGTCGTTATTCAACCCATGTAACTAGGTTTATTGGCCGTCTAACAGCCGTGAGACATACGGGGCCAAAGCACACAGGATACTGGACCAAGGGCCGAGCGGCTCACTCATCACTAGTATCTACATTATTGTGCTGGGGCGGAACTAGGAGAGGAATCATCGCATTGTGGGAGAACTTCTCTGGGCTTCTGTCCTCTCATCCTGCAGGTGTCTGAGGACTTGGGAACCAGCGAAGCCGAATTCTGTCTACAGCTGTTACGTCACTGTTCACACCACACAGAGACCCCCAAAACATTTTCGTACTGAAGGGGTTAATGTCCCCCCCACTGATGGGGAATCTCCAGCACCTACCTCCACCTGCAGAGCCGCACTCCACATATATGGCTGCTCTGTGCGCACAGGACCTGTGATGAGGTCACAGGAGGGGAGGAGTCAGGGGTCACATGATCAGGGGCCTCAGTGAATGATATCCGCAGTGTAGACCCTACATGGAAACTTCTCCTCAGTCAGTGACATTCCCGCCATTATTCCCCCTCACTACTGGCACAATTACCCAGCGCCGCCTTTTCTACACAGTGTTATGTGTGGACTGTAACGTGTGATTTCTCTGCTTGGAGACAAATAGACCCCACACATGAGGGGATTATCACCAGCTACCAGACGTCTACTACAGCTCTGGAAAAAATTAAGAGACCACCACTAGGGTTGAGCGACTTGTAGGCCTGAGACACACTGGTGCGAGATACGGCCGAGTCTTGCTGGTTAAAAGCAAGCTGTGGCACCGGCACTCCAGAGCGGAGCATGCAGCTCCATGTATTGCTATGCAGCTGCAGGCTCCGCTCCGGAGTGCAGGTGCCACAGCTTGCTTTTAACCAGCGAGACTGGACCGTATCTCGCACCAGTGTGTCTCCGGCCTTATTCAACGAGTTCCTCCCCCTCCCCCTCCTCCTCCTCCTTTCAAGCCGGCTGGACCATACCAGTACCTGTGATCCGCTGCCCTGGACTGTGGCTGCCTTATACCAGCAAATAAATAAAAGTTTGTGACACCACCTGTAGTACTCGGTCAGGGGTGGCTGACGCTGCTTAAACGTGTCCTTTGGGATGATGTTATGGCAGCAGGGATGGTATGGCTTCCAACAGGTGAAGCTGAGTCCCCAGGGCTCCCGATGTGTTTGGCAAGGATGGTGCGGTGCTGGAAAATAAACAGAGGACACAGGGTTGCAGTCTCTTCACCTGGTTTACTGATGGCAGACAGCCACAGTCCAGGGTACCAGATCACAGGTGCTGGTATGCCTTCCTTCTAGCGCTGTGTTGTAGTCCCTTGCTGCCTTAGGCCTCACACAAGATCCTCACGTTCTCTCTGTCCCACTTTAGGTAGGACACTACCCGCATGACAGGTAACTCAAGTCATTTTACAGGATCTCTATCAGAACCCGGGCTCTATCTGCTACTGTGTCTTCGGGTGTTAATGGTGGACAGGTGACTTGCAATCTGCTGGCCGCTGGTTTCTGCCGTGGAGCATAGAGTTACCTCCACAACCTCGGTATTCCGGCTACCGGTATCTGCGCTCAGCGTGGAGGAAGCTCAGTCGCAGCTTCTCTCCAGCTCTCAACTCTCCTTTGCTCCTTTTCCTCCTTCTCGCTCTCTACAGCTTGTTCCATCCTTTACTCTCTCCTTTCCAGGAGCTGCAGCACTTCACATGGCTGCATGGTCCCACACTTTCCTCACAGGAGCTGCAGATCTTCTCGTCTGCACGGCCCCTTTCCTCTGTCTCTCTTACAGACTGACTACTTTCCCTACAGCCAGAATATATCTATGGGAGCCACCCACAAACTGGATCAGAGCTCCCCCTTCTGGCCTGGAGTAAGAGCATGTTGCATGTTCATGAATACCTGATAAAGGGATCCTTCCTCGGTTCCAAGCATGACATCACTTTCCCAGTGAGGAAAGCAATGCCACTGTAACAACCAGGAACCTGGGGTGTTACACACCTTCCTGCTGCTCTTCTCGCATTCTCTTCTGTGGGTGGTTCCTTCTTTCTTGCTTCCCCCATCCCAGTCTAGGAGGCGGACTTCTCTTGTTGACGGACAGATCTCTCAGACATAGTAGTATTGGTGAGGGACGGCCATAACTTTTGCGCTGTTTTTCAAGCTCTGCCCATGACCACACGCCCAACTCCTCCTGCATGCCACATGGCACTGCAGTGGTGGTGGTAATGGTGGAAATTAACAGTTGAATGGTCTCTCAATAAAGCACAGTCTCTGAGGTGCACAAGACCCAGTTTGCTGGGTCAGTCCATCCTGTTCGTGATGCCAAGTTTTGGAGTGGACCGCTAGGGCCTAGGAGTACTCGGTACTGGGTCCGGTCGTCATTAAAGGGGTCTCACGGTGGATGCGACCCGGTCTGTGGCCCTGGGCGTCCAAATTAAAAGGAAGGTCTTTAAAGGGGGTTTTAGGAATAAGAATGTTCATAACGCCACCTGTGGTATTCAGTCAGGGGTGACCGATGCTGCTTAAAGGGGTCCATTGAGGTAATGTTATGGCACCAGGGATGGTATGGTTCCCACAGTTGAAGCTGGCTCCCCAGGGCTCCCGGTTTGATGGTATAGTAAGAAACAGAGGACACAAGGTTGCAGTCTCTTTCCCTCTTTACTGGCATAAGGCAGCCTCAGTCCAGGGCACTGGATCACAGATACTGGTATGGTCCAGCTGGCTTGGAAGCGACTCAGGAATTCCCCTAGCCTGGTGGGGTTGAAAGCCTTCCCTTCTGCTCTGTGTTGTAGTCCCTTGCTTGCTTAGGCCTCACACAAGGTCCTCACGTTGTTTTTGTCCCCCTTGTTGGTAGGACACTAGCTGCATGGCAGGTAACTCGAGCCTTTTTTACAGGGTCACTCAGGATGACTCTTGGCTCAATCTGTTACTGTGCCTTCGGGTGTTAATGGTGGACTGGCGACCTGCAATCTCCTGTCCGCCGGTTTCCTCCGTTGGTCATAGAGTTACCCTCACAACCTCGGTCTTCTGGCTACCGGAATTCTGCCCTACAGCATGGAGGAAGCTCAGTCACAGCTTTCTTTCTGTCACGGGGAGACTAGGTGGGTGAGAGCTAATAACCCGGGCCCCTGCAATTTCCCTCAGACTAGGGAAATACTGACTGACCCTCTACCTGAAGTTTACACTGATGGTGTGCATGTCCAGGCCTCGAACCTCACCCTGCCTCCTGTTTCAACCCTAAGCTGAAAACCTCTGCCCTCCACCCAGTGAATGCAATACACCAATACCCACAGTTAGCACAGACAAGGATAAAGGAAAATATACACCACGCCACAGTACTCAGGAATACACTATAAATGTGCAGGGCAAAATAAATACAAATATAGGAAGGAGTAAATAAGACAAAGGAAAATACACCACCAGCAACGATTCTCCAACAACCAGCTCTCCACTCCAGACCGAGATAACAACGCACAAGACAGAAGCTATAATCGGCGACGCCCAATGATCAGGAGAACTATTTAAAGGCAATGGGCATGGCCCAGCTTCCAATCCGAGGATCAGGTAAATTAACCCCGGAACAGCTAGACAAAATCTAGCCGATGCCAATGAGCAAATAGTGGTCAAAAGCGGAACTACCGCTGTCTGTCGGACGAACTGGTCTGAACAGCGTCCGACATGACAGTACCCCGCCTTCTACGAGGGACCCCAGGGCCCTCACGGCTTAGAGGACGCGGCTTGTCCGGATGGCGACGATGAAAAAACCTGACCAGCCGATCCGCATGAATGTCTGAGGCTGGTACCCAGGACCTCTCCTCAGGCCCATAACCACGCCAGTGTACCAAGTACTGTAAAGTGCGGCGCACTACACAAGAGTCAACCACCTTGGAGACTTCAAATTCCAGGTTACCATCCACCAAGACTGGAGGTGGCATAGGCGCCGCGTCCACAGAACCCACCACCTTCTTCAGAAGAGACCTGTGGAACACGTTGTGTATCTTATACACCGTAGGGAGCTCCAGTCGGTACGCTACTGGGTTAATGATGGCGGTGACCCTAAATGGACCAATAAACCAAGGACCCAATTTAAGCGACGGTAGTTTGAGTCAGTCACACGTTTGTACCTAGCACCCACACTCAACAGGCGCTGTTTAACTCTCCTCCAGACTGACGACAATTGTGCTCCTACCTGGTCCTCCTCCGGAACGCCGGAAGAGCCCCTCTGACTCAAAGTACAAAATTGAGGATGTAGCCCGTACACACAAAAAAACGTAGACTCCCCAGACGACTCCTGGCGATGATTATTTATGGCAAACTCAGCCAAAGGAAGAAACGTCGACCACTCCTCCTGGTTATCAGAGACAAAGCAGCATAGGTACTGTTCCAAATTTTGGTTCATACGCTCAGTCTGACCATTTGACTGAGGATGAAATGCCGAAGAATGGGACAACTTGATCCCCAGCCGTGAGCAAAATGCTTTCCAAAATTTTGCCACAAACTGAAACCCACTATCAGACACGATGTCAGATGGAACCCCATAAGTCTGACCACCTCCTGCACAAATACCTGCGCCAGAGTCTTAGCATGAGGCAACAAAGGCAAAGACACAAAGTGCGACATTTTTGAAAACCGATCAACAATCACCAAGATGACCGTGTTCCCAGCTGATGAGGGCAAATCAGTGATGAAATCCATGGAGATTTCCGCCCATGGCTTACTAGGTACCTCAAGAGGAAGTAGTGTGCCAACAGGACGGGAGCGGGGCGTCTTAGCCCAAGCGCACATGGTACAAGCTGACACGTATGAGACCACGTCCTGTCAGATCTTGGGCCACCAAAACCGACGTGACACCAACTCCAAGGTACCTCTAACCCCTGGGTGGCCAGCCAGGACAGCATCATGATGCTCCACCAAAACCTTTAAGCGGAGATGAAGCGGTACAAAAGATTTGTTGATGGGAAGCTCAGATGGTACCTCCTCCTGAGCCTCGGCAATCTCAGCCTCAACCTCGGTAGTGAGAGCCGAAACCACAACACCCTTTTGGAGGATGGGTACTGGATCCTCCCGAGGTTCTCCCCCCAGAAAACACCTGGACAGAGCATCCGCCTTAGTGTTTTTAGACCCTGGTCTGTAAGTGACAACAAAATTGAACCGCGTGAAAAACAATGCCCAGCGAGCCTGCCTGGGGGACAGACGCTTGGCTGACTCCAAATACAGCAGATTCTTATGATCGGTAATAACCGTAACCTGATGTACCGACCCCTCCAAGAAGTGTCGCCATTCCTCAAAGGCCAACTTAATAGCCAACAACTCCCTGTTGCCGATATCGTAGTTACGTTCGGCGGACGACAGTTTCTTGGAGAAATAGGCGCACGGACGCAAACCACTCAAAGATGAGCCTTGAGATAGTACCGCCCCCACACCAACCTCAGACGCATTGACTTCCACAACAAAGGGTTTTGATACGTCTGGCTGCACAAGAATGGGGGCTGAAACAAAACTGTTCTTAAGAAATTCAAATGTGCGCACAGCAGCCTCAGGCCAAATGTAGAAATTGGTACCCTTTTTAGTCATGTCATTTAGCGGTTTAGCAATGATGGAAAAATCCTTGATAAATTTCCTATAGTAGTTAGAAAACCCAAGGAACCGCTGAAGTGCTTTCAGGTTATCAGGACATTCCCAATGCAGCACCGCTTGCACCTTAGCGGCGTCCATTTTAAAACCAGAAGCAGACACAATATAACCCAAGAATGGCAACTCTTGAACAAAAAATACACATTTCTCAAGTTTAGCATTCAGCTTATTCTCTCTGAGAAGCTGTAACAAATGCCGGACATGATCTAAATGAGTATTACGGTCGCAAGAATATATGAGATTGTCATCTAGGTACACGATAACGAATTTCCCCAAAACATGCGAGAACACATCATTGATGAAATGTTGGAACACTGCAGGTGCGTTAGTCAACCCAAAGGGCATCACCAAATTTTCAAAATGACCCTCAGGGGTATTAAAAGCCGTCTTCCACTCATCACCTTGACGGACTCTTATGAGGTTGTACGCCCCCCTGAGGTCAAGCTTGGTAAACCACTTAGCACCTGCCACCTGGTTGAACAAATCTGGTATCAGTGGCATAGGGTATGGATCACGAACCGTAATCTGGTTCAACTCCCTGAAATCCAAACACGGGCATAATCCGCCATCTTTCTTCTTCATGAAGAAGAACCCTGCTGCCACCGGCGAGGATGACGGCCTGATGTGCCCTTTGCTTAAGCTTTCAGCAATGTAATCTTTTAACGCTTGTCTCTCCGGACCGGAGATGTTAAACATCCTTGCTTTAGGCAATTTGGCCCCGGGTTTAAACCTGATAGAACAGTCATACGGACGATGTGGCGGCAACTCTGAAAAACCCTTCTCAGAGAACACATCCACAAAATCCAGAAGTGACTCCGGAACGCTTGAAGTCACCGCAGCCACACATGTGGCCAGGCAATTCTCCTGGCAGAACTCGCTCCACCGAATTATGTCCTGAGTTTTCCAGTCAATTACCGGGTTGTGCATAGACAACCAAGGAAAACCCAAAACCACCTGAGCAGGAAGATTCCTGAGCACCTTACATGTAACCCGCTCAGAATGTAGAACCCCAATGTGGAGTTTCACCTCAGCCACAAATTCAGTAATCTCCCCCTGAGAGAGAGGAGCTGCATTGATGGTGACCACGCGGATAGGATGAGACAGTTTTTCAATCCTAAAACCTGCTGTGCGCGCAAACTCCTCATCAATGAGATTTGTGGCTGAACCACTATCCACAAAAACAGTAATTGGCAGCTCACTGCCAGCGATAAAAACCTTAGCAGGGAGCATGCATTGAGAAACCACCATGGAGGATATACATAAGCTCAGATTGGTCTCCTCCACACCCTCTGAGCTTAGAAGTTTTCCGCCGTTGCATTTTTCTTAGTCAGCAGAGGACAGATGTTAATAAAATGACCAATTTTACCACAGTAAAAACAGGCTGCCTGTTTCCTGAGCTCAGGGGCTCGACGCTTCACATGTGACACCCCTGTGATTTGCATAGGCTCCGTGGTCTCACCTGCAGCAACCTCACGTGAACCTAAACCTTCTCCCATAGGCGGTGTCTCATGCTCCCCTTGACGCAAACGGCGATCAATGCGGACAACCAGACTCATAGCGGAATCTAGAGAAGCAGGAGTCTCGTACATCAGAAGGGCTTTTTTAACCCTTCCAGAAATCCCATGTATAAACTGACTCCGCAATGCTGGATCATTCCATTGTGTATCGATCGCCCAGCGGCGAAATTCAGAACAGTAATCCTCTGCAACTCGCTCCCCCTGGCGAATAGAGCGTATCTTAGATTCTGCCAGAGCCATTCTGTCAGGTTCATCGTAGATTTTCCCAAGAGAAGAAAAAAAACTCTCCACAGAGTCAAATGCAGCAGAATCAGATGGCAAAGAAAACGCCCATGCTTGGGGATCCCCGCTTAACAATGACAACATCAGGCCCACACGCTGAGCCTCATTACCCGAGGAGATCGGGCGCATACGGAGATATAGTTTGCAAGCTTCATGAAAAGAAACAAATTTACTGCGTTCCCCAGCAACTTTTTCAGGCAAAGGAAATTTAGGCTCAGCAACTCTTCCTGTCACTCCAGCTTGCACATTAGATACTGCTAGTCCCTGTTGCTGTACTGCACCTCTCAACTCAGTGACCTGTAGGGACAGCGCCTCCAACTGGTGGGTTATGGAAGTCATGGGATCCATGACAAGACACACACCAAAAAAAGAAACCCCTTTTTTTTTTTTTTGTTGGGCCGATTATAATGTCACGAGGAGACTGGGTGGGTGAGAGCTAATAACCCGGGCCCCTGCAATTTCCCTCAGACTAGGGAAATACTGACTGACCCTCTACCTGAAGTTTACACTGATGGTGTGCATGTCCAGGCCTCGAACCTCACCCTGCCTCCTGTTTCAACCCTAAGCTGAAAACCTCTGCCCTCCACCCAGTGAATGCAATACACCAATACCCACAGTTAGCACAGACAAGGATAAAGGAAAATATACACCACGCCGCAGTACTCAGGAATACACTATAAATGTGCAGGGCAAAATAAATACAAATAAAGGAAGGAGTAAATAAGACAAAGGAAAATACACCACCAGCAACGATTCTCCAACAACCAGCTCTCCACTCCAGACCGAGATAACAACGCACAAGACAGAAGCTATAATCGGCGACGCCCAATGATCAGGAGAACTATTTAAAGGCAATGGGCATGGCCCAGCTTCCAATCCGAGGATCAGGTAAATTAACCCCGGAACAGCTAGGCAAAATCTAGCCGACGCCAATGAGCAAATAGTGGTCAAAAGCGGAACTACCGCTGTCTGTCGGACGACCTGGTCTGAACAGCGTCCAACATGACACTTTGTCCTTCCAGGAACTGCAGATCCACAGGTCTGCACGGCCTCAGCTTTCCTCTCTCAGACTCTCGGTCTTCTTCCTCTCTCCTCACTCTCTTCTCACAATCTAACTAACTCCTCCCCCAGATCAGAATATATATATCTAGGGAAGCTCCCCTGAAACCGGGTTCAGAGCTCCCCCTTCTGGCATGGAGTCAGAACAATGTTGTATGTTCTGGTTAGGCTAGGTTCACATTGCGTTAGGGCAATCCATTTAGCGCTAGCGGATTGCGCTAACGCAATGTTTATTTAGGGGCCGCGTTAACGTCCCCGCTCTCGCAGATCCCCGATCTGCGAGAGCGGGGAATGGACCTTGGGCGCACCGCGGACGCTGCAAGCAGCGTCCGAGGCGCGCCAGAGAAGAACGGCACATCGCTAGCGCGAGCCGAAAAAGGCACGCGCTTGTGATGCGCTACAGGGAAACTTCACATTTCTGTCAATGGGTGCGCTAACGGACCCGTTGCACAGCGTTAATTGCGACATTTTCGCCGTGCAACGCTGTCCGTTTATCGTGCACACATTAACGCAATGTGAACCTAGCCTTACCTGTTAAAGGGATCCTTCCTCACTTCCAAGCATGGCATCGCTCCCCCCGTGAAGAGAGCAATGCCACTGTAACAACTGGTTACTTGGGGTGTTACAGGGGTGCATGGAAGAAATTATTGATCCTTGAGGCAATATGAAGTAGCAACCTAACCGTCACAGTATTCAAAATGTTAATCATTTTATAAGAACCTATGAATTTTGGAGCAAGTAGATTTTTTGTGGACAACCACCCAAAAGACAGGAGCCTTCCTATGTTTGTTGTAAGCACATCTCTTGGCCCGATCAACAGCTACCAAAAGACCCCTTTTGACCTTCTTCCAGACCTTAGTTAATATGGAAGATAATCCCTCTTCCTCTGGCATGGAGGATTGCACCCCAGAAAAATTCCCAAACAGTGGATGAAAACCCCGGCAGCCAAAAAAATGCGAGGTCCCAGTAGCTGTAAAGGAACGGTTTTTAAGAACAAACCTGGCAACGTGCAGAAATTCCACCCAATCTTCCTATTTAGCAGAAACAAAGCCTGTTAAACACTGCTATACCTCCTGGTTCATCATTTCTGTTTCTACATTAATCTCAGGATGATAACCTGAGGAAAATGTCAGCTTGGTACTCAATCTGGAGCAAAAACTAAGCCAAATGCTAAGAAATTTAACCACTTATCCAAAATAATGTTTTTGGGAACACATTGCTAAGGTTATATGCCCCTCTCAAGTCAAGTTTGGAATACCATTTAGCTTCAGATAATTGGTTAAGCAGGTCAGGTATAAGGGGTAAAGGTCAGGGATTGTGAACCGCGATTTTATACATCTCTTCCATGTACACAACCCTCCATCCTTTTTTTAAGAAAAAATACCCACGGCGACTGGAGAGGTGGATGGTCGTAATGTATATGACTCTTAGGGCTCTTTTCCACTTGCGAGATAAACGTCCGTGTCTCGCATGTGAAAACCAAGCTCTGGCGCCGGCACTCCAGAGCGGAGCGTGCAGCCGCATAGCATCACATGGAGCTGCACGCTCCGCTCCGGAGTGCCAGCGCCAGAGCTTGGTTTTCACGGACGTTTATCTCGCAAGTGGAAAAGAGCCCTTTGCTGGACTCTTTTGAATATAGTCTGTTAAGGCCATCCTCCCTGGAAGTGGTTAAATAAATGAGATTTTGGTATTTTATCTCCTAGTATGGAGTCGATAGCACAATCATATGCCGCCATATACAGCTACATTTTGTATTTTTTTCTGACAAAGAAAAATGGTCAAAATTACAAAAAAAAAAACCACTCCTTTCAATCCTCAAACAATGCAAAGAAAACAAGTTTATAATCATTTAGAAACAACAATATTAATGTTTTAACTTAACTCAGGAACAGTTCAGAAATCAATATTTTGTGGAATAACCATGATTTTAATCACAGCTTACATGCATCTTGGCATGCTTTCCACCAGTCTTTCACACTGCTTCTGGCGCAAAAATGTAAGCAGTTCTTCTTTGATGGCTGGTGACTATCCATCATCTTCTTAATTACATTCCAGAGGTTTTCAATGGGGTTCAGGTCTGGAGAATGGGCTGCCCATGGCAGGGTTTTGATGTGGTGGTCTCTTAATTTTTGCCAGAGCTGTAGTAGACGTCCGGTAACTGGTGATAATTCCCTCATGTGTGGGGTCTATTTGTCTCCAGAGAAATCACACGTTACAGTCCACACATAACACTGTGTAGAAAAGGCGGCGCGGGGTAATTGTGCCAGTAGTGAGGGGGAATAATGGCGGGAATGTCACTGACTGAGGAGAAGTTTCCATGTAGGGTCTACACTGCGGATATCATTCCCTGAGGCCCCGATCATGTGACCCCTGACTCCTCCCCTCTTGTGACCTCATCACAGGTCCTGTGTGCACAGAGCAGCCATATATGTGGAGAGAGGCTCTGCAGGTGGAGGTAGGTGTTGGAGGCCCCATTACTTAGGGGGGGGGGAGACTTTAACCCTTTCAGCACAAAGACACTTTTGGGGTCTCTGTGTTGTGTGAACAGTGACGTAACAGCTGTAGACAGAATTCGGCTTCGCTGGTTCCCAAGTCCACATTAGGCTACGTTCATATTTGCGGTCAGCGCCGCAGCGTCGGGCGCCGCAGCGGCGCCGCATGCGTCATGCGCCCCTATACTTAACATGGGGGCGCATGGACATGCGTTGTGCTGCGTTTTGCGCCGCATGGCCGCAAGCGTTGGACGCAAGAAACGCTTCAAGTTGCATTTTTTTTGCGTCCAACTTGCGGGCAAAAACGACGCATGCGGCGCAAAACGCAGCGTTTTAGCGTGCGTTTTGCCGCGTTTTTGTTTGCGTTGTGCGCTGCGGCGCCGACGCTGCGGCGCACAACGCAAATGTGAACGTAGCCTTAGATCCATTCAGAAAACTGCAGGATGAGAGGACAGAAGCCCAGAGAAGTTCTCACGCAATGCTATGATTTCTCTCCTAGTTCCGCTCCAGCACAATAATGTAGATACTAGTGATGAGTGAGCATGCTCGGCACTTGATCGAGTATCGTGTGCTTTGGCGCTATGCTCAAGAACCCGCCCCATATGTTTCACGGCTGTTAGACGGCCAATAAACATAGTTACATGGGTTGAACAACGACCTAGGTCCATCAAGTTCCAGCTTTCATCACCAATTGTTCATTTTATCACTAATGTAACTATAACCCACCGTGTTACTTGTACTGAGGAAATCATCCAGCCATTTTTTAAAAGCTGTTATGGTGTCTGCCGTGCTAGGTGCATTACTCTACATTTATCAATATTAAACCTAATTTGATCTTATCATTTTTTATTATTGTAATTTCAAGGTCAGATTTTAATATCCTACATTGTTTGGTGTTGTCAGCAAAGACTGACACTTTATTCTGAATCCCATCTACAAAGTAATTAGTGAAGAGGTTAAAAAGAATTGGTCCTAGCACAGATCCACTGCTGACTATATCCCATTTAGATAACGTACCATTTATGATAATAACTCTTTGTTTCCTGTCATTTAGCCAATTCCTTACCCATCTGCATATAGTTCCCCCAGTCCTTGCTTCTGTAGCATCGGTGTAAGGCCATTATATGGTACAGAATCAAATGTCTTTGCAAAGTCCAGATAAATTACATCATTACCAACATCCAGATTTGCACTCACCTCCTCATAGAAATACAACATATTAGTTAGACACGACTTATCCTTCATGAGTCCATGCTGGTTGTCAGTTATATTATTCTCTGCAATATATCTCTGCAGGTCATCTCTTATGATGCCCTAAAAAACTTTGCACACTATTGATGTCAGACTTACCAGATGGTAGTTACCTGGATCCACCTTCTTACCTTTCTTAAATATCAGTACCACATCAGCCATCCTCCAATGTTCAAATTGCTTTGACACATGAGTACTTCTTTTCGTGTTTAACTATTATTTCAGATGGTAAACTTGGATTTTTGCCTTGTTGCATGATAACTGAAACAAACGGATAATTGGTGAACATGGATGAAAAGTGCCTGTTTAATATCTCAGCCTTTTCTTTGTCCTCTATAACAATTATCTTGTTATTATCATTTTTAAGGGGCCGAAATTATCTGTTGTTTTCTCCTTGGCATTGATTAATATGGAGACACCGGGGATCAGCGGGTGCTCCTGATTTGCGAGCCGAAACTGCATAGACTAGGGATCATCCTAATGAATGCACACTTTCCTTTTACCATAGGCGTAATACTACTTAGACAACAAAGGGTGAGGGTAAAACAGTGTGGAAATATTTTATTTAACCACAAAACAGGTAAATAATACATAGAATAGTCCCAGCAAAATACTCAAAATGGCGCACATTACAGAGTCTCACCTTTCCGCTGACTCGCCGGGATAAGAGCAGCTGTTACTTCAAAGCTTCCACGGCCCACGACCCCACCTGTGGCACGCACACAGAGAGAAGGTAATGACAAGCTTAGGAAGATGAAAGAACGTGTTAATGTGGATATAATCTGTGTTGCTGAATAGATGTAGGTCCAGACAGTAGCATAGCTGCCGGGGAGGCAGAAGAGGTTGTTGCCCAGGGCCCCGCACTCTGAGGGGGTCCACCCCGATCTACGCTACTGTAACTGCATCGGCACATGCAGTGCGCCGATACATTTACATTCTGCGGCAGAGCAGTTAGAATTGATCTCCCTGCTCTGCCGCTATGAGGCCCGATTCCAGCAGTTATGCTCCCTCTTCCATCATCCCCCTTTCAGCAGCTGACGTCGCCAACGCTGACAGCGGGTGCACTGACATCACTACCCTGCACTTTCTGTCAGGAGATGAGCAGGAGCTCGGAGCACCGCTGGAACAAGGAGGAAGAGAGAGGTGAGTATTTATTGTATTTTTTATGCGGGCTGCCTTATACTACAGGGCCTGCCTATATGGGTGCTGCCTTATACTACAGGGTCTGCCTATGGGGGTGCTGCTTTCTACTACAGGGTCTACCTATGGAGGTGCTGCTTTATACTACAGGATCTGCCTATGGGGTACTGCCTTATTCTACAGGGTCTGCCTATGGGGGTGCTGCTTTCTACTACAGGGTCTGCCTATGGGGTGCTGCCTTATACTGCAGGGTCTGCCTATGGGGGTGTTGCCTTATACTACAGGGTCTGCCAAAAGGGTACTGTCTTATACTACAGGGTCTGCTTATAGGGGTGCTGCCTTATACTATAGGGTCTGCCTATGGGGTACTGCCTTATACAATATTGACTATCTGCCACATTATACTATATGGAGGTTATCTGTGGGGCCATTATACAGTGTGGGGATTACAGTGATGGGGCCATCATACAGTGTTGGAGCCATCAGTTTGGAGGCTACTAAGGGGTCAGTATACTGTGTAGGTGGTACTATACACTGAGGGGGCATTATACTGTGTATAGGGGAGCTGTACAGGGGGAGACTCGGGATATTATTTGTTGTGAA
Source organism: Ranitomeya variabilis (assembly GCF_051348905.1). Classification (NCBI taxonomy): domain Eukaryota; kingdom Metazoa; phylum Chordata; class Amphibia; order Anura; family Dendrobatidae; genus Ranitomeya; species Ranitomeya variabilis. The sequence continues at coordinate 697,385,459 of NC_135235.1, read as the reverse complement.
TTCTGCTCTTGGGCTCCCTCCGGTGGTTATAAGTGGTAGCACTGCTGTCTTCAATCACAGCATTTCGTCAGGTGGGCCCACTTAATGCATTTCTCTGGGCTATTTGGTTTTGTTCCACCCTTTGGTCAGTGCCAGTTGTCCATTGTTTTTGGAAGATTCACATCTCTGCTGTTGTGAATTCCGTTCTTGGGCTCCCTCTGGTGGTTTTGAGTGGAACTGCTGCTCCTGGAGTTTGGCCTGGCAGCTGACTTTACTAATCGGCTCCTTTGGCCTTGCTATTTAACAGGGCTATGGTCTGTAATTCATGCCAGCTGTCAATGTTTTTCTAGGTTAGACTCAGTCCTCTGCTTGGATTTCCCTTGTGGCCTGTCCATGTCAGCATAAGATAAGTTCTTGCTAGTTCTTGTACTTACTGTTCAGTTTAAAGTTATTCTCTTTTTGTCCAGCTTGTCATTATGAAATATTCAGGCTAGCTGGAAGCTCTGGGGAAGCAGAATTGCCCCTCCTGTTGTGAATTTGGTTTCTGGGCTCCCCCGGTGGTCACTGGTGGTACTGAACTTGTGTGCTTCATCTCCTCTGTTCACCTGTTTTCCTCAGGATGTGGGAGTTTCTATTTAGCCTTGCTCCTCAGTCATTTCTATGCCGGCCAACAATGTAATCAGAAGCCTTTCTGTTCCATGTTCCTGCTCCTAGACTACTATCAGCTAAGTTGGACTTGTAGTCCTATGTTTGTTTTGCATTTTTGTTCCAGTTCTCTGTGATAGTATATTTCTGAGACTGGAAGCTCTTGTGAGCTGAAATTGCCACTCTTATGTCATGAGTTGATGTAAGAGTCTTAAAGTAATTTCAGGATGGTATTTTGAAAGGGTTTTCAGCTGACCGTGAAGTTCCCTTTTCTGTCTTCCTACTATCTAGTAAGCGGACCTCAATTTGCTAAACCTATCTTCATACTTCGTATGTCAATTTCCTCTGAAATCACCGACAATATATGTGGGGGCTACTGTCTGCCTTTTGGGGAAAATTTCTCTAGAGGTAAGCCAGGTCTATATTTTCCTCTGCTAGGGTCAGTCAGTTCTCCGGCTGGCGCTGGGCGTCTAGGGATAAAACGTAGGCACACTACCCGGCCACTGTTAGTTGTTGCGGTAGGTTTAGCTCACGGTCAGCTCGAGTTCCCATCTTCCAAGAGGTAGTCCTTTTGTATGCTTTACTGTTATGACCCCAGTGGACAGGGTCTCAGAGGTACGTGTAAGTCCGCGAGATACAAAAATTCAGCTCATAGGGCAGTGGTAACTGGGTCGACCAAATATCTACTCCTAACACCAACACTAGAAGTAGCCGGGAATCATGCCTACGGTGATCGCTAGATGACTCGCGCCAGCCGGAGAATCTAACTACCCCTAGGAGAAGAAAACAAAGACCTCTCTTGCCTCCAGAGAAAGGGACCCCAAAGCAAGATACAAGCCCCCCACAAATAATAACGGTGAGGTAAGAGGAAATGACAAACACAGAAATGAACCAGGTTCAGCAAAGAGAGGCCAGCTTACTAATAGCAGAATAAAGCAAGATAACTTATTTGGTCAACAAAAACCCTATAAAAATCCACGCTGGAGATTCAAGAACCCCCGAACCGTCTAACGGTCCGGGGGGAGAACACCAGCCCCCTAGAGCTTCCAGCAAAGGTCAGGATACAGATTGGAACAAGCTGGACAAAAAATACAAAACAAAACGAAAGCAAAAAGCAAGGAAGAGACTTAGCTTTAACAAGCAGGAACCAGGATCAGAGGACAAGAGCACAACAGATTAGCTCTGATTTCAACGATGCCAGGCATAGAACTGAAGGTCCAGAGAGCTTATATAGCAACGCCCCTGAACTAACGGCCCAGGTGAGCATATAGGAGAAGACAGAAGCTCCAGTGTCAAATCACTAATGACCACTAGAGGGAGCAAAACGCAAATTCACAACAGTACCCCCCCCTTAGTGAGGGGTCACCGAACCCTCACCACGACCAACAGGGCGATCAGGATGAGCGGCGTGAAAGGCACGAACTAAATCGGCCGCATGAACATCAGAGGCGACCACCCAGGAATTATCTTCCTAACCATAGCCCTTCCACTTGACCAGGTACTGAAGCCTCCGCCTGGAGAGACGAGAATCCAAGATCTTCTCCACCACGTACTCCAACTCGCCCTCAACCAACACCGGAGCAGGAGGCTCAGCAGAAGGAACTACAGGCACAACGTACCGCCGCAACAAGGACCTATGAAACACGTTGTGGATAGCAAACGACACAGGAAGATCCAGACGAAAGGATACAGGATTAAGGATTTCCAATATCTTGTAAGGACCAATAAAACGAGGTTTAAATTTGGGAGAGGAAACCTTCATAGGAACAAAGCGGGAAGAAAGCCACACCAAATCCCCAACACGTAGTCGGGGACCCACACCGCGGCGGCGGTTGGCAAAGCGCTGAGCCCTCTCCTGTGACAACTTCAAGTTGTCCACCACAAGATTCCAGATCCGCTGCAACCTATCCACCACAGAATCCACCCCAGGACAGTCAGAAGGTTCCACATGACCCGAAGAAAAACGAGGGTGGAAACCAGAGTTGCAGAAAAACGGCGAAACCAAAGTGGCGGAACTAGCCCGATTATTAAGGGCAAACTCAGCCAACGGCAAGAAGGTCACCCAATCGTCCTGATCAGCAGAGACAAAACACCTCAAATAAGCCTCCAAAGTCTGATTAGTTCGCTCCGTCTGTCCATTAGTCTGAGGATGGAAAGCAGACGAAAACGACAAATCAATGCCCATCCTACTACAAAAGGATCGCCAGAATCTGGAAACGAACTGGGATCCTCTGTCTGACACAATATTCTCAGGGATGCCGTGCAAACGAACCACGTTCTGGAAAAACACAGGAACCAGATCGGAAGAGGAAGGCAGCTTAGGCAAAGGAACCAAATGGACCATCTTGGAGAAGCGATCACATATCACCCAGATAACAGACATGCCTTGAGACACCGGAAGATCAGAAATGAAATCCATGGAGATATGTGTCCAAGGTCTCTTAGGGACAGGCAAGGGCAAGAGCAACCCGCTGGCACGAGAACAGCAAGGCTTAGCTCGAGCACAAGTCCCACAGGACTGTACAAATGACCGCACATCCCTTGACAAGGAAGGCCACCAAAAGGATCTGGCCACCAGATCTCTGGTGCCAAAAATTCCTGGGTGACCTGCCAACACCGAGGAATGAACCTCGGAAATGACTCTGCTGGTCCACTTATCCGGGACAAACAGTCTGTCAGGTGGACAAGAATCAGGCCTATCAGCCTGAAATCTCTGCAACACACGTCGCAGATCTGGAGAAATAGCTGACAAGATAACTCCATCCTTAAGAATACCAACAGGTTCAGCGACTCCAGGAGCATCAGGCACAAAGCTCCTGGAAAGAGCATCGGCCTTCACATTCTTTGAACCTGGTAAATACGAGACAACGAAGTCAAAACGGGAGAAAAACAATGACCAGCGGGCCTGTCTAGGATTCAGGCGTTTAGCAGACTCGAGATACATCAGATTTTTGTGATCAGTCAAGACCACCACACGATGCTTAGCACCCTCGAGCCAATGACGCCACTCCTCAAATGCCCATTTCATGGCCAACAACTCCCGATTGCCCACATCATAATTTCGCTCTGCCGGCGAAAACTTCCTAGAGAAAAAGGCGCAAGGTCTCATAACAGAGCAACCAGGGCCTCTCTGCGACAAAACGGCCCCTGCTCCAATCTCTGAAGCATCCACCTCAACCTGAAAGGGAAGCGAGACATCAGGCTGGCACAAAACAGGCGCCGAAGTAAACCGACGTTTCAACTCCTGGAAAGCCTCCACGGCAGCAGGAGCCCAATTAGCCACATCGGAGCCCTTCTTGGTCATATCCGTCAAAGGTTTCACAATGCTAGAAAAATTAGCGATAAAACGACGGTAGAAGTTAGCGAAACCTAAGAACTTCTGAAGACTCTTAACTGACGAGGGCTGAGTCCAATCAAGAATAGCTCGGACCTTGACTGGGTCCATCTCCACAGCAGAAGGGGAAAAAATGAACCCCAAAAAGGGAACCTTCTGTACACCAAAAAGACACTTTGAGCCCTTGACAAACAAAGAATTTTCACGCAAAATTTTAAAGACCATCCTGACCTGCTCCACATGCGAGTCCCAATTATCAGAAAAAACCAGAATATCATCCAGATAAATGATCAAAAATTTATCCAGATAGTTCCGAAAAATGTCATGCATAAAGGACTGAAAAACTGAAGGGGCATTAGAGAGCCCAAAAGGCATTACCAAGTACTCAAAATGACCTTCGGGCGTATTGAATGCGGTTTTCCATTCATCACCTTGCTTAATGCGCACAAGGTTGTACGCACCACGAAGGTCTATCTTGGTGAACCACTTGGCACCTTTAATCCGGGCAAACAAGTCAGACAACAGCGGCAAAGGATACTGAAATTTGACAGTGATCTTATTTAAAAGCCGATAGTCAATACAAGGCCTCAAAGATCCGTCCTTTTTAGCCACAAAATAGAATCCCGCATCAAGAGGGGAAGAAGACGGACGGATGTGTCCTTTCTCCAGAGACTCCTTGATATATGAACGCATAGCGGTATGTTCAGGTACCGACAGATTAAACAGTCTTCCCTTAGGAAATTTACTGCCTGGAATCAAATCTATCGCACAGTCACATTCCCTATGAGGAGGCAATGCACTGGACCTGGACTCGCTAAAGACATCCTGATAATCAGACAAATACTCCTGAACTTCCGAAGGCGTAGAAGAAGCAATAGACACAGGCAGGGAATCCTCATGAATACCACGACAGCCCCAACTTGACACTGACATAGCCTTCCAGTCCAGGACTGGATTATGGGTCTGTAACCATGGCAGCCCCAAAACAACCACATCATGCATTTTATGAACACAAGAAAACGTATCACCTCGCGGTGTTCAGGAGTCATGCACATGGTAACCTGTGTCCAATACTGCGGTTTATTTTCTGCTAATGGCGTAGCATCAATACCCCTAAGAGGTATAGGATTTTCTAATGGTTCAAGAATAAAACCACAGCGCTTAGCAAATGAGAGATCCATAAGACTCAGGGCAGCACCTGAATCTACAAACGCCATGACAGGATAAGATGACAATGAGCAAATCAGAGTTACAGACAGAATAAACTTAGGATGCAAATTACCAACGGTGACAGGACTAACAACCTTAGATATACGTTTAGAGCATGCTGAGATAACATGTGTAGAATCACCACAGTAGTAGCACAAGCCATTCCGGCGTCTATGAATTTTCCTCTCATTTCTAGTCAGGATTCTATCACATTGCATCAAATCAGGTGTTCGTTCAGACAACACCATGAGGGAATTTGCGGTTTTTCTATCACATTGCATCAAATCAGGTGTCCGTTCAGACAACACCATGAGGGAATTTGCGGTTTTGCGCTCCCGCAACCGCCGGTCAATTTGAATAGCCAGGGCCATGGTATCATTCAGACCTGTGGGAATAGGAAAACCCACCATAACATTCTTAATGGCTTCAGAAAGGCCATTTCTAAAATTAGCAGCCAGTGCACACTCGTTCCAATGTGTCAGCAGGGGGTCCCCTGACGAAGGAAGGAATCCGAAACGCGCGTTGGGGTGCGTTTACACAGGACATGGCCACCTATAGGTATTTACCTGCGATATCCCCCTCCGCAATATTGTTTCACTGTGTGTGGGTTGAACCGGCTGAATATAATGCCGGAGCACTTTGCACTTTTGCAAGCTATCTGCACTTAATATTTTTTAGCACATTTGCACTTTGTGCTCTATATAGCATTTACTAGGATTTTCTATTATCCTTTTTGAGGTTGCATTTTAGATTTTTTATCACGCTTGCACTTTTATTTATTATACCTTTTCACATATATATCGTGAGGATTTGGGATTGCTCATGTGGAAGTGGCCGGTATATTATATCCTATCATTATTTTGTCCTGTGTTCTATAGATTCTAATTGATTTTAAAATTGATTTTATTATACAATATGTATGGAGTTATTATAATGTGTATCGAATAAAGTAATATATTTATACACCTCCTTGTCTTGGTGCTTTCTGGTGATCCATATAGTGGTGTCTGGGTTGTTAGTTTCCACTAGGTGGCGGTAGTCACTCACTTACACAGCATACCAGGAATAGGTGGATTTTGAATATTGATGAGGATATATATTGTACTCCCTATATTGGTGGTATAACTGTGTTTTAATATTCAATATATGTGGGGGGCTATCTTTCCTTTTGGGAATTTCTCTGAGGCGAGAGTTTTCTATTTCCATCTTAGGGGTAGTTAGTTCTTAGGCTGTGGAGAGGCGTCTAGGGAGTGACAGGAACGTCCCACGGCTATTTCTAGTGTTTGTGTTAGGATTAGGGATTGCGGTCAGTAAAGCTACCACCTCCTCAGAGCTTGTCCATGATCTATTTTACCCACCAGGTCATATCAGTGCTGCTCCGTACCCACCAGGTCATATCAGTGCTGCTCCGTTCCCACCAGGTCATATCAGTGCTGCTCCGTTACCACCAGGTCATAACAGTACAGCTGGCCCACAATGTGTTAAATACATCTCTAAAGAGGGAAAAGAAAGTTGAGTCTTTTTTTTTTTTTTTTTTTTGTAGCTTGTTTTGTCTTTTTTTTCCCCTTAATCTTTGGGTGGTTCAGGATTTGGGTACTGATATGGAGGTTCAGGGTCTGTCCTTGCGTGTTGATCATCTCGCTGCAAGGGTACAGAGTATCCAAGATTATGTTGTCCAGACTCCGGTTTCTGAGCCTAGAATTCCTATTCCTGATTTGTTTTCTGGGGATAGATCTAAATTTTTGAACTTCAAAAATAATTGCAGATTGTTTTTTGCTCTGAGACCCCGTTCCTCTGGTGACTCCGTTCAGCAGGTGAAGATTGTTATTTCTCTGCTACGTGGAGACCCGCAAGACTGGGCATTCTCCCTTGAGCCAGGGAATCCTGCATTGCTCAATGTAGATGCATTTTTTCAAGCACTCGGACTGCTTAATGATGAACCTAATTCTGTGGATCAGGCAGAAAAAATGTTGCTGGCTGTGTCAGGGTCAGGAAGCAGCAGAAATTTACTGCCAGAAATTTAGAAAGTGGTCTGTGCTTACAAAATGGAATGAGGATGCCCTGGCGGCTATTTTCAGAAAGGGTCTTTCTGAAGCCCTTAAGGATGTTATGGTGGGGTTCCCCACGCCTGCTGGTTTGAACGAATCAATGTCTCTGGCCATTCAGATTGATCGGCGCCTGCGTGAGCTTAAGGTAGTGCACCATATGGCGGTGTCCTCTGGGCAGAGTCCTGAGCCTATGCAATGTGATGGGACTTTGACTGGAGCAGAACGGCAGGAATTCAGACGTCAGAATGGGCTGTGTTTTTACTGTGGTGATTCTGCTCATGCTATTTCTGATTGTCCTAAGCGTACTAAGAGGGTCGCTAGGTCTGTTGCCATTAGTACTATACAGCCTAAATTTCTCTTGTCTGTTACTCTGATTTGCTCATTGTCGTCCTTTTCTGTAATGGCATTTGTGGATTCTGGCGCTGCCCTGAACTTAATGGACTTAGACTTTGCCAGGCGCTGTGGTTTGTCCTTGGAGCCTTTGCAGAGCCCTATTCCCTTGAGGGGGATTGATGCTACGCCATTGGCCAAGAATAAACCTCAGTACTGGACACATTTGACCATGTACATGGCTCCAGCACATCAGGAAAATATTCGCTTTTTGGTGTTGCATAATTTGCATGATGTTGTTGTGCTGGGTTTTCCATGGTTACAGGTACATAATCCGGTACTGGATTGGAAATCTATGTCTGTGACTAGTTGGGGTTGCCAAGGGATACATAGTGATATTCCTGTGATGTCCATTTCCTCTTCCCCTTCTTCTGAAGTTCCTGAGTTTTTGTCGGATTTCCAGGATATATTTGATGAGCCTAAGTCTAGTTCCCTGCCTCCTCATAGAGACTGTGATTGTGCTATTAATTTGATTCCTGGCTGTAAGTTCCCTAAGGGTCGACTTTTCAATCTGTATGTGCCAGAGCATGCCACTATGCGGAGTTATGTAAAGGAGTCCTTAGAGAAGGGGCATATTCGCCCGTCTTCGTCACCGTTGGGAGCGGGGTTCTTTTTTGTTGCCAAGAAGGATGGCTCCTTGAGGCCCTGTATAGATTATCGCCTTCTCAATAAGATCACGGTCAAATTCCAGTACCCTTTACCTTTAGGGTATGTTTCCACGGTCAGTAAACGCTGCTTTTTTGACGCTGCGCAGAGCTGCAGCGTCAAAAAAGCAGCGTCCAGATGTTCCAGCATAGTGGAGGGGATTGTATGAAATCCCGTCTCCACTCTGCGTGGAAACCCGCACGCGGCGGCCCTGCGACTCCGGACATGCTGCGCGTCTTTTCAGATCGCAGCATGTCCGTACACCTTGCGGGGACGCAGCGTCCCCGCAAGGCATATCACAGGGCCCTATGGGAGCGAGCGATCATCCCGGATGTGAAGAGTTAACACATCCGGCATGATCGCGTCCCAGGAAGGGGGCGGGGCTTAGCGCCGAGCGGCATCGCCGCTGCGGCGATACCGCCGCCCCTCCGGACCGTGGAGCCATACCCTAACTTTCTGATTTGTTTGCTCGGATTAAAGGGGCTAGCTGGTTTACCAAGATCGTCCTTCGAGGGGCGTATAATCTTGTTCGTATTAAACAGGGTGATGAATGGAAAACAGCATTTAATACGCCCGAAGGCCATTTTGAATATCTGGTGATGCCTTTCGGGCTCTCTAATGCTCCATCTGTGTTTCAGTCCTTTATGCATGATATTTTCCGGGAGTATCTGGATAAATTTATGATTGTATATTTGGATGATATCTTGGTTTTTTCCGATGATTGGGAGTCTCATGTGAAGCAGGTCAGGATGGTATTTCAGATCCTTCGTGCTAATGCACTGTTTGTGAAGGGGTCTAAGTGCCTTTTTGGAGTTCAGAAGGTTTATTTTTTGGGTTTCATTTTTTCACCCTCGGCTGTAGAAATGGACCCTGTTAAGGTCCAGGCCATTCATGATTGGACTCAACCTACATCTGTGAGGAGCCTTCAGAAATTTTTGGGCTTTGCTAATTTTTATCGCCGCTTCATTGCTAATTTTTCTACTGTGGTTAAACCTCTGACCGATTTCACCAAGAAAGGTGCTTATGTGGTGAATTGGTCCTCTGCGGCTGTGGAGGCCTTTCAGGAGCTTAAGCGTCATTTTACTTCTGCCCCTGTGTTGCGTCAGCCAGATGTTTCTCTCCCTTTTCAGGTTGAGGTTGACGCTTCTGAGATTGGGGCAGGAGCCGTTTTGTCTCAGAGAAGTTCTGATGGCTCTTTGATGAAACCGTGTGCTTTCTTCCCCAGAAAGTTTTCGACTGCTGAGCGTAATTATGATGTCGGCAATCGAGAGTTGTTGGCTATGAAGTGGGCATTTGAGGAGTGGCGTCATTGGCTTGAGGGAGCTAAGCATCGCATTGTGATCTTGACCAATCATAAGAATCTGATTTACCTCGAGTCTGCCAAGCGGTTGAATCCTAGACAGGCGCGATGGTCTTTGTTTTTCTCCCGTTTTGATTTTGTGGTCTCGTATCTTCCGGGATCTAAGAATGTGAAGGCTGATGCCCTTTCTAGGAGTTTTCTGCCTGATTCTCCGGGAGTTCTTGAGCCGGCTGGTATTCTCAAGGAGGGGGTGATGCTTTCTGCCATCTCCCCTGATTTGCAGCGGGTGCTTCAGGAGTTTCAGGCTGATAGACCTGACCGCTGTCCTGTGGGGAAACTGTTTGTTCCTGATAGATGGACTAGTAAGGTAATTTCCGAGATTCATTGTTCTGTATTGGCTGGTCGTTCGGGGATTTTTGGTACCAGAGATTTGGTTGCCAGGTCCTTTTGGTGGCCTTCCTTGTCGCGGGATGTGCGTTCTTTTGTGCAGTCCTGTGGGACCTGTGCACGGGCTAAGCCCTGCTGTTCTCGTGCTAGTGGGTTGCTTTTGCCTTTGTCGGTTCCTGAGAGGCCCTGGACGCATATTTCCATGTATTTTATTTCTGATCTTCCTGTCTCTCAGAAGATGTCTGTCATCTGGGTGGTTTGTGACCGGTTTTCTAAAATGATCAATTTGGTACCTTTGCCTAAGTTGCCTTCCTCCTCTGATTTGGTTCCATTATTTTTTCAGCATGTGATTCGTTTGCATGGCATTCCGGAGAATATTGTGTCTGATAGAGGTTCCCAGTTTGTGTCTAGGTTTTGGCGGTCCTTTTGTGCTAGAATGGGCATTGAGTTGTCTTTTTCTTCGGCATTTCATCCTCAGACAAAACGGAGCGAACCAATCAGACCTTGGAAACCTATTTGAGATGCTTTGTGTCTGCGGATCAGGATGATTGGGTGGCTTTCTTGCCGTTGGCCGAGTTTGCCCTTAATAATCGGGCCAGTTCGGCTACCTTGGTTTCGCCTTTTTTTTGTAACTTCGGTTTTCATCCTCATTTTTCTTCGGGGCAGGTTGAGCCTTCAGACTGTCCTGGTGTGGATTCTGTGGTGGACAGGTTGCAGCGGATTTGGACTCAAGTGGTGGACAATTTAACGTTGTCTCAGGAATAGGCTCAACGTTTTGCTAACCGCCGTCGGTGCGTTGGTCCCCGGCTTCGTGTTGGGGATTTGGTATGGTTGTCTTCTCGTCATGTTCCTATGAAGGTTTCTTCCCCTAAGTTTAAGCCTCGTTTTATTGGTCCTTATAAGATTTCTGAAATTATTAATCCGGTGTCTTTTCGTTTGGCCCTTCCTGCTTCTTTTTCCATTCATAATGTGTTCCATAGATCTTTGTTGCGGAGATATGTGGTGCCCATGGTTCCCTCCGTTGACCCTCCTGCTCCGGTGTTGGTTGACGGGGAGTTGGAATATGTGGTGGAGAAGATTTTGGAGTCTCATCTTTCGAGGCGGAAACTTCAGTATCTGGTCAAGTGGAAGGGTTATGGCCAGGAGGATAATTCTTGGGTTTTTGCCTCCGATGTCCATGCGGCCGATTTGGTTCGTGCTTTTCATCTGGCTCGTCCTGATCGGCCTGGGGGCTCTGGTGAGGGTTCGGTGACCCCTCCTCAAGGGGGAGGGTACTGTTGTGAATTCTGCTCTTGGGCTCCCTCCGGTGGTTATAAGTGGTAGTGCTGCTGTCTTCAATCACAGCATTTCGTCAGGTGGGCCCACTTAATGCATTTCTCTGGGCTATTTGGTTTTGTTCCACCCTTTGGTCAGTGCCAGTTGTCCATTATTTTTGGAGGATTCACATCTCTGCCTGGTCTGTCCTGCTTTGCAGTTCATTTCTACAAAGATAAGTTCTGGTTTTGTTTTTGCAGTCCACATGCTGTGGCTTTATAGTTCAAGTGCATTTCTATGTTTTGTCTTGTCCAGCTTGGTCTGTATAAGGACTTGCTCATCCAAGCTGGTATCTCTGGAGATGCAGATATACCCTCTATATCTTTAGTTAGATGTGGAGATTTTGTATTTTGTGTGGTGGATATTTTCTAGTATTTTAATACTGACCGCATAGTACTCTGTCCTATCTTTCTATCTAGCTAGAATGGCCTCCTTTTCTAAATCCTGATTTCAGTCTGTGTATGTTAATTCCCTCTCCTCTCACAGTCAATATTTGTGGGGGGCTGTCTATCCTTTGGGGATTTTCTCTGAGGCAAGATAGTTTTCCCTTTTCTATCTTTAGGGGTATTTAGTCCTCCGGCTGTGACGAGGTGTCTAGGGAGTGTCAGGAACATCCCACAGCTACTTCTAGTTGCGGTGTTAAGTTCAGGGTGCGCGGTCAGTACAGGTACCACTGTTGTGAATTTGGATTCTGGGCTCCCCCGGTGGCCGCTTGTGGAATTGGACTTGTCATCCTCTTTCCTGTTTCACCTGGTTCCATCAGTAGTGGGTGTCGCTATTTAAGCTCATTTCTCTGGTGGTTTCTTGCCGGTCAACAATGTTATCTGATGCCTCTCAGTGCTTGTTCCTGCTTCTAGACAACTACTAGATAAGTTGGACTTTTGTCCATGTTTTGTTTTGCCTATTTGTTCCAGTTCACAGCTGAAGTTTTGTTACTGTGTCTGGAAAGCTCTCGTTGATCAGGGATTGCTACTCTGGCGTTATGAGTTAATGCCAGAGTTTAAGGTAATCTCTGGATGGTGTTTTGTTAGTGTTTTTCTGCTGACCATGAAAGTATACTATCTGTCTTCTGCTATCTAGTAAGCGGACCTCAAATTTGCTAAGACTATTTTCCTGCTGCGTTTGTTGTTTCATCTGAACTCACCGTCATTATATGTGGGGGGCTACTGTCTTCTTTGGAATATTTCTCTAGAGGTGAGCCAGGTCTTATATTTCCCTCTGCTAGCTATTTAGGTCTTAGGCCAGAGCTGGGCATCTAGCGATAAATAGGAAATGCTACCTGGCTATTTCTAGTTGCGCGGCAGGCTTAGTTCATGGTCAGTATAGTTCCATCTTCCGAGAGCTTGTCCCTCTATAGGCTTGCTATGATCTCTGCCTGCAGAGATCATGACAGTTTGACCGGCCTATAAAGTGTTAAAGACCCAGGTTGAGAAAGGAGAGTTATAAGAAGTCTGCTGGAATTTTTTTTTTTTTTTTTCCTCCAGTCTGCCTTGCTGCAGTCTTTTTTCTCTCTCTCCTCCTAATCTCTGTATGCTCTGTGTGCATCTGACAATAATGGATCTCCAGAGTGTAACTGCGGGTTTGAATAATCTCATCACGAAAGTACAAAATTTACAAGATTTTGTGGTACATGCTCCGGTATCTGAGCCGAGAATTCCTTTGCCGGAGTTCTTCACAGGGAATAGAGCTAGCTTCCAGAATTTCCGAAATAATTGTAAACTTTATTTGTCCCTGAAGTCTCGTTCAGCTGGAGACCCTGCTCAGCAGGTTAGGATTGTGATTTCCTTGCTCAGGGGTGACCCTCAAGATTGGGCCTTCTCATTGCCAGCAGGGGATCCTGCGTTACGCGATGTGGATGCGTTTTTTCTGGCCTTGGGCTTGCTTTATGAGGAACCTCATTTGGAACTTCAGGCAGAAAAAACTTTGATGGCACTATCTCAGGGGCAAGACGAAGCTGAAGTTTTCTGCCAAAAATTCCGTAAATGGTCTGTGCTTACTCAGTGGAATGAGTGCGCCTTGGCGGCAACTTTCAGAGAAGGTCTCTCTGATGCCGTTAAGGATGTTATGGTGGGGTTCCCTTTGCCTGCAGGTCTGAATGAGTCCATGACAATGGCTATTCAGATTGATAGGCGTCTGCGGGAGCGCAAACCGGTGCACCATCTGGCGGTGTCTATGGAAAAGACGCCAGAAAGTATGCAGTGTGATAGAATTCTGTCCAGGAGCGAGCGACAGAATTTTAGACGGAAGAATGGATTGTGTTTCTATTGTGGGGATTCTACTCATGTTATATCGGCATGCTCTAGGCGTACAAAGAAGCTTGATAAGTCTGTTTCCATTGGCACCATTCAGTCTAAGTTTATTTTGTCTGTAACCCTGATTTGTTCTTTGTCATCCATTGCCACGGACGCCTATGTTGACTCTGGCGCCGCTCTGAGTCTTATGGATTGGTCCTTTGCCAATCGTTGTGGTTTTGATTTAGAGCCTTTGGAGACTCTTATTCCTCTGAAGGGGATTGACTCCACCCCATTGGCTAATAATAAACCACAATACTGGACACAAGTAACCATGCGTATCAATCCGGATCACCAGGAGATTATTCGTTTCCTGGTGCTGTATAATTTACATGACGATTTGGTACTAGGATTGCCATGGTTGCAGGCTCACAACCCAGTCTTGGACTGGAGAGCAATGTCTGTGTTGAGCTGGGGATGTAAGGGTATTCATGGGGACGTACCTTTGGTTTCTATTTCGTCGTCCATTCCCTCTGAAGTCCCTGAGTTCCTCTCTGATTATCAAGACGTCTTTGACGAACCCAAGCTTGGGTCGTTACCTCCGCACCGTGAGTGCGATTGTGCCATAGATTTGATACCGGGTTGTAAATATCCAAAGGGTCGTTTGTTTAATTTGTCTGTGCCGGAACATGCTGCTATGCGGGAATATATAAAGGAGTCTTTGGAAAAGGGACATATTCGTCCATCTTCTTCTCCCTTGGGAGCTGGGTTTTTCTTTGTCTCAAAAAAAGACGGCTCTTTGAGACCATGTATTGATTATCGGCTTCTGAATAAGATCACTGTTAAGTATCAATACCCATTGCCATTGCTTACTGATTTGTTTGCTCGTATAGAGGGTGCTAAGTGGTTCTCTAAAATTGATCTTCGTGGGGCGTATAATTTGGTGCGGATCAGGCAGGGGGATGAGTGGAAGACCGCATTTAATACGCCCGAGGGCCACTTTGAGTATTTGGTCATGCCTTTTGGTCTTTCTAATGCCCCTTCAGTTTTCCAGTCTTTTATGCATGATATTTTCCGCGATTTTCTGGATAAATTTATGATAATATATCTGGATGATATTCTGATTTTTTCTGATGACTGGGACTCTCATGTCCAGCAGGTCAGGAGAGTTTTTCAGGTTCTGCGGTCTAATTCTTTATGTGTGAAGGGGTCTAAGTGCGTTTTTGGGGTCCAGAAAATTTCCTTTTTGGGGTATATTTTTTCTCCCTCTTCCATTGAGATGGATCCCGTCAAGGTGCAAGCTATTTGTGACTGGACTCAGCCCTCCTCTCTTAAGGGTCTTCAGAGATTTTTGGGCTTTGCCAACTTTTACCGCCGATTTATTGCTGGTTTTTCGGATGTCGTTAAACCACTGACTGATTTGACCAGACAAGGCGCTGATGTTGCTAATTGGTCCCCTCATGCTGCAGAGGCCTTTCAGGAGCTTAAGCGCCGTTTTGCCTCTGCCCCTGTGTTGCGTCAGCCTGATGTGAATCTGCCTTTTCAGGTTGAGGTTGACGCTTCGGAGATCGGAGCTGGGGCAGTGTTGTCGCAGAAAGGTTCCGACTGCTCCGTCATTAGGCCTTGTGCCTTCTTTTCTCGCAAATTTTCGCCCGCAGAGCGGAATTATGATGTTGGGAATCGGGAGCTTTTGGCCATGAAGTGGGCGTTTGAGGAGTGGCGCCATTGGCTCGAGGGGGCTAGGCATCAGGTGGTGGTATTGACTGACCACAAAAATTTGATTTATCTTGAGACTGCCAGACGCCTGAATCCTAGACAGGCGCGCTGGTCTTTATTTTTTTCTCGCTTTAATTTTGTGGTGTCATACCTACCGGGTTCTAAGAATGTTAAGGCAGATGCCCTTTCTAGGAGTTTTGACCCGGACTCTCCTGGTAATTCTGAACCCACAGGTATCCTTAGGGAGGGAGTAATTTTGTCGGCCGTTTCTCCTGATCTGCGGCGGTCCTTGCAAGAGTTTCAGGCGGATAGACCGGATCGTTGTCCGCCTGATAGACTGTTTGTTCCGGATGATTGGACCAGCAGAGTCATCTCTGAGGTACATTCTTCTGCATTGGCAGGTCATCCCGGAATTTTTGGTACCAGGGATTTGGTGGCAAGATCCTTCTGGTGGCCTTCCCTGTCACGAGATGTGCGAGTCTTTGTGCAGTCATGTGACGTTTGTGCTCGGGCCAAGTCTTGTAGTTCTCGAGCTAGCGGACTGCTGTTGCCCTTGCCTATTCCTAAGAGGCCTTGGACACACATCTCGATGGATTTTATTTCAGATCTGCCTGTTTCCCAGAAGATGTCTGTCATCTGGGTGGTCTGTGACCGTTTCTCTAAAATGGTCCATTTGGTTCCTCTGCCCAAGTTGCCTTCTTCTTCTGAGTTGGTTCCTCTGTTTTTTCAGAATGTTGTCCGATTGCACGGTATTCCTGAGAATATTGTTTCTGACAGAGGTACCCAATTTGTGTCTAGATTTTGGCGGGCATTCTGTGCTAGGATGGGCATAGATTTGTCTTTTTCATCTGCTTTTCACCCTCAGACTAATGGCCAGACCGAGCGGACTAATCAGACCCTTGAGACATATCTGAGGTGTTTTGTCTCTGCTGACCAGGATGATTGGGTTGCTTTTTTGCCATTGGCAGAGTTCGCCCTCAATAATCGGGCCAGTTCTTCCACCTTGGTGTCCCCGTTTTTCTGTAATTCGGGGTTTCACCCTCGATTTTCCTCCGGTCAGGTGGAATCCTCGGATTGTCCTGGAGTGGATGCGGTGGTGGAGAGATTGCATCACATCTGGGGGCAGGTTATGGACAATTTGAAGTTGTCCCAGGAGAAGACTCAGCGTTTTGCCAACCGTCATCGTCGTGTTGGTTCTCGGCTTTGTGTTGGAGATTTAGTGTGGTTGTCTTCTCGTTTTGTCCCTATGAGGGTCTCTTCTCCTAAGTTTAAACCTCGGTTCATCGGCCCTTATAGAATATTGGAGATTCTTAATCCTGTTTCTTTCCGTTTGGACCTCCCTGCGTCCTTTTCCATTCATAACGTTTTTCATCGGTCGTTATTGCGCAGGTATGAGGTACCTGTTGTACCTTCAGTTGAGCCTCCTGCTCCGGTGTTGGTTGAGGGTGAGTTGGAGTACGTTGTGGAGAAAATTTTGGACTCTCGTGTTTCCAGACGGAAACTCCAGTATCTGGTCAACTGGAAGGGTTACGGCCAGGAGGATAATTCTTGGGTCAATGCATCTGATGTTCATGCTTCTGATCTTGTTCGTGCCTTCCATAGGGCTCATCCTGGTCGCCCTGGTGGATCTGGTGAGGGTTCGGTGCCCCCTCCTTGAGGGGGGGGTACTGTTGTGAATTTGGATTCTGGGCTCCCCCGGTGGCCGCTTGTGGAATTGGACTTGTCATCCTCTTTCCTGTTTCACCTGGTTCCATCAGTAGTGGGTGTCGCTATTTAAGCTCATTTCTCTGGTGGTTTCTTGCCGGTCAACAATGTTATCTGATGCCTCTCAGTGCTTGTTCCTGCTTCTAGACAACTACTAGATAAGTTGGACTTTTGTCCATGTTTTGTTTTGCCTATTTGTTCCAGTTCACAGCTGAAGTTTTGTTACTGTGTCTGGAAAGCTCTCGTTGATCAGGGATTGCTACTCTGGCGTTATGAGTTAATGCCAGAGTTTAAGGTAATCTCTGGATGGTGTTTTGTTAGTGTTTTTCTGCTGACCATGAAAGTATACTATCTGTCTTCTGCTATCTAGTAAGCGGACCTCAAATTTGCTAAGACTATTTTCCTGCTGCGTTTGTTGTTTCATCTGAACTCACCGTCATTATATGTGGGGGGCTACTGTCTTCTTTGGAATATTTCTCTAGAGGTGAGCCAGGTCTTATATTTCCCTCTGCTAGCTATTTAGGTCTTAGGCCAGAGCTGGGCATCTAGCGATAAATAGGAAATGCTACCTGGCTATTTCTAGTTGCGCGGCAGGCTTAGTTCATGGTCAGTATAGTTCCATCTTCCGAGAGCTTGTCCCTCTATAGGCTTGCTATGATCTCTGCCTGCAGAGATCATGACATACCACCTTCTCCAGGGTACGTCTCATGCTGCTCCTAGGCCACCAGATCATAACAATTATTAAATGTAAAGTGGGCAATTATTGTTATAAGGGAAATCAGGTTACTGTGACTATCAAAGGGGCACCCAGAAGGAATTATTACTTTCTAGGGGGCAAAATATGGGCACTCTTTTCTACGGCACTTGCACCCGGTATTACTATATTTTAGAGGGTTGCTTTAGAATTTAGAAGGCACAGTGAACTACACAGCAGGTGTAGTAATAGGGACACATACGGCAGAAGCGGCTCAGTATTGGGGTATCAGCAGGATGAGGAGTTTGGGCAGGTTGGGAATAGATAGTGAAGGGGCTGGAATATGAGAAGTGAAATGTGTCTTTGTTGTATTCTCTGCAGCCGAGTCCTGGCTGGAAGAAGTTGTCATGTTGGTCTGCGCAAGATGAAAAAGACAAGAAAAATGAGCGATTCCATCAGAAAGAACATCAGCGGTAAGTCACCATCTGTAACTGTGCTGTGATCTCTTATATGAAGGTATGCACACCCATGAATCGTACAAAAAAACCCCTTCCCCTGACGAAGCTGCTGCCGCAGCGATACACGTGGGGCTCTTGCCTCACCCTTACTTTGTCTCTTGTTTTCTCTGGGTTCGTCCATGGCGCTTCTCAGCACCGGTGCTGTCTCTTTTATTCCTGATGGTTGCTTGCTCTATTCAGCTCAACCCTTGAGCCTATGGCCTTTTACTGGTTACCCACCCTCCAAATAATCATGGGTGGCTTGTTCTATACTTAGTTGGACCTAGGTATATAGCCTTGGCATACATAGGGACAGATTTACCGGTGTCATCATCAGTTTGGGCATTGAGTATGCCAATATAACACTGCAAGTTAGCACACTCAGTATATGGGGTCTCTTGACTGGCAGTATAAATCTCAAATGATGTCGGGTGGCCTGCTCTATATCTGGTTGGGACCTGGATACATAGCCTAAGCATATACTGTGATGGGCATACCGGTATGATTATTCTTTGGTATATGTGTGTTTGGGCACTGAGCATGCTAATATAACAATACAAACTGGTATGTTCAATATATGGGATTATTATAATATCCATGTGTGACTTTAGTGAATTGTATGTTCCCATTTAATTCTTTTTTGCCTTGCATGTATTATACAATATGTTGGCATATCTTTGCGCCGTGTGAGACATCATACCCGGGAACATGAGACTATATATTTCTGTATACATATAACCAAGTATATTATTTCATTTGGATTGGCAATAATAATTCATATTATGGTTATGCTGTATTATGTATTTTGTACCTAGGGGTGAGGGCTATTGGTCCTGTATTCAGGCATTTTTAAATGGATTTATTCTATGTGTGTCTTTTTTGAGGTGTTAATAAAATTGGTTGATTTTTTGTACGATTCATGGGTGTGCATACCATCATTGGTCTAGTCTTTTTTCTTCCGAATTTGTCTAAGTTTCTTACAGACCAGGTTTTGCACCCTGCTTCAGCATTTATACAGGGGTGCACCCCTTATACCTATATTCTCGTGATCTCTTATATGTTCTGTAGGCCTGGTATCTACCACTGACCATATGGCGGTAATATCCATGTTGATCTTTATATAGAGATTATCTTCAGTAACAGCGCAGTCATCTGCCGAAGTTCTCCTCCACTATTAGGCCGGCCTCACACTAGCGAGTTTTACGGACGTATGAGCCCATAAACTACGTCCATAAAATACGCATTACACACGGCCCAATGATTCCCTATGTCCCAGCTCCTATCTGCCGTATTTTACTGATCCGTATTATACGGTCTTGTACGGCCGTAGAAAATCGCAGCATGCTGCGTTTGTCACCGTATTGTGCAAAAAAAAATCGCCAATGAAAGTCTATGGGGGCGAGAAAAATACAGATTACCGTACACACGGACCAGCAGTGTGACCTGCGAGAAATACGCAGCGGTGTAAGAGAGAAAAGCCGGTAAGGCTAGGTTCACATTGCGTTAGGGCAATCCGTTTAGCGCATAGCGCTAGCGGGTTGCGCTAACGCAATGCTTCCCTAGGGTCTGCGTTCGGTGTCCCCGCTAGCGCAGATCCCCGATCTGCACTAGCGAGGAACGGACCTCGGGCGCGCCGCGGACGCTGCAAGCAGCGTCCGAGGCGCGTCACAGAAGAACGGCACATCACTAGCGCGAGCCGAAAAAGGCACGCGCTAGTGATGCGCTGCAGGAGAAATTTACATTGCTGTCAATGGGCACGCTAACGGACCCGTTGCACGGCGTTAATTGCGACATTTTCGCCGTGCAACGCTGTCCGTTAGCGTGCACACATTAACGCAATGTGAACCCAGCCTAATTCAATTGCCGGCTTTTCATTTCTCCTTCCCAAACCCGACATGATATGAGACATGGTTTACATACAGTAAACCATCTCATATCCCTTTTTTTTTGCATATTCCACACTACTAATGTTAGTAGTGAGGATGTGCAAAATTTGGGCGCTGTAGCTGCTAAAATAAAGCGTTAAATGGGGGAAAAAATTGGCGTGGGCTCCCGCGCAATTTTCTCCGCCAGAGTGGTAAAGCCAGAGACTGAGGGCAGATATTAATAGCCTAGAGAGGGTCCATGGCTATTGGCCCCCCCTGGCTACAAACATCTGCCCCCAGCCACCCCAGAAAAGGCACATCTGGAAGATGCGCCTATTCTGGCACTTGGCCTCTCTCTTCCCACTCCCGTGTAGAGGTGGGATATGGGGTAATGAAGGGTTAATGTCACCTTGCTATTGTAAGGTGACATTAAGCCAGGTTAATAATGGAGAGGCGTCAATTATGACACCTATCCATTATTAATCCAATAGTACTAAATGGTTAATAAAACACACACATTATTACAAAGTATTTTAATGAAATAAAGACACGTGTTGTTGTAATATTTTATTAGACACTTAATCCACCTGAAGACCCTCGTTCTGTAACAAAGTTAAAGAAACAAACAACAATATTCCATACCTTCCGTCGTTATGTCCCACGATGTAAATCCATCTGAAGGGGTTAAATCATTTTACAGCCAGGAGCTGTGCTAATGCACTCGCTCGTGCCTGTAAACCCCGGGTGCTGAATGGAAAGCTGGGTGATCTGTAGTTACCTTGAGTTGCGGTGAGGCGCCCTCTGCTGGATGTTCTCATGAACTGCAGCCTTGGAAAAGTTCCCACGCTCGAGTTCATATGAGGACATCCAGCAGAGGGCGCATCACCGCAACTCAAGGTAACTACAGATCACCCAGCTTTCCTTTCAGTACCCGGGGTTTACAGGCACGAGCGAGTGCATTAGCACAGCTCCTGGCTGTAAAATGATTTAACCCCTTCAGATGGATTTACATTGTGGGACATAACGACGGAAGGTATGGAATATTGTTGTTTGTTTTTTTAACTTTGTTACAGAACGAGGGTCTTCAGGTGGATTAAGAGTCTAATAAAATATTACAACATGTGTCTTTATTTCATTAAAATACTTTGTAATCATGTGTGTGTTTTATTAACCATTTGGTACTATTGGATTAATAATGGATAGGTGTCATAATTGACGCCTCTCCATTATTAATCTGGCTTAATGTCACCTTACAATAGCAAGGTGACATTAATCCTTCATTACCCCATATCCCACCGCTACACGGGAGTGGGAAGAGAGTGGTCAAGTGCCAGAATAGGCACATCTTACAGATGTGCCTTTTCTGGGGTGGCTGGGGGCAGATGTTTGTAGCCAGGGGGGGCCAATAGCCATGGACCCTCTCTAGGCTATTAATATCTGCCCTCAGTCACTGGCTTTACCACTCTGGCGGAGAAAATTGCGCGGGAGCCCACGCCAATTTTTTCCGCCATTTAACCCTTTATTTTAGCAGCTACAGCGCCCAAATTTTGCACATTCACACTACTAACATTAGTAGTGTGGAATACGCAAAAAAAAAAGGGATATGAGATGGTTTACTGTATGTAAACCATGTCTCATATCATGTCGGGTTTGGGAAGGAGAAATGAAAAGCCGGCAATTACCATAAATTACCGGCTTTTCACATATATCGCGCTGAATTAAATATAAATACAGAATATATATATATATATATATATATATATATATGTGTCTCAATGACATATATATATATATATATATATATATATATATATATATATATGTATATATATATATATATACTGTATATATGTTTTAACGACCATTTGAGCACATAAATCCATTAGATGTCGATTTTGCAAGCCTGCGAGAAAATATCGCAGTACGGATGCCATACGGATTACATACGGAGGATGCCATGCGCAAAATACGCTGACACACCCTGCCTACGGAGGATATACGGATCACTATTTTGGGGACTTTTCTGCGTATTACGGTAGTGAAAAACGGACCTTATTTACATATGCTGAGTGTGAGGCCGGCCTTAGGGTGCGTCATCAAGTTGTAATTAAGGTTACCTGGTTAGGGGCCCACTCGAACCAAAACCCTAGCTACGCCTCTGGGTCCAGATGTATTTCACATAAAGAGAGGTGGTTTATTCAACGTGTTTTGAAGTCTAAGCAACTAAGATACTGTCTTATATATGCAAAGATTCAAATAACGGCGCCAATGGCATCACTTGACAAACAGACAATGTAAGAGTTCAGATACAGCATATATGTTCATGGATTGATGTATATTTGAGTAAAATATTGAAGCATTGAAATTTCATGGTACTAACCAAATTTTCCTATTCCATAGTGCAAAGATGAAAAAAGAAAAATTTGGAAAATTTGGTTAATACCATGAAATTTCAATGTTTAAATATTTGTCAGGTGATTCCATTGGCGACATTATTTGAAATTTTGTATATATAAGGCTGAGTTCACATTTTGTTTCAGCAGTCCGTTAGACGGACTGCGTTACACTGCGAAAGTCTGTTAATCAGAGTTAACACTCACCACACCATCAATCACCATACGTAACCGATTAAGGTCATTTGTTCATGACCGAAACGTTTTGCTGTTACTGCACTTTCGCTTGGAATAAAAAAAACCTTGA
The DNA here is from genome assembly GCF_051348905.1 of Ranitomeya variabilis. Classification (NCBI taxonomy): domain Eukaryota; kingdom Metazoa; phylum Chordata; class Amphibia; order Anura; family Dendrobatidae; genus Ranitomeya; species Ranitomeya variabilis. The sequence continues at coordinate 697,362,801 of NC_135235.1, read as the reverse complement.
ATATATCAAAAAGTTAAGTGCCAAGTTTTATTATATATATCACTAGGGTTTTGGAACCTACCTGGGCACCATTGTATAGAGCTGTGCATACGCTTATTTTGATACTGGGTTAATATAAGACCCGGTGAAACGATGCTCACCACAATGTCCTCTGGAAGCAGTTCGGGGAGAGTTATTATAGGAGAAAGAGCTAAGATTAATGTCCATTCCACCCTAAATATTAAAAATTTGCACCCTCTAGTGCCTTTCATGCTGCACTGAAGGGCGTATTTAACATTTTTTAAACATATTAAATAATTAATTTCAAAAAATGGTGTGGTATCCTCCCTATTTTTGATAACCAAACAAGGTAAACCAGACTGCAGGAGGCTGATATTATCCGTCTGGAAAGGTCCATGAATATTGGCCCATTCCCAGCATAAAATGCAAGCCTGCAGTCGCTCCCCAGAATTGGCGCATCACATTAGATGCACAAATTCTGGCACTTTCTCTGGCTCTTCCCGATTGCCTTGGTATGTTAGCAATTGGGCTAATATATTTTGGGGTTGATGCCAGCAGTGTATTGTAAGCGGACATCAATCCCTGGGATTAATATTGGAGAGGTATCTATCAAACAAAAATGTATATTTAAAAAAACTTCCTGACTTCCTGGTTCACCAATTTATTGATTTTAAAAAAGCCATGCTGGCCCAAAGTAGTTCAAGCATTCTGACGCAGTTTACAAACGGAAACCTGAAAGGCCTAAAAAGAGAGACTTAAGTGAATAAAGACAAGAGATAGTCGCTCTTTCACCAATTTATTAGCCCCACAGCTCTGACATAGTCCATGGTGCTCCTACGATGTCCGCCAATTCTGTAGTACAATCTTTTGAGCCTTGTTCTGAGAAAGACGTTTCATAGGTCACTCCCGGTCAGACTGTGACCGGGAAGTCATAGGTGTGTCCAGGCATCTTCTCAATGCTGTTTCTATTCCATTTGAGCACTCTTTCAATCCATTTCAGCGATTTTCCTGCTCTCTTGTTAGAGTCTTCTGGAAAAAATTTTGAGTTTCTCAATGACTTTCATTATATTCGGTACTCGAGTCAAGCCTCTCCAACCTACTGGATTCGAGTAACGAGAACTCAAGCATTTTACTAGATACAATTGATGACACTTCAGGGAATTTGCATGAATATATGGCAATACTTGCTGGATATTCTGCTTTCAGGAGAAGATCCTGTCAAATCCGTGAAGTAAGATCCATCAGATGTCAAATGTCAGAACAAATGCACATACGTTACATAAAAATAATACATGACACAAGAATACAAGAGAAAACAAACAACCATCTCACGCCCATTGAATTACTGTATTATAAACCAATAATACTAGAAATATATTGCACAGGGGATATGGCAGCCAATTCCCACAAGAAGAATCCTGGAAATATAGAATTAGAAATTATTCTTTCTCTGCAGTTTCTATAGGACTTAATACATTCCTGATTCCAGAGAGTAATAGAAATACGGCAGAAAACAGAGGAAGAAAGTTCAGAGAAGAAGCTTCATAGAAAGACATTGAAGTTACAGACGCCATTTAACCCTTTGTGGGAAAGTGATTCTAGCACTTCACCGAGTAAATCCCACAAGAACTGTAGCAGGTAAAGACCCCAATATCCACAGGTGTCCCTTCTAATTGGGGGGAAACTGTCACCCTTAATAATCATCGGACAGTTCTGACGAACACGGAAAAGTGCCCCTTTATGGAGGTGACAGAAAGTCTGTTTAGTCACTTTAGCTTCATAGTATCAGCTCTAATCCAATGGTGAGAGAGCGATTTACCCTGAAGAGTCACAGATTGTGGGGTTGTTATAAAATGTTATTTTTAGGGGGTTTGTGTTGTCTCCTTATAAGAATCACAATGGTTTTGTTCCTTTTCCGCTGATAGATGCAAACGACCCAACTATGACAGACGGGAACCAAGAAAACATGTATTACTCTCATAGTACAGTGCCCCTTTCTTGGCCCCCAGACACAGTATAATGTTCCCACAGTATCCCCCACACATTATGATAGTACAAGATGTCCCACACAATATTCTTCCACCTAAACCACTAAATAATAAACCCTCACTTATCCCCATTTTTGATACCGTACAGTGCCAGTTTCCTGACCCCCACACACACAGGATAATTTTTCCACAGTACCTGTGTAACGGCCCAGGGTCCTGGTCATCACAGTGGCATTGCTTTCCTCACGGGGAGAGTGATGTCACGTTTGGAAGCGATGAAGGATCTCTTTAATCAGGTAATCACAATACACACAACATGTTCACACTCCACTCCAGGAGAGGGAGCTCTAAATCTAGTTTAGGGTGATCCCCCCCTATAAATACATTCTGGTCTGGAGGGAAGCGAGATTAGGCAGTCTGTCAGAGGACAGAGAAGAGAGCAGTCAGACATTGAGTGTGGGAAGGACTGAAGGAGCCGTGTAGCCAGAGTTGCTACAGCTCCTGGAGAAAAAGAAAGAATGCGAAAGGAAGAATATTGTTAGTGAGCATGCAGGAGAGCGAAGCACAGGAGAGTGACACCATGGGAGCAGAGCAGTGAATTAGCTACCTCCCTGGCAAGCGCAGATTACCACAGTCTGTGCTCAGCACGCAGCATCTTGATTCCTGCGTGTGGCTCTATGACTTATTATGGCGGTATAATCTAAAGTCCCCTGATGAACCCCCTGAATGAATAGAACAGGGGAGAAATGCGTCGGGACAGCGTGTACATGAGCCGATGGATTTACATGACGGCTATGAGGGAACATCTGAGGAACAAGGAGCTAAGTGGATAACTTGCATTGAGTTTAACATTATGATGCAATTTTTGGCATACTAAAGCACTTGATCTGTTTAAACTAGTGATGCATATAACATATGTACATTCCCGGGAGCTGTAAATGAGGGAACTGGGAATATGGATCTGAACTGCATATAAACAAAATAAGATATGGGTGATAACTAGTCTATTTAGTATTGTGTTTTTGATTAATAACTCTAGCTAGAAACAATAGAAGATTTTTTGGGGGTATATCCCCTTGATGATAAATGACGAATACTTTTCTCTCTAATATATACATGAGGATCTACTAAAGTCTATGCCTTGATTTAGGACAAGTCTGCATAGTATAGGGCTGCTGGTTCGATTTAATTGTTGCCAGTATATATAAAACAACATAGGTGCAGTTCTAGGTCTCTATTAATTATCGTATATTCATCATATAATTAACTTTAGTTTGAATAACAGGTGCAGCATCTAGCGTACTTAATGGTATGGTACTATGGATCTAATTTGATCCATATACAGTGGGGCAAAAAAGTATTTAGTCAGTCAGCAATAGTGCAAGTTCCACCACTTAAAAAGATGAGAGGCGTCTGTAATTTACATCATAGGTAGACCTCAACTATGGGCGACAAACTGAGAAAAAAAAATCCAGAAAATCACATTGTCTGTTTTTTTATCATTTTATTTGCATTTTATGGTGGAAAATAAGTATTTGGTCAGAAACAAAATTTAATCTCAATACTTTGTAATATATCCTTTGTTGGCAATGACAGAGGTCAAACGTTTTCTGTAAGTCTTCACAAGGTTGCCACACACTGTTGTTGGTATGTTGGCCCATTCCTCCATGCAGATCTCCTCTAGAGCAGTGATGTTTTTGGCTTTTCGCTTGGCAACACGGACTTTCAACTCCCTCCAAAGGTTTTCTATAGGGTTGAGATCTGGAGACTGGCTAGGCCACTCCAGGACCTTGTAATGCTTCTTACGAAGCCACTCCTTCATTGCCCTGGCGGTGTGCTTTGGATCATTGTCATGTTGAAAGACCCAGCCACGTTTCATCTTCAATGCCCTTGCTGATGGAAGGAGGTTTGCACTCAATATCTCACGATACATGGCCCCATTCATTCTTTCATGTACCCGGATCAGTCGTCCTGGCCCCTTTGCAGAGAAACAGCCCCAAAGCATGATGTTTCCACCACCATGCTTTACAGTAGGTATGGTGTTTGATGGATGCAACTCAGTATTCTTTTTCCTCCAAACACGACAAGTTGTGTTTCTACCAAACAGTTCCAGTTTGGTTTCATCAGACCATAGGACATTCTCCCAAAACTCCTCTGGATCATCCAAATGCTCTCTAGCAAACTTCAGAAGGGCCCGGACATGTACTGGCTTAAGCAGTGGGACACGTCTGGCACTGCAGGATCTGAGTCCATGGTGGCGTAGTGTGTTACTTATGGTAGGCCTTGTTACATTGGTCCCAGCTCTCTGCAGTTCATTCACTAGGTCCCCCCGCGTGGTTCTGGGATTTTTGCTCACTGTTCTTGTGATCATTCTGACCCCACGGGGTGGGATTTTGCGTGGAGCCCCAGATCGAGGGAGATTATCAGTGGTCTTGTATGTCTTCCATTTTCTAATTATTGCTCCCACTGTTGATTTCTTCACTCCAAGCTGGTTGGCTATTGCAGATTCAGTCTTCCCAGCCTGGTGCAGGGCTACAATTTTGTTTCTGGTGTCCTTTGACAGCTCTTTGGTCTTCACCATAGTGGAGTTTGGAGTCAGACTGTTTGAGGGTGTGCACAGGTGTCTTTTTATACTGATAACAAGTTTAAACAGGTGCCATTACTACAGGTAATGAGTGGAGGAAAGAGGAGACTCTTAAAGAAGAAGTTACAGGTCTGTGAGAGCCAGAAATCTTGATTGTTTGTTTCTGACCAAATACTTATTTTCCACCATAAAATGCAAATAAAATGATAAAAAAAACAGACAATGTGATTTTCTGGATTTTTTTTTCTCAGTTTGTCTCCCATAGTTGAGGTCTACCTATGATGTAAATTACAGACGCCTCTCATCTTTTTAAGTGGTGGAACTTGCACTATTGCTGACTGACTAAATACTTTTTTGCCCCACTGTATGTGTGGTTTTTGTCTGTGGTTATTAGATTTGTAGGGGTCACCTAGGGAAAAAAGGGACAGCCGCCGTTGAGCGGGGGCGCCATATCGATTATTTAGGGTGCCAACCTCCGCTGCAAGGAAGGTTATCAGACCTTAGGGCTCATTAGGGTCAACATAGGCATACTATATCCAATTTTTATTTTTTATGTTTTTTTCATGTTTTTTGGTTTTTTAGTGTTATTTTTCACGTTGATTTTTTTTATTGTGTTATTTTGGTACACAAATGAGATATAGATAGGCGGTGTCTCTAATCCCATAATTTTGGTCCCCTAACTGGGATGTTTTTTATCTAGATTTTTTGATATCTTTTTGTATTATACTGGAATATTAATAAAGATTAATGTTTTTAAGGGGTAGGTTTGTTTTTTTTGGTGTTGGTTTGCTGTAGACTCCCCTGCTTAAATTGTTTAGACAGTTGTACTGAAGACGGGAAACCTTCATATAGATGGCCGGAGGTGATGGAGTCAGTGACGGACTCTGGACAAATATGTTTCTAGAGCCGTAGTAGAAGATGAAGATGTCGTCCTCATCATGAAGTAGTTATTTGTCCTGTCACATGTAATGAATATCTCCTGCAGTATTGCTAATGCCGATTCAGGTGTCCGTAAGAGACGAGAATTAGCTTTATGGAAGATGAGTGTGATTCATACAGCCAATCAGTTGCTGAAGCAGTGAGAAACATAGAAAGTCATTGGGAGCATGGAGATGTCTTAGGCTACTTTCACACAAGCGTTAACTGCAATCCGCCACAATGCGTCATTTTGGCGAAAAAACGCATCCTGCAAAAGTGCTTGCAGGATGCGTTTTTTCCCCATAGACTAACATTAAGCGACGTATTGCGACGGATTGACACAAGTCGCAACCGTCGTGTGACGGTTCCGCCGTGTTGTGGCGGACCGTCGGGACCAAAAAACGCTACATGTAACGTTTTTTGCTCACGACGGTCTGCTTTTTCCGACCGCGCATGCGCGGCCGGAACTCCGCCCCCACCTCCCCGCACCTCACAATGGGGCAGCGGATGCACTGGAAAAATGCATCCGCTGCCCCCGTTGTGCGGCGGAGACAACGCTAGCGTCGGGATCCTTGGCCCGATGCTAATGTGAAAGTAGCCTTAGCCAGCAATTCAACTTATGTTCCAGTCCATAAAAGACTAGAGAATACAACATCTACACGTTCTATCTCCTCATATGTTTCCCTTATTATCTCCAGTAATTGTATTATTACACAGGATTTTTATGATGTTACATCGGCTCATCTTCTCATTCAGGTCTCTACAATATCAGATCCTCTCAGTGAAGATCTTCTATAGAAGAGAATTTTCCTGAATTACCGATCAAGGATGGAAATGGACAGAGACAAGATGGCGGAGAGGATATTACACCTCACCCTAGAGATCCTCTTCCGGCTTACTGGAGAGGTGAGAGATTCTGACGACGTCACATTACATCATTGTTATCTATGGGAATAACAGATGGACAGAACTGGAGAGGTGAGGGCTCTGGAAATGTCTGTAGTGAAATGTATTAATGTGTCTCTCCATAACCAGGATTACACAGTAGTGAAGAAGACCTCTAGTGAGCGCTGTCAGGAGCCTGTGTCTGAGGGATGGGGAAGATCCATGAGTCCAATCCCAAGGCCTACATGTAACCCCCTGGTATATGAGGACATCAATGACCAGAAGATCCTAGAACTCGCCTGCAAGATGATTCAGCTGCTGACTGGAGAGGTGACTCTGCTGGGAATGGGACATTATACAGTAATGCTATGAAGGGATTGGGGGATGACGGTATCATTGTATGTGTCAGGTTCCTGTAAGGTGTCAGGATGTCACTGTCTATTTCTCCATGGAGGAGTGGGATTATTTAGAGGGACACAAAGATGTATACAAGGACTTCATGATGGAGATTCCTCAACCCCTCACATCACCAGGTAATAGACAGGACTAAATATACACGGGCTATTATTATCTGTATGTAAATAATGAATTCAGACCTAGTGTGTGTTCTCTTCAGATCTATACAGTAAGAGGACAACACCAGAGAGATGTACCCGTACTCTTCTTCCACAGGAATGTAAAGAAGAAGATCCCAATGTTCCTCAGGATCATCAGGTAGATGGAGAGATGGTGTCATGAGACCTCCCCTATGATGTGTAGATGGCTGTGAAGGTCTTGTGCTCAGCTTTGTTTTATCCACCAGTATTATATGTTTTATACTTGTATAATGAGAGCGGTGGAGATGGAAGGATTAGAGCTTATCATAGATGTGACTTCTCCATCTGTGCGTGACTTTTACAATATTTGTTTCAGGGTGAAGATCTGACCCATTTTAATACCGCAGAGACATATGTGAGGGGTGATGAGCAGTGTAAAGAGGAGATTCCTACATATGACTACCCAGGTGAGTAGAAACTACTAAATGCAGAGAAGTCACAGATTTTTCTCAGTCGCCAGCTGTGGCTGCTTTATAGCTAGTCTGTTCTGGTCGTATCACAATCGTGTGATCACCATTTTGCCTCTAGACCACAACATTCTGCTCTATTTGGAAATGTTGAAATTACTTTGTGAAATTAAATCCTTTTCTACAGAACTTACAACCTGGAGTATCCACCCATCCCCCTCGGATTAGTAGACACTGACCATTACCTGCCAAGATCTGTAAACTACAAAGCCAAATGACGTAGAATGTGCTAAAAAGTAAAAAAATCACTTGAAGAAAAATATTATAATGGGCCTGTAAGAGAAATCGGAGGGTAATGATGCTTTTTTGGCTTCCTAGATCCCTGATATCTTATTGGATTAATCTACGTTCTCCCCCCTTTTGTACTGCTGAATGTGCTCATATGGTCCCCACAAGACCAGGTCCAGTCTTTCTGGCCAAACTTTGCTTTTATGATCGACAACATTAAATGTGCAGTCAGGGCCAAGTGGACTTTTCTGTTCAAAAACAACAGTTTCACCTTCATCCTGACTTTTCAATTTCTTTAAAACCAACTAACTTCAAGGAGGATTATAATAAACTACATACAAAACATTTCAATTATCCCATGATATATCTCTAAGCTGTGCATGGCTGATGGTTGTAATATACATTTATTCTAGTCTTCAGAAGCGGTTGGCATGGCTTGAGCCCTGGTTTCATGGATTCACTCCACGTCATAAATTTCATTATGTTTTCAATCCTAAGGAATTCAGATTACTGCACAATGTCTCCTGAAATGGGGAGTAATAATACTTTCTCTACTCTTATCTTTGACTATCTAATATTTCTTCTTGAAACTCATTAGACAGAAAATTACGATAATATAGATTGCCAAGAACCACCAAGCCCCATACTGTAACTACTTCAGGTTTCACCACTAATCATTCATTTTTTACTAATGAAGTTTGTTGAGTTTGATCATTTCAGTAGATGTGCTATTGTCTATAGTCACAGTTTTAGACCACAGTAGTTAGTTAACAAAATACTCTGATAACCAGTTCCTGCAGTCAGTTTTGTGTTCCTAATCCGGACCCACAAGTGGCACTTGTTGTGGTGATAATTTTAGAATTATTCATAAAATATAAGCTCACATTTTTTCACTTTCACAAAGGGTAATAGCAAACAGTTGGCCCTCACAAATTATTTTTTCAACTTCTCTTGTTTCCGACAATACCCTATATATGGTTGTACATTACTGTCTGGGTACATTTCAAGGTTGAGAAGAGAAAGAGCAGCATTTACTATTTGAATCCAGATCTTACTGGAATAGTTGGCAGACACAATGTATTAATAGCAGTTTTTGTGGCCTGCTGTCAGCCACCACAAACAGACTTGGCGCTATCTACTCCATCTTTCTGATCCCAGGGATTGTCTTGCTCATCACCCTTTAAAACCACAACATGGATCTGGACTTAGAGACCCCCCTGGCATGGGCCACATTGTTGCCTTCTGTTCAGTGGTGTGGAATGGGAAGAACAATAGTCAGGTAGCCAGGTCAGAACCAGTAAGGCAGGGAAAATAGAAAATCAAAAGAGTAGTCAGCAAACAGCCTGGCATCACAACAGGAAACAAATACACGCGCCGTGAGCGGAGGAGAGAGGACTGAACCAGAGGAGAACAAGGCTGTATCTGGCAGCTACCTTCAAAATGCTTTGAGCTTTCATAGAATATGGTGCTACCCAATTGGCTGAATTAGTGAGCAGATTACTTCAGCTGGACAGCACATACACCCAGGCGACTGGATGGTACTACTTGTCCCAGGCACCCTAATCTTAGTGGCTGAATCGAGCCTATGTCATCCAGAGCTTCTGTTACCAATGTGTACTCCATTACCAGCCTGGCCTACCTTATGAATTGAGACACTCCTTTTGACTTCATAGGAGCAGATCCTAGAAGAGCTGTGACACACCATCTGCAGAAGCTCTAATATGACAAGATTTCAGAAAATCAGAGCTGTAGGAATCCCTATAAAATGACTCCATTTTGGAAATTATAACCTCAGAGAACTAATCTATTGGAGTATTGACAATTTTTGATTCCACAGGCACTTTCCGGAAATTGGCACACAGTGGATGTAGGAGAAAAAAAATTGCAAATATGCCATTTTATTACCCAACACATAGTGCCCTGATTGTGCTCCAGGAAACACACACACCGTAAATTAAGTGGGTTCTTCTCACTATAGTAATGCCAAATACATGTGGTTTGGGCACACTGAAAGGCTCAGAAGCGAGGGGGAAATTTGACTTGGGAGAGTGGTTATAGCCGGATTGGTTAATGGAAGCCATATTACTTTTCAAGAGCCTTTGAGACACTAATAATGTGGAAACCTCCTGTTTTTCCACTGATAGATAATGCACCTGAGTGGGGACTTATTTTTTGTTAGATGATTAGAAGTTTATATTGGCATTAGGTTTGTCAACATAGCGTTTCTTTGTGGATTTATATTCCATATTTGGGAGGCATAATGAACAAACGGTTGAACACCACACTCCACTGGTTCATCCTATGAGATTTTAAATTAGACTGTGAGCTGTCATTGTCTTGGTGAAGAATTCAATATTTTTACATAACTTGCCATTTTTCCAGACAGTTTAAGTAGAAATGTTAAATGACATTCAAAGATATTTTGTTCAAAAATAATAATTGGTTTATATCTTGGCAGATGACTTTACCAGGAGATCAGAGGAACAGCTGACCTCTTCAATGTTTAAATCAGATGATTTTGAGATCCCACTGGATACAATTGAAGTGAAAGCCATTACTCCAGATATACCATCATCCCTTCACAGCAAAGACCTATCATCTGATCCTTTCAAAAATGTCCTGTCTTCTGATTCATTGGCGACAGCTAAGGAAAATCAGAGATGCAAATTAAGCTTTAAAAACGGAAATACTCCTAAATCAAAGAAGCCATTTTCATGTCCAGAATATGGAAACAGTTTTCCCATCGAAAAGTCTTTTCTTAAACATCCAAAAATTCACACAGTGGAGAAAAGATTTTCTTGTTCCAAGTGTGAAAAATGTTTTAAACACAAATCCCATCTTGTTGGACACCAAAGAAGTGACACATTGGAGATGCCTTTTTCCTGTTCAGAATGTAGTTTTAACGAGAAATCAGCTTTGGTTAAGCACCAGAGAACCCACACAGGGGAGAAGCCATTTTCCTGTTCAGAATGTGGGAATTGTTTTAAACAGAAATGCAGTCTTGTTGTACACCAAAGAACCCACACAGGGGTGAAACCTTTTTCATGTTCAGAATGTGGGAAATGTTTTAAAGAGAATACAGCTTTGGTTAAGCACCAGAGAACTCACACAGGGAAGAAGCCATTTTCCTGTTCAGAATGTGGGAAATGTTTTAGCAAGAAATGGAATCTTGTTATACACCAAAGAACCCACACAGGGGTGAAACCTTTTTCATGTTCAGAATGTGCTAAAAGTTTTAATCAGAAATCAGGGTTGATTATGCACCAGAGAACTCACTCAGGGGAGAGGCCATTTTCATGTTCAGAATGTGGGAAATGTTTTAACAAGAAATGCAATCTTGTTATACACCAACGAACCCACACAGGGGTGAAGCCTTTTTCCTGTTCAGAATGTGGGAAATGTTTTAATCAGAAATCAGGGTTGGTTAACCACCAGAGAATTCACACAGGGGAGAAGCCTTTTTCCTGTCCAGAATGTGGGAAATGTTTTAATAAGAAATGTAATCTGGTTATACACCAAAGAACTCACACAGGGGAGAAGTTTTTTTCATGTTCATAATGTAGGAAATGTTTTACACTAAAATCAACTCTTTAACATCAGAGAAAGTTTTTTTTAAAGGGGTTGTCCATTACTAGGACAACACCTTGTCATTCCTCATGTTTGTCCTATTTCAAATAAAAACACTCATACTCATTTTGCATGCCGGTGCTGTTCAAGTGGTCTTGACCCTCACATTCCCGGGGCTAATGTGAGGTTGTTACAGAACAAGGAGCCCAGCGCCGAATTAGCACTGGCTTCACTGTTCCTGCCTTCGGATGGATTGAACATCAACAGGAAGCCAAGGCTGCAGCTGCTCTCTGGCTTACTCTTATTGTTTGATATGTCCAAAAAGTGAAGACCGAGAACCAAGTTTAAGAATTCACTTGCTTTCAAAAAGCATTTGGTATTCTATTAGTCTTTTCCCTATGTTCCCTTTGATCTTTAACCCCTCTGATGGCAGAACCCCCGCTTTGATACTGGCTCCTGCGGTAAGCCCGCATCAAAGCTGACCCTGTCACGTGATCGGGGGTCAGTGGTGCGTCAGCATGACCAACCAGGGGTCTCCTGGAGACCTCCATGGTTGTTGATGCCAGATTTCTCTGAACGCCACCCGGTGGTCGGCGCTCATAGCAATGCTGTAATTCAGCTATGTAGGGGCAATCTGAGCATCGCCCATATGTAGCAAAGCCGATCAGGCTATGTCAGCATCTAGCCTCCTATGGAGGCTATTGAAGCGTGGCAAAAGTTAAAAAAAAGTTTTTAAAAACATGAAAAAAAATTAAAAAAAATAGTTCAAATCACCCCCATTTCGCCCCATTCAAAATAAAACAATAAAAAAAAGAAATCAAACCTACACATATTTTCTATCACCGCGTTCAGAATCGCCCGATCTATCAATAGAAAAAAAGAATTAACCTGATCGCTAAACTGCATTGCGAGAAATTTTTTTTAAAAAAGGCCAGAATTACGTTTTGTTTGGTCGCCCACACATTGCATTAAAATGCAATAACGGGAGATCAAAAGAGAGTATGGTAGTGGTAAAATTTCTTTGATATAACGTGTTTATTTGTGAAATAAAGGGAAATTTGGCCCAAATTTAGAAAATTTAGCAATTTTCCAAATTTGAATTTTTATGCCCTTAAATCACAGAGATATGTCACACAAAATAATTAATAAGTAACATTTCCCACTTGTCTACTTTACATCAACACAATTTTGGAACCAAAATTTTTTTTGTTAGGGAGTTATAAGGGTTAAAAGTTGACCAGCAATGTCTCATTTTTACAACACCAATATTTTTTAGGGACCACATCACATTTGAAGTCATTTTAAGGGGTCTATATGATAGAAAATAACCAAGTGTGACACCATTCTAAAAACTGCACCCCTCAAGGCGCTCAAAACCACATTCAAGAAGTTTATTAACCTTTCAGGTGTTTTTCATTTAAAATGAACGTTTAACTTTTTTTCACAAAAAATGTATTTCAATTTGTTCTATTTTACCAAGGGCAACAGGACAAAATGGACACCAAAAGTTGTTGTACATTTTGTTTTGAGTACGCTAATACCCCATATGTGGGGGTAAACCACTGTTTGGGCGCATGGCAGTGCTCGGAAGGGAAGGAGCGCCATTTGACTTTTCAATGCAAAATTGACTGGAATTGAGATGGGACGCCTGTTATGATCCGGTGGTAGGATCTCAAGACTGACCAGACACATATGACCTGAATATAAGGACAAGTTCTGGGGATGTGGAAACTATACTGACCGCAATCCTGATCCTATCCACACACACTAAAGGCAGCCGTGGAGGGTTACCTGAAAACCTAGACGCCTCTTCACAGCCTGAGAAACTGACTACCCCTAGAGAGAAAGCAAAGACCTCACTTGCCTCAGAGAAATAACCCCAAAGCTTTAGAGAGCCCCCCACAAATAATAACGGTGAGTTAAGGGGAAAACACGAACGTAGAAATGAAACAGGTTTAGCAAATGAGGCCCGCTACACTAGATAGATAGAAAATAGATAGGAGTCTGTGCGGTCAGTACAAAAACTATCAAAAATAAGCCACGCAGAGAATGCAAGAACCCCCACACCGACTCACGATGTGGGGGGCGCACTCTGCACCCCAGAACTAACCAGCAAGCGAAAAATCACATAAAAGCAAGCTGGACTAAACTCATCATATACTGAGAAACGTTTTCAAGGAAATAATGAGCAAAATGAACAAGCAAACTTAGCTTATCCAGCAGGAGACTGGTCACAAGGAATATTCAGGAGAGCTCAGAATCCAGACTGAATACACCGACAGCAGGCAACAAGTGAAGGTCCAGGTGAATTAAATAGGTCCAGCAAAGCAGGAAGTGAAGCAGCTGAGCCCAGCCAAAACCAGCCATAACGCTAAAGGCCACCAGAGGGAGCCCAAGAACAAACTCACACAGTACCACTCATGACCACAGGAGGGAGCCCGAGAACGGAATTCACAACAGTACCCCCCCCCTTGAGGAGGGGTCACCGAACCCTCACCAGAACTCCCAGGCCGATCAGGACGAGCCGAATGAAAGGCACGAACCAAATCGGCCGCATGGACATCGGAGGCGACAACCCAGGAATTATCCTCCTGACCATAGCCCTTCCATTTAACTAAGTACTGAAGCTTCCGTCTCGAAATACGAGAATCCAAGATCTTCACCACCTACTCCAACTCCCCCTCGACCAAAACCGGAGCAGGAGGATCAACAGAAGGGACCACAGGCACCACATATCTCCGCAACAATGACCTATGGAACACATTATGAATGGCAAACGATGTTGGGAGGTCCAAACGAAATGACACAGGGTTGAGGATTTCCAAAATCTTATAAGGACCGATGAAACAAGGCTTGAACTTAGGAGAGGAAACCTTCATCGGGACATAACGAGAAGACAACCATACCAAATCCCCCACACGAAGTCGGGGACCCACACAGCGACGGCGGTTAGCAAAGCGCTGAGCCTTCTCCTGGGACAACGTCAAATTGTCCACCACATGGTTCCAAATCTGCTGCAACCTATCCACCACAGAATCCACCCCAGGACAGTCAGAGGGCTCAACCTGACCCAAGGAAAAACGAGGATGAAAACCAGAATTGCAAAAGAAAGGTGAAACCAAAGTAGCAGAACTAGCCCGATTATTGAGGGCGAACTCAGCCAATGGCAAAAAGGTCACCCAATCATCCTGATCAGCAGAAACAAAACATCTCAAATAAGTTTCCAAGGTCTGATTAGTTCGTTCGGTCTGGCCATTCGTCTGAGGATGGAAGGCCGACGAAAAAGACAATTCAATGCCCATCTTAGCACAAAAGGACCGCCAAAATCTGGACACAAACTGGGATCCTCTGTCAGACACAATGTTCTCCGGAATACCATGTAAACGAACCACATTCTGAAAAAACAGTGTCACCAAATCGGAGGAGGAAGGCAGCTTAGGCAAGGGTACCAAATGGACCATTTTAGAAAAATGATCACAAACCACCCAGATGACAGACATCCTCTGAGAGACAGGAAGATCCAAAATAAAATCCATGGAAATATGCGTCCAAGGCCTCTTCGGGACAGGCAAAGGCAAAAGCAATCCACTGGCACGAGAACAGCAAGGCTTGGCCCGAGCACAAATCCCACAGGGCTGCACAAAGGAACGCACATCCCGCGACAAGGAAGGCCACCAAAAGGACCTCGCCACCAAATCCCTGGTACCAAAAATCCCAGGATGACCCGCCAACACCGAAGAATGAACCTCGGAAATAACTACTGGTCCATCTGTCCGGGACAAACAGTCTCTCCGGTGGACAACGATCAGGTCTATTGGCCTAAAACTCCTGCAACACCCGTCGCAGATCAGGAGAGATGGCAGACAAAATCACCCCCTCTTTGAGGACACCAGTCGGTTCAGAAACTTCCGGGGAGTCAGGTACAAAACTCCTAGAAAGGTCATCAGCCTTCACGTTTTTCGAACCCGGAAGATATGAAACCACGAAATCGAAACGAGAGAAAAACAGTGACCATCGAGCCTGTCTCGGATTCAACCGCTTGGCAGACTCGAGATAAGTCAAATTCTTGTGATCCGTCAAGACCACCACACGATGCTTGGCTCCCTCAAGCCAATGTCGCCACTCCTCAAATGTCCACTTCATCGCCAACAACTCACGATTACCAACATCATAATTCCGCTTGGCAGGCGAAAACTTTCTTGAAAAGAAAGCACATGGTCTCATCACAGAGCCATCAGAGCTTTTCTGCGACAAGACAGCCCCTGCTCCAATCTCAGAAGCATCAACCTCGACCTGAAAGGGAAGAGAGACATCGGGCTGGCGGAAGACAAGAGCCGAAGAAAACCGACGTTTCAGCTCCTGAAAGGCCTCCACGGCCGCAGGAGACCAATTCGTAACATCAGAACCCTTCTTGGTCAAATCCGTCAAAGGCTTAACCACACTAGAAAAATTAGTGATGAAGCGACGGTAAAAATTAGCAAAACCCAAGAACTTCTGAAGACTCTTCACAGATGTAGGTTGAGTCCAGTCATGAATAGCCTGAACCTTGACTGGATCCATCTCAATAGTAGAAGGAGAAAAAACATAAAGCCCAAAAAGGAAACCTTCTGGACTCCGAAGAGACATTTAGAGCCCTTCACAAACAAGGCATTGGCACGCAGGACCTGAAATACCATCCTGACCTGCTTCACATGAGAGTCCCAATCATCAGAAAAGACCAAAATATCATCCAGGTACACAATCATAAATCTATCCAGATACTCTCGGAAGATGTCGTGCATGAAGGACTGAAACACAGAGGGGGCATTAGAAAGCCCAAAAGGCATCACCAAGTACTCAAAATGGCCTTCGGGCATATTAAATGCTGTTTTCCATTGATCGCCCTGCTTTATGCGCACAAGATTATACGCTCCTCGAAGATCTATCTTGGTGAACCACCTGGCCCCCTTAATCCGGGCAAACAGATCAGACAACAATGGCAAGGGGTACTGAAATTTGACCGTAATGTTATTTAGAAGGCGATAATCTATACAGGGTCTCAGAGAACCATCCTTCTTGGCCACAAAAAAAGAACCCCGCACCCAAAGGGGACGAGGACGGGCGAATATGCCCCTTCTCCAAGGACTCCTTTATACAACTCCGCATAGCGGCATGTTCTGGTACAGATAAATTAAAAAGTCGTCCCTTAGGGAACTTACTACCAGGAATCAGATTTATAGCACAATCACAATCCCTATGAGGAGGTAGGGCACTGGATTTGGGCTCATCAAACACATCCTGGTAGTCTGACAAAAATTCAGGGACTTCAGAAGGAGTAGAAGAAGCAATTGACACCAAAGGAGCATCGCCATGAATTCCCTGGCAACCCCAACTTGACACAGACATTGCTTTCCAATCCAGGACTGGATTATGAGCCTGCAGCCATGGCAGACCCAACACGACAACATCATGCAAATTATGTGGCACAAGAAAGCGAATTACCTCCTGATGTGCAGGAGCCATGCACATGGTCACTTGGGTGCAGTACTGAGGTTTATTCTTGGCCAATGGCGTAGCATCAATTCCCTTTAGTGGGATAGGGAATTGTAAAGGCTCCAAGATAAAACCACAGCGCCTGGCAAATGACAAATCCATCAAATTCACCTGAATCTACAAAAGCCATAACTGAGTAGGATGACAGATAGCAAATCAAAGTAACAGACAAAATGAATTTAGGTTGCACAGTACCAATGGTGACAGACTTGGCGAACCTTTTTGTGCGCTTAGAACACTCTGAGATAACATGAGCAGAATCACCACAGTAAAAGCACAACCCATTCTGACGTCTGTGGTTTTGCCGTTCAACTCTGGTCAAAATCCAGTGGCATTGCATAGGCTCAGATTTCTGCTCAGTAAATACCGCCAGATGGTGCACAGGTTTGCGCTCCCGCAAACGCCGATCAATCTGCATGGCCAAAGACATTGACTCGTTCAGACCCGCAGGCGTGGGGAACCCCACCATAACATCTTTAAGGGCTTCAGAAAGACCCTTTCTGAAAATCGCCGCCAGGGCGCACTCATTCCATTGAGTGAGCACAGACCACTTCCTAAACTTCTGACAGTAAACCTCTGCTTCATCTTGACCCTGAGAGAGAGCCAGCAAAACTTTCTCTGCTTGGTCTACCAGATTTGGTTCCTCATAAAGCACTCCTAGCTCCAGAAAAAACGCATCCACATTTAGCAATGCAGGATCTCCTGGCGCCAGAGCGAATGCCCAATCCTGAGGGTCACCACGTAACAAAGAAATAATAATTTTAACTTGCTGAACAGGATCACCAGAGGAGCGAGGTCTCAGAGAAAGAAATAACTTACAATTATTCTTAAAGTTCAAAAACCTAGATCTATCTCCGGAAAACAGCTCAGGAATTGGTATCTTAGGCTCTGACATAGGACTGCGGACTACATAATCCTGAATGCCCTGTACCCTTGCAGTGAGATGATCCACACTAGAAGACAGACTCTGAATGTCCATATCTGCAGCTGAGTTCAAAACCACCCAGAGATTAAGGGGAGGAGAGAGGCTAAACACAGTGCAGAGGAAAAAATAAAAATGACTTCAGGATTTCTCTTCTCCCTCTTCTGCTGCATTAACACTTTGGGGCCTGCTGTACTGTTATGATCTGGTGGTAGGATCTCAAGACTGACCAGACACATATGACCTGAATATAAGGACAAGTTCTGGGGATGTGGAAACTATACTGACCGCAATCCTGATCCTATCCACACACACTACAGGCAGCCGTGGAGCGTTACCTGAAAACCTAGACGCCTCTTCACAGCCTGAGAAACTGACTACCCCTAGAGAGAAAGCAAAGACCTCACTTGCCTCAGAGAAATAACCCCAAAGCTTTAGAGAGCCCCCCACAAATAATAACGGTGAGTTAAGGGGAAAACACGAACGTAGAAATGAAACAGGTTTAGCAAATGAGGCCCGCTACACTAGATAGATAGAAAATAGATAGTTTTTGTACTGACCGCACAGACTCCTATCAAAAATAAGCCACGCAGAGAATGCAAGAACCCCCACACCGACTCACGATGTGGGGGGCGCACTCTGCACCCCAGAACTAACCAGCAAGCGAAAAATCACATAAAAGCAAGCTGGACTAAACTTATTATCTACTGAGAAACGTTTTCAAGGAAATAATGAGCAAAATGAACAAGCAAACTTAGCTTATCCAGCAGGAGACTGGTCCCAAGGAATATTCAGGAGAGCTCAGAATCCAGACTGAATACACCGACAGCAGGCAACAAGTGAAGGTCCAGGTGAATTAAATAGGCCCAGCAAAGCCGGAAGTGAAGCAGCTGAGCCCAGCCAAAACCAGCCATAACGCTAAAGGCCACCAGAGGGAGCCCAAGAACAAACTCACACAGTACCACTCATGACCACAGGAGGGAGCCCGAGAACGGAATTCACAACAGACGCCATGTTGCGTTTGGAGAGCCCCTGATGTGCCTAAACATTGAAACCCCCCACAAGTGACACCATTTTGGAAAGTAGACCCCCTAAGGAACTTATCTAGATGTGTGGTGAGCACTTTGACCCACGAAGTGCTTCACAGAAGTTTATAATGCAGAGCCGTCAAAATAAAAAATCATATTTTTTCACAAACATGATCTTTTCGCCCCCAATTTTTTATTTTCCCAAGGATAAGAGAAGAAATTGGACCAAAAAGTTGTTGTGCCATTTGTTCTGAGTACGCCGATACCCCATATGTGGGGGTAAACCACTGTTTGGGCGCATGGCAGAGCTCGGAAGGGAAGGAGCGCCGTTAGACTTTTCAATGCAAAATTGACTGGAATTGAGATGAGACGCCATGTTGTGTTTGGAGAGCTCCTGATGTGCCTAAACATTGAAACCCCCCACAAGTGACACCATTTTCGAAACTAGACCCCCCAAGACTCTTATCTAGATGTGTTGTGAGAACTTTGAACCCCCAAGTGTTTCACTACAGTTTATAACGCAGTCGTGAAAATAAAAATTAATTTTTTTCCCACAAAAATTTTTTTTAGCCCCCCAAATTTTTATTTTCCCAAGAGTAACAAGAGAAATTGGACCCCAATTTTTGTTGTCCAATTTGTCCTGAGTATGCTGATACCCCATATGTTGGGGTAAACCCCTGTTTTGGCACACGGGAGAGCTCGGAAGGGAAGGAGCACTGTTTTACTTTTTCAACGCAGAATTGGCTGGAATTGAGATCAGACGCCATGTCGCGTTTCGAGAGCCCTGATGTGCCTAAACAGTGGAAACCACCAATTCTAACTGAAACCCTATCCCAAACACACCCCTAACCCTAATCCTAACCATAACCCTAACCACACCCCTAAACGTGACACACCCCTAACCCTAAAGATAAATAAACCCGGCACTCAACTTCAGTGCAAATTGCTTGAAAATTTATTGCGTAATACCAACAAAACGTTTCGGTCTAGTGCGACCTTCTTCAGTTACTACAGTGTGTGAGAAAATAAATTAAAGATGGATAAACAAAAATAAATATAAACATAGTGTAACAACTCTGCTGGCATCACTGCATGGCCTCCCATCCCCCACCTGCATTACACTCAAACTCACTTAGGCTACGTTCACATTTGCGGTGTGCGCCGCAGCGTCGCCGCCGCAACAAAACGCATGCGTCGTGCGGCCCTATCTTTAACATTGGCGCCGCATGGGGCTGCATGTACATGCGTTGTCATGCGTTGTGTTGCGTTGTACGCCGCATGCGGCGTTAGGGCGCACCTGTCAGGGCGCGGCAAACGCAACATGTTGCATTTTTCGGGCGGCGCCGACCTTTTAAAAAACGCATGCGTCGTGTTTGCGTCGTCGATGCGCCTTTTTCCCCATTGACTTGTATTGACAACGCAGACGACGCAAGTACTTGCGTCGTGGTGCGTTGTACGACGCATGCGTTTTCCAATAAAAAATGCAAAACATTGTCTAGACTTTGTCTAGACACTAAAAAAACACTATATATATAAAACAAAAAGGGGTTTGGCATTGTCTTTCACAAGGCTATCTACAGAGAAGACTGACTGAAGGAAATCTGCTTTCCAAACCTGTAAGTATATATTTCTCTTTGCATATTTTTTATTCTGTGTTTTATTTCTTGATTTTTATTTAATTTGTGCAATGTTTGGTCTGTGCTATTGTACGGTTATGGCACTGTGGGTTGTTATTGAAAAATTGTTTTTTTTAATCTGGTTATGATGTACTTCTGGCGTTATATGCTGGCATTTATTGTCTTCGGCCTTGCTTGGTTTTGGGTTGTTCAGGTGTCATGCGGTTGTTCAATGTCTTTTTTTTGGCTGATTTTTTCTTGTTAAATTTCTGGTGCATGTCTTTTTCTGGTTTCTATTGTTGGGGGTAACCGTATGGCGTTTTCTTGGCTCATGTCTTGCTGTGTTTTATTATGCTGTTGGCATTTTTTTTTCTTTCCTTGAGTGTCTTTTCTTGCTGGTGGGGGGGCTACATTTATGATGTTTCATTTGTATTGTATTGTTCCGTGCTGCTATGCCATTCTATTTTCAATTGTATTTTCCCTCTTTTTTTTTTTATCTCTGATGGTTTTACGTCGTTTTCCGTATGGCATATATCTCCTTCCTTTTGCATTGCCAAGTGTGTAGTATAATGGATTTTTTTTTTTTTGGTGGGGCCCTTTTTTTTTAATTTCATGTGTTTTCTTTTCTATTTGACTATGGTTTATCTTTTGGGTTGCTGTATTTTGTAACAGCGGTTGTCCCGTAATGTTTATTGCTTATTATCTAGAATGGTATTTATCGCTTTTTTCTGATGTATTTCTGTGGTTAGATGTCACCAGATGGTGTTGTTTTGGATCATGTCTTGTTGTAATTGTAAATTATGGCGTTCATTAGTTTGCTATTTCATTGTGCCTTTTTTTTTCTTGTAAGGTTTTTTTTGTACGTTTTTATAATTAAAAATTAGCACATAGGTGTCTATTTTTGCTTAATTTTGTTTGGGTCTATTCTTGTATTGTTTCTTCTATTGTATTCTCTTGCAATGTATGGCGTTGTGGTGTCGCTTTTTGAGTTTGCATTGTCCTATCAGTCAACAGTCAATTGTGGTTGTTTTAATTTTTTTGGCCTATTTTATTGTATGTGTCATTGTTAGCTTTGGATGTGATTTTTTGCTCATTTTTTCATTGCAGAGCAAACTTGCAAGAATGGCGAGTGAGTCTGAACATAGCCAATCGGCGCGGGGGAGTGCGGTGAGTAATTATGTCCAGTTGCTTACTATTCGCTGCCATTTGTAGCATTGACAATAATTTTTGTATACAATTTTTACAGGCTTCTTCAAGTGAGGGAGAAGGCACACAGCGGGAGCAGAGAGCTCAGGCCAAGGTGTGGCGTCAGGCTGGCGAGTGAGTATTTTTTTTTTTTTATTATTATTTTTTTTGAGTAGCATCCTGCTGTGAGGAACATTTCATTTCAGTAGCATCCTGCTTTCACTAGGGATGTTTACTAAGCTTAATTACATTATAGCTTTTCAGGGCAGCAAGTATTGGGGGAAGGTAACATAAAGTTGAACTCCCTGCACAAAAACATTCCAAAATACAGGTGTAGAAACCATCAATATACATACATCAAATGGCAAAGGATAGGGCAAAGGTACATATCATGACAGGTGCTGGTGGTTGTTAATATTTGCATATTTTTAACCTTTTTGTTTTCTAATTTTTCTAGGTTTCACAACGGGACCAAGGAGACAGTGGCATAGATGGGGAGCTCCTGATCTCCAGCATCCAGGAGCGTGGCCCGTTGTAGGACAGCCATGACCCCCGGCACATGGACCAGGTGGTGTTGAGGCGTTTGTGGGTAGAGGTGGCAAAGTCGCTGTGGGATGGCTTTGACAGCGCTTCAGCCAAGGACAAAGGCAACTTTCGTGAGTATTGCTGATACGCTGCTATGACCCATCTTGCCAGGATAAACACAACCGTGTGTGATGCGATCAACGCCTAAACTTTGCATCGCACACGGTTGTTTTATCCTTTTAAAATGCTAAATATGTAACCTTTTTTTTTTCTTTGCATTCACAGTTAAAAAGTTGAGGACCAGATGGCGATCCATGAAGGACCGTTTCAATAAGGGGCTCCGTACTGAGGAGGAGCAATCTCGGAGTGGTGCTGCTGCGGCCAAGTCTGTGCCCTACAAATACCACAGGGCACTACAGTTCCTAAGACCGATCCTTGGCCGCCGACAGTAAGTATTTTGTCCACATACCTTATTGCACAGCCACATTATACATTGCCCAGACACATAGCATATTGCACAGCCACATAGTACATTGCCCAGCCACGTACATTGTGCATCCACATAGTACACGTTCTAGCCACGTATCCACATAGTATATTTCCCAGGCACATAGTGTATTGGCCATCCATGTAGTCAGCGTAGCATATTGGCCATCCACGTAACTTTTTCCCTAGTGGAATGGTATATAGCCCATTAGTAATTTTTTGGGTTAAGCGTGAGTCCTTGTAGTCCATGACAGGTTACGTTATGAGTCAGGGTAGTTCTGATCGCAGGAATAATGATGACGTCTCGATCACATGATCCTAACGTCATGGCCGTTCCTGCGATCAGATCAGCAAAGTCACTGTGTATTTTTTTTTTTTTTTTTTTTTTTTTTTTTTATCTTGACGTTAAATTTTATACTATTTTTGCGGCATAGGCAGCGTCAAGAAAGAGTTTTAGACAAAAATTTTTTTTACCCATGACAGTGGTATGCGGTCAAAAGGCTTTGGCAGCGGGAATGAACATTAATTTTCTGCCGTTGGTATGTCCATGATTGTTATCGTCAGCCATAACGGTCAGCTGGCGATAACAATCAGCAATTTATTATAGGGCACACAGACTGAGAGACAGAGGATTTGTATTGTTGTGTAATGTAATGTTAATTTTATTACAGGAGTTGGCGTATTGGTTATTAATTGAAGACTAATTTTTCCCTTATCTTTTCACAGGACACACAGCAGCACCCTCGAGCGAGCTCGCCCCGCAGGAACGGACCTTCATGAATCGCCATCTGACCCGTCACAGCCCTCCCACAGCGACAGCAGGCTTGCACCACCATCTGGAGAACCGGCAGTCGGTCCATCAGGTGTTCCCCTGCCCGAGGCCTCTGGCGCACCTTCGTTCGGGAATTCCCGACAGCGCCAGCGGGCCTCGGACAGGCCAGCCATGCCCGAATTTTTGCATTTGAGCACGGTTTTCCAGAACTGTTTCAAGGCGTTGAGCGATAAAATGGACACTCGTCTGTCCAATATCGACCGGCGCCTTGAAACTATGGAATCCGAACTCTCGAGTCCGGCCAAACATTTTTTTAGTACCATTGCTAAGGGCATGGTGGAACACCTTATGCCGGAACTCCAGATTTCGGTGATGCAGGCCTGCAACACTGCCTACGTGAGGGCTCTGCAGCAGGCTCGGGTCATGCAGTCAGCGACAATGCCCGTAGTGCCGTCGCTGGCTAGCATGACTCCGACTCCTGCTGCAGAGCCACTCCAGCCACCTCACTGAGGTCCACGTGCCGAGCAAAGCCACCACAGGCACCATAGCATTGTGCCGCCGACTCCTGCTCCTGCCAGGCCCTCATCCTCCCGTAGCCGTCATTCTGGGGGAGCTGCCGCGGGAGAGAAGAGAAAAAGGAAACGAAGGAGGACACACACGGAGGCTCTGGCTGCTCCAATACAGACACCAAGTGTGCGTCGGGGCTCTAGCCGCAGCAGGAGCAGCCAGGGCCAACCAAGAACCTGGCAAAGGCTTGTGTTGCCTCCTCCCTCCCCTACAGATGTGGCGGTTTCATCACCAGTATACCCTGCGGAGGGTTTGGACCTGCCATCTAGCCTCCTGGACTCTGTCTCAGCATCCTCTTCCTCTCCCCATTCCCAAACACCAGAGACTTACCATTCACAGCTGGTAGCGGAGGTTGATACCCCCTAAGTTTCTTTCCCCTTTTTTTTTCTGTTTCCCCCCAATAAAAATAGTTTGATTTAAAACAATATTTGTTCTTATTTTCCAGTATACTTCTCGGCAATTCACGCCGTGCGCCGTCTACACATATTTTGTGCTTCAAACACCTCATATATGCAATGTCAAGACAGTATTTTTACAATTTTTATTTTGCCTTTTTTTGGGTGTCTCTCATTGCTGTATGAGGTGTTTACAAACACTAAAGTGTATGAGGTGTTTTCAAACACTAAGGGTATGTGTCCACGCTCAGGATTGCATCAGGATTTGGTCAG
The DNA here is from genome assembly GCF_051348905.1 of Ranitomeya variabilis. Classification (NCBI taxonomy): domain Eukaryota; kingdom Metazoa; phylum Chordata; class Amphibia; order Anura; family Dendrobatidae; genus Ranitomeya; species Ranitomeya variabilis. Next base: position 697,338,267 of record NC_135235.1, on the reverse strand, counting down.
GATTCAGTATTTGTAAGCCAAAACCAGGAGTGGGTGATAAATACAGAAGTGGAGCATATGTTTCTATTCTACTTTTCCTCTAATTTTTCCACTCCTGGTTTTGGCTTACAAATACTGATGGAAAATCCTGACAAAATCCTGATGCAATCCTGAACGTGAACACATACCCTAAAGGTACCTTCACACTTAAGCAACGCTGCAGCGAAACAGACAATGATGCAGATCACTGCAGCATCGCTATTTGGTCGCTGGAGAGCTGTCTGTGTGACAGCTCTCTAGCGACCAACGATGTCGAGGTCCCCGGGTAACCAGGGTAAACATCGGGTTGCTAAGCGCAGGGCCGCGCTTCCGATGTTTACCCTGGTTACCAGTGTTAAATGTAAAAAAAACAACAGTACATATACTCACAATCCCGTCCCCCGGTGTCCGCTTCCCTGCACTGACTGAGTGACGGCCCTAACAGCAGAGCGGTCACATCACCGCTGTGCTGTGCATTCACTTTACGGCCGGCGCTCAGTCAGTGCAGGAAGGGGACGCAAAGATGAGTATATGTACTGTTTTTTTTTTTTTTACATTTAACACTGGTAACCAGGGTAAATATCAGGTTACTAAGTGCCGCCCTACGCTTAGTAACCCGATATTTACCCTGGTTACCATTGTAAAACATCGCTGGTATCGTTGCTTTTGCTGTCAAACACAACGATACACGGCGATCTGACAAACAAATAAATATGTTATATGGTATGGTATAAATTTGTTCTTTGAAGCAGGGTAGAAAACTTAGAAAAATTTTTTATTAAACAACAACATTTTAAAAACAAAGGGTTCCAATTTTTTAGATAAGGCACATTACATTTGTGAAGTATAGGTAGATGCCAAATTTGACATAACCAAACCAACCAAAACGGATTACATTTATTGCACATTTACTGCAGAATTAGTTTATTATTATATTATATTTGTAGCACAGTCACAGTAGAGGTATTTATTGGTGTAGTTAAAACCAGAATACAGTCCAACAGTAACATTATTACTACACCATTTGATCTTGCCATGACACACGGCCAACATCTGACACAAAATAGGCCGCAAAACGATCCCTCATCTGCGCAATTTCCACACTTGTCCTCAGAGGATGATCATGGTAATCGGGCAATGGGTTGGCTATGGGTTCATCGAGTTCCACATTCAGTCTCTCTTTGGCCATAATGTAATTGTGGAGAACCACACAAGCCTTCACCACCTCATCCACTGTTTCAATTTTAAGATTAATGGCGGATCCTAATATACGCCATTTGGAGACAAGGATGCCAAAGGCGCACTCCACAGTCCTTCTGGCCCTGGACAGTCTGTAATTGAAAACCCTTTTTGTATGGTCCAAGCCCCGACTGGAGTAGGGTTTCAATAGGTTGGCAGACATTTGGAATGCCTCATCCCCAACCACAACCAAGGGCATCGCAGGGCCTTCGGTGTGGGGAAGAGGTCGTGGCTGTGGGAAATTAAAATTGTTGCCATATAATTTTTGGCCCATATCCGACTCTTTAAATGTGCGTGAGTCATTTGCACGGCCAAACGCACCAATGTCCACTGCGAGAAAACGGCAGTCCGCACCGGCAATTGCCATGAGCACAGTTGAAAAGTATTTTTTGTAATTGTAGAAAAGGGATCCACTTTTGGCAGGCTTGGTAATCCGAATGTGCTTTCCATCCACTGCGCCAATACAGTTTGGAAAAGAACACACTTGCTCAAATTTCTGTGCGTTGGCCTCCCAGATTTCACTAGTAGGGACGGGTAAAAATTCCTCCCGGAGATTATCCCACAAAGCGCGGCAGGTGTCAGCAATAATTCCGGAAAGAGTGGAGACTCCAATCCGGAATTGAAAATGAAGGGATCTCAAGGTCTCTCCGGTAGCCAGGAAACTGCCAAGAAGATATAGAAATTACATTAAAGTACATTGCAATTTATAAAAGTACATTGACCATACCAAACCCCCCAAAAATGTAAAAAAAAAAAACAAAACAAAAAAATCACAGTCATTCAAACAGCTACGTACCGTAGAGTCACCAGCAGCCGTTCCTCTGCGGAAATAGATCTCCGGAGCTGCGTGTCCTGCCTGCTAATGGCTCCTTCCACCCGACGCAGAAGAGAGCGGAAGCTGTCTTGAGACATCCTGGTATATTCGAAATATTTCTCCAGGTTGTCATTGAGTTCGCCAAACAAACAATGGTATGCTCCACGGCTCTCCCGGACTTCCAAGATAGGGTGTATCCAAAAGCGGCGTCGACTCCATCTCCGTTTTTCCCTTTCCCTTTCATGAAAACAGGCAAGAGCATAGGCATTAGCCAAGGAAAATTCCATCTCCATATCCATGTAGATACTGTCCATGGGACGCTCCATCATGAATACCAGCAAAATGGGAGGAATTCATCTCTGTCAGGGTATATATACACAATTACATAACACCAACCCTCTTCTAGCCATTGGTGGTCCTTATCTATTGTGTAGACACTTTTTTTTGGGGGGGGATGAAGAATGACTCACTGCAGAAAAACGCATGCGTCGAAAAACGCTGCGTTTTTTGGTCAAAACGCAACTGCGTTTCCAAAAAACGCTGCGTTTTTCGACGCATGCGTTGAACGCATGCGTCGAAAAACCATGCGTTTGTACTGCGTTTTTGTTGCATTGTGCGTTGCGGCGACGACGCTGCGGCGCACACCGCAAATGTGAACGTAGACTTCTCTGGGCCTTGTTGTGACTTCTCTCTGCTGCCAGCTCCATGCTGTGTGCCTCATGTCTGCTGTTTGCTCTGTGCATGCTCTGTCTGTATGCATAGGGGGGCGGCGCTGGCAACTCCTGTTTCTTATAGAGACTGTGTGCACCTTGCTAAGGTGTCCCTGGCCAATCGCCATGAGGCTTCCTGTATTTAAGACATCCCCACCCTTTGGGGGGGCCTGTGCAACTTACTCCCTCAGTCAGTTCTTAAGTGCTGAGGTGCCAGGCCCTGTCTCGCTTACTCTATGTCCTTGTGTAGTGGGGCATTGTACTCTGGCCTATGTCTGCCACCCAGAGGGGCATCGTACCCTGGTTTGTGTCCATGTCTTTGTGTCTAGTCCGGCTCCTGACTTTGTCTTAGCCTAGTCTTGCTCCTGTGTACGTTTATATCCCTGCCCTGGTTTCCTTTCCCTGCTGTGCATACTCTGTGTCTTGCTTTGCCCTGCTCTGCCCTCTGTGTCTTGCTTTACTCTGCTTTCGGCTCCGCTCTCTGCAACCTTGCTTTGCTCCTTGCTCTGCATTCTGTGACCTTGCTCTGCACTCTGTGGTTTTGTCTCGGCTCTGCACTCTGAGTCTTGCTCTGCACTCTGACTTTGCTCTGCTCTCAGCTCTCCACTCTGTGGCTTTGCTCTTAGCTCTGCTCTCTGTAGCTTTACTCTGCACTTTGTTCTGTACTCTGACTTTGCTCTGCACTCTGTGGCTCTGCCCTGCGGCTCTGTGTTATGGACCTGGTGGTTAGGAGCACCCGGAATGACCTGATGGTTAAACTAGAAATCGGGACACGCTCTTGGAAGTGGGAACTCTGCTGACCGCAAACCCTAATCCTATCATACACACTAGAAATAGCCGTGGAGCGTACCTAACTCTCCCTAGACGCCTCTTCACAGCCTAAGAGCTAACTACCCCTAAAGATAGAAAATAAGCCTTACCTTGCCTCAGAGAAATTCCCCAAAGGAAAAGGCAGCCCCCCGCAAATATTGACTGTGAGTTAAGAGGAAAGTCACAAACACAGGAATGAAACAGGTTTTAGCAAAGGAGGCCAGTCTTCACTAAATAGTCAGAGGATAGAAAAGGGAACTATGCAGTCAGCACAAAAAACTACAAAAAACACGCAGAGTGTGCAAAAAGACCTCCACACCGACTCACGGTGTGGAGGTGCAACTCTGCACCCCCAGAGCTTCCAGCTAGCAAGGAAATATCATGATAGCAAGCTGGACTAGAACTTAGCATGTACTAAGAAATATGTTCAGAAAGCAATGAATAACAAATGAACTAGCAGGGACTTAGCTTCTGCTGGAGTAGACAGGTCATCAGAGAAATCCAAGAGAGATCTGAACCAGTACTGAGACATTGACAGCTGGCATGAAGTAACGATCTGAGTGGAGTTAAATAGGGAAGCCAGCATAGCAATAAACGAGGGCAGCTGAGAAAGCCAACCTCAAGGACCAGCAGTTCCACTCAAAGCCACCAGAGGGAGTCCAAGGACAGAACTCACCAAAGTACCATTCATGACCACAGGAGGGAGTCCGAGAACGGAATTCACAACAGCTCTGCTCAGCTCTCGCTCTGCAGCTCCGCTCCTTGTGGTTCTACCTTGCTCTGCTCCTTGCGGTTCTACCTGCCTCCGCTCCTTGCGGTTCTACCTGGTTCCGCTCCTTGCGGTTCTACCTGGCTCCGCTCCTTGCGGTTCTACTTCTCCCGCTCTTGGCTCTGCCTCCTGCGTCTCTGCACTTGGCTCCGCCTTCTGCATCTCTGCACTTGGCTCCGCCTCCTGCGTCTCTGCACTTGGCTCTGCCTCCAGCTCCTGGCTCTGCCTCCTGCGTGTCTGCACTTGGCTCCACCTCCAGCTCTTGGCTCCATCTCCTGCGTTTCTGCACTTGGCTCCTGCTCTTGGCCCCACCTCCTGCGTTTCTGTTCTTGGCTCTAGCTCCTGTGCTTTCGCTCTGCATCTGCTCTTGCGGTCTTTCTCTACTTATTATTTTGTCCTCCTGTCTGAACTGGTTCCTACCTGTTTCACATACCTGCCTGCAGACCGGTCCCTACCGGTTCTTCCAGCGTACCAGTCTTGTCCGCCCGTCCTTCCAGAGAGCCAGCCGTACCTGCCTGCCTACCAGAGAGCCAGCCATGCCCGCCTGTCTGCCAGAGCGCCAGCCGTGCCCGCTTGCTTGTCTATGTTCCGTTCCCCGGTGGGATCAGCTGCCACAGCCAGACACCACCCTGGAGTGGTACCTGGTAGCTTCCTATTGCACAAGTCTGACCTCACCATCGGAGGCTCCAGCGAACACCTAGGAAGCTACTTAGTTACGCCCCTTCCAGGGAAGTTTGGTCTGTGGTCCAGTGGGGCCACACGCCCGCACCAACCAGTCTGAGCTCGAGCGTGACAGTTTTGCACAGGCCATGGTCCCCGCTGAGTCCCATGTGCCTTCGCTCTCAGAGCAAGATGAACTCTTCTTGCCAGTATTGGCCTCCGAGGAAAATGTTTACCCGGTCTGAAATCAAGTCCTTCACTGCTCCTCCCACAATTATCATCTCTAATGAGCTGTTTGATCGACTTCAAGCCTGCGCTCCTAATGATGAACCCGTGCCAGCAGATCCTCCATGTTACGATGGGGATCCAAAGCAATGTCGTGTGTTCTTGGAGCGGTGCTTGCGTTATTTCAAGTGGCATGGTGCCTATATCACCACAGACCGGGTTAAAGTAGGTTTCTTAATAACCTACCTAAGAGGAGATGCCTTGATGTGGCTCAACCCCCTCTGGGAAGCAGGGGATCTCGTCACCTCGAATCTGCCGGCATTCCTGGTGGCCTTCTGTAAAGCCTTCGATGAGCCAAGTACTGCATCTCCTGAAAAGTCTTCCCCTCCGAGCTCACAGAGCCGGTCCAGACGAAAGAAACCTGTAGGTAAACCGTCGCTTCCATCCATGACCGTCCAAGACTCACCTGTTCCACAACCTGCCAAAGCAGCCACCCGAGTAAGATCCAAGAGGTCTAATAAGAGGGGGCTGGCAAATCTGCAGCCTGAATCTGGTGCTGAGCTTGAAATACGGCATCCCTGTGGTTGTAAGGAACATTCAGATGGTCTTTGCCCTGTGAAGCCTGTACTCCAAAACCCTGGGCCAGTAGGAGAGGCTGTCCCTGGCAAGAGTACTTCCTCTCCATCAAAGTTAATGACTGTTTCTCTGCCTTCTGGGAGCTTTGGTGTGTTTAAGCCGCCTGTCATACGGAGTCGGTGTATGGTCTCCGTTCTACAGCTCCAGAACCCGGTGTGGGCGTAGCCTGATAATGGCCAAGCCCTGCTAAAGAGCAGTCTAGTCCTGCAAGGACAACTACAGCTCCAAGTTGGAGCCTTATACACGAAGAAGTTTGTTTTCCGTATGCTGTCTGTTATGCCCATGGGTAGTGTTGAGCATTCCGATACCGCAAGTATCGGGTATCGGCCGATACTTGCGGGTATCGGAATTCCGATACCGAGATCCGATACTTTTGTGATATCGGGAATCGGTATCGGGATTAATATCAATGTGTAAAATAAAGAATTAAAATAAAAAATATTGCTATACTCACCTCTCCGACGCAGCCTGCACCTTACCGAGGGAACCAGGAGCCTTCTTTGCTTAAAATGCGCGCGTTTACTGCCTTCCGTGACGTCACGGCTTGTGATTGGTCGCGTGCCGCCCATGTGACGGCGACGCGACCAATCACAACAAGCCGTGACGTAATTTCAGGTCCTGAATGCCTAATTCAAGGCATTCAGGATTTGTCTAGGCATTCAGGATTTGAAAATTACGTCACGGCTTGTGATTGGTCGCGTGCCGCCCATGTGACCGCGACGCGACCAATCACAAGCCGTGACGTAATTTTCAAATCCTGAATGCCTAGAATTATGCATTCAGGACCTGAAATTACATCACGGCTTGTTGTGATTGGTCGCGTCGCCATCACATGGGCGGCACGCGACCAATCACAAGCCGTGACGTAATTTTCAAATCCTGAATGCCTAGAATTAGGCATTCAGGACCTGAAATTATGTCACGGCTTGTTGTGATTGGTCGCGTCGCCATCACATGGGCGGCACGCGACCAATCAGAAGCCGTGACGTCACGGAAGGCAGTAAACACGCGCATTTTAAGCAAAGAAGGCTCCCGGTTCCCTCAGTAAGGTCCAGGCTGCGTCGGAGAGGTGAGTATAGCAATATTTTTTATTTTAATTCTTTATTTTACACAGTAATATGGATCCCAGGGCCTGAAGGAGAGTTTCCTCTCCTTCAGACCCTGGGAACCATCAGGGATACCGTCCGATACTTGAGTCCCATTGACTTGTATTGGTATCGGGTATCGGTATCGGATTAGATCCGATACTTTGCCGGTATCGGCCGATACTTTCCGATACCGATACTTTCAAGTATCGGACAGTATCGCTCAACACTACCCATGGGTCATTCTGAGCCAAGGACTCTACCACCCGCTCTGGTCAAGAGTTCCAGTAAAGGGCTTCGTTTGAACTTACCCAGTCTTGAGAAGTGTCTGGTTCCCATGCGTCAAAGACACTCAGCAGTGACATCTTCTTCAGCTGGTCTGCTAGTCGACAAGTCAAGGTGTGCTGACGTCACCGAAGATGGGGAAACGGTGAAGATGTCTCCACACATCTCCAGTGACTATACCAGTAAACAGTTAGTCATCGAGTCAAGGTGTGCTAATGTCACCGAAGATGGGAAAGCGATGACGATCTCTCCACACATCTCCTACGACTCTACTTGTAATCCGTTCCTAGGAACATCCCCGCCGTTTGGACGATTTCTTCTGGATAACAGGCAGAAGATGGTTCCTATGTTTATACCTTCAGCGTCCTTGTGGCCGGCTGGTGAAGATTTCAAAACAGAAGTTTGTTCACCTCAATTTTTCTCTGACCCGGTGGAGCTGATGCTCTCCACACTCATCTCTAATGACTTTTCCTATGTTCAGTATCCAGGAACTTCTCTGCTACCTGTTGGGCTAAAGTTGAACCGCATGGGAGGGTTTCCAGTTTCCAAGTGTCTGGCTGGTGAAGATGTTAAGACGGCAGCATTCAAGTCCCTGTTACCTATGTACCTGGAGGAGCTGGCTCTGCTCATTGTGGAAGCTAACCCTGTTGAGCACCAAGAGACTTTGTTTTTTGAGATACCTGGTGACCCTTCTGCCACCTTCTACCCTGAAGATGTCATGTTGGCCTGGACAGTGTGTGGTCCTATTCTTCTTCTGCAAATCATCCTGGCGAGCTTGAAGAAGAGGGGGCCGTAAAGGTGGGGGGTACTGTAACAACTCTGCTGGCATCACTGCATGGCCTCCCATCCCCCACCTGCATTACACTCAAACTCACTTACTTCTCTGGGCCTTGTTGTGACTTCTCTCTGCTGCCAGCTCCATGCTGTGTGCCTCATGTCTGCTGTTTGCTCTGTGCATGCTCTGTCTGTATGCATAGGGGGGCGGCGCCGGCAACTCCTGTTTCTTATAGAGACTGTGTGCACCTTGCTAAGGTGTCCCTGGCCAATCGCCATGAGGCTTCCTGTATTTAAGACATCCCCACGCATTGGTGGGGGCCTGTGCAACTTACTCCCTCAGTCAGTTTTTAGCTGCTGAGGTGCCAGGCCCTGTCTCGCTTACTCTATGTCCTTGTGTAGCCACCCAGTGGGGCTTTGTACTCTGGCCTATGTCTGCCACCCAGAGGGGCGTCGTACCCTGGTTTGTGTCCATGTCTTTGTGTCTAGTCCGGTTCCTGACTTTGTCTTAGCCTAGTCTTGCTCCTGTGTCCGTTTATATCCCTGCCTTGGTTTCCTTTCCATGCTGTGCATACTCTGTGTCTTGCTTTGCCTTGTTCTGCCCTCTGTGTCTTGCTTTACTCTGCTTTCGGCTCCGCTCTCTGCAACCTTGCTTTGCTCCTTGCTCTGCATTCTGTGACCTTGCTCTGTACTCTGTGGCTTTGCTCTCAGCTCTGCTCTCTGTAGCTTTACGCTTCACTTTGTTCTGTACTCTGACTTTGCTCTGCACTCTGTGGCTCTGCCCTGCGGCTCCGCTCAGCTCTCGCTCTGCAGCTCCGCTCCATGCGGTTCTACCTGGCTCCGCTCCTTGCGGTTCTACCTGTCTCCGCTCCTTGCTGTTCTACTTCTCCCGCTCTTGGCTCCGCCTCCTGCATCTCTGCACCTGGCTCCGCCTCCTGCGTCTCTGTACTTGGCTCCGCCTCCTGCGTCTCTGCACTTGGCTCCGCCTCCAGCTCCTGTCTCCGCCTCCTGCATGTCTGCACTTGGCTCCGCCTCCAGCTCTTGGCTCCGCCTCCTGCGTCTCTGCACTTGGCTCCTGCTCTTGGCTCCGCCTCCTGCGTTTCTGTTCTTGGCTCTAGCTCCTGTGCTTTCGCTCTGCATCTGCTCTTGCGGTCTTTCTCTACTTTTTATTTTTTGTCCTCCCGTCTGAACTGGTTCCTACCTGTTTCACATACCTGCCTGCAGACCGGTCCCTACCGGTTCTTCAAGCGTACCAGTCTTGTCCGCCCGTCCTTCCAGAGAGCCAGCTGTACCTTCCTGTCTACCTGAGAGCCAGTCGTGTCTGCCAGAGCGCCAGCCGTGCCTGCTTGCTTGTCTATGTTCCGCTCCCCGGTGGGATCAGCTGATGCCACAGCCAGACACCACCCTGGAGTGGTACCTGGTAGCTTCCTATTGCACAAGTCTAACCTCACCATCGGAGGCTCCAGTGAACACCTAGGAACCTACTTAGTTACGCCCCTTCCAGGGAAGTTTGGTCTGTGGTCCAGTGGGGCCACACCCCCGCACGCCCGCGCCAACCAGTCTGGGCTCGAGCGTGACACATAGGTAAGCTACGTAAAACAAACAAAAAAAAACAAACAAGTATATACAACATATGGGATAGGTCATATTATGTTTAGATAATTGAAGAAGGTCGCACTAGACCGAAACGTTTTGTTGGTACTATGCAATAAATTTTCAAGCTATTTGCATTGAAGTTGAGTGCCGGGTTTATTTATCTTTATGGTACTAAGGTGTGGGAACCTACCCGTGCACCTTCGTAGCAGTGCTCACGTTTTTGTTCACCGCAGTATTTTCCCATACGTGGTAGCACGCTCACTTGGTCATGTCCTCTAATACATTCTCCTATAACGCTGAGGAAACCACTAATATCCTATCCCACTCAAAGTATTCATGTGATTTCCTAAAGACTGCACCCCGGGAAACTAGGGGACGGGACCTTGAACGGGAATTGAGGCACCACATCAATATTGAACTGCATTGTGCCACCCTTTCAGAATACCTACGTGTACATTGTATTCCCAGGGGCCTCAGAGTTTCCTTATGTGCCACATTATTTCGGGATTCTCCCGAATATTGCACGAAGTTTGAACACATTCTGAATAAGTGTTCTCTAGATCTAATTACCCTCACCATAGAACACTTACATAAAGAGATCGAGTTAAGCTCAGAACGGATCAAGGCTATTGAGATACAGCTCTCGTCCACAGGTACTCCGGAGGAACTAAACTCCTTGAAATCCCAAATTAAAACCAGGACAGATCAACATCGTAAGGACACAGAGAACAGGAAGCGCCTGAAATTTGCTCGGGACACAGAGGACTACCAGTCCAGGAGGGTGTACAAATGGCAGGACAACTATTCCTCTCATCGCTCCACTCCAAGAACAGGACATCACTCATCAACGGATTACTCCACCTCGGGGTCCGAACAGGACAGAAGCTCCTCCATTCCAAACACCTCCCGTTTTTTAGGGCAATGAGGCCAACATGGGAGAAGAAGAGGATGCGGAGGGGCCAGGGACACCAGAAGAGACGCAGACCATGCGCGGATCACACGATCACAGGTACAGAGTCTCTAATTGTTAACATTTCCTCCAGGACTTTGGGAACATCAGAATGTAGTGTTCTCCAAAAGGGACTTTCTTTCTGCCCCACATATCGTTACCGTACCTTTGACTTGGACATGGACCTTCAAAGGTTTTTTCGGTCTTTGTGATTGAAAGTGTATTTCTCAGATCCCAACAACAGTACCCCACACAACTCTAGGAACATAGATATCCCACGCCAATTACTCACAGCAGAGAGCCTAGGACTGCATCCTAAGAGTCACTTCAGACCCCCACGAGGTTCTCACACACTAGAGACATTCATTGAATTTATCCAGAAGTAATTTCAGACACTTCGGGGGGAGGTTGAACAAGGCCACCTCCATTATCCACCAAATTTAACAGGAACAGAACGCCAGGCTTTACAATCATTACAATCAGATACCACCCTTATGATAAAACCGGCAGACAAGGGAGGGGCTATAGTAATCATGGATAAGAGTGATTATCTAAAAGAGGTACTCAGACAGCTTGACAACACCACCATTTATCGCAAATTAGACTCTAATCCTACCCAGTCTATCAGAAATAGGATTTCAGCAATACTACGGGAATACACCATAGCGGGCATCCTAGACATGAAAACTTGTGATTATCTGACCAACGACCATCCGGTCACCCCCATTTTTTATACACTCCCCAAAATTCATAAGAATCTAGAACATCCCCCGGGGGAGAGCAATTGTGGCCGCCACTAACTCTATACTGTCCCCCATTGCCATCTTTTTAGAAAAAGTGCTAACCCCTCACATTCAATCTACGAGATCCTATTCTTTGGACGCAGGTGCTTTTCTTAGAATCATACGTTCAATGAGCAATGTACCACCTGATGCCATTCTGGCATCACTAGATGTAAAAAACGTATACACCTCCAAACCTCATGCGGAGGGTATCAACTCGGTTAAGAAACTTTTGTTGACATCAGGGACTGACAAGCGACAGATAGACCTTTGCATTTATCTCCTCACTTTAGTACTGGACTCAAACTACTTTTTATTCCAGGACCAGTTTTACCTACAGACATGGGGGACCGCGATGGGCTCCAACGTGGCGCCCCCTTACGCAAACTGCTACATGGCAGACTTCGAAGATAGTCTAATTTATCCTGATACACATTTCCGTGACAACGCCTTCTAATGGAAACGATACATAGACAACATATTCTGCTTTCGGGGCGGCACGTTGGAGTCCCTCTTGTTGTTTTTTGACTTTTTGAATACAGCGTGGCTGGGCATCTCCTTCACCATTTCTTACGACCTACACAGGATGAATTTCCTGGACACAGTCGTGATCAAGGATCCCAACAGCCTGTTGAGTACGGATCTCCACATAAAAAACACGGACCGCAATAGTTTGCTACATTTCGAAAGTTTACACCCCCAAGCGGTGAAAAGGTCCATTCCCAAATCTCAAATCCAACTCGTGTCCCGCATTGTTTCAGATGACAGATTGTGGGCAGAACGAGTAACTGAGATCAAGTCCAAATTCCAGTCCAGAGGCTATCCAGACTCCATCCTCCAGGATATTTCCGATAGTCCAAACGACGTCAGACCCAAGAAAAACAACCGTATTCCGTTTATCCACTCTTTTCATCCGTTCGCGTACATCTTACATAAAAATATCCACCAGCATTGGCATTTACGTGCCACTGCCCATCCAAACCCCAGAATTCCAGGAACCCTTCCTCCCTTGTTTCAGGAGGGCACGGAATCTCCGGGACTCACTGGTTAGAGCAGACATGGGACCTGACAAACTTCTTCCTAAACAACGTTTCCTACAGAACCCTAGGTTCGGGACTTTCCCGTGTCTACACTGTACCCAGGGTAGCTCCTTTCACCATCCGCGCTCTGGTAAAAGTTTCCCAATTAAAAACTACTTTACCTGTGACTCCACGTATGTAGTCTATCTCATAAAGTGCCCCTGCGGCATGATATATGTGGGGGAAACCACCCGGTGCATTCGGGACCGGATTTGAAAACATAAATCTACAATTAGATGTGGCAATATGCTCTTACCAATCCCCCATCACTTCATATCCAAGGGACACAATATATCCCAGATGAAGTTCCAGGTTATAGAACAGACACCATCTCCCATACGAGAGGGAGACAGATTAACCTCCCTTAAACGCCGGGAGGCGTATTGGATTCACACCCTGGACACCCTACACCCCAAGGGATTGAACAGAGTTTATGACCTTTTATCCTTCATATGAACAGGCTTATATCATGTGATATACTGTGTTTTTCTAATTCTGTATATATTTGATCATAGTTCATGGATTGAGCTGTTGTCCTTTGCAAACTGTCATGTACATTCAATGTATTTACCTATGACATATACCGTCTGGTCTGTTATAATGCCTAATGCATATACGTACTGTTACCAAGTTGGAATATACTAATACTTTTGTCTGTTTCTCTAGAGCCACCTATATTGAGGCTTCACAACTATTTCCTTGCCTCCCTCTACATTGGATGTCACAAGAATGGTCACCACCGTCACACCACCCTAAGCGCTATGAAGCTCACAATGCGCATCACAAGGGACCTTTTCACTAGAATCACATCCTCGTTATTCACAGCTTCTTGGACCCGCCTCCCATCACTACCTCCTATCTCCCCACTGGACAATTCACACATGCCAATCACGGCATCCTGGTGACGCACTTCCGGTGCGTCACTTCCGGTCAGCTCTCGGCGCTCACATAATGGGCGTGCTCTCAGAGTCCCTTCACTTCGGCATATGCGCTGACTAGCGGTGGACACCGCGTCAAGCTCCAGATACATTCAGGTAATCACATCAAGGCCACCCATTCACAGCATTAGACAACTTTAAGCTGCGCCGAGAGACTAGCTGGCTTCACAGCATAATTACCATTTTTCATAAGGACACCTCCTCTCCCCACAGCTCTCAGCCCATTCCAGGAGCAGGGCACTTACACCTCAGGTAACATTCTTCCAGTTGGGGCACATACGTCATTCCTCCTATCTTTCTTTTTTTTTTTTTATAAATACCCGTGTGCACCCTTGTATTCTCAGTGATTCCAAACAGACCCACTTGTCTCCGCTCACTAAGCGACACGCAATTTTCCTTAAATACGGTATGCTTGCACAGCTTTTTCATTTTGTCTCCGCTATAATACGGTCATGTCGGACGCTGTTCAGACCAGGTCATCCGACAGACAGCGGTAATTCCGCTTTTGTCCACTATGTGCTCATTGGCATCGGCTAGATTTTATCTAGCTGGTCCGGGGTTAATTTACCTGGTGCTCGGACTGGAAGCTGGGCCATGCCCACTGCCTTTAAATAGTTCTCCTGAACATTGGGCGTCGCCGATTATAGCTTCTGTCTAGTGCGTTGTTATCTCGGTCTGGAGTGGTGAGCTGGTAGTTGGAGTATCGTATCTGGTGGTGTATTTTCCCTTTGTCTTATTTACTCCTACCTATATTTGTATTTATTTTGCCCTGCGCATTTATTGTATATTCCTGAGTGACTGCGGCGTGGTGTATATTTTCAGTTATCCTTGTCTGTGCTAACTGTGGGTACTGTTGTATTATCTCTTCACTGGGTGGTGGGTGGTTTGTTTCAGCCTAGGGTTGAAACAGGAGACAGGGCGAGGTTCGAGGCCTAAACATGCACACCATCAGTGTAAACTCTAGGTAGATGGTCAGTCAGGATTTCCCTAGTCTGAGGGAAATTGCAGGGGCCCGGGTTATTAGCCCTTACCCACCTAGTCTGCCCGTGACATTATAATCGGCCTTAAGAACAAAAAAAAAAAAGGGGGTTTCCTTTTTTTTGTTTTGTCATGGATCCCATGACTTCCATAACCCGCCAGTTGGAGGCGCTGTCCCTACAGGTCACTGAGTTGAGGGGGGCAGTGCAGCAACAGGGACTTGCAGTATCTAATGTGCAAGCTGGAGCGACAGGAAAAGTTGCTGAGCCTAAGTTTCCTTTGCCTGAAAACTTTTCTGGGGAACGCAGTAAATTTGTTTCTTTTCGTGAAGCTTGCAAACTATATTTCCGTATGCGCCCTATCTCCTCGGGTAATGAGGCTCAGCGTGAGGGTCTGGTGTTGTCATTGTTAAGTGGGGATCCACAAGCATGGGCACTTTCTTTACCATCTGATTCTGCTGCATTTAACTCTGTGGAGAGTTTTTTTTCCTGTCTTGGAAATATTTACGATGAACCTGACAGAATGGCTCTAGCAGAATCTAAGATATGCACTATTCGCCAGGGGGAGCGAGTTGCAGAGGATTACTGTTCTGAATTTCATCCCTGGGCGATCGATACACAGTGGAATGATCAAGCGCTGCGGAGTCAGTTTATTCATGGGGTTTCTGGAAGGGTTAAAAAAGCCCTTCTGATGTACGAGACTCCTACTTCTCTAGATTCCGCTATGAGTCTGGTTGTCCGCATTGATCGCCGTTTGCGTCAGGGGGAGCATGAGACACCACCTATGGGAGAGGGTTTAGGTTCATGTGTGGTTGCTGCAGGTGAGCCCACGGAGCCTATGCAAATCGCAGGGGTGTCACATGTGAAGCGTCGAGCCTCTGAGCTCAGGAAGCAGGGAGCCTGTTTTTACTGCGGTAAGACTGGTCATTTTATTAACATCTGTCCTCTGCTGTCTAAGAAAAATGCAACGGCGGAAAACATCTAAGCTCAGAGGGTGTGGAGGAGACCAATCTGAGCTTATGTATATCCTCCATGGTGGTTTCTCAATGCATACTCCCTGCTAAGGTTATGATCGCTGGCAGTGAGCTGCCAATTACTGTTTTTGTAGATAGTGGTTCTGCCACAAATCTCATTGATGAGGAGTTTGCACGCACTTCTGGTTTTAAGATCAAAAAACTGACTCATCCTATTCGCGTGGTCACCATCAATGCTGCTCCTCTCTCACAGGGGGAGATTACTAAATTTGTGGCTGAGGTAAAACTCCACATTGGGATTCTACATTCCGAGCAGGTTAATTGTAAGGTGCTCAGGAATCTTCCTGCTCAGGTGGTTTTGGGTTTTCCATGGTTTTCTATGCACAACCCCGTAATTGACTGGAAAACTCAGGACATAATTCAATGGAGCGAGTTCTGCCAGGAGAATTGCCTGGCCACGTGTGTCTGCTGTGACTTCAAGCGTTTCGGAGTCACTTCTGGATTATGTGGATGTGTTCTCTGAGAAGGATTGTTCAGAGTTGCCGCCACATCGCCCTTATGACTGTACTATCAGGTTTAAACCAGGGGCCAAATTGCCTAAAGCAAGGATGTTCAACATCTCTGGTCCGGAGAGACAAGCGTTAAAAGATTACATTGCTGAAAGTTTGAGCAAAGGGCACATCAGGCCTTCATCCTCGCCTATGGCAGCAGGGTTCTTCTTGTGAAGAAGAAAGATGGCGGATTATGCCTGTGTTTGAATTTCAGGGAGTTGAACCAGATTACGGTTCGTGATCCATACCCTATGCCACTAATACCAGATTTGTTCAACCAGGTGGCAGGTGCTAAGTGGTTCACCAAGCTTGACCTCAGGGGGGGCGTACAACCTCATAAGAGTCCATCAAGGTGATGAGTGAAAGACGGCTTTTAATACCCCTGAGAGTCATTTTGAAAATTTGGTGATGCCATTTGGGTTGACTAACGCACCTGCAGTGTTCCAACATTTCATCAATGATGTGTTTTCGCATGTTTTGGGGAAATTCATTATCGTGTACCTAGATGACATTCTCATATATTCTTGCGACCGTGATACTCATTTAGATCATGTCAGGCAGGTGTTACAGCTTCTCAGAGAGAATAAGCTGTATGCTAAACTTGAAAAATGTCTATTTTCTGTTCAAGAGTTGCCTTTCTTGGGTTATATCGTGTCTGCTTCTGGTTTTAAAATGGACGCCGCTAAGGTGCAAGCGGTGCTGCATTGGGAATGGCCTGATAACCTGAAAGCACTTCAGCGGTTCCTTGGGTTTTCTAACTACTATAGGAAATTTATCAAGGATTTTTCCATCATTGCTAAACCGCTAACTGACATGACTAAAAAGGGTACCAATTTCTCAGTTTGGCCTGAGGCTGCTGTGCGCGCATTTGAGTTTCTTAAGAACAGTTTTGTTTCAGCCCCCATTCTTGTGCAGCCAGACGTATCAAAGACTTTTGTTGTGGAGGTCGATGCGTCTGAGGTTGGTGTGGGGGCGGTACTGTCACAAGACTCATCTTTGAGTGATTTGCGTCCATGCGCCTATTTTTCCAAGAAGCTGTCATCCGCCGAATGTAACTACGATATCGGCAACAGGGAGTTGTTGGCAATCAAGTTGGCCTTTGAGGAATGGCAACACTTCTTGGAGGGGTCTGTTCATCAGGTAACTGTTATTACCGATCATAAGAATCTGCTGTATTTGGAGTCAGCCAAGCGTCTGTCCCCCAGGCAGGCTCGCTGGGCATTGTTTTTCACGTGGTTCAATTTTGTTGTCACTTATAGACCGGGGTCTAAAAACACGAAGGCGGATGCTCTGTCCAGGTGTTTTCCGGGGGGAGAACCTCGGGAGGATCCAGTACCCATCCTCCAAAAGGGTGTTGTGGTTTCGGCTCTCACTACCGAGGTTGAGGCTGAGATTGCCGAGGCTCAGGAGGAGGTACCCTCTGAGCTTCCCATCAACAAATCTTTTGTACCGCTTCATCTCCACTTAAAAGCTTTGGCGGAGCATCATGATGCTGTCCTGGCTGGCCATCCAGGGGTTAGAGGTACCTTGGAGTTGGTGTCACGCCGGTTTTGGTGGCCCAAGATCCAACAGGACGTGGTCTCTTATGTGTCAGCTTGTACCACGTGCGCTAGGGCTAAGACGCCCCACTCCCGTCCTGTTGGCACACTACTTCCTCTTGAGGTACCTAGTAAGCCATGGACGGAAATCTCCATGGATTTCATCACTGATTTGCCCTCCTAAGCTGGGAACACGGTCATCTTGGTGATTGTTGATCGGTTTTCTAAAATGTCGCACTTTGTGTCTTTGCCTTCGTTGCCTAACGCTAAGACTCTGGCTCAGGCATTTGTGCAGGAGGTGGTCAGACTTCATGGGGTTCCGTCTGACATTGTGTCTGATAGGGGTACTCAGTTTGTGGCAACATTTTGGAAAGCATTTTGCTCACGGCTGGGGATCAAGTTGTCTCATTCTTCGGCGTTTCATCCTCAGTCAAATGGTCAGACTGAGCGTATGAACCAAAATTTGGAACAGTACTTACGCTGCTTTGTTTCGGATAACCAGGAGGAGTGGTCGAAGTTCCTTCCTTTGGCTGAGTTTGCCATCAATAATCACCACCAGGAGTCGTCTGGGGAGTCTCCGTTTTTTTGTGTTTACGGGCTTCATCCTCAGTTTTGTACTTTGAGTCAGGGGGGCTCTTCCGGCGTCCCGGAGGAAGACCAGTTAGGAGCACAATTATCATCAGTCTGGAGGAGAGTTAAACAGCGCCTGTTGAGTGTGGGTGCTAGGTACAAACGTGTGGCTGACAGTAGGCGTGTGCCAGGTCCGGACCTGAGTGTGGATGACTGGGTGTGGTTATCCACAAAAAACATAAGACTCAAAATACCATCCCTTAAATTGGGTCCACGGTTTATTGGTCCATTTAGGGTCGCTGCTGTCATTAACCCAGTAGCGTACCGGTTGGAGCTCCCTACGGTGTATAAAATACACAACGTGTTCCACAGGTCGTTGTTAATGAAGGTGGTGGGTCTTGTGGATGCGACACCAATGCCTTTTCCAGTCTTGGTGGATGGTAATTTGGAATTTTTAAGTCTCCAAGGTGGTTGACTCTCGTGTAGTGCGCCGCACTTTACAGTACTTGGTACACTGGCGTGGTTATGGGCCTGAGGAGAGGTCCTGGGTACCAGCCTCGGACGTTCATGCGGATCGGCTGGTCAGGTTGTTTCACCGCCGCCATCTGGACAAGCCGGGTCCTGTAAGCCATGAGGGCCCTGGGGTCCCTCGTAGAAGGCGGGGAACTGTCATGTCGGACTCTGTTCAGACCAGGTCGTCCGACAGACAGTGGTAATTCCGCTTTTGTCCACTATGTGCTCATTGGCGTTGGCTAGATTTTATCTAGCTGGTCCGGGGTTAATTTACCTGGTGCTCGGATTGGAAGCTGGGCCATGCCCACTGCCTTTAAATAGTTCTCCTGAACATTGGGTGTCGCCGATTATAGCTTCTGTCTAGTGCGTTGTTATCTCGGTCTGGAGTGGTGAGCTGGTAGTTGGAGTATCGTATCTGGTGGTGTATTTTCCCTTTGTCTTATTTACTCCTACCTATATTTGTATTTATTTTGCCCTGCGCATTTATTGTATATTCCTGAGTGACTGCGGCGTGGTGCATATTTTCAGTTATCCTTGTCTGTGCTAACTGTGGGTACTGTTGTATTATCTCTTCACTGGGTGGTGGGTGGTTGGTTTCAGCCTAGGGTTGAAACAGGAGACAGGGCGAGGTTCGAGGCCTAGACATGCACACATCAGTGTAAACTCTAGGTAGAGGGTCAGTCAGTATTTCCCTAGTCTGAGGGAAATTGCAGGGGCCCAGGTTATTAGCCCTTATCCACCTAGTCTG
This sequence comes from Ranitomeya variabilis, assembly GCF_051348905.1. Lineage (NCBI taxonomy): Eukaryota > Metazoa > Chordata > Amphibia > Anura > Dendrobatidae > Ranitomeya > Ranitomeya variabilis. The sequence continues at coordinate 697,319,027 of NC_135235.1, read as the reverse complement.
CCCGTGACAAATACATTTGAAGTTGGAGATAGGATTATTGTGTGGTATCCATGTTTTTTTCAATTATCTAAACTAAGATATGACCTATCCCATATGTTGTATATACTTCTGTTTTTTTTTTGTTTTTTTGTTTTACGTAGCTTACCTATGTTTATATTTATTTTTGTTTATCCATCTTTAATTTATTTTCTCGCACACTGTAGTAACTGAAGAAGGTCGCACTAGACCGAAACATTTTGTTGGTACTACGCAATAAATTTAGTCCTAACCCTAGCCCTAACACTAACCCTAACCCTAGCCCTAATGGGAAAATGGAAATAAATAAAATTTTTTTATTTTTTTATGTTTCCCTAACTAAGGGGGTGATGAAGGGGGATTGATTTACTTTTATAGTGGGTTTTTTAGCGGACTTTTATGATTGGCAGCTGTCACACACTAAAAAACGCTTTTTATTGCAAAAAATATTTTTTGCGTTACCACATTTTGAAACCTATAATTTTTCCATATTTTGGTCCACAGTCATGTGAGGGCTTGTTTTTTGCGGGCCGAGTTGATGTTTTTATTGGTACCATTTTTGGACATGTGACATTTTTTGATCGCTTTTTATTCCGCGTTTTGTGAGGCTGAATGACCAAAAACCAGCTATTTATGAATTTCTTTTTTGGGGGGGGGCGTTTAAACCGTCCCACGTTTGGTAAAATGGATAAAGCAGTTTTATTCTTCGGGTCAGTACGATTACAGCGATACCTCATTTACATTATTTTTTTTTTGTTTTATGTTTTGGCGCTTTTATACGATAAAAACTATTTTATAGAAAAAATAATTATTTTTGCATCGCTTTATTCTGAGGACTATAACTTTTTCATTTTTTTGCTGATGATGCTGTATGGTAGCTCGTTTTTTGAAGGACAAGATGACGTTTTCAGCGGTACCATGGATATTTATATCTGTCTTTTTGATCGCGTGTTATTCCACTTTTTATTCAGCGGTATGATAATAAAGCGTTGTTTTTTGCCTCGTTTTTTTTTTTTACGGTGTTCACTGAAGGGGTTAACTAGTGGGATAGTTTTATAAGTTGGGTCGTTACGGACGCGGTGATACTAAATATGTGTACCTTTATTGTTTTTTTTTTTTATTTAGATAAAGAAGTGTATTTATGGGAACAATATTTATTTATTTTTATTTTTTTACACATTTAAAAAATTTTTTTTTACTTTGTCCCATGGGGGACATAACTGTATAGTGACAGATCGCTGATCTGACACTTTGCAGAGAACAGTGTCAGATCAGCGATCTGACGTGCCCTGCTCCTGGCTTACCAGCGCCTGCTCTGAGCAGGCACTTGGTAAGCCACCTCCCTGCAGGATCCGGAAGTAGCCCCGCGGCCATTTTAGATCCGGGGCCTACAGGGAGGAGACGCTCGGTACAAGGTGAGCACATCGCCTTGTACCGATCGTCTCAGGGAAGCACGCAGGGAGCCCCCTCCCTGTGTGATGCTTCCCTATACCGCCGGAACACTGCGATCATGTTTGATCGCAGTGTGCTGGGGGTTAATGTGCTGGGGGCGGTCCGTGACCGCTCCTGGTACATAGTGCCAGATGTCAGCTGCGATAGTCAGCTGACACTCGGCCGCACTCCCCCCATGAGCGCGGCCGATCGCATATGACGTACTATCCCGTCACTGGGAATTTAGTCCCAGGTCACGTTGACGGGATAGTACATCATATGGGATTAATGGGTTAAAAAATTCAGCTCGGCACACACAAAAAAAGCCCAAACCCAACCCAAGAACACGAAAATTGGAGATGGTGCAGGTATCGTAAAATTGCGCAATTATTTTTTTTAGCAAAGTTTGGAATATTTTTTTTACCACTTAGATAAAAAATAACCTAGATATGTTTTGGTGTCTATGAACTCGTAATGACCTGGAGACTCATAATGCAGGTCAGTTTTAGCATTTAGTGAACCTAGCGAAAAAGCCAAACATAAAACAAGTATGGGATTGCACTTTTTTTGCAATTTCAACGCACTTGGAAAAACCAATGGTTCAATCAAAAGTACAACTCATCCCTCAAAATATAAGCCCTCACATGGCCATATTGACTGAAAAATTAAAAAAAGCTATGGCTCTGGGAAGGAGGGGAGCAAAAAATGAAAACGCAAAACCGAAAAAAGCTCTGGGGGTTAAAGGGTTAAACATGAAAATGCCACAGTAATGTTGTTTCTGGACTTTTCAGCTGATTTGCCGAAACAAAGAGCTTCATTTATTTCAATTAAGAGATGCCAGAAAAGTTCCAATGTGATTTATTTGATGGCGTACCCAGCCTGGCTGAGGGTAGTAGATGGTGAGAGGGCAATTTTCTTTCAGAATCCGATGGAAGCAGGGGAGTGGATTTCCAGGAGAGAGAGGCACCAGAAGCAGTAATGATAATGCATGTCAATATGGAAAAGTTTATCGTATGAGCACTGAATTTTATATTTCAGATGGAGATTATTGACTTGATTCCTGCAAGCTACTGTTTAAAATTATTTGGTGATATTCATGTTTATAGCTAAGCACAACTTTTCCCAAAAGAGGATATCAAGAGATTATGCAATGAAAAGAACTCAAAATATCAATACCACACAACAAACCCTATTTGGGTATGAAAAACCAAAATGGAAGGGTCAAGAGTATAGTTACCAAAATGTTATCAATTTATTAATATTAAAATTATACAAAATTACATTAATCCAGAGTAGCACTACCAAAGCAGGTACCCTGGGAATTTTGTGAATCAAAATATGGCATTGTTAACAACTGAAAAAATAAACACAATAGATTGCAATTACTATGCTCTGTAATTAATGTGAGAGCACATTGAATACATAGGAGTCACCATTACCACGTTCCAAGTAGTCCCATAAGGGGTCAAACTCCAAATGGAGAGGAGAGATGGATATAAATCACTCATTTGCCTCAGTTCATATTAGTGCATATTAATTAAACAGAGTATCCACAGACCAAGTGCCAGTGCCAGCGCCACACTTACTTGGTACATCACAAAATTTGAGCCCAGCCCTGCCGCCTCTACGTGCGTTTCGCCCATCTTCGTCGGGAGGCTTGGCTAACAGTCATGTGTGTCAGTATATGAAGGCCCATTACATCCTTATTGCATTATTTTTTTATTCATTTTGCCCATAATTCATAATTACTGTATTTCCTTTTATATTTTCTCTTTTTCACTCACCCCTCCACACTTTCATAATTTTTACCTGTAATTCATCTATTGACTCTCCTTTCATGGTCAGTGCACATGCTCGTGCCTCGCTACACCCGTGACTTCCCAATGCACTCCACTGGCACGCATGTGATCCCCGCTGCCTAGCAGCGGTGGATTGTTTGCCTTCCATGAGCGCAGGAGGGAGTGCCCTCACGTGGTGCGTTGACGTTCACGCATGCGCCGTTAATTGACCTGCGCCACCAATTACTGGACCCCTCTGATGGGTACAACGCTCTTCATATACTGACACACATGACTGTTAGCCACGCCTCCTGACGAAGATGGGCGAAACGTCCGTAGAGGCGGCGGGCCTGGGCTCAAATTTTGTGATGTACCAAGTAAGTTATGGCGCTGGCACTGGCACCTTGTCTATGGATACTCTGTTTAATCAATATCCACTAATATGCACTGTGGCACTTTATTTCAAATGAGTGATTTACATCCATGTTTCCTCTCCATTTGGAGTTTGACCACTTATGGGACTACTTGGAACGTGGTAATGGTGACTCCTATGTATTCAATGTGCTCTCACGTTATTTACAGAGCATAGTAATTGCAATCTATTGTATTTGTTTTTTCAGTTGTTAACAATGTCATACTTTGATTCATAAAATCCCCATGTTACCTGCTTTGGTAGTGCTACTCTAGATTAATGTAATTTTGTATAATTTTAATATTAATAAATTGATAACATTTTGGTAAATATACTCTTGACCCTTCCTTTTTGGTTTTTCATGTTTATAGCTGTTTTGGGTTACTGTAATGGCTAATTGAAATATTTCTAAAAGAGTCTATACCCACATAGACTTGTTAAAGTGTTAATATACTGGTTATCTAAAGAATGTCTCATCCTCCCCCCTGAATATGTTGTTACCCAGGAGGATTGACAGTAGTATGTATTGGAAAAATGGGATCCATGATTTGTGTATATACCTCCCCAAATTGGTACTTCTAAGAAAGGCTAATGGAAATTATTAAGAATCTGAAATGGGATGGAGACAGGCAACCATTTCTTCAGGCGCTAACGTCTCGATCCCTGGCCCAAAAACTAAGTTACCTCTAGGGTTCAGCAAAAACTGAGTGGTCGGACCAACAATTCTGTAGATGCCTTTTGTGAAAAAATTACTTTAGGGGTATGCATTGAATTTTTTGTAACTGTTATTAGTGGTTCGGATAGATAGAAAAGAATATAAGAGTTTCTACTTATGGCTATGCTTAAGTTTAGGGAAGTTTATAGGCATCCCCAGTTGTATTTCTATGACCTTTATTGGTCAGTGGTTCTAGACTTAATTGCAATTTCAGATGATTATAAGCATTGCATCTATACTTTATCGTCCAAGGGTAGTCTGTATATGATGAATCTAAACACTCTAGAAGTGAATAGTATCTTGTCTTTATGGCATCACTTAAACTTCTTTCATGGAACATTAGTGGGCTGAGAAATGCCAGGAAACGGAATATGGTATTCTCCCAAATACGTAAATCGCAGGCGCAGATAATATGCCTTCAGGAAATCCATTTAACACCAGACTCTATATCCATAATGAATAAAACTTGGATACAATGGCAAAAGCACGCCACACGCACTTCCACTTCCTATTCTAGAGGGCTAGTCACTATGGTGCATAAGTCACTGAGATGGCTGGTTCAAGGGGTTAAAAAAGACCTGGAGGATAGATTTATTTTTATATACGTATTTAATGATATGGTGCCTTATGTACTGCTTAATAAAAAAAAAAAGGAGGTTCTGGAGGAGACAGAATCAAGAATACGAGACAGGGCATCTGCAGAGCCTTGAGGTCGCTGGGTTGAACCCAATAATGATGGCCAGAACTTTCCCAGGACCCATCTTAAACCCAGAGGCTGACACAATGAAACCCAAGAATTATATTTCTTAAACAGAAAAAGTAAATTTTTCAATTTTAGCGAACAAACAATTATCTCTCAACATTTGCAGAAAAAAAAAGAACATGTTTATAATGTGAATCCAGGTCAGGTGAGAAAATTAGAATATCATCCAAATAAACCACAATAAATCTCCCAATATAATCAGAAAATATATCATTTATAAAATTTTGGAAAACCGAAGGTGCATTAGTTAGACCAAAAGGCATGACGGGATTTTCAAAGAGACTGTCAGATGCTAAAAATGCAGTCTTCCACTCATCACCCTCACGAATCCGTATTAGATAATATGTCCCTCTGAGATCCAGTTTGGAAAACCATTTGGCCCCGGAAAGCTGATTATATAGATTGGGGATAAGTGGAAGTGGATAAGTATTTTTAACCATTATTTTGTTTAATTCTCGGAAATCGAGACAGGGATCGAGACCTCCTTCTTTCTTTTTAACAAAAAAGAATCCGGCAGCTACCAGCAATGAGGAAGGGCGAATATGACATTTTCGTAAACTTTCATTAATATAAACTTTCATGGCTGAGCGCTCAGGGCCAGACAAGTTATACAAGAGAGCCTTGGGTAATTTGGCATTAGGAATGAGATTAATAGCACAGTCATATGGGCGGTGAGGAGGTAATATCTCACACTCTTTTTCCAAAAAGATAGCTCTGTAGCCTTTCAGGTATTCTGGAAGACCCTCCACACTAACGGAGCAAACATGCACAGGTTTAAGACATTTTTCAATACAATAAGGACCCCATTTGACAATATCTTTCTGATTCCAGTCAATAATCGGATTATACATATGCAACAAAGGAATACCAAACACAATTCCAGCAGGTAAATTGTCCAAAACATAACAGGAGATTAATTCCGTATGATGAGACCCCACCTTGAGTGTGAACTCCACCATAACTAACCGAATCAGATTTTTGAGCAATGGTGTTCTATCAATGGCCACAATTTGAATAGGGCTTTCTATCTTAACTGTCCCTAATCCTAACTTCAGAACAACTCCTGCATCAATGAAATTAGCAGCAGGTCCGTAGTCAATAAAGGCAAATGTGAACAGACACTGATCTTGAAAAAGAAGTTCAGCATTCAACAACACTTCATCGGAGGAGTAAAAGGGTACCTGTAAGTCTGAGTGACCTCCTTGACAATCACCCAGACTTAAGCGTTTCCTGACGGCTTGTTTGCTACAGGTTGTTCCAAGCAATCCTTTAAGAAATGTCCAGCTTGGCCACAATAGAGACAAAGTCCAAGTTCCCAATGGCGTCTCCTCTCCTTAATCCTTGAGCTGGCAGCACCAACCTCCATAGGTTCTACCTCAGGTGAACGAACTGGGCCATTTAGACAAAATGGAACCTCTTGTTGCACCTCACGCCTCTCCCACATCCTCTGATCCATGCAGATAGCCTGAGTCATGGCCTCCACCAAACAACCAGGTGGAGCATGTAGAGCCAGAGCATCCTTTAGAGACTCCAAAAGACCCCTGAGGAATTGGCATCTGAGAGGTGCATCAGTCCACAGGACCTCAGAAGACCGCTGACAAAACTCAGTACAATAGTCTTCTGCTGTGCAGTTTCCCTGTGTCAGGTTCATGATCCTTGTCTCTGCCACCTTGACCCTGTCAGGTTCACCATAGATCTGTCCCTAAAGTGTCAAAAAAGGTGTCCACTGAAAGACATTCAGGAGCAAAAGAGGGTAGGGAAAATGCCCAGGTATGAGGAACCTCCCCTGCAAAAGTGACATTATAATTCCCACCTGCTGTGACACATTCCCTGATGACTGGGGGCACAAGTTAAACAATAATTTACAACTCTCTTTAAAAATTCTGATCTGATATTTTTTGGCCGAAAATTTGTCAGGGAGTGCTATAACAGGTTCAGGGGGGCTCAAAGATACGTCAGATGATTCAGAAGTCATAACAGCGGTATGAGAAGAGAGAGACTGATGGACAGTAAGAGTACCAGAAATCTGACCATGTAACTGAGCCCATGAGGATGCCAGGTTGTGTTGTTCCAAGGCCAAATTTTGGACTAACTGAGTCAGATTCACCACCTGATCACACAAAGTACGCAATGGATCCATAGGTGGGGAAAAAGAAAAAATGTAACGGTCAATCGTAATGTGCCGCGAGTCACTATAGTAAATATTAGTCCCAGCAGTGGAGAGAAAGACTACAATACAGATAGTAAAAATATATACTACTTACAGAATAAGAAAAGGGAGGTCAAACATTCCTAGGTCAGGTTCAGGAGATGGCACAGTACAACAAGAGAGGGGTTCAAGAAAGGCCTGGATGTCTTCCTGGAGCATAACAATATTGTGTCTTACAGTTATTAGGTTCTTTAGAAGGACGTACATTTGGGGATTTATTGTGATGGAATATAGGCTGAACTGGATGGACAAATGTCTTTTATCGGCCTTGCTAACTATGTTACTGTGTTACTATAACAAGGGGAAGTCAGAGACGAAATCCAATTCACGAGCTGAAGTCTGGAAAACCAGAAAGACAAGACGGTTTACAGGGAGCAGTAGATAATAAAACTTGGCACTCATCTCTGAGGACTCCGATGAATGAAATTTTTTTAATGCAGTCACAAATCAAATACAGACGTTTTGGTCCTAAATGGACCTTCATCAGTAAACAGCAAAGGTCTTAAACAATGTAAACAATACAACCTTATGCCATAATGTCCTAAAAGGCAACATCTTTCATCATCCACATTCTGGTAAAAAGTACAACATTAAAGACTTTTCCACTTGCAACACCTCATACGTTGTATTCCTGGTTAGGTGTCCCTGTTGTCTATTATATGTCGGAGATACGACACAACCCGTCAAGGACCGCATGTCCAAACATAAGTCTACTATCAGGTTCAAAAACATGCTACTGCCATTACTACAGTATATCATTTTATTACAATGGGACATAATATCTCACAGTTTAAATTCCAAGTAATCAAGCAGATACCAGTACCCAGACTCAGGGGCGATCACATATGCTCCCTCAAGAGGAAAGAGGCGTTTTGGATCCACAAATTGCAGACCCTATCACCAAGGGGTCTCAATAGGGAGTACAACTTGTTATCATTTATTTAATTCTATTTGATGTCACTTCATCCTGTTATTATTATCTTCAACCATCTTACTTATAACTAGTGTTGAGCGATACCTTCCGATATTCAAAAGTATCGGTATCGGATTGGATCGGCCGATATCCAAAAAATATCGGATATCGCCGATACCGATAGAGTGTCCTCTCCTCCAGACCCTGGGAACCATACACTGGGAACTTCCGATTCCGATTTCCGATATCACAAAAATATCGGAACTCGGTATCGGAATTCCGATACAGCGAATATCGGCCGATACCCGATATTTGCAGTATCGGAATGCTCAACACTAATTATAACATATCTTCTTTCTGTTTTATGAACTACTGTTCCTGTTCTTTCATAATACTGAAGATCTAAATGGTTCTTACATAACTATGTGTACATATATATGTGTATAAATATGTTCTTTCATATATACTCCACTGGTATTTATTCCATCCATCCGGCTTGTTGACCACGTGCTGTTGGCTATTTCTCTTAGAGTTGTATTAAGACATTCATTTCCATCATTAAACTTTAATTAATCAATTTGTCTTTTTCCCACAGAGCTGTTTGTTCTGATCAAGTCTCGCAATTCACTACCTTAATTTTTTTACCCTTGGATTTCCCTACATCCTCCCTCCTGCTCAACTGCCATAGGATTCTAATAGCTATCTGCAGCCAAACATTACTTCCTCTCTCCTACACGTCCTTTTAGATCACTAGTACTACATAACGTGTACTTCCTATCAGAGAAACACATATATTGCCGCCTAGTGGAACGCATGCGTACACTTCCTCGCAGTGGAACGCAAAGCAGGAGGTAAATATCATCAGCAAAACGCAAATAAGTCCGTATAAATTTTAAAAACGGGTTGTCTATGGCCGTAATGTATTTTTCTTCGAACACGGCCAAAAAAAGATTAGCGAAAACGCATGCCACTGGTGTACCCATTGCGGTACCTGTTTTTTGCAGGTATCACTTATCAATGAACTTAAATGCATTGTGGGATAACACAAATTCAAGGCTTTCAAGAACGAAGGAAATGAACCCCAAATCCTTGCCCGTGTTATGCAGAATTTTTTCTATTTCCTCTATCCGTTGTTTTTGCGGAATAGTTCTTTTTTTGGCCGTGTTCGAAGAAAAATACATTACGGCCATAGACAACCCATTTTTAAAATTTATACAGACTTATTTGCGTTTTGCTGATATTTTCATCATTTGGGATGGCACAGAGCAAGACATTAAGATTTTCGTAACCAGTTTAAATGAAACTAATAATGAGAACATGCGGTTTACCTCCTACTTTGGAAAAAATGCTCTAGAGTTTCTAGATGTAAAAATTGAGATTCTGGATGGACAAATCAACACGAAGGTATTTAGGAAGCCTACGGCAATAAGCAACGTGCTACATTATGATAGCGCACATCCAGCTCACACAAAGAAAAGTATCCCGTACAGTCAAATGGTCAGACTTAGAAAAATTAATAACAATAATGATACGTATAGGGAACAAATTGCGGATTTAAAAAATCGTTTTATGAGCAGAGGATATCCACCTAAAATTGTAGATGAGGCAGAAAAACGAGCAGAAAAATTGTCACAAAACGATGTGCTGATGAAAAATAAACGAAAGTATCGCACAAATGAAAAAAATAATCATCAGAAATTCACATTCAGTTTTACACATAGTCCAGTAGACAAGCAGATTTATGCCGCTATTAGAAAAAATTGACACATCCTCCAAAGTGATAAAGATTTATCAGGGGTCACCACGTTAAATCCACAAATTGCATATAAGCGTACAAAAAACTTGGAGGACCTGTTGGTCCACAATCGTCTGCTTACAGTCCAAAACAACTGGTTAAAAAGAGACTTGCCAAGTGGGAATTTTAAATGTGGCAACTGCAGGTTTTGCCACTTTCATATATTATATAACCCTATGAGAATAGGAGCTATTAACCACAGGATTAGCGATTTCATCTCATGCAAAAGCAAATTTGTTATTTACGTTATTTTTTGTCCGTGTAATTATTTTTACATTGGAAAAACCATTCCTCCTCTTGCAACAAGATTCATCAGGAAAGGGTTCCATGCGACTTATTAAACATATGCATGAGAAAAATAATGGAAATCCTGAATTGATGCGATTTGCCGGGCTTCAAATTGTAAAATATCCTCCACAGGGAGGTAATCACGATAAACTCCTCTAGCGGGAAGAAGCAAGATGGATAATAAAAGCCGGTGCCCAAGGACCGATAGGTCTCAATGAGAAATTAGATATGGCTATATTTTTATAGTGTTCTTATTTGTGCAGTTAGCTGATGTATTGTAGGTTGCTGACTTGTCTTGTAATTTGTATTTTCCATGAAATATAATTGTGATGTCAGTAACTTTGTTCAAGTTCACTCCCCGTATAAAGGAAGTGACCTAGTTTTATCTCACATGGACCCGTGGAAGCGCTGATTGCGCAAAACGGCCGTCGTCCAGGTCACCCTCCCCGCACCCTCACAGCTTACAGCTCGCTGTCGTGTTTTATGAAATGCCTATAATTGGATTCAAGACACATTAAAAGAAATTCACTGCGTCAACTTGGTGAGTGCCGCTTCATTCTGATACATTTTTCATACAAAAAAAAGGTCGCACACTATCATGCTAAAGCATGTAAATTTGGAATATGTGAAATTTGAACTGCAATACAGCATTGGAGGATTAGGAAAAAATATAAGGCGCTTAGCATATTATGGGTAAGTAGGGACCTGCTGTAATTTTTTTGTATACCTTGACTATTTTAGGCTCTCACACACACGCTGCCCTCCACCCAACAAGTGGTGGATACCGCGTTGGATAGGGGCACAACTGCCACCACCCACCACTGGTAAGAACTCTTTTCATAATTACCACACTATTGCTTAACCTATAATTCTACAGTGATGATATACAGTACAGACCAAAAGTTTGGACACACCTCATTTAAAGATTTTTCTGTATTTTCATGACTATGAAAATTGTAAATTCACACTGAAGGCATCAAAACTATGAATTAACACATGTGGAATTATATACTTAACAAAAAAGTGTAAAACAACTGAAAATATGTCTTATATCCTAGGTTCTTAAAAGTAGCCACCTTTTGTGTTGATGACTGCTTTGCACAAATTTGGCATTCTCTTGATGAGCTTAAAGAGGTAGTCACCGGGAATGGTCTTCCAACAATCTTGAAGGAGTTTCCAGAGATGCTTAGCACTTGTTGGCCCTTTTGCCTTCACTCTGCGGTCCAGCTCACCCCAAACCATCTCGATTGGGTTCAGGTTTGGTGACTCTGGAGGCCAGGTCATCTGGCGTAGCACCCCATCACTCTCCTTCTTGGTCAAATAGCCCTTATACAGCCTGGAGGTGTGTTTGGGGTCATTGTCCTGTTGAAAAATAAATGATGGTCCAACTAAACGCAAACCGGATGGAATAGCATGCAAGATGCTGTGGTAGCCATGCTAGTTCAGTATGCCTTCAATATTGAATAAATCCCCAACAGTGTCACCAGCAAATCACCCCCACACCATCACACCTCCTCCTCCATTCTTCACGGTGGGAACCAGCATGTAGAGTCCATCCGTTCACCTTTTCTGCATCGCACAAAGAAACGGTGGTTGGAACCAAAGATCTCAAATTTGGACTCATCCGACCAAAGCACAGATTTCCACTGGTTTAATGTCCATTCCTTGTGTTCTTTAGCCCAAACAAGTCTCTTTTGCTTGTTGCCTGTACTTAGCACTGGTTTCCTAGCAGCTATTTTACCATCAAGGCCTGCTGCACAAAGTCTCCCCTTAACAGTTGTTGTAGTGATGTGTCTGCTGCAAGAACTTATTGTGGCATTGACCTGGTCTCTAATCTGAGCTGCTGTTAACCTGCAATTTCTGAGGCTGGTGACTCGGATAAACTTATCCTCAGAGGCAGAGGTGACTCTTGGTCTTCCTTTCCTGGGGCGGTCCGCATGTGAGCCAGTTTCTTTGTAGCGCTTGATGGTTTTTGCAACTGCACTTGGGGACACTTTCAAAGTTTTCACAATTTTTCGGACTGACTGACCTTCATTTCTTAAAGTAATAATGGCCACTCGTTTTTCTTTACTTAGCTGCTTTTTTCTTGCCATAATACAAATTCTAACAGTCTATTCAGTAGGACTATCAGCTGTGTATCCAACAGACTTCTGCTCAACACAACTTATGGTCCAAACCCCATTTATAAGGCAAGAAATCCCACTTATTAAACCTGACAGGACACACCTGTGAAGTGAAAACCATTTCCGGTGACTACCTCTTGAAGCTCATCAAGTGAATGCCAAGAGTGTGCAAAGCAGTCATCAAAGCAAAAGGTGGATACTTTAAAGAACCTAGAATATAAGGCATATTTTCAGTTGTTTCACACTTTTTTGTTAAGTACATAATTCCACATGTGTTAATTCATAGTTTTGATGCCTTCAGTGTGAATTTACAATTTTCATAGTCATGAAAATACAGAAAAATCTTTAAATGAGGAGGTGTGTCCAAACTTTTGGTGTGTACTGTATATATATTTTTCTACAATTTTTTTATAGACATATCCTCAAAACAAGATTTTATGGGCATAATGGCACTACCCATCACCGGTAAAACTTTTACTTCGTATTTACACTCCTTAACTCCATACCTCATCATTCGTTACACCCATATTTTTACATTATGGATTACTTTTCTTGCTGGCTGATTCTCCAAGGGTTAAATAAACTTTTTTTATGCACCCTGTTGTGAACTCCGTTCTCGAACTCGCTCCTGTGGTCATGAATGGTACTTCGGCGAGTTCTGTCTGCGGACTCCCTCTGGTGGCTGTGAGTGGAGCTACTAGTGCTTAAGGTTCCTTCTCAGCTGTCCTCGTTTGTGGCTACTGGCTGCTCTATTTAACTCCACTCAGATCGTTAGTCCATGCCAGCTGTCGATGTTCTAGTATTGGTTCAGTCCTCTCTTGGATCTTGCAGATGACCTGTCTACTCCAGCAGAAGCTAAGTCCTGCTAATTCACTTGCTGTTCATTTTGTATTTGCTATTTTCTGTTCCAGCTTGCTATCATGATATTGTTTTGCTAGCTGGAAGCTCTGGGAGTGCAGAGTGGCACCACCGCACCGTGAGTCGGTGCGGGGGTCTTTTTCGCACACTCTGTGTGGTTTTTTGTAGTTTTTTGTGTTGACCGCAAAGATCCCTTTTCTGTCCTCAATCTGTTTAGTTAGACTGGCCTCCTTTGCTAAAACCTATTTCATCCTGTGTTTGTGATTTCCTCTTAACTCACAGTCAATACTTGTGGGGGGCTGCTTTTACCTTTGGGGAATTTCTCTGAGGCAAGTGAGGCTTTGTTTCCTTTCTTTAGGGGTAGTTAGCTCTTAGGCTGTGAAGAGGCGTCTAGGCAGAGTCAGGCACGCTCCACGGCTATTTCTAGTTGTGTTGATAGGAGTAGGATTTGCGGTCAGCAGAGTTCCCATTTCCCCAGAGCTCGTCCCGATTCTGTGTTTAACCATCAGGTCATTCCGGGTGCACCTAACCACCAGCTCCATAACAGCACCCACAGTATAGGAGAGCCTAATATGTGATTTATTACCAAGATCCATTACTGACATACTTATCCATTTATTATTGTATACATTTAAAGGTCATTGTTCTGGCTGACCCCTGATTTTTGCCCCTCTTCCACTTGCATATTTCCTGCCATTCTCTGGTAAGTGGAGTCATTGGCATTTTCCCTTTTTTTTGATACCATGTAGTATAAGGCTAATTTCATTTAATTGTTTCCAGCACTTATACACCTGTGCTCTTGAATGTGGACATTTCCCTTATACTGGTTCTACTTACCTCAAACAGGTATTACCTTTATATTAAAATAAGATATATTACTCACATGTGTACATTCTAGTTACTCTACATAACATTGGACTCAGCACTTACAGTGCCACTCTAACTTTTGTAGGTTTATTACCACATAGTGTTCTCTGTTGTCATGATCTGCTTAGCTTGTGGGATTAGGTAGTTCAGAGTTTAATCTGGACGGCCTTGCTCTGGGATTCTGGGAGGCTTATCATAGCCTCCTTGTGGGGTCATTCCTAGGTGGGTCTCCTTGTCTAGGTTTAGGATGGAGAGCTCTGTGGATCCGAATTATTTCAATGTTTTGAGGGTCTTGTTCAAGGAGAAGACCTTGGAAGATCTCCATAGCGGCTCCATTTAGCGCCTCAAACGCCACTGACTCCGGTAGACTTTTAATCCTTATATTATTTCTTCGTTCTTGGTTCTCATGGTCTTCTAATGAAGAGTTAATAAAGTGAATTTACTTTTCTTGTGATTTCAGGCAGGCCATCATAGCATTTGCTTGGTGTGTATGGGAAGATTGAGTTCATTATAGGGCTTCAAGCCTTTGTCCTTGTTGGGCAAGATCATGTTTGATGTCTATTAGTTCTTTCCCTATGGGCTCAAGCGCTTTTGATAAGATGCGCTTAATAAAGGAGCGAGTAACAGGTTGTTCCCTGGAACTTGATCCCATGTCGGAGTCACTCTCCATGTCAGAATCTGTGTCCCCTCCCCGTGTAGAACCTGTTATGCTATTAGGTTCAGCCACTGCTGAGGATAAAGAGTGCTTTTTTAAGAATTTGTTTAAGTCTACCTGAGTAGTTGAGCAACAAATTCTGGGGGTGCCTCTTGTAGTTTTAACCCCTGACTTGACCATATTGGCAATGATGTTAAGCTTTGCTTAATATAGTTCTCTGTGCCTTCCTAGACCAGCAGGGTGAGTATTTAAAATGTCATCTCTCGAGGAGTCATACTTGGAGGGTGTTCCATCATTGTGACAGATCTATGCTACTGTCCTTTTAAATTTTTTTTAATGTTTGTAGTGTGTCTTTTTGGTGTTCAAATAAACTTTTTCTACATTTGACAATTTATCAGGTGTGCACACCATTATTTGTTTGGTCTTTTCTCCTCTTCACATCTCTCGAGGCGTTGTCTAAATATACACCAAAATTGTTTCAAGAAATTCAGGGCATTGAGAAAGTACTTGAATAGTAAATTATTAGTTGTTTGGTGATTTGGCAAAGAGTTCTGAATAAAAGCTGTCTGAGGGGGTTATTTTGATAATTTGAGAACTCTGTGTGGTATGGGAGCGGTTCCTTTAAATTTCAACATAGAGTAAAAATGGCTGTGTATAGTGAATACACAAATTGCAGCACAGCTGAACTAAATTAGTATGTGTCCTATATTAGACTCTGAGGTATAATAAGGCAGTCATGCAGTAGTAGATATAGCTGCAGAATTTGTGAACAGACATATGTTTATAGTGATGATTTCACACACAAAGTCATCTCTGCTATGTTGAGAAGATTAAAGCAATGCTCATAGTTTAAGTTCTACAGCTCCGTGGGTAGTCCTCCAGGTTGATGCAGGATCAATGGAGAGAGATGACAGGCACTGGGGTGCGGTGTTGTGATCCGGATTTTACCGCAGCAGTGCCCGAAGAATGACTCCCCACGGAAGTCCACAAAGGTTCTGGCGGTGTCCGGATGGCAGCTGGTGTGATGAAGGGATGCGACTCCCAGTGGAAAGGAGGCTCTGGGCAGACCGACGCCAGTTAAGCATCTCTGGATGGAAAATTAATTGCCGGTCCTAGCAGCTGTCGGCGATGGCGGGATGACTCGCACTGTGGGTTATCTCCTCTTCAAAGAGGTCCCGGCGATAGTGCAGGTGGCAGGAGGAGCAATAGATGAAGTGAAGCCGGTCTTTCTCTGCAGTCAGTGTCCGGAGGGGAATTCCTCTTCTGACGTGTACCTCTGGTTAGTGGCTCCAGTGTGGACCCAGGCAGAGGGAGATGTGACGGGGAAGTGGATCCTGCGGTGGGAAGGAGGCTCCGGGCAGCTTAGCACTCGGTGAGTACCACAGATCGCTTCTTTCACAAGATGGCAGATTTGGCGGGAATCCAGGCGGCCGGAGATGCTGTGAGGGAGGAAATCTCCTGGCAGGGAAGTGAAGGGAGCCCGGGGCAGTCTAAGGGTACCGTCACACAGTGCAATTTTGATCGCTATGACGGCACGATTCGTGACGTTCTAGCGATATCGTTACGATATCGCAGTGTCTGACACGCAGCAGCGATCAGGGACCCTGCTCAGAATCGTACGTCGTAGCAGATCGTTTGAAACTTTCTTTCGTCGCTGGATCTCCCGCTGTCATCGCTGGATCGTTGTGTGTGACAGCGATCCAGCGATGCGTTCGCTGGTAACCAGGGTAAACATCGGGTTACTAAGCGCAGGGCCGCGCTTAGTAACCCGATGTTTACCGTAGTTACCAGCGTAAAAGTAAAAAAAAAAAACCGTACATACTCACCATCTGATGTCCGTCAGGTCCCTTGCCGTCTGCTTCCCGCTCTGACTGTCTGCCGGCCGGAAAGTGAGAGCAGATCACAGCGGTGACGTCACCGCTGCACTCTGCTCTCACTGTACGGCCGGATCTCAGTCAGAGCAGGAAGCAGACGGCAAGGGACATGACGGACATCAGATGGTGAGTATGTACGGTTTTTTTTTTTTTACTTTTACGCTGCTAACCACGGTAAACATCGGGTTACTAAGCGCGGCCCTGCGCTTAGTAACCCAATGTTTACCCTGGTTACCCGGGGACTTCGGCATCGCTCCAGCGCCGTGATTGCAACGTGTGACCGCAGTCTACGACGCTGGAGCGATAATCATACGACGCTGCGACGTCACGGATCGTGCCGTCGTAGCGATTAAAATGGCACTGTGTGACGGTACCCTAACACTCGGATGATTATCACTGGCTCCTGATTAGTTGCGGTGTTTAAATCTTCCAGCGCAGGAGGGACACAGACTGCCTGTAGATCAAAATCTAAGATGGTGGGTTCGCTCTCCCTCAGCAGGCAGAGAAGGTGTCTTCTTTGGGAACTTTAGTTATATGCTCCATAGGAAGCTTTTCTAGCTCTCAAATTAAAGCCTGTCGGATGGGCAAATGGAAAATACCTAAAAATCTTTTTTTTTGTCTCAAAAAATGCGTTTTTAGTCCCTTTGTAAGGGGATCTGGATGAGAGCTCCCAGCTCCTGCAACCTTACATGTCTAGAGATTTAGAATCTATTTAGATTCTATATATGACTTAATATGACTCCTCCACCTCCTTGCTGACGTCGCAGCCTTGTCGGGACATGGTGGCCATACACCAACCATCCACTACTCCATCTGGACCATCCAGGGTTGCTCGACCCTCATCAATAAGGGTATGTGCACATGTTGCGGATTGTGCTGCGGATCCGCCGCTGTGGATTCGCAGCTGTTTTCCATATGGTTTACAGTACCATGTAAACCTATGGTTAACCAAATCCACAGTGACCATGGTGCGGAAAATACCAAGCAGAAATTCTGCGTTGTATTTTCTGCAGCATGTCAATTCTTTGTGCAGATTCCACAGCGTTTTACACCTGCTCCTCAATAGGAATCCGCAGGTGTAAAACCGCAGGTGGAATGCACACAAAAACCGCAGGAAATCTGTGGTAAACCCGCAGGTAAAACGCAGTGCATTTTACCTGCGGATTTTGCAAAAACGGTGCGGAAAAATCCACACACGGATCCGCAACTTGGACACATAGCCTTAACAAGACTGTTTGAAAATTAGTATTCATGTATGTCTCGTCCCACTGCAACCGTTTCTGCTTGTGAACACTGTTTAGGGGTGGCCAAATAGTAGGTTTATGCACCACAGCAAGCCTTTGAAGGATCCTACACCTTGAGGTTCGAGGGACTCCAGATGCACCAGCAGCTTCAAATAACTGTTTGCTGCTTTGTAATGGTATTTTGGCAGCTGCTCTCTTAATCCAGTGAATTTGTCTGGCAGAAACCTTCCTCATTATGCCTTTATCTGCATTAACTCTGTCTGTGCTCTGTTTCAGTCACAAATCTCTTCACAGTATGATGATCACTCTTAAGTTTTTGTGAAAAATCTAATGATTTCATATGTTGTCCAAGGCATTGCACTATTTAACGCTTTTCAGCAGCAGAGAGATCCTTTTTATTTCCCATAGTGCTTGAAACCTGTGGCCTGCTTAATAATGTGAAACATCATTTTTAGTTTCCCTTTAATTAGAATCACCTGGAAAACTAATTATCACACGTGTTTAAGATTGATTTCAGTGAACCATTGAGCCCTGAGACACAATACCATCCACGAGTTTATTTGAAAAACAAAACAATTAAATTTTTATGACACTTAAATCCAATTTGCATAATAATTTGGAACGTGGTGTATATAGTATGAAGGTCCCCACTGCCCCCTGTATATAATATGAAGGTCCCCACTGCCCCTGTATATAGTATGGAGGTCCACGCTGCCCCTGTATATACACTGCTTAACCCCTTTCTGACATCTGACGTACTATCCCGTTGAGGTGGGGTGGGCCCATATGACCACCGACGGGATAGTACGTCATACGCGATCGGCCGCGCTCACGGGGGGAACGCGGACGATCGCGGCCGGGTGTCAGCTGCATATCGCAGCTGACATCCGGCACTATGTGCCAGGAGCGGTCACGGACCACCCCCGGCACATTAACCCCCGACACACCACGATCAAACATGATCGTGGTGTACCGGCGGTATAGGGAAGCATCGCGCAGGGAGGGGGCTCCCTGCGGGCTTCCCTGAGACCCCCGCAGCAACGCGATGTGATCGCGTTGCTCCTAGGGTCTCCTACCTCCCTCCTCGCTGCAGGTCCCGGATCCAAGATGGCCGCGGCATCCGAGTCCTGCAGGGAGGGAGGTGGCTTACCGAGTGCCTGCTCAGAGCAGGTGCTGGTAAGCCTGCAGCCATGCACAGCAGATCGCCGATCTGACAGAGTGCTGTGCACACTGTCAGATCACCGATCTGTAATGTTCCCCCCCGGGACAAAGTAAAAAAAAAAATTTTCCACATGTGTAAAAAAATAAATAAAAAATAAATTCCTAAATAAAGAAAAAAAAAAATATATTATTCCCATAAATACATTTCTTTATCTAAATAAAAAAAACAAACAATAAAAGTACGATATTTAGTATCGCCACGTCCGTAACGACCCAACCTATAAAACTGCCCCACTAGTTAACCCCTTCAGTAAACACCGTGAGAGAAAAAAAAAAAAACGAGGCAAAAAAACAACGCTTTATTACCATACCGCCAAACAAAAAGTGGAATAACACGCGATCAAAAAGACAGATATAAATAACAATGATACCGCTGAAAGCGTCATCTTGTCCCGCAAAAAACGAGCCGTGATACAGCATCATCAGCAAAAAAATAAAAAAGTTATAGTCCTGAGAATAAAGCGATACCAAAATAATTATTTATTCTATAAAATAGCTTTTATCGTATAAAAGCGCCAAAACATAAAAAAATTATATAAATGAGATATCGCTGTAATCGTACTGACCCGAAGAATAAAACTGCTTTATCAATTTTACCAAACGCGGAACGGTATAAACGCCTCCCCCAAAAGAAATTCATGAATAGCTGGTTTTTGATCATTCTGCCTCACAAAAATCGGAATAAAAAGCGATCAAAAAATGTCATGTGCCCGAAAATGTTACCAATAAAAACGTCAACTCGTCCCGCAAAAAATAAGACCTCAAATGACTCTGTGGACTCAAATATGGAAAAATAATAGCTCTCAAAATGTGGTAACGTAAAAAATATTTTTTGCAATAAAAAGTGTCTTTCAGTGTGTGACGGCTGCCAATCATAAAAATCTGCTAAATAACCCGCTATAAAAGTAAATCAAACCCCCCTTCATCACCCCCTTAGTTAGGGAAAAATAAAAAAATAAAAAAAATGTATTTATTTCCATTTTCCCATTAGGGTTAGGGTTAGGGCTAGGGTTAGGGCTAGGGTTATTGCTAGGGTTAGGATTAGGGCTAGGGTTATTGCTAGGGTTATTGCTAGGGTTAGGGCTAGGGTTATTGCTAGGGTTAGGGCTAGGGTTAAGGCTACAGTTAGGGTTGGGGCTAAAGTTAGGGTTAGGGTTTGGATTACATTTACGGTTGGGAATAGGGTTGGGATTAGGGTTAGGGGTGTGTCAGGGTTAGGGGTGTGGTTAGGGTTACCGTTGGGATTAGGGTAAGGGGTGTGTTTGGATTAGGGTTTCAGTTATAATTGGCCGGTTTCCACTGTTTAGGCACATCAGGGGCTCTCCAAACGGGACATGGCATCCGATCTCAATTCCAGACAATTCTGCGTTGAAAAAGTAAAACAGTGCTCCTTCCCTTCAGAGCTCTCCCGTGTACCCAAACAGGGGTTTACCCCAACATATGGGGTAGCAGCGTACTCGGGACAAATTGCACAACTTTTGTGGTCTAATTTCTTTTCTTACCCTTGGGAAAATAAAAAAATGGGGGCGAAAAGATCATGATTTTTAAGATATTAAATCTTAAGATTAAAGATATGATTTTTTATTTTTACGGCTCTGCATTATAAACTTCTGTGAAGCACTTGTTGGGTCAAAGTGCTCACCACACATCTAGATAAGTTCCTTAGGGGGTCTACTTTCCAAAATGGTGTCACTTGTGGGGGGTTTCAATGTTTAGGCACATCAGGGGCTCTCCAAACGCAACATGGCGTCCCATGTCAATTCCAGTCAATTTTGCATTGAAAAGTCAAATGGCGTTCCTTTCCTTCCGAGCTCTGCCATGCGCCCAAACAGTGGTTTACCCCCACATATGGGGTATCAGCGTACTCAGGACAAATTGTACAACAACTTTTGTGGTCCATTTTCTCCTGTTACCCTTGGTAAAATAAAACAAATTGGAGCTGAAATAAATTTTGTGTGAAAAAAAGTTAAATGTTCATTTTTATTTAAACATTCCAAAAATTCCTGTGAAACACTTGAAGGGTTAATAAATTTCTTGAATGTGGTTTTGAGCACCTTGAGGGGTGCAGTTTTTAGAATGGTGTCACACTTGGGTATTTTCTGTCATATAGACCCCTCAAAATGACTTCAAATGAGATGTGGTCCCTAAAAAAAAATGGTGTTGTAAAAATGAGAAATTTCTGGTCAACTTTTAACCCTTATAACGCCCTAACAAAAAAAAAATGTGGTTCCAAAATTGTGCTGATGTAAAGTAGACATGTGGGAAATGTTACTTATTAAGTATTTTGCGTGACAAATGTCTGTGATTTAAGGGCATAAAAATTCAAAGTTGGCAAATTGCGAAATTTTCAAAATTTTCGCCAAATATCCGTTTTTTTCACAAATAAACGCAAGATATATCGAAGAAATGTTACCACTATAATGAAGTACAATATGTCATGAGAAAACAATGTCAGAATCGCCAAGATCCGTTGAAGCGTTCCAGAGTTATAACCTCATAAAGGGACAGTGGTCAGAATTGTAAAAATTGGCCTGGTCATTAACGTGCAAACCACCCTTGGGGGTGAAGGGGTTAAAAAATAAAGGGAACACTTAAACATCACAATGTAACTACAAGTCAATCATACTTCTGTGAAATCAACCCATCGAGTTATGAAGCAACAATTATTGTGAATCAATTTCCCCTGCTGTTGTGCAAGTGTAACAGACAACAGTTAGAAATGATAGGCAATTAGCAAGACATCCCCTATAAAGGAGAGGTTTTACAGGGGGTGACCACAGACCATTTCTCGGTTCTCAACCTTTTTTGGCTGTTTTTGTCACTTTTGCATTTTGTCATTGCTCTCACCCCTAGAGGTCCTGTAAAGTAACATGAGGCATTGCCTACAACCCACAGAAGTTGCTCAGGTAGTGCAGCTCATCTAGGATGGCACATCAATGCAAGCTGTGGCAAGAAGGGTAGCTGTGTCTGTCACCAGTGTCCAGAGCATGGAGCAGATACCAGGAGACAGGCCAGTACACCAGGAGACATGGATGGGGGAGTAGGAGGGCAACAACCCAGCAGCAGGACTGCTACCTCCTCCTTTGTGCAAGGAGGAGCAGTGCCAGAGCCCTGCAAAATGACCTCCAGCAGGCCACTAACACCCATGTGTCTGCTCAAACTGTCAGAAACAGACTGCATCAGGGTGTTATGAGGGCCTGACGTCCACAAGTGGGTGTTGGGCTTACAGCCCAACACCATGCAGGGTGATTGCCATTTGACAGAGAACGCTAAGATTGTCAGATTCAACACTGGCACCCTGTGGTCTTCACAGATGAAAGCAGGTTCACACTGAGCACATATGACAGACATGACAGAGTCTGGAGATGCCGTGGAGAGTGTTCTGCTGCCTGCAATATCCTCCAGCATGACTGGTTTGGCAGTGGGTCAGTAATGGTGTGGGGTGGCCTTTCTTTGGAGAGCTGCACAGCCCTCCATGTGCTCGCAGGAGGTACCCTGACTGCCAGTAGGTACCAGGCTGAGATCCTCAGACCCATTGTGAGACCATATGCAGGTGCAGTGGGCCCTGGGTTACTTCTGATGCATGACGATGCTAGGCCTCATGTGGCTGAGGTGTGTCAGCAGTTCCTGCATGATGAAGGCATTGATACTATGGACTGGCGTGCCTGTTCCCCAGCACATCTGGGACATCATGTCTCCTTCCATCTACCAATTCCACGTTTCCCCACAGACTGTCCAGGAGTTGACCGATGCCTTAATCCAGGTCTGGGAGGAGATCCCTCAGGATAACATCCACTGCCTCATCAAGAGCATGCCCAGGCGTTGTAGGGAGGTTACACAGGCACGTGGAGGCCACTCACACTACTGGGCATCATTTCCTTGTCTTGAGGCTTTGCCATTGAAGTTGGATCAGCCTGTAATTTGATTTTCCACTTTGATTTTGAACATCATTCCAACTCCAGACCTCTCTGGGATATTAGTTGTGATTTACATTAATCATTTTTAGGTTATATTGTTCTCAACGCATTCCACCATGTAATGAATAAAGATTTGCAGCCATAATATTTCATTCAGTGATATCTAGGATGTGGGATTTTAGTGTTACCTTTATTTTTTTTGAATAGTGAAGTATGAAGGTCCCCACTGCCCCCTGTATATAGTGGGTAACAAAGTGGCTCAAGAATAACAATGTCAATGTTTTGAGGCAGCCATCACAAAGCCCTGATCTCAATCCTAATGAAAAATTTTGTGCCAAAGTGAAAAGGAAGGTGAGAGCAAGGCGACCTACAGACCTGGATCAGTGACACCAGTTATGTCAGGAGGAATCAGCCCAAATTCCGACCAACTATTGTGAGAAGCTTGTGGAAGGAGATCCCAAACATTTCTCTACATGTGCATGTATCTGCAGATACACGCACAGGTAAGGAAGTGATGCTCTACAGATACACGCACAGGAAGGGAAGTGATGCTCTGCAGATACACGCACAGGTAGAGAAGTAATGCTCTGTAGGTACACTCACAGGTAGGGAAGTGATGCTCTGCAGATACACGGACAGGTAGGGAAGTGATGCGCTGCAGACAGATGCACAGGTAGGGAAGTGATGCGCTGCAGATAGATGCACAGGTAGGGAAGTGATGCGCTTCAGATAGATGCACAGGTAGGGAAGTGATGCGCTGCAGATAGATGCACAGGTAGGGAAGTGATGCGCTGCAGATACATGCACAGGTAGGGAAATTATTCTCTGCAGATACACGCACAGGTAGGGAAGTGATGCTCTGCAGTAACACACAGGTAGGAAGCGATGCTCTGCAGTAACACACACAGGTAGGGAAGCGATGCTCTGCAGTAACACGCACAGGTAGGGAAGCGATGCTCTGCAGATAGATGCACAGGTAGGGAAGCAATGCTCTGCAGTAACATGCACAGGTAGGGAAGTGATGCTCTGCAGATAAATGCACAAGTATAGAAGCAATGCTCTGCAGATTGTCACCCTGCATGTCCCTGTGTGCAGTGAGGAGTGCAGCAGCCCTCCACATAGAGGTGCGAAGCTGTGCAGGAGCTGTCCACACATACCCCCTCTCCCCTGATGACCCCTGTGTGTGCAGGGCCTGCCATGGTGAGAGGTCGTGGCCACTCTACTCCCCCCCTATTAGGCTGGCTCTTTCACAGGGACACAATGAGATCCCCGGAGCGAGCTCTGGTTACATTATAGAGCTCAGGTAGTGTACTTACTGACTGAGCGCGCGCCTTCCACCTTCTATGCCTGCCCTACACTGCTCTGATGCACCAATCAGCATCAGGCCAATTGCAGCCTATCAAAGCATGGAGCTGCACAGCCAATGACCGGCTGCAGCTCCCCTGACACGCCCACTACACAACCTCACTGGCCTGCATCAGTTTGCTGTGCACGGCCATCAGGCGGCCGACACTGCACAGCTGCTGGGGGAGGGGCCCAGGGGGCATTTGCCTCACTGCCACCCAGCCCAGCCCGCCCCTACTTGATAGTGACACTCTCTTAGGATACATTTTACTCTATGATGGCACTTTTGCACAAAGCCACTAGATGGAGCTACATTTGACTGAATTATTTTTTTAACTACACATGGTTTACACACATTATATTTTCTTGTCTAACTATATACTATTTAACATTATAAGCTATGTATTTTTGTAGTTATTTGTATGTATACATGATTGATTACCACTTTCGTCTCTGTAAAAACAATCCCCTTTCACCCCTTTCCGACATCAGGCATAAATGTACACCGATGTCGGGCTCCCTCCCTTTAATGTGTGCTCCGGCGCTGAGCCCACATTTTTGGCCAGCACATGTCAGCTGTTCAAAACAGCTGACATGTGCCCCTAACAGCCTCTGACAACATCATTAAACGCTCACATCTGGCGAGCGCGACAGAAATCCCGCCCAACGGTGACCCCATAACATGATCGTGGGTCACCAATGGGTTGGCATGACAACCAGAGGTCTCCAGTAGACCTCTATGGTTGTCACTGCTGGATTGCTATGAGCGCCGCCAGCTAGCCAAAACCACATTGACCAGGGATCGTCCCGCCGAACTTATGCTCTCCTTTTAAGATAGGCAAAGCGCTACTCAGACAACACAGGTTGAGGGTAAAACAGTGTGGAAATGCTTTACTGAATCACAAAACAGGTAGGTAACACATAGAACAGTCCCAGCAAATGGTGCACATCACAGAGTCTCACCTTTCCACTGACTCATCGGGATAATAGCAGCCGTGACTTCAGATCTTCCAGAGTCAGTTACTCCACCTGTGGCACACACACACAGAGGAGGTAACAACAAGTGTAGGAAGATGACATTCCATTCAGTGCATACAAGGCCAGTTGATCCGAGGATCTCAACCTGGCTTCTCCAAACGTATCCATGGTTCAGCGATGGTTAATGGAGAAGATCTGTATTCTTCCAACCGAGGCTGAAAACCCCTAGGTTGTTTCCTATAGAATGATAGATCTGTGTCCCTCGTAATGCAAACAGTGCATTAATGCATTTTAATTACTATTTTAACCTTAATTTAACAAAAAAACAAACTACAAGAAAACTGGTGGCACCTTCCCTTTAAAGAGATGTCCACTACTTGGACAACCCCTTCTCATTCCTGATGTTTGGTTCTGTTAAAATAATAACACTTATACAAACCTCCCATGCCGGCACCATTTCGGCACTTCAGTTCTTGGGTCTCTTTTGAGGTTATTACGTCATGTTTGCCCTGTGCCCAATCAGCACTGGTGTCGCTGTCCCCGCTTTCTGACAAATAGAGCGTCATGAGGCAGTCAGAGAGCAGCCGCGGCCCTGGCTTCCTGTTGATGTTCAATAAGTCTGAAGGCAGAGACCGTGAAGCTGCCGCTCATTGGGCGCAGGGCTTGTGTGGTGTAACAAACTCATGGGAAAGCGAGTCTCGATACCTCTGAAGTGGAGCCGCCGGCACACCAGCAGAGTAAGAGTGTTTTTATTTTAATAAGACCAATCATGAGGAATGAGTTCACTGAAGAAAAAATATATATATTATATATACATACATACATACAGTGGGGAAAAATGTATTTAGTCAGCAACCAATTGTGCAAGTTCTCCCAGTTAAAAAGATGAGAGAGCCCTGTAATTGACATCATAGGTAGACCACAACTATGAGAGTCAAAATGAGAAAACAAATCCAGAAAATCACCTTGTCTGATTTGGCAAGATTTCTTTTGCAAATTATGTTGGAAAAGTACTTGATCATTAACAAAAATTCATCTCAATATTTTGTTATATATCCTTTGTTGGCAATGACAGTGGTCAAACGTTTCCTGTAAGTCTTCCCAAGATTGGCACACACAGTTGGTGGTATGTTGGCCCATTCCTCCATGCAGACCTCCTCTACAGTAGATGTTATGGGCCTGTCGCTGGCCAACACGGACTCCCTCCAAAGGTTTTCTATGGAGTTGAGATCTGGAGACTGGCTAGGCCACTCCAGAACATTCATATGCTTCTTATGAAGCCACTCCTTCGTTGCCCTGGCAGTGTGGTTGTACATGGATCAGTCATCCTGGTCCCTTTGCAGAGAAACATCCCCAAAGCATGATGTTGCGACCCCCATGATTCACAGTAGGTATAGTGTTCTTTGGATACAACTCAGCATTCTGTCACCTCCAAACACGACAAGTTTTGTTTCTACCACACAGTTCTACTTTGGTTTCATCAGACCATATGACATGCTCCCAATACTCTTCTGGATAATCTAAATGCTCTCTAGCAAACATCAGACGGGCCCGGACATTTACTGGCTTAAGCAGGGGGACAAGTCTGGCACTGCAGGATCTGAGTCCCTGGCGGCGTAGTGTGTTACTGATGGTAGCCTTTGTTACGTTGGTCCCACCTCTATGCAGGTCATTCACTAGGCCCCCCCGTGTGGTTCTTGGATTTTTGCTCACTTTTCTTGAAATCATTTTGACCCCACGGGGTGAGATCTTAAGTGTAGCCCCAGATTGAGGGAGATTATTAGTGGTCTTGTATGTCTTCCATTTTCTTATTATTGCTCCTACAGTTGATTTCATCACACCAAGCTGCTTGGCTATTGCAGATTCAGCCTTCCCAGCCTGGTGCAGGGCTACAATTTTGTTTCTGGTGACCTTCGACAGCTCTTTGGTCTTCACTATAGTGAAGTTTAGAATGTGACTGTTCAAAGTTGTGGACAGGTGTCTTTTATACTGTTAAGTTTAAACAGGTGCCATTACTACAGGTATTGAGTGGAGGACAGAGGAAGAAGTTACAGGTCTGTGAGAGCCAGCAATCTTGCATGTTTTTATCTGACCAAATACTTATTTTCCAACATAATTTGCAAAATAAATCTTGCCAAATCAGACAAGATGATTTTCTGGATTTGTTTTCTCATTTTGACTCTCATAGTTGTGGGCTACCTATGATGTCAATTACAGGCCTCATCTTTTTAGGGTGGGAGAACTTGCACAATTGGTCGCTGACTAAATACTCCCCCCCCCCCCACTGTATATATCAAAGATTATCCCTTGAGTAGAAGATTCACTGACAAAAGGATAAAACTAAACTTTATTAATTCCAAATGTAAAACTATACACATATTTCACCCCCTGAAGGTTAGTCAGAAGGTGACTAATAGATAAAACATATACCCCACATCTCAGTATATAGGGTGAGGTGACGTATACACTCTCCATGCCTTTCAATTCTATGGGTTGCGTCATCCTCACCAAAGTCGACTCATCAAGAGACTATTTAATACTGACCTATATTCAAGTGAGACTAGATGAAGAAAATACAAAATCATTTTATCAAGTTATTTGAAACAGTCAGAAAACTAGCCACATATTAGCAGACTGCAGAATTCAAACAATATACTTAGTAAGTTTATAAGCCACTCCAGTGTCAGGAATAGATGTAGTATATATTGGGCTGTCTGAAAACTAGTCTAGTCTAGGACAATTTGCACTTCTAATATACAGCTGTTACAATGCCAAACTATGGCAGTCCCCATAAAAGAAAAAACACAATAATTATATTGTATTTTCACATACCTTCTATTCTTGACTGACTGACACTGGAGTGGCTTATAAACTTACGAAGTATATAGTTTGAAGTCTGGGATCTGCCTATATATGGCTAGTTTTCTGGCTGTTTCGGATAACATGATACATGACTATTTTTTTTGTCTAGTCTCGCTTGAATATAGGTCAACTAGCTGTTGAACCCGTTCTACGCCCGGTTGGCGAGCATTTATATTGGTATATGGCCTCCATCCTGTCATATGCTGCTCCCATCCTGCGCCCCGTCATGTGCAGCCCCCATCCTGCACCCTCATCCTGTTTTGTGCGCCTCCATCTTGTCATGTGCTACTCTCTTCCTGTGCCCTCATCCTGTCATGTGCTCCCATCCTGCACCCCAATCCTGTCATGTGGTGCTCCCATCCTGCACCCCCATGCTGTCATGTGCTGCTCCCATCCTGCCCACCAATTCTGGTATGTGCTGCCCCATCCTGGTATGTGCTACTCCAATTTTGCGCCCCCATCCTGTCATGTGGTGCTCTCATCCTGCATCCCCATCCTGTCATGTAGTACTCACATCCTGTCATGTGCTCCCATCCTGTGCCCCCATTCTGTAATGTGCTGCTCCCGTCCTGCGCCCCCATCCTGTCATGTGCTGCTCCAATTCTGTGCCCCCATCCTGTCATGTGGAGACCCAAGAACTGAAGTGCCGAAGTGGTGCTCTCATCCTGCATCCCCATCTTGTCATGTGGTGCTTATATCCTGTCATGTGCTGCTCCCGTCCTGCACCCCCATCTTGTCATGTGCTGCTCCCATCCTGCGCCCCCATTCTGGTATGTGCTACTCCAATTCTGCGCCCCCATCAGGTCATGTGGTGCTCTCATCCTGCATCCCCATCCTGTCATGTGGTGCTCATGTCATGGAAATTTGGTTTGGATAAAGTTATCCCTGGGAGTGTGCCTTACACTAAGTAGTGTGATTATCATTTCATGTGCTGCTCCCATCCTGCCCCCTATTCTGTCATGTGCAGTAAAAAGTCACTGGCTTGCTGCACTGACATATTTTCTATATATATTCAGTAGAAAGTGGCTGGATTGCTCCGCTGATGTATTTTATATATGCAGACCCTGTAGTATAAGGCAGCACCCCATAGGCAGACCCTGTAGTATAAGGCAGAACCTCACAGGCAGACCCTGTAGTACAAGACAGCATCCCATAGGCAGACCCTGTAGCATAAGGCAGATCCTGTAGTATAAGGCAGCACCCCCACAGGCAGACTATGTAGTATAATGCAGCACCCCCCACAGGCAGACTCTGTAGTTTAAGGCAGCACCCCATCCACAGGCAGACCATGTAGTATAAGGCAGCACCACCCACAGGCAGACTCTGTAGTATAAGGCAGCACCCCCCCACAGGCAGACTTCTCTTCCTGGTTCCTGCACTGCTCCCACTCACCTCCATACCGCGGGCGTTGGGCAGTGACGTCATCGCGTGCCCTGTCAGTGTCATCAGACGCTGACAGGGGGTGATGGGAGAAGGAGCATAGCGCTCCTTCCCTCATCAATGTGGTCAGCTGCATCGGCAAGATGCCGATACAGCTGACCCTGCGATGACAGGCAGGGGGCCCACTGATGGCACCGCCCCTTCCTGCTCAGGGGCCCATAGCAGTCGGGAGGCAGAGCAGGGACATCAATTTTTCCTGCTCTGCCGCAGAATGTAACTGTATCGGCGCGCTGTGCACGCCAATAGTTACAATAGCGTAGCTCCGGGTGGGCCCCCTCTGACCACCAGGTCCGGGGCAATGGCCCTCTCTGCCCTCCGGTAGCTACGCTACTGCCGGGTAGGTAGGTTGTTGTGCCGGAGATCACGGTATGCGTTCAATGCTTACGCATACCGCGATCTCCTGGGCCACAATCCTCATCCCCGGATGCGTAACTCTGTGGGGTACAGACTGCGCAGGCGCGTCGTGCTTGCGCAGTCTATAAATTCTACGGACAGAGTGACGCTCCCAGCATTATATTATAGATATTAAATAAAGCCTCCTGATGAGTCACCGTTGGTGAGGACGATGAAACCCGTAAAAATGAGGTTTGGAGAGTGAGTGTGTATACAATATGTCACCTCACCTTATATACCGAAATATGGGGTATATGTTTTGGTTTTTTTTATTAGTCATCTTCTGACTAACCTTCAGGGTGAATTATAGGTTTAGTTTTACATTTGAAATTAATAAAGTTTAGTTTCCTTTTGTCAGCAAACATGAGGAATCACAAGAGACAACCCCTTTAAGAAGATCCAATTTTGGCTAAAACGATTCCAACAATCTGAACATAAAGGCTTCTCCCCTATGTGACATCTCTGATGTTTATTAACAGCTGATTTCCAAGTAAAATATTTTGCACATTAAGAAAATGAAAAAGGCTTCTCTTCTGTGTGACTGCTCTGATGTCTAATAAGATGCAATTTTCGTTTAAAATATTTTCCACATTCTGAACAGGAAAAAGGCTTCTTCCTTGTGTGAGTTCTCTGGTGGCTATCAAGAACCCATTTCCGGTTAAAACATTTCCCACATTCTGAACAGATAAAAGGCTTCTCCCCTGTGTGAGTTCTCTGGTGCCTATCAAGAACCCATTTCCGGTTAAAACATTTCCCACATTCTGAACAGGAAAAAGGCTTCTCCCCTGTGTGGATTCTCTGGTGCTGAACACAATCTGATTTATAGTTAAAGCATTTACCGCATTCTGAACAGGAAAGAGGCTTCTCCGCTGTGTGAGTTCTCTGGTGGTTATCAAGAACTGATTTCCGGTTAAAATATTTTCCACATTCTGAACAAGAAAATGGCTTCTTCCTTGTGTGAGTTCTCTGGTGGTTATCAAGAACTGATTTCCGGTTAAAATATTTTCCACATTCTGAACAGGAAAAAGGCTTCTTCCTTGTGTGAGTTCTCTGGTGGTTATCAAGAACCCATTTCTGGTTAAAACATTTCCCACATTCTGAACAGGGAAAAGGATTCTCCACTGTGTGAGCTCTCTGGTGCCTAACAAGAACCGATTTCTGGTTAAAACATTTCCCACATTCTGAACAGGAAAAAGGCTTCTCCCCTGTGTGAGTTCTTTGGTGGTTAACAAAATGTGATTTCAGTGTAAAATATTTCCCACATTCTGAACATGAAAATGACTTCTTTGCTTTAGGAGCTGTTTGTTTTTTAATGCCTCTTTTGTGACTTTGATTTTCCTTAGTAGTTGGTAATGAATCAGAAGATGGGACCTGTTTCATACGATTAGATGACAGATCTTTGCTGTGAATAGATGATGGTATATTTGGAGTAATAGCAATCACTTCAGTTGTATCTTGTAGGATCTCATGATCATCAGATTTAAAAATTGAAGATGTCAGCTGTCCCTCTGATCTCCTGGTACAGTCATCTGCTAAGATAAAAAAAAAATTGTTTAAATAAAATATCCTTGAGTTTTAAGTTTTTGAACATTTACACTTAAACTGTCCATAAAAATGGTAACCCATGTACAAAAAACTTTAATTATTTACCAAGACAACGACAGTTCACAGTCTACTAGAAAAACTTATTGGATGAACCAGTAGTGCGTGGTGTTCAACTGTTTGTTTATTCTGCCTCCCAAATATTGAATAAAAAGAAACCAATCAATGTTATGTAGGCAAAAATACACCAATTCTCATCTCACAAAAAAAAGTCTCCACTCAGGTCCATCATACGTCAATGGGAAAACAGAGGTTCACACACTATTAGTGGCTCAAAGTCTGTTGAAAAGCAACAAGGTTTCCATAAACCAATCCAGAAAAATCCAATCTCACTTCTGACTTGCAGTGTGCTGAAACAACATTTAGGGTCCCTGTATTTAGCAATATTATAGTGAGAAGAATCCACTTAATTTATGGTGTTTGTCTCCTGGAGCACAATCTGTGTAGGTGTTGGATAATAAAATGGCAAATGTGTCATTTTCACATACAAACATCCACTGCTTGTTAATTTCCGGAAAGGGACTGTGGAGTCAAAATATTCACTTTTCCTATAGATTATAACCCTCAGTGAATTAATTTATAAAATGGAATGTGTTCAATCTCATCTGGGATCTGTTTCTGCTGTCTAGCTGGAGTAATCTGCTCCCTACTTCAGCCAATTGGAAAGTACCACACCCTACTAAAGCTCAAAGCATATTGCCGGAATCTGCCAGATACACCGTTGTTCTCCTCTGGTTCAGTCCTCTGTGCTCAGTTCGCGGCTTGCGTTTTTGTTTCCTGTTGTGACCGTGGCCCATTTACTGACTACTCTTGTGTCTTCTGATTCTGTCCTTCTGGTTCTGACCCAGCTACCTGACTATTCTTCTTGCCATCTAACACCACAGAATAGCAGGTAACACCATGGTCCAAGCCTAGGGGTCCCAGTGTAAGTCCAGATCCATGTAAGGGTGTTAAAGGGTGATGAGCAAGGCAATCGTTGGGATATGGAAAGCAGAGAAGATAGTGCCAAGCATGTTCATGGTGGATATCTTTTGAGCTGCCAGGTGACCCAATACATTGTGTCTTCAAACTATTCCAGCTAGATCTGCATTCAAATAGCTAAATGGCACTCCTTCCCTCCTGAACACTGCCATGTACCCAGACATTAATCCAAAATATTTCATTTTTATTAATAACAATCACATAGTAGTATCAAAAAAATTCATTCAATAGGCTGCCAAGCTACACTGAATGGAATGTACCAGGTAAATAATAAAATGCATGAAGTGCCAAGTGCTGTTATATGTAAACAAAACTTTGTACTACAATACAAATAGTTAAGACAGTATTCCTTCTAAGATTGCAATTATCTTGGGCAAAAAAAATTAAATGCCATAATGTCTGCAGTATGGTGTAATATTATAATATATCATCACACGTCTCCTGATGAAGTAACCACGTGGGGTGACTGGAACTGCACTGGCTTATATGTAAGTTTCCTTCACACTCTAATGTCAGCATAGGTTTTCCCAAATGGCAATGTCCTCTACTAGTTATATTTAGTTCTTTGGTTTAATACCAGGATATTGATAAAAGCCATGAATAAGTGTCTTATTGGCATTAGTGTGTAAGCTTAAAGAAATTTTCTTAAAGGTACATACCATTTATAATAATATTACACCGTACTGCAGACATCATAACATTTAATTTTTTTTAGACCAAAAAGAGAGAAAGTTTGTAGAAGGAACGGCACCAGAGGAGTACACCATCCGGACTCGGATACACATGAATCCAATTTAACAGCCTGCACGAAATCCCAGGGTTTGAGGTGCTCAGCATAAAAAACATGTAATCTGATAAACCAATAGTAGAAAGAGATGCGGCACTCACCCTTTTTGCTTGTGAAATCGTGCTGTTTTTATTTGGACTGACATGAAAAAGTTGTTACATGTCCAAGTGATACATCAGGCATACAGGAGGGTGCGGGGAGAGAAGGTGGACGATGGCCGTTTCGCACAAAGTGTGCCCTGGACCCGTCGAAGCACACTTTGAAACGCGTTTGATTTTAATACACTTTAAGCCTGTGACTAACTGGTAGGAATCACCCGTTTTTGTGTCTATGGATATGAAGATGGACTTTGGATTTATGTGCTTTTAACAAAAATGGAATAAAAGGTATTTTTTATGGACATCACCCACGCTGGACTTCTGCTTTTCCTGACATGAAAAAGTTGTTACATGTCCAAGTGATACATCAGGCATACAGGAGGGTGTTGTGAATTCCGCTCTTGGGCTCCCTCCGGTGGTTGTAAGTGGCACTTTTGTGAGTTCTGCTCTTGGGCTCCTTCCGGTGGTTTTGAGTGGAACTTCTCCTCCTTGGATTTAGCAGTCGCAGCTGCTTCCACTGATAGTCTTTCTGGCTCGGCTATTTATCCTGGCTCTATCCTTCAGCCTGGGCCAGTTGTCAATGGTTCCTGGTTGGATTCACTTCTCTGCTTGAATTTCTGTTATGGACCTGGTGGTTAGGTGCACCAGGAATGACCTGATAGTTAAACACGGAATCAGGACGAGCTCTGGGGAAATGGGAACTCTGCTGACCGCAAATCCTACTCCTATCAACACAACTAGAAATAGCCGTGGAGCGTGCCTGACTCTGCCTAGACGCCTCTTAACAGCCTAAGAGCTAACTACCCCTAAAGAAAGGAAACAAAGCCTCACTTGCCTCAGAGAAATTTCCCCAAAGGTAAAAGCAGCCCCCCACAAGTATTGACTGTGAGATAAGAGGAAATCACAAACACAGGATGAAATAGGTTTTAGCAAAGAGAGGCCAGACTAACTAAACAGATTGAGGATAGAAAAGGGATCTTTGCGGTCAACACAAAAAGCTACAAAAACCACGCAGAGTGTGCAAAAAATACCCCCGCACCGACTCATGATGCGGTGGTGCCACTCTGCACCCCCAGAGCTTCCAGCTAGCCAGGTAGTTTCATGATAGCAAGCTGGACAAGGACTTAGCAAGAAAAACCATATGTAACAATTGAACAAGCAGGAACTTAGCTTGTGCTGAAGTAGACAGGTCCTCAGAAAGATCCAGGAGAGATCTGAACCAGTACTAGAACATTGACAGCTGGCAAGGAATAATGATCTGAGTGGAGTTAAATAGAGAATCCAGCCTAGCCCTAAGCGAGGGCAGCTGGAGAAGGAACCTCAGAACCAGCAGCTCCACTCACAGCCACCAGAGGGAGTCCACAGACAGAACTCACCGAAGTACCATTCATGACCACAGGAGGGAGTTAGAGAACGGAATTCACAACAGATTTCCCTGATATTCTGACCAGTTCAGCAAAGATAAGTCCTTGCTTGTTCTTTTGCTGTCCACATATTGTGGACTTTATCGTTCAGCTCTTTCTATGTTTTTTCTTGTCCAGCTTGTCAATATGGATTTATTCAGTTAAGCTGGAAGCTCTGGGAAGCAGATTTACCCTCCACACCTTTAGTCAGGTGTGGAGATTTTGTAAATTCTGTGGTGGATTTTTCTAGCTTTTTTTATACTGACCGCACAGTATTCTGTCCTGTTCTATCTATATAGCTAGACTGGCCTCCTTTGCTACATTCTGATTTCATTCTGCGTATGTCATTTCCCTCTCCACTCACAGTCAATATTTGTGGGGGGCTGCCTTTCCTTTGGGGATTTTCTCTGAGGCAAGATAGCTTTCCTGTTTCCATCTTTAGGGGTAGTTAGTCCTCCGGCTGTGACGAGGTGTCTAGGGAGTGACAGGAACATCCCACGGCTACTTCTAGTGTTGTGATAAGCTCAGGAACTGCGGTTAGTACAGGTACCACCTCCTCCAGAGCTCGTCCCATGTTGCTCCTAAACCACCAGATCATAACAGGAGGGTGCGGGGAGAGAAGGTGGACGATGGCCGTTTCGCACAAAGTGTGCCCTGGACCGGTCGAAGCACACTTTGTGCGAAACAGCCGTCGTCCACCTTCTCTCCCCGCACCCTCCTGTATGCCTGATGTATCACTTGGACATGTTAACAACCTTTTCATGTCAGTCCAAATTAAAACAGCACGATTTCACAAGCAAAAAGGGTGAGTGCCGCATCTATTTCTACTATTGGTCTATTTAATTTTTTTTGCCCAAGATAATTGTAATTTTATAAGGAATACTGTCTTAACTATTTGTATTATGGTACAAAGTTTTGTTTACATTTAACGTCACTTGGCACTTTATTATTTAGCTGGTGCGTTCCATTCAGTGTTGCTTGACAGCCTCTTGATTGAATTGTTTTGATACTACTATGCGACTGCTATTAATAAAAATTTAATATTTTGGATTATACTCTGGTTCTCTTTTTGGTATATTTAAGTTCTAATTGAGATCTCGGTCCAAATCAAAGTTTGTTTAGTGAGTGGG
The DNA here is from genome assembly GCF_051348905.1 of Ranitomeya variabilis. Taxonomy (NCBI): domain Eukaryota; kingdom Metazoa; phylum Chordata; class Amphibia; order Anura; family Dendrobatidae; genus Ranitomeya; species Ranitomeya variabilis. The sequence continues at coordinate 697,282,931 of NC_135235.1, read as the reverse complement.
CACTTTCATATTAATACCATGTGCCTAGACATTAGTGTACAACAGTATATAGAGTATTGTGCGAAGTTGTAAAATAATTTGTAAGGTCCATTTGTTTTCTATTATCCTTTGCGAATAATTCCAAACTTATCACCACATAAAGTGACACGTCAGATTTTAAAAATGGGGCTTAATTAGGAACAAAAAACTGTCTGTGGGAAGAGGTTAAATCAGAGTATTTTGCACATTAACTACTGTAGTCGAAAACGGACTGTGGCGAAATATGTATAGGTATACATGTGTGTAGTGAAATATGCATAGAAGGTAGTCTACTGTCTCCAAATCTCACCAGGGGGTCGTGCTGGGAACCAAGAAGAAAGGGAAACATTTGACACCTCCTAGCTCTTTGAAGAGAGATATCAATTACAGCCTGACACTATCCATCCATGAGAAACTTTTGCACAGGGAATCTCAGAGGAAATAATATTTTCATTGGGGGAGCGGCCGTGGTCCAATCAAAAACAAGCAAGTATAATATTTACCTGAGAGGCTGGTCTAGAAATTTTACCTCCAGAGTAACGCTATAAATTAGGTTTGTACGAGTACAAAGTTGTTCACATATTGGGGGTCAGCCTAGCTGATGTGTTCCAGTCCATATTCATCCTACCCTCAGGGAGCAGAATGCAGACTACAAAGTTAGCTATTTTCTGTAAGTTTTCTCCTGTTATTTTTATAACTGCTTTGCACATTTGTATGTCTCTTTATTACCATATTTTTATACCTTTTTTATTATAAGCACTATATCTTTTTGTATTAAAGCATAAAACTTTAAGAAGTTGAACCTTGTATGTTCTAAAGAATCCATAGCCTTAAACTGTGTGATCCTTATGATTGGTAGACAGTAGTAGTAATATTTCCGGGACTCATCGCCCGTGTGTTCGGTGAGTGGTGGCAGTGTGTATGAGCGGGTGTGTGGCCTGCGTCGATGTGTGATTTATGCTCCCATTACAGCATAGGACAGAGGTTGAATGCTGGACAGAGAGAAGGGAGACAGATTAACCCTTGCAGGCACAACCCCAAGTCACGTGCTGAGAAGTGGGTATGTTACATATTGGTGGCAGCACGGTGAGGGATCCGTGACAATTGGTGGCAGCACAGTGGGGATCCATGACACTGACTATAGACAATAACTCAAGTACTGAAAAGATCAAACGCAACAGTCTTCATCAGTAATGAATGAGTAACTAGTGGTGAAACCTCTCTGGTGTATGGGGCTCGGTGACGTCAAAATCTAAACTATCGTAAGGGCCAATAGTTTTTGTCAGATGAGTTTCAAGAAGAACTAGATGGGTACTTCCTGAAGGAACTACAGATAGTGCTTTGGAATGGTGCCTGGGCGCCCCTGCAAGACTTTCACACTTGGGTGCCCCTCAGACGCTGGTTTGGTAGTTGAGGATTTGGTGGGCGGGGCCACTCTCCGTCCGATTTGGTGGCCCGGGTCACTCTCCGTCCGATTTGGTGGCCCGGGTCACTCTCCGTCCGATTTGGCGAGCCGGGTCACTCTGGGTCCGATTTGGCGAGCCGGGTCACTCTGGGTCCGATTTGGCGGGCGGCGCCACTCTGGGTCCGATTTGGCGGGCGGCGCCACTCTGGGTCCGATTTGGCGGGCGGCGCCACTCTGGGTCCGATTTGGCGGGCGGCGCCACTCTGGGTCCGATTTGGCGGGCGGCGCCACTCTGGGTCCGATTTGGCGGGCGGCGCCACTCTGGGTCCGATTTGGCGGGCGGCGCCACTCTGGGTCCGATTTGGCGGGCGGCGCCACTCTGGGTCCGATTTGGCGGGCGGCGCCACTCTGGGTCCGATTTGGCGGGCGGCGCCACTCTGGGTCCGATTTGGCGGGCGGCGCCACTCTGGGTCCGATTTGGCGGGCGGCGCCACTCTGGGTCCGATTTGGCGGGCGGCGCCACTCTGGGTCCGATTTGGCGGGCGGCGCCACTCTGGGTCCGATTTGGCGGGCGGCGCCACTCTGGGTCCGATTTGGCGGGCGGCGCCACTCTGGGTCCGATTTGGCGGGCGGCGCCACTCTGGGTCCGATTTGGCGGGCGGCGCCACTCTGGGTCCGATTTGGCGGGCGGCGCCACTCTGGGTCCGATTTGGCGGGCGGCGCCACTCTGGGTCCGATTTGGCGGGCGGCGCCACTCTGGGTCCGATTTGGCGGGCGGCGCCACTCTGGGTCCGATTTGGCGGGCGGCGCCACTCTGGGTCCGATTTGGCGGGCGGCGCCACTCTGGGTCCGATTTGGCGGGCGGCGCCACTCTGGGTCCGATTTGGCGGGCGGCGCCACTCTGGGTCCGATTTGGCGGGCGGCGCCACTCTGGGTCCGACTTGACGGGCGGCGCCACTCTGGGTCCGATTTGGCAAGCGGGGGCACTCTGGTCCGATTTGGTGGGCTGGGTCCGATTTGGTGAGCGGGGCAATAATGATAAGACTACAGATAGTGCTTTGTAATTGTGCTGTACTGTCACTTTAAAGAGCTGATATTATCTGACAAAACTTGTGACCTGGTGGGCTGATGTAGAGTTTATAGGCGTTGGCATAGTAACTGGGTCTCACTGCGCATATCAATGAGCTAATCAGCCAGGTGGCAGTTATTTTTAGAAATTGCCTCAGAAATCAGGCCCATTATAAACGTATTGGAAAATTTCCCTATTGAAATGCATTGAGACACTTTTTTCAAACGCAAATTGCGCCAAAACTACAAATCCGATCGACACGAAAAATACTTAGCACACCTCTCAGGAACGCTGGCTTCGAAATGACACCTCACTGGAGTCTGTGAGTTTAGCGGTTCGGGCCGCATTACGTGCGGACTGAATAATAATAATAATAAGAACTAGATGGGTATTTCCTGAAGGAACTACAGATAGTGCTTTGGAATAGTGCCCGGGCTGCCCCTGCAAGACTTTCACACTTGGGTGCCCCTCAGGCGCTGGTTTGGTAGTTGTAGCCCCTCAGGGTTGAGGCCACTCTGGGTCCGATTTGGCGGGCGGCGCCGCTCTGGGTCCGATTTGGCGGGCGGCGCCACTCTGGGTCCGATTTGGCGGCCCGGGTCACTCTGGGTCCGATTTGGCGGCCCGGGTCACTCTGGGTCCGATTTGGCGGCCCGGGTCACTCTGGGTCCGATTTGGCGGCCCGGGTCACTCTGGGTCCGATTTGGCGGCCCGGGTCACTCTGGGTCCGATTTGGCGGCCCGGGTCACTCTGGGTCCGATTTGGCGGCCCGGGTCACTCTGGGTCCGATTTGGCGGCCCGGGTCACTCTGGGTCCGATTTGGCGGCCCGGGTCACTCTGGGTCCGATTTGGCGGCCCGGGTCACTCTGGGTCCGATTTGGCGGCCCGGGTCACTCTGGGTCCGATTTGGCGGCCCGGGTCACTCTGGGTCCGATTTGGCGGCCCGGGTCACTCTGGGTCCGATTTGGCGGCCCGGGTCACTCTGGGTCCGATTTGGCGGCCCGGGTCACTCTGGGTCCGATTTGGCGGCCCGGGTCACTCTGGGTCCGATTTGGCGGCCCGGGTCACTCTGGGTCCGATTTGGCGGCCCGGGTCACTCTGGGTCCGATTTGGCGGCCCGGGTCACTCTGGGTCCGATTTGGCGGCCCGGGTCACTCTGGGTCCGATTTGGCGGCCCGGGTCACTCTGGGTCCGATTTGGCGGCCCGGGTCACTCTGGGTCCGATTTGGCGGCCCGGGTCACTCTGGGTCCGATTTGGCGGCCCGGGTCACTCTGGGTCCGATTTGGCGGCCCGGGTCACTCTGGGTCCGATTTGGCGGCCCGGGTCACTCTGGGTCCGATTTGGCGGCCCGGGTCACTCTGGGTCCGATTTGGCGGCCCGGGTCACTCTGGGTCCGATTTGGCGGCCCGGGTCACTCTGGGTCCGATTTGGCGGCCCGGGTCACTCTGGGTCCGATTTGGCGGCCCGGGTCACTCTGGGTCCGATTTGGCGGCCCGGGTCACTCTGGGTCCGATTTGGCGGCCCGGGTCACTCTGGGTCCGATTTGGCGGCCCGGGTCACTCTGGGTCCGATTTGGCGGCCCGGGTCACTCTGGGTCCGATTTGGCGGCCCGGGTCACTCTGGGTCCGATTTGGCGGCCCGGGTCACTCTGGGTCCGATTTGGCGGCCCGGGTCACTCTGGGTCCGATTTGGCGGCCCGGGTCACTCTGGGTCCGATTTGGCGGCCCGGGTCACTCTGGGTCCGATTTGGCGGCCCGGGTCACTCTGGGTCCGATTTGGCGGCCCGGGTCACTCTGGGTCCGATTTGGCGGCCCGGGTCACTCTGGGTCCGATTTGGCGGCCCGGGTCACTCTGGGTCCGATTTGGCGGCCCGGGTCACTCTGGGTCCGATTTGGCGGCCCGGGTCACTCTGGGTCCGATTTGGCGGCCCGGGCCACTCTGGGTCCGATTTGGCGGCCCGGGTCACTCTGGGTCCGATTTGGCGGCCCGGGTCACTCTGGGTCCGATTTGGCGGCCCGGGTCACTCTGGGTCCGATTTGGCGGCCCGGGTCACTCTGGGTCCGATTTGGCGGCCCGGGTCACTCTGGGTCCGATTTGGCGGCCCGGGTCACTCTGGGTCCGATTTGGCGGCCCGGGTCACTCTGGGTCCGATTTGGCGGCCCGGGTCACTCTGGGTCCGATTTGGCGGCCCGGGTCACTCTGGGTCCGATTTGGCGGCCCGGGTCACTCTGGGTCCGATTTGGCGGCCCGGGTCACTCTGGGTCCGATTTGGCGGCCCGGGTCACTCTGGGTCCGATTTGGCGGCCCGGGTCACTCTGGGTCCGATTTGGCGGCCCGGGTCACTCTGGGTCCGATTTGGCGGCCCGGGTCACTCTGGGTCCGATTTGGCGGCCCGGGTCACTCTGGGTCCGATTTGGCGGCCCGGGCCACTCGGGTTCCGATTTGGTGAGCGGGGTAATCTACTATATAATTGTCTAAGGGCACTTCCGTCTTTCTGTCTCACAACACCGCTACGTCATCATCTCGTGAGACCGCAATGCACTCTTGGGACCGGAGCGCGCAACAAGCATCGGGTACCGGCCACTCCAGGTGCAACAAGCATCGTGTACCGGCCGCTCCAGGAGGTGAGTGAGTATGTAACTTTTTTATTTTAATTCTTTTTTTTTTTTTTAACAGGGATATGCAGTATACTATGTGACTGGACAATATACTACGTGACTGGGCAGTATAACTACGTGGCTCTGCGCTGTATACTGCGTGGCTCTGCGCTGTATACTGCGTGGCTCTGCGCTGTATACTATGCGGCTCTGCGCTGTATACTACGCGGCTCTGCGCTGTATACTGCGCGGCTCTGCGCTGTGTACTGCGCGGCTCTGCGCTGTGTACTGCGCGGCTCTGCGCTGTGTACTGCGCGGCTCTGCGCTGTGTACTGCGCGTTCTGCGCTGTATACTGCGCGGCTCTGCGCTTTGTACTGTGCGGCTCTGCGCTGTATACTACGCGGCTCTGCGCTGTGTACTGCGCGGCTCTGCGCTGTGTACTGCGCGGCTCTGCGCTGTGTACTGCGCGGCTCTGCGCTGTGTACTGCGCGGCTCTGCGCTGTGTACTGCGCGGCTCTGCGCTGTGTACTGCGCGGCTCTGCGCTGTGTACTGCGCGGCTCTGCGCTGTGTACTGCGCGGCTCTGCGCTGTGTACTGCGCGGCTCTGCGCTGTATACTGCGCGGCTCTGCACTGTATACTGCGTGGCTGTGCAATATACTACGTGGACATGCATATTCTAGAATACCCGATGAGTTAGAATCGGGCCACAGTCTAATAATCATAAGACTACGGATAGTGGTTTGGAATTGTGCTGTACTGTCACTTTAAGAGCTGATATTATCTGACAAAACTTGTGACCTGGTGAGCTGATGTAGAGTTCATAGGCGTTGGCATAGTAACTGTGTCTGACTGCGCATATCAATGAGCTAATCAGCCAGGTGGCAGTTATTTTTAGAAATTGCCTCAGAAACCAGCCCATTATAAACGTATTGGAAAATTTCTCTATTGAAATGCATTGAAACACTTTTTTCAAACACAAATTGCGCAAAAACTACAAATCCGATCGGCACGAAAAATACTTAGCACACCTCTCAGGAACGCTGGCTTCGAAATGACACCTCACTGGAGTCTGTGAGTGAAGCGGTTCGGGCCGCATTACGTGCGGACTGAATAATAATAATAACTAGATGGGTATTTCCTGAAGGAACTACAGATAGTGCTTTGGAATGGTGCCCGGGCTGCCCCTGCAAGACTTTCACACTTGGGTGCCCCTCAGGCGGTCCGATTTGGTGGGTTGGGTCAATCTGGGTCTGATTTTGTGGGCGGGGTAAATCTAGGTCCGATTCGGTGGGCGGGGTCACTTTTGGTCCGATTCTGTGGGCGCGGCCACTCTGGGTCCGATTCGGTGGGCGGAGCCACTCTGGGTCCGATTTGGTGGGCGGGGCACCTTAGGGACCAATTTGGTGGGTGGGGTCACTCGGTCCGATTTGGTGGGCTGGGCACCTCAGGGTCTGATTTGGTGGGCTGGGCACCTCAGGGTCCGATTTGGTGGGTGGGGTCACTCTGGGTCCGATTTGGTGGGCGGGGTCACTCTGGGCCCGATTTGGTGGAAGGGGTCACTCTGGGTCTGATTTGGTGGAAGGGGTCACTCTGGGTCTGATTTGGTGGAAGGGGTCACTCTGGGTCCGATTTGGTGGGCGGAGCCACTCTGGGTCCGATTTGGTGGGCGGGGTCACTCTGGGTCTGATTTAGGGGGCGGGGTCACTCTGGGTCCGATTTGGTGGGCCGGGCCCCTCGGGGTCCGATTTGGTGGGCCGGGCCTCTCGGGTTCCGAATTGGTGAGCGGGGTAATCTACTATCTAATTATCTAAGGGCACTTCCGTCTTTCTGTCTCACAACACCGCTACGTCATCATCTCGTGAGACCGCAATGCACTCTTGGGACCGGAGCGCGCAACAAGCATCGGGTACCGGCCACTCCAGGTGCAACAAGCATCGTGTACCGGCCGCTCTAGGAGGTGCAACAACCATCAGATACCGGCCGCTCCAGGAGGTGAGTATGTAACTTTTTTATTTTAATTCTTTTTTTTTTTAACAGGGATATGCAGTATACTATGTGACTGGACAATATACTACGTGACTGGGCAGTATAACTACGTGGCTCTGCGCTGTATACTGCGTGGCTCTGTGCTGTATACTGCGTGGCTCTGCGCTGTATACTACGCGGCTCTGCGCTGTATACTACGCGGCTCTGCGCTGTATACTGCGTGGCTCTGCGCTGTGTACTGCGCGGCTCTGCGCTGTGTACTGCACGGCTCTGCGCTGTGTACTGCGCGGCTCTGCACTGTACTGCGCGTTCTGCGCTGTATACTGCGCGGCTCTGCGCTGTATACTGCGCAGCTCTGCGCAGCTCTGCGCTTTGTACTGCGCGGCTCTGCGCTATATACTGCGTGGCTCTTCGCTGTATACTACGCGGCTCTGCGCTGTGTACTGCGCGGCTCTGCGCTGTGTACTGCGCGTGTCCGTGCTGTGTACTGCGCGTGTCTGCACTGTGTACTGCGCGGCTCTGCGCTTTATACTGCGCGGCTCTGCGCTGTGTACTGCGCGGCTCTGCGCTGTGTACTGCGCGGCTCTGCGCTGTGTACTGCGCGGCTCTGCGCTGTGTACTGCACGGCTCTGCGCTGTGTACTGCACGGCTCTGCGCTGTGTACTGCGCGGCTCTGCGCTGTGTACTGCACGGCTCTGCGCTTTATACTGCGCGGCTCTGCGCTGTGTACTGCACGGCTCTGCGCTGTGTACTGCGCGGCTCTGCGCTGTGTACTGCGCGGCTCTGCGCTTTATACTGCGCGGCTCTGCGCTGTGTACTGCGCGGCTCTGCGCTGTGTACTGCGCGGCTCTGCGCTGTGTACTGCGCGGCTCTGCACTGTATACTGCGTGGCTGTGCAATATACTACGTGGACATGCATATTCTAGAATACCCGATGAGTTAGAATCGGGCCACAGTCTAATAATCATAAGACTACGGATAGTGGTTTGGAATTGTGCTGTACTGTCACTTTAAGAGCTGATATTATCTGACAAAACTTGTGACCTGGTGAGCTGATGTAGATTTCATAGGAGTTGGCATAGTAACTGTGTCTGACTGCGCATATCAATGAGCTAATCAGCCAGGTGGCAGTTATTTTTAGAAATTGCCTCAGAAACCAGCCCATTATAAACGTATAGGAAAATTTCTCCATTGAAACGCATTGAAAGACTTTTTTCAAACACAAATTGCGCAAAAACTACAAATCCGATCGACACGAAAAATACTTAGCACACCTCTCAGGAACGCTGGCTTCGAAATGACACCTCACTGGAGTCTGTGAGTTTAGCGGTTCGGGCCGCATTACGTGCGGACTGAATAATAAGAATAAGAAGAAGTTTACCATGGTGGAATAACAGTATAGTGCTTTGTTCCAAAGCACTATAACTAGATGGGTATTTCCTGAAGGAACTACAGATAGTGCTTTGGAATGGTGCCCGGGCTGCCCCTGCAAGACTTTCACACTTGGGTGCCCCTCAGGCGGTCCGATTTGGTGGGTTGGGTCAATCTGGGTCTGATTTTGTGGGCGGGGTAAATCTAGGTCCGATTCGGTGGGCGGGGTCACTTTTGGTCCGATTCTGTGGGCGCGGCCACTCTGGGTCCGATTCGGTGGGCGGAGCCACTCTGGGTCCGATTTGGTGGGCGGGGCACCTTAGGGACCAATTTGGTGGGTGGGGTCACTCGGTCCGATTTGGTGGGCTGGGCACCTCAGGGTCTCATTTGGTGGGCTGGGCACCTCAGGGTCCGATTTGGTGGGTGGGGTCACTCTGGGTCCGATTTGGTGGAAGGGGTCACTCTGGGTTTGATTTGGTGGAAGGGGTCACTCTGGGTTCGATTTGGTGGGCGGAGCCACTCTGGGTCCGATTTGGTGGGCGGGGTCACTCTGGGTCCGATTTGGTGAGCCGGGCCCCTCGGGGTCCGATTTGGTGAGCGGGGTAATCTACTATATAATTGTCTAAGGGCACTTCCGTCTTTCTGTCTCACAACACCGCTACGTCATCATCTCATGAGACCGCAATGCACTCTTGGGACCGGAGCGCGCAACAAGCATCGGGTACCGGCCACTCCAGGTGCAACAAGCATCGTGTACCGGCCGCTCTAGGAGGTGCAACAACCATCAGATACCGGCCGCTCCAGGAGGTGAGTATGTAACTTTTTTATTTTAATTCTTTTTTTTTTTTTTAACAGGGATATGCAGTATACTATGTGACTGGACAATATACTACGTGACTGGGCAGTATAACTACGTGGCTCTGCGCTGTATACTGCGTGGCTCTGCGCTGTATACTGCGTGGCTCTGCGCTGTATACTACGCGGCTCTGCGCTGTATACTGCGCGGCTCTGCGCTGTGTACTGCGCAGCTCTGCGCTGTGTACTGCGCGGCTCTGCGCTGTGTACTGCGCGGCTCTGCGCTGTGTACTGCGCGGCTCTGCGCTGTGTACTGCGCGGCTCTGCGCTGTGTACTGCGCGGCTCTGCGCTTTCTACTGCGCGACTCTGCGCTGTGTACTGCGCGGCTCTGCGCTGTGTACTGCGCGGCTCTGCGCGGCTCTGCGCTGTGTACTGCGCGGCTCTGCGCTTTATACTGCGTGGCTCTGCGCTTTGTACTGCGCGACTCTGCGCTGTGTACTGCGCGGCTCTGCGCTGTGTACTGCGCGGCTCTGCGCTGTGTACTGCGCGGCTCTGCGCTGTATACTGCGCGGCTCTGCGCTGTGTACTGCGCGGCTCTGCGCTGTGTACTGCACGGCTCTGCGCTGTGTACTGCGCGGCTCTGCGCTGTGTACTGCGCGGCTCTGCGCTGTATACTGCGTGGCTCTGCGCTGTGTACTGCGCGGCTCTGCGCTGTGTACTGCGCGGCTCTGCGCTTTGTACTGCGCGACTCTGCGCTTTGTACTGCGCGGCTCTGCGCTGTGTACTGCGCGGCTCTGCGCTGTGTACTGCGCGGCTCTGCGCTGTGTACTGCGCGGCTCTGCGCTTTATACTGCGCGGCTCTGCGCTTTGTACTGCGCGGCTCTGCGCTGTGTACTGCGCGGCTCTGCGCTGTGTACTGCGCGGCTCTGCGCTGTATACTGCGTGGCTCTGCGCTGTGTACTGCGGGGCTCTGCGCTTTATACTGCGCGACTCTGCGCTTTGTACTGCGCGGCTCTGCGCTGTGTACTGCGCGGCTCTGCGCTGTGTACTGCGCGGCTCTGCGCTGTGTACTGCGCGGCTCTGCGCTGTGTACTGCGCGGCTCTGCGCTGTGTACTGCGCGGCTCTGCGCTGTGTACTGCGCGGCTCTGCGCTGTGTACTGCGCGGCTCTGCGCTGTGTACTGCGCGGCTCTGCGCTGTGTACTGCGCGGCTCTGCGCTTTATACTGCGCGGCTCTGCGCTTTGTACTGCGCGGCTCTGCACTGTATACTGCGCGGCTCTGCGCTGTGTACTGCGCGGCTCTGCGCTGTGTACTGCGCGGCTCTGCGCTGTGTACTGCGCGACTCTGCGCTTTGTACTGCGCGGCTCTGCGCTGTGTACTGCGCGGCTCTGCATTGTATACTGCGTGGCTCTGCGCTGTGTACTGCGCGGCTCTGCGCTTTATACTGCGCGGCTCTGCGCTTTGTACTGCGCGGCTCTGCGCTGTGTACTGCGCGGCTCTGCGCTGTGTACTGCGTGGCTCTGCGCTGTATACTGCGCGGCTCTGCGCTGTGTACTGCGTGGCTCTGCGCTTTATACTGCGCGACTCTGCGCTTTGTACTGCGCGGCTCTGCGCTGTGTACTGCGCGGCTCTGCGCTGTGTACTGCGCGGCTCTGCGCTGTGTACTGCGCGGCTCTGCGCTTTATACTGCGCGGCTCTGCGCTTTGTACTGCGCGGCTCTGCGCTTTATACTGCGCGGCTCTGCGCTGTGTACTGCGTGGCTCTGCGCTGTGTACTGCGCGGCTCTGCGCTGTGTACTGCGCGGCTCTGCGCTTTATACTGCGCGACTCTGCGCTTTTGTACTGCGCGGCTCTGCGCTGTGTACTGCGCGGTCTGCGCTGTGTACTGCGCGGCTCTGCGCTGTGTACTGCGCGGCTCTGCGCTGTGTACTGCGCGGCTCTGCGCTGTGTACTGCGCGGCTCTGCACTGTATACTGCGTGGCTGTGCAATATACTACGTGGACATGCATATTCTAGAATACCCGATGAGTTAGAATCGGGCCACAGTCTAATAATCATAAGACTAAGGATAGTGGTTTGGAATTGTGCTGTACTGTCACTTTAAGAGCTGATATTATCTGACAAAACTTGTGACCTGGTGAGCTGATGTAGACTTCATAGGCGTTGGCATAGTAACTGTGTCTGACTGCGCATATCAATGAGCTAATCAGCCAGGTGGCAGTTATTTTTAGAAATTGCCTCAGAAACCAGCCCATTATAAACGTATGGGACAATTTCCCTATTGAAACGCATTGAAACACTTTTTTCAAACACAAATTGCGCAAAAACTACAAATCCGATCGGCACGAAAAATACTTAGCACACCTCTCAGGAACGCTGGCTTCGAAATGACACCTCACTGGAGTCTGTGAGTTTAGCGGTTCGGGCCGCATTACGTGCGGACTGAATAAAAAGAATAAGAAGAAGTTTACCACGGTGGAATAACAGTATAGTGCTTTGTTCCAAAGCACTATAACTAGATGGGTATTTCCTGAAGGAACTACAGATAGTGCTTTGGAATGGTGCCCGGGCTGCCCCTGCAAGACTTTCACACTTGGGTGCCCCTCAGGCGCTGGTTTGGTAGTTGTAGCCCCTCAGGGTTGAGGCTTGGTGGGCCGGGTCACTCTGGGTCCCATTTGGTGGGCCGGGTCACTCTGGGTCCCATTTGGCGGGCGGCGCCACTCTGGGTCCGATTTGGCGGGCGGCGCCACTCTGGGTCCGATTTGGCGGGCGGCGCCACTCTGGGTCCGATTTGGCGGGCGGCGCCACTCTGGGTCCGATTTGGCGGGCGGCGCCACTCTGGGTCCGATTTGGCGGGCGGCGCCACTCTGGGTCCGATTTGGCGGGCGGCGCCACTCTGGGTCCGATTTGGCGGGCGGCGCCACTCTGGGTCCGATTTGGCGGGCGGCGCCACTCTGGGTCCGATTTGGCGGGCGGCGCCACTCTGGGTCCGATTTGGCGGGCGGCGCCACTCTGGGTCCGATTTGGCGGGCGGCGCCACTCTGGGTCCGATTTGGCGGGCGGCGCCACTCTGGGTCCGATTTGGCGGGCGGCGCCACTCTGGGTCCGATTTGGCGGGCGGCGCCACTCTGGGTCCGATTTGGCGGGCGGCGCCACTCTGGGTCCGATTTGGCGGGCGGCGCCACTCTGGGTCCGATTTGGCGGGCGGCGCCACTCTGGGTCCGATTTGGCGGGCGGCGCCACTCTGGGTCCGATTTGGCGGGCGGCGCCACTCTGGGTCCGACTTGGCGGGCGGCGCCACTCTGGGTCCGACTTGGCGGGCGGCGCCACTCTGGGTCCGATTTTTCGGGCGGCGCCACTCTGGGTCCGATTTGGCGGGCGGCGCCACTGGGTCCGATTTGGCGGGCGGAGCCACTCTGGGTCCGATTTGGCGGGCGGCGCCACTCTGGGTCCGATTTGGCAAGAGGGGGCACTCTGGTCCGATTTGGTGGGCTGGGTCCGATTTGGTGAGCGGGGCAATAATTATAAGACTACAGATAGTGTTTTGGAATTGTGCTCTACTGTCACTTTAAGAGCGGACATTATCTGACAAAACTTGTGACCTGGTGGGCTGGTAGAGTTTATAGGCGTTGGCATAGTAACTGGGTCTCACTGCGCATATCAATGAGCTAATCAGCCAGGTGGCAGTTATTTTTAGAAATTGCCTCAGAAATCAGGCCCATTATAAACGTATTGGAAAATTTCCCTATTGAAATGCATTGAGACACTTTTTTCAAACGCAAATTGCGCCAAAACTACAAATCCGATCGACACGAAAAATACTTAGCACACCTCTCAGGAACGCTGGCTTCGAAATGACACCTCACTGGAGTCTGAGTTTAGCGGTTCGGGCCGCATTACGTGCGGACTGAATAATAATAAGAAGAAGTTTACCACGGTGGAATAACAGAATAGTGCTTTGTTCCAAAGCACTATAATAAGAAGAAGTTTACCACGGTGGAATAACAGTATAGTGCTTTGTTCCAAAGCACTATAAATATTCGGCATTTAAAGATAACTGTGTATAATAGTGCAGAGCTGAGATCAATGACCTGTCATAAGCCATTACAGATAAATATGTAATCAGAGCACCACAAAAAACCCCACCCACAGCCCCGCCCCAGAACACGAGAATCTCATTAACTGAAAACTACAAATAAAGATTAAAGATTAAACAACCACAAGACTGATTTCATCACCAGGACTATCAGGGAGTTACAGACTCACATAAGTCTACGTTCACATTTGCGTTGTGCGCCGCAGCATCGGCGCCGCAGCGCACAACGCAAACAAAAACGCGGCAAAACGCACGCTAAAACGCTGCGTTTTGCGCCGCATGCGTCCTTTTTGGCCGAAAGTTGGACGCAAAAAAAATGCAACTTGATGCGTTTCTTGCGTCCAACGCTTGCGGCCATGCGGCGCAAAACGCAGCACAACGCATGTCCATGCGCCCCCATGTTAAATATAGGGGCGCATGACGCATGCGGCGCCGCTGCGGCGCTGACCGCAAATGTGAACGTAGCCTAAGTAAGGCAGGCCAATCCCTCCACAATCAAACTATCATACAGAATGAACAGGTAAGAAAAAAAAAAAAGACATCAAATAAAAAGCATGTTACATCCCCCAACAACAACATATGTATGAGGGGAGAACTTTAAAATTAAACCAGACAAATATGAGAACAGGAGTCAAAATGTATCTCAAAATATAAATGTTTTATTAAAGGTAGACATTTACCACATAGATTAAATACAAATATATATACTGTATATACTCGAGTATAAGCCGAGATTTTCAGCCCAAATTTTTGGGCTGAAAGTGCCCCTCTCGGCTTATACTCGAGTCATGATCGGTGGTGGGGTCGGCGGGTGAGGACTGACATATACTCACCTAGTTCCGGCGTTCCTGGCGCTCCCCCTGCCGTCCCACGGTCTCCGGGTGCCGCAGCCTCTTCCCCTGAGCGGTCACGTGGGACCGCTCATTAGAGAAATGAATAGGCTGCTCCACCTCCCATAGGGGCGGAGCCGCCTATTCATTTCTCTAATGAAGCGGTGCCAGTGACCACTGATAGAGGAAGAGCTGCGGCACCGAAGACCAGCTGTCCGGGGGAAGGAGCGGGGCGCCGGGAGCAGGTAAGTATTACATATTCACCTGTCCGCGTTCCACACGCCGGGCGCCGCTCTGTCTTCCCGGCGTCTCTCCGCTCTGACTGTTCAGGTCAGAGGGCGCGATGACGCATATAGTGTGCGCGCCGCCCTCTGCCTGATCAGTCAGTGCGGAGAGACGCCGGGACGGGACGCCGAGGAGCTGCAAGCAAGAGAGGTGAGTATGTCGTTTTTTTTTATTGCAGCAGCAGCAATGGCACAGCTTTATGTGGAGTATCTATGGGGCAAGGGTGCAGAGCACTATATGGCACAGCTATGGGGCAACGGTGCAGAGCACTATATGGCACAGCTATGGGGCAACGGTGCAGAGCACTATATGGCACAGCTATGGGGCAACGGTGCAGAGCATTATATATATGGCACAGCTATCTATGGGGCAACGGTGCAGAGCATTGTATATATGGCACAGCTTTATGTGGAGTATCTATGGGGCAACCGTGCAGAGCACTATATGGCACAGCTATGGGGCAACGGTGCAGAGCATTATATATATGGCACAGCTATGGGGCAACGGTGCAGAGCACTATATGGCACAGCTATGGGGCAACGGTGCAGAGCATTATATATATGGCACAGCTATGGGGCAACGGTGCAGAGCACTATATGGCACAGCTATGGGGCAACGGTGCAGAGCACTATATGGCACAGCTATGGGGCAACGGTGCAGAGCACTATATGGCACAGCTATGGGGCAACGGTGCAGAGCACTATATGGCACAGCTATGGGGCAACGGTGCAGAGCACTATATGGCACAGCTATGGGGCAACGGTGCAGAGCATTGTATATATGGCACAGCTTTATGTGGAGTATCTATGGGGCAACCGTGCAGAGCACTATATGGCACAGCTATGGGGCAACGGTGCAGAGCATTATATATATGGCACAGCTATGGGGCAACGGTGCAGAGCATTATATATATGGCACAGCTATGAGGCAACGGTGCAGAGCACTATATGGCACAGCTATGGGGCAACGGTGCAGAGCACTATATGGCACAGCTATGGGACAATGGTGCAGAGCACTATATGGCACAGCTATGGGGCAACTGTGCAGAGCACTATATGGCACAGCTATGGGGCAACGGTGCAGAGCATTATATATATGGCACAGCTATCTATGGGGCAACGGTGCAGAGCATTGTATATATGGCACAGCTTTATGTGGAGCATCTATGGGGCAACGGTGCAGAGCATTGTATATATGGCACAGCTTTATGTGGAGCATCTATGGGGCCATAATGAACGGTGCAGAGCATTATATATGGCACAGCTTTATGAGGAGCATCTATGGGGCCATAATGAACGGTGCAGGGCATTATATGTGGCACAGCTTTATGTGGAGCATCTATGGGGCCATAATGAACGGTGCACAGCATTATATGTGGCACAGCTTTATGTGGAGCATCTATGGGGCCATAATGAACGGTATGGTGTATCCATTTTTAATTTTGAAATTCACCGGTACCTGCTGCATTTTCCACCCTAGGCTTATACTCGAGTCAATAAGTTTTCCCAGTTTTTTGTGGCAAAATTAGGGGGGTCGGCTTATACTCGAGTATATACGGTAATTGGATGTAATAAAATAGTGTGATCTCATAAGAAAGTAACAGTCTGATACTTTCTTTTGGGATCACACTATTTTATTACATCCAATTATATATATTTGTATTTAATCTATGTGGTTAATGTCTACCTTTAATAAAATATTTATATTTTGAGATACATTTCTCCTCATATTTGATTGATCCTTTTGAGTCTGTATTTTTTTATATTTGTGATTATATATACAGTGGGGCAAAAAAGTATTTAGTCAGTCAGCAATAGTGCAAGTTCCACCACTTAAAAAGATGAGAGGCGTCTGTAATTTACATCATAGGTAGACCTCAACTATGGGAGACAAACTGAGACAAAAAAATCCAGAAAATCACATTCTGTTTTTTTATCATTTTATTTGCATATTATGGTGGAAAATAAGTATTTGGTCAGAAACAAAATTTCATCTCAATACTTTGTAATATATCCTTTGTTGGCAATGACAGAGGTCAAACGTTTTCTGTAAGTCTTCACAAGGTTGCCACACACTGTTGTTGGTATGTTGGCCCATTCCTCCATGCAGATCTCCTCTAGAGCAGTGATGTTTTTGGCTTTTCGCTTGGCAACACGGACATTCAACTCCCTCCAAAGGATTTCTATAGGGTTGAGATCTGGAGACTGGCTAGGCCACTCCAGGACCTTGAAATGCTTCTTACGAAGCCACTCCTTCGTTGCCCTGGCGGTGTGCTTTGGATCATTGTCATGTTGAAAGACCCAGCCACGTTTCATCTTCAATGCCCTTGCTGATGGAAGGAGGTTTGCACTCAAAATCTCACGATACATGGCCCCATTCATTCTTTCATGTACCCGGATCAGTCGTCCTGGCCCCTTTGCAGAGAAACAGCCCCAAAGCATGATGGTTCCACCACCATGCTTTACAGTAGGTATGGTGTTTGATGGATGCAACTCAGTATTCTTTTTCCTCCAAACACGACAAGTTGTGTTTCTACCAAACAGTTCCAGTTTGGTTTCATCAGACCATAGGACATTCTCCCAAAACTCCTCTGGATCATCCAAATGCTCTCTAGCAAACTTCAGACGGGCCCGGACATGTACTGGCTTAAGCAGTGGGACACGTCTGGCACTGCAGGATCTGAGTCCATGGTGGCGTAGTGTGTTACTTATGGTAGGCCTTGTTACATTGGTCCCAGCCTCTGCAGTTCATTCACTAGGTCCCCCCGCGTGGTTCTGGGATTTTTGCTCACCGTTCTTGTGATCATTCTGACCCCACGGGGTGGGATTTTGCGTGGAGCCCCAGATCGAGGGAGATTATCAGTGGTCTTGAATGTCTTCCATTTTCTAATTATTGCTCCCACTGTTGATTTCTTCACTCCAAGCTGGTTGGCTATTGCAGATTCAGTCTTCCCAGCCTGGTGCAGGGCTACAATTTTGTTTCTGGTGTCCTTTGACAGCTCTTTGGTCTTCACCATAGTGGAGTTTGGAGTCAGACTGTTTGAGGGTGTGCACAGGTGTCTTTTTATACAGTGATAACAAGTTTAAACAGGTGCCATTACTACAGGTAATGAGTGGAGGAAAGAGGAGACTCTTAAAGAAGAAGTTACAGGTCTGTGAGAGCCAGAAATCTTGATTGTTTCTGACCAAATACTTATTTTCCACCATAATATGCAAATAAAATGATTAAAAAAAACAGACAATGTGATTTTCTGGATTTTTTTTCCTCAGTTTGTCTCCCATAGTTGAGGTCTACCTATGATGTAAATTACAGACGCCTCTCATCTTTTTAAGTGGTGGAACTTGCACTATTGCTGACTGACTAAATACTTTTTTGCCCCACTGTATATACATATACATATACACATACACATACACACACTGGGTGAATTATATAATCAAAATTAAACCAGAGTTGCATTAATTTATGGTGGACAATTGGAGATACTGTGAGCCCTGACCAGAAGATTAGAGAAAATAATATTGCTCCCCATTTCAGGAAATATTATGCAGTAATCTGAATTTCTTAGAATCGAAAAATATAGTTACTTACCGATAACGGTATTTCTCTGAGCCCATGACGGCACCACGGAGAGAGGGGATCCGCCCATCAAGGACAGGAAACCTACAGATAAAAAGGCGGTACCTCTCTCCCGCATCAGTTGTTTACAGAGCATGATGGGAACTTAGGTTAATAAAATTATAATATTATATATATACACTCACCGGCCACTATATTAGGTACACCTGTCCAGCCCCGCAGTGTCTTCTTATTTATTCATACTACGGGGCTGGGATTCACAGGCAGGGCGGCCGCACAGGTGCAGTCAGCTAGACTGCATATGAGGACAGACGGGCAGTGCTCACTGCGCCTGCCCAAGGCAGGAGAAAAGAGCGCAGGCGCCGGCTCATATCAAAACAGCGGTGAGGAGGCGGCGCCCGGCGCCAAGAAGATTTGAGTGACGGCTGTGTGGCGTCTGCAGCAGGGGGGAAAGGCCTGCCTCCTTGACTGAAGAAATGGTATTTAGGACAAATTACAAAACTGATTATTTCGGCAGTTACAGCACCCAGAACTAAAAGAGCCACCTTGTCAGAATGCAGCATTACTGCTGCACAAGGTGGCTCTTTTAGTTAAAAATGCCTGGGGGGGGGTGACAGGTTCCCTTTAACAGAGACACCGCGTGACTATTTTCATAAGAACTAGCATAATTTTAACGAGTGTGCACACCCACACGTGAAGGGAGGGAATGTATGGGTGCCGTCATGGGCTCAGAGAAATAAAGTTATCGGTAAGTAACTATATTTTTCTCTGTCCCCCATGACGACACCACGGAGAGATTTGCAGAGATTGTACATTAGGGAGGGACCACCGCTTCCAGAACCGTACTCCCAAAGGCAAGGTCTGAAGAAGAGGCTAGATTCAGCCGATAGTGATTAAAGAATGTAGAGGGGGAAGATCGCGTAGCGAATCTACATATCTGTTCTATTAAGGCCCTGGCTTTTTCTGCCCAGGAGGCTGCCACCTCTCTTGATGAATGTCTAAATACCAAGTAAGGGTTGGATATTACTGAAACTAAGGAATACACCATCCGGCAGGTAATATCTCCTGCCACTACCAGAGTTGGGCTTCTCATTAGAAGCGCTGATATTGAAACAGGGATCATCACTCCTATTTTACTGATATTACACACATATACATATCCTAAAAGGCAATCTTGCAGTGATATTTATACACCCAGATAAATAAATAAGGCAGCACAGTGCAGCGCCAAAGCCTGCAAACATGAAGCATGAAAATTGAACTGCATTACTGCACTAGAAATATGAAAAAATGAGAGCGTTTAGCACATAAATTGGCCAATTCATGTGTACCTGGTAGCCACATTAAGGCATCTCTCGTATACCAGGTCCTAGACTTTCCTTTCCTCACTGAGAATAAACGTCTTCATCTGAATGGGTACCTGAGAAACCTCTTCTTAGACTAAATTTCTCTCGCTCTGTGGAGGGGTAACGGACCTCTTCCAAGTAAAACACCTCTGGCTAAGAGGTGGAGTGCTCAGTCAGAAGGCTAATGAATACAAATTTCAAAAAAAACTGACCGTCACATCCAAACATAGACTAAGTGTGAACAGGTGCTGAACCTAGAGTCACCAACTCGCATACAGTCAAATAAATAAGGCAGCACACTGCAGCGCCAAAACCTGCAGGTCCGTTACCCTAATCGCAGCAGGTCCGTTACCCCTCCACAGAGAGAGAGAAATTAAGTCTAAGAGGATTCACAGTAGGTACTCATTCAGATGAAGACGTTTATTCTCAGCGAGGAAAGTCTAGGACCTGGTATACGAGAGATGCCTTAATGTGGCTACCAGGCACACATGAAATGGCCAATTTATGTGCTAAACGCTCTCATTTTTTCATATTTCTAGTGCAGTAATGCAGTTCAATTTTCATGTTTCATGTTTGCAGGTTTTGGCGCTGCAGTGTGCTGCCTTATTTATTTGACTGTATACGAGTTGGTGACTCTAGGTTCAGCACCTGTTCACACTTAGTCTATGTTTGCATGTGACAGTCAGTTTTTTTAAATTTATACACCCAGACAGCCATGGAGGGAGTAACCATACTCTATGGCTAGAGAAAAGCAGGTTTCTTCCCACCACAGAGGTAGATTATCTACTGTGAGGCAGTGGGAATATGGGTTTTCAACTATAAAAGCCCTGGATACAGTTTCCTTTATCTTAGGAGCCCTAAGAGCAGAGAGTATGGGATCCTCTGCCACCTGACAGTGCTGCTGAGATGCCGTACCTGGTAACCATAACACAACAAACTTATAGGACAAGAATCTGTCTACCGGATGTTGATCAAGGAAACTAGCCTGATTGCCGTATGTGGAGTCAGGAAGGATTTTTTCCCTCCACCTCGTGGGATTTTCTGCTCCCAGGACAGTAGTATGTCCTTTAATAGGCTGAGCCCAAAAAAATGTCACCTTTTAAAACTAATTATGAAGGAGACATGCCTTTAGCACTCAAGGTAGCAGCTCACTTGAGAAACGGAAGAACTGCTAATTTACTAAGCCAATTCAAGCATAGCTGTTTGTTTGGCTAAGCGCTGTTGTAAAGAATGAAGCAAAAGAAGTTGGATCTGGGTACAAAACCACTAGGACTCTATAAGCCAGAGTTGGGGCCCAAGACAAAAATGTGAAGTGGTAGGCCGACTATACGATGTACAGCTACGCAACAAGGCACAAGTCAGAAGGTCTAACCCAGAGGCCCACAGCCAGAGGTGAAAAAGGCACCAAGCCCGAAGTACTATGAAGCACAGAGGCATTATGACACACTAATGATACTCCCTGAGGCACAGGGGCACTGAAGCAATATGACGCAATAAGATGTATGTAAGCACACATTTTGATGCATAGAGGCGCTATGAAGCCCTGATGCAATATGAAGCAAAAAAGCACAATGAAGCACAGAGGCACCATGATGCAATATGAAGCACTATAATACAACGATGCACAGAAGCACTATGATGCAATATGATACACAGAGGCACTCAATATGATACATAGATGCACTATGATGCAACATGATGCACAGAGACACTCAATATGATGCATAGAGGCACAATCATGCAATATGAAGCACAGAGGCACTCAATATGATGCATAGAGGCACTCAGCATGATGCATAGATGCCCTATGCTGCAATATATGACGCACAGAGGCACTCAGTGTGATTGCATAGAGGTACTATGATGCAATATGACGCACAGAGGCACTCAGTATGATGCATAGAGGCACTATGATGCAATACAACGCACAAAGGCACTCAATATAATGCATAGAGCTACAGCCATGCTTGACGATGCCAAACAGACCCACAGTTACAAGCAAAAGAGCAATTTCTCAGAGATCCGGATAAGCCTCCACTCTGAATAGTACATCTCATTTGTCAGACTGACCCCACCCGAAGGAGCTAATTAATGAGCCACAGCTGAAGGGCAGTCTTCATGGAGACAAAGTGCTCCATTAACACCATGTGTCCTCCCAAGGCATAGAGTAGTTAAGTTGCAAAGAAAAGTGAAACACCTGTATATCAAACCAAAAAAAAAAAAAAATGAAAAACATGCTTCCAAAAAGTCACTCTGAAGTCCAATCATAAGGCTCTTTGCAGACAACACATGCAACTAACTGAAGTCAAATCATGAAATGTAGCCTGGACATATGGCCTTATAGCCTAGAAGTCCAAGGACTAGCTGTCTATATGTGAAAACATACCTGGCACATGAGGCTCTAGGCACAGCTTTGGCACAAAGGCATGAGACCACCAACAGACATTCCACCATGCACTTACCTGTGCTGGCTCCATACCTGCTAAAAAAACAGGGGAAGCTGGTAACGCCGGGAGCCCATCATGAAGGGAAGCGGTGTCCCATCAGGAATGCTGCATTGCTGTCAATGATTTTCTCTCCTGCCCCATGAGACCCACTAAACCAGCCTGTTGCTTGTCTCGTTCCGCACTTTCTACCATGGTACGCAAGGCGACCTTATGCCCCAGCGCCCTGCTTTGACATCAGCTGAAGTGCGACAGCCTTCTCCACCGGGCGTCCTCTTCTCTGCCATCTCTCCCTACACACCCTTAAGGCCCGCTGACCCCAGCGGTGGCACCTCAGGATACCGCGCCAGCCATGGCAGGGAACCCCTGCTGCCTAGGTGAGTCTGGCCTGGAAACGGAAGTAGTGGTGGCTTGCCAGCCGGCGTCGGAGCAGAGGGCCTCCACTGCAGGAGGAAGCGGCTCTACTCAGGAGCCTTGTCCGCTCACCGGTCTCGGTGGCTGAGGGACCCCCCCCAGGAGAGTTTCAGCCCCGGGCTCAGCGTCGGAGTTCTCTGAAGAAGATTCTGGGAGAGGCAGCATGCGGCGATCCTCTTCTCTGCCGCCTCTCCCCGCACTCCCTAAAGGCCCCTCTGACCCCAGCGGTGGCATCTCAGGATACCGCGCCAGCTGAGGCAGGGAGCCCCCGCTGCCTGGATCGGTCTGGCCGGGCCTGGCATCCCACGACACGACGATCCTCAGGTATGATCCTTGCGTCAACTGTAGGTTCCCTATCAAGGACAGGAAACCAACTGATTCGGGAGAGAGGTACAGCCTTTTTATCTGTAGGTTTCCTGTCCTTGATGGGCGGATCCCCTCTCTCCATGGTGCCATCATGGGGGACAGAGAAAACAATGTAATTTATGACATTGAGTGAATCCTTGAAACCAGGGCTCGAGCCATGCCAACACATCTCCTGCCGGCGTGAATAAATGTATATTACAGCCATCAGCCATGCACAGCTTAGAGATATATCATGGCACAGGGGTGATGGTTTTCCTGTAGTTTAATACAATCCATCTTGAAATTAGTTTTAATACAAACTGAAAAGTCAGGATAAAGGGAAACTCTGTTGCTATCGTACAGAAATTCACACTTGGCCTCACTGTACATTTAATGTTGTCGAACATAAAAGCAAAGTTTGGCCAGAAAGACTGGACCTGGTCTTGTAGGGACCATATGAGCACATTAAGCAGCACAGAAGTGAGAGAATGTAGATTAATCCGATAAGATATCAGGGTTCTAAAAAGCCAGCAGCATCATTACCCTCTGCTTTCTCTTACAGACCCATCATAATAATTTTCTTCAAGTGATTCTCTAACTTATCAGCACATTCTACGTACACTGTCATTCGGCTTTGTAGTTTACAGATCTCTGCAGGTAACTGTCAGCGTCTTCTAATCCCAGGGGGTAGGTGGATCCTCCAGGTTGTAAGTTCTATATAAAAGGGTTTTCAATGCCCAAAGTCATTTCAACAGTTTTGGGTGGAGGAGAATGTTGTGGTCGGGAGGCAAAATGGTGACCGCACGATTGTGATACGGCCGGACTACACCACCAACGATAAAGTAGCCACAGCCGGTGACTGAGAAGAATCTGTGACTTCTCTGCATTTAGTGGTTACTACTCACCTGGGTAGTCATATGTAGGAATCTCCTCTTTACAGCACTCATCATCCCTCACATATGTCTCTGTAGTATTAATATGGGTCAGATCTTCACCCTGAAAAAAATATTGTAGAAATCACAGACAGATGGAACAGTTACATCTATGATCAGCTCTAATCCTGCCATCTCCACCGTTCTCATTACACAAGTATAAAACATAATACTGGGGGATAAAACAAGACTGAGCACAAGACCTTCACAGCTGTCTACACATCGTAGGGGAGATCTCATTACTCCTGTCCATCTACCTGATGATCCTGAGGAACATTGGGATCTTCTTGTTTACAGTCCTGTGGAAGAAGAGGACAGGGACATCTCTTTGGTGTTGTCATCTTACCGGATAGATCTGGAGGAAGCACATATAGGGACTGAATTCATTATGTACATACAGATAATTATAGGCCGTGTGTATATAGTCCTGTCTATTACCTGGTGATGTGAGGGGCTGGGGAACCTCCATTATGACGTCCTTGTAAAGATCTTTTTGTCCTTCTAAATACTCCCACTCCTCCATGGAGAAATAGACCGCGACATCCTGACACCTTACAGGAACCTGACATATACAATGATACTGTCATCCCCCCGATCTCTTCATAGAGTTCCTGTATAATGTCCCTATGCAAATTGCCCTTCAGAGAAAAAGAGGACTTAAAGGGAACCGGTCACCCCCAAAATGGAAGATGAGCTAAGCCCACCGACATCAGGGGCTTATCTACAGCACTCTGTAATGTATCCTGAAAGATAAGAAAAAGAGGATAGATTATACTCACCTGGGCGGGTGGTCCGATCTGATGGGCGTCGCGGTCCGGTCCAGGGCCTACCATCTTCATAGGATGATGTCTTCTTGTCTTCAGGCTGCGGCTCCGGCGCAGGCATACTTTGACTGCCTCAAAGTATTGCAGCGCGCAGGCGCCAGGCCTCTCTGACCTTTCTTGGCGCCTGCGCACTGCTTTGCTCTGCCCTCAACAGGGCAGACAAAGTACGCCTGCGCCGGAGCCGCAGCGTGAAGACAGGAAGAAGACGTCAAAGTAAGAAGATAGGAGGCCCTGGACCGGACCGCGACACCCATCGGACCGGACCGCAGCGGGAACGCCCCTGGGTGAGTATAATCTAACCTCTTTTTCTCATCTTTCAGGATACATCAGGGGCTTATCTACAGCATTACAGAATGTTGTATATAAGCCCCTGATGCTGGTGGGCTTAGCTCATCTTCCATTTTGGGGGTGACAGGTTTCCTTTAAACTCTATAGCACCACCTAATGGAAGCAGCGATCCTACAAGTCACAATCAACCCTTTAACGAGTCATGCAATATGACTTAGGATAAAAGCCAAATCAGTATCTCAATTCGCAGACACAGTGTTTCGGGCTGTTGGCCCTCGTCAGTGCGAAGCATGAGAACTAATTTAGCTAGGTGAGAGGTTCTGGACTAGGATCTAAGGGGTAAGGTTTCTCCTCGTGGAGAGTGACATACCAGCTCTGGCTTGTCAAGGTAAGGAGGCTTATTCGCCGTGCAATGCTCCTCTGAGAAATTTAACATGCAAATTGCCTCTTCAGAGAAAAAGAGGACTTAAACTCTATAGCGCCATCTGTTGGAAGTAGCGATCCTACAAGTCACAATCGTCCCAACATTCCCAGTGTCACCTCTCCAGTCAGCAGCTCAATCATCTTGTAGAGGAATTCTAGGATCTTCTTGTCATTGATGTCCTCATGTATCAGGGGGTGAGGTGGGGCATCCGTGATTGGGCTCAGGGGTCTTCCCCATCCCTCAGACACAGTGTCCTGACAGCACTCACTAGAGGTCTTCTTCACTACTGTGTAATCCTGGTTATGGAGAGACACATTAATAAATCTCACTACAGAAATTTCCAGAGTCCTCACCTCTCCAGTTTGGTCAATCTTTTTTTCCCCACAGATAAGAATGATGTAATGTGACGTCATTAGTGATGAGCGAGTAATAATCGTTGCTCGAGTTTTCCCGAGCACGCTCGGGTGGTCTCCGAGTATTTGTAAGTGCTCGGAGATTTAGTTTTCATGATTGCAGCTGAATGATTTACATCTGGTAGCCAGCCTGAGTACATGTGGGGGTTGCCTGGTTGCTAGGGAATCCCCACATGTATTCAAGCTAGCTAACAGATGTAAATCATTCAGCTGCGGCGATGAAAACTAAATCTAAATCCCGAGCAACCAGTATACTCGCTCATCACTAGACGCCATCTGAATCTCTCACCTCTCCAGTAAGCTGGAAGAGGATCTCTAGGGTGAGGTGTAATATCCTCTCCGCCATCTTGTCTCTGTCCATATCCTTCCTTGATGGGTAAATCAGGAAAATTCTCTTATCGAAATGATCTTCACTGAGAGAATCCGATATTGTAGAGACCTGAATGAGAAGAAGATGAGCCGATGTAACATCATAAAAATCCTGTGTAATAATACAATTACTGGAGATAATAAGGGAAACATGAGATTTATTATTTTACAGTATTTAGTTTTACATCTATTAATAAAACCTATATATTTAGGCCACAGACAACAAGCAGTCTCTTCCTCGGAGTCGGCAGCTGAATACGTTCCTCATAGACTCATCTTCCATAACGCTAATTCTCGTCTCATTTACCGACCCTGGAATTGGCATTAGCAATACTGCAGGAGATATTCATTACAAGCGACATGAGAAATAACTACTTCATGATGAGGACGACATCTTCATCTTCTACTACGGCTCTAGAAACTTATTTGGCCAGAATCCGTCACTGACTCCATCACCACCGGCCGCCTATATGAAGGTTTCCCGTCTTCCCGGCACTGTAATCTTCTATCACGTTATCTATCATGTCTGATTCCACACAGAAGTTTGAGGCTTTTATAAAAGCTTTTATGTTCCCACAAACACCGCTGCTGTAACAAATACCCTGGCAGTTTAACCACTTGCTGCTGTGAAAAGCAAACATGGCATCTAAAGGTACCGTCACATTTAACGACGCTGCAGCGATCTAGACAACGATGCCGATCGCTGCAGCATCGCTGTTTCGTCGTTGTGTGGTCGCTGGAGAGCTGTCACACAGACAGCTCTCCAGCGATCAACGATGCCGGTCCCCGGGTAACCAGGGTAAACATCAGGTTACTACAACCCAGGACTCCAGCGCTGCAAGGCTGCTGTGCTAACCACTGCGCCACCGTGCTGCCCATGATACATGGCACAACAGTAGTACAGGGCATCACCGGAGCCATCAGAGGCTTGTATATTGTATGATCGCACTAATCAGAGGTGTATAAGAAAAGTTTAACCCCTTCACGACCTTGGACATATCCATATGTCTAGGTTGGTAAGTATTTACCAACCCTGGACATATGGATACGTCATCTCTTTAATGCGGCACCGTGACAGTCAAGGTGATTGCATTAAGGTGCCTGCTGATTTTCACAGCAGGGCACTGTGAGTCGTCACACAAAAAAAGGGGATAAGTTACAAAAAGGGGATAAGAAAGGACACCATTCGGCAATGCAACGCCTGCCCCGACAAACCTGGCCTGTGTATAAAAGAATGCTTCAAGCTGCACTGCGGCACACATCCATGGACTACTACATTTATTTATCAGACTTACACAACTTGCATATGCCAATGCCAACTTGATGCACTCTATACTACTGACGTAAGCCAACCTGATGCACTCTCCACTATTCACATAAGCCAACCTGATACACTCTACACTACTGACTTTTGAGCCCTTCTGTGCAGCGAAAAAGTAGTTTTCCCCCACATATGGGGTATCAGCGTACTTAACAATTTTTGAGGTCCATTTTCTCCTGTTACCCTTGTGGAAAAAAATTGTGGATAAATTAACATTTTTTAATGTAAAAAAATAGATAATTTTTTATTTCCACTGCTCAACGTTCAAGGTGCTCACCACACATTTAGATAAATTCCTTGGGTGTGGTCTATTTTCCAAAATTGGGTCACTTGTGAGGGGTTTCCACTGTTTAGGCACATCCTAACTGCATGCCTCATAGCTTCTTTATTGTTGTTGAGAAATAGACTTTTAATTCTTTATGTTAATTAGTTCTTCCAGGCTCTGGGGTGTGCTGTGCCTGGAAGAAAACTCTGCCTCCTGTATTAATTTGCATACCACCCTCCTCCCCGGCATGTCACAGTGATGTGCAGATGTGGCGCCAGAATCCCGTTCCTGCTCTCTGCATTCACGCGATTATGCATACTTTTTCCTCGCTGCTTTGGGCAGTATCTTTACCATTCATCTGCACAGGCAAGTCACTGAAGTAGCAGTGAGTCGACGGCATCTGCACAGAAGTAAGGTAAAGACACTGCCCATAGCAGAGCAGAAAAGGTATGCATAATCGCATGAGTGCAGGGCACAGGTGTGGGTTTCCGGCACAACAACTGCAAGTCACCTGGCACCATGACATGCAGGGGAGAGGGGTTATCTTTATAAATTTTTAATATAATGCTAACATATTCCGCAGCGCTTTACAGTTTGCACACATCGCTGTCCCCGATGGGGCTCACAATCTAAAATCCCCCATCAGTATGTCTTTGGAATGTGGGAGGAAACCAGAGTACCTGAAAGAAACCCATGCAAACATGGGGAGACCATACAAACCTCTTGCAGATGTTCTTGGTGGGATTTGAACCCAGGACTCCAGCGCTGCAATGCTAACCACTGATGCACGGTTGTATGCAAATTAACACAGGAGGCACAGTTTTCTTCAAGGTAACACATGCCCAGGA
Organism: Ranitomeya variabilis; assembly: GCF_051348905.1. Lineage (NCBI taxonomy): Eukaryota > Metazoa > Chordata > Amphibia > Anura > Dendrobatidae > Ranitomeya > Ranitomeya variabilis. The sequence continues at coordinate 697,254,667 of NC_135235.1, read as the reverse complement.
GCCTGGATTAAATTGAACGATTTGAAGTCTATTTCTCAACAAGACAGAAGCTATGAGGCATACAGATAGCATTGTCAACATTGCTCTATCACCTCTATGCCCATTGTAACAGCTTAAAAGCATCCCGGGGGTGACAGATTACGTTTAAAATCTTGAAAATTTAGAAATTTTCAAAATTTTTGCCAAATTTCATTTTTTTCACAAATGCAAAAAATATCGAACAAAAGTTACCATGATCACGAAGTACAATATGTCACGACTAGTGTTGAGCGATACCGTCCGATCATTGAAAGTATCGGTATCGGAAAGTATCGGCCGATACCGGCAAAGTATCGGATCTAATCCGATACCGATACCCGATACCAATACAAGTCAATGGGACTCATGTATCGGACGGTATCCCTGATGGTTCCCAGGGTCTGAAGGAGAGGAAACTCTCCTTCAGGCCCTGGGAACCATATTAATGTGTAAAATAAAGAATTAAAATAAAAAATATTGCTATACTCACCTCTCCGACGCATTTTAAAATGCGCGCGTGTCCAGCCTCCCGTGACGTCACGGCTTGTGATTGGTTGCGTCGCCCATGTGACCGCGACGCAACCAATCACAACGCCGGAACGTAATTTTAAAATCCTGAAGGACCTGAAATTACGTCACGGCTTGCTGTGATTGGTTGCGTCCCGGCCACATGGGCGGCGCGCGACCAATCACAAGCCGGGACTTCGCGTAAGGAAGTTAAAGCGCGAATTTTAAGCAAACAACGCTGCCGGTTCCCTCGGTAAGGTCCAGGCTGCGTCGGAGAGGTGAGTATAGCAATATTTTTTATTTTAATTCTTTATTTTACACATTAATGTTGTTTCGATACCGATACCCGATACCACAAAAGTATCGGATCTCGGTATCGGAATTCCGATACAGCAAATATCGGCCGATACCCGATACTAATGACCACTAGAGGGAGCAAAAAGCAAAATCACAACAGTACCCCCCCCTTAGTGAGGGGTCACCGAACCCTCACCACGACCACCAGGGCGATCAGGATGAGCGGCGTGAAAGGCACGAACTAAATCGGCCGCATGAACATCAGAGGCGACCACCCAGGAATTATCTTCCTGACCATAGCCCTTCCACTTGACCAGGTACTGAAGCCTCCGCCTGGAGAGACGAGAATCCAAGATCTTCTCCACCACGTACTCCAACTCGCCCTCAACCAACACCGGAGCAGGAGGCTCAGCAGAAGGAACCACAGGCACAACGTACCGCCGCAACAAGGACCTATGAAACACGTTGTGGATAGCAAACGACACAGGAAGATCCAGGCGAAAGGATACAGGATTAAGAATTTCCAATATCCTGTAAGGACCAATAAAACGAGGTTTAAATTTGGGAGAGGAAACCTTCATAGGAACAAAGCGGGAAGAAAGCCACACCAAATCCCCAACACGTAGTCGGGGACCCACACCGCGGCGGCGGTTGGCAAAGCGCTGAGCCCTTTCCTGTGACAACTTCAAGTTGTCCACCACAAGATTCCAGATCCGCTGCAACCTATCCACCACAGAATCCACCCCAGGGCAGTCAGAAGGTTCCACATGACCCGAAGAAAAACGAGGGTGGAAACCAGAGTTGCAGAAAAACGGCGAAACCAAGGTGGCAGAACTAGCCCGATTATTAAGGGCAAACTCAGCTAACGGCAAGAAGGTCACCCAATCGTCCTGATCAGCAGAGACAAAACACCTCAAATAAGCCTCCAAAGTCTGATTAGTTCGCTCCGTCTGTCCATTAGTCTGAGGATGGAAAGCAGACGAAAACGACAAGTCAATGCCCATCCTACCACAAAAGGATCGCCAGAATCTGGAAACGAACTGGGAACCTCTGTCTGACACAATATTCTCAGGTATGCCGTGCAAACGAACCACGTTCTGGAAAAACACAGGAACCAGATCGGAAGAGGAAGGCAGCTTAGGCAAAGGAACCAAATGGACCATCTTGGAGAAGCGATCACATATAACCCAGATAACAGACATGCCTTGAGACACCGGAAGATCAGAAATGAAATCCATGGAGATATGTGTCCAAGGTCTCTTAGGGACAGGCAAGGGCAAGAGCAACCCGCTGGCACGAGAACAGCAAGGCTTAGCTCGAGCACAAGTCCCACAGGACTGTACAAATGACCGCACATCCCTAGACAAGGAAGGCCACCAAAAGGATCTGGCCACCAGATCTCTGGTGCCAAAAATTCCTGGGTGACCTGCCAACACCGAGGAATGAACCTCGGAAATGACTCTGCTGGTCCACTTATCAGGCACAAACAGTCTGTCAGGAGGACAAGAATCAGGCCTATCAGTCTGAAATCTCTGCAACACACGTCGCAGATCTGGAGAAATAGCTGACAAGATAATACCATCCTTAAGAATACCAACAGGTTCAGCGACTCCAGGAGCATCAGGCACAAAGCTCCTGGAAAGAGCATCGGCCTTCACATTCTTTGAACCTGGTAAATACGAGACAACAAAGTCAAAACGGGAGAAAAACAATGACCAGCGGGCCTGTCTAGGATTCAGGCGTTTAGCAGACTCGAGATACATCAGATTTTTGTGATCAGTTAAGACCACCACACGATGCTTAGCACCCTCGAGCCAATGACGCCACTCCTCAAATGCCCATTTCATGGCCAACAACTCCCGATTGCCCACATCATAATTTCGCTCCGCAGGCGAAAACTTCCTAGAGAAAAAGGCGCAAGGTCTCATAACAGAGCAACCAGGGCCTCTCTGCGACAAAACGGCCCCTGCTCCAATCTCTGAAGCATCCACCTCAACTTGAAAGGGAAGCGAGACATCAGGCTGGCACAAAACAGGCGCCGAAGTAAATCGACGTTTAAACTCCTGGAAAGCCTCCAGAGAATGGGACCCCAAAGCAAGATACAAGCCCCCCACAAATAATAACGGTGAGGTAAGAGGAAATGACAAACACAGAAATGAACCAGGTACAGCAAAGAGAGGCCAGCTTACTAATAGCAGAATAAAGCAAGATAACTTATCTGGTCAACAAAAACCCTATAAAAATCCACGCTGGAGATTCAAGAACCCCCGAACCGTCTAACGGTCCGGGGGGAGAACACCAGCCCCCTAGAGCTTCCAGCAAAGGTCAGGATACAGATTGGAACAAGCTGGACAAAAATACAAAACAAAACCAAAGCAAAAAGCAAGGAAGCAGACTTAGCTTGAAATACAGGAACCAGGATCAAAGGACAAGAGCACAACAGATTAGCTCTGATTTCAACGATGCCAGGCATAGAACTGAAGGTCCACGGAGCTTAAATAGCAACGCCCCTGAACTAACGGCCCAGGTGAGGAAATAGGAAAAGACAGACGCTCCAGAGTCAAATCACTAATGACCACTAGATGGAGCAAAAAGCAAAATCACAACACGAGCCCTGCTAATGCAGCTGTGCTCCGTGCCTGTAATCCCCGGCGAATGAAGGAAATGTAGGTCATTGACCTACATTTCCTTCAGTCGCGGTGATGCGCCCCCTGGTGGATGTCCTCATATGACCTGGAGCGTGGGAAAAAGTTCCCAGGCTGCAGTTCATGAGAACATCCAGCAGGGGCGCATCACCGCGACTCAATGTAAGTACAGATCCAGCTTTCCTTTCAGCACCCGGGGATTACAGGCACGAGCTAGTGGTTTATCGCAGCTCGTGCCTGTAATATTAGTTAACCCCTTCAGATGGATTACCTCGTTGGACGTGATCTGACATCAGAAGGTATGTATCTTGTGCGTTTATTATTTTGCCAAGCGAGGGCCTGGAAATGGATTGAGAGAGCAATAAATTATTAAAACAACCGCTGTGTTTCTTTCATTAAAATACTTTTAAATCATGTGTGTGTGTTTTTAACCCTTTCAAACAATTGGATTAATAATGGATAGGTGTCATAATTGACGCCTCTCCATTATTAATCTGGCTTAATGTCACCTTACAATAGCAAGGTGGCATTAACCCTTCATTACCCCATATCCCACCGCTACAGGGAGTGGGAAGAGAGTGGCCAAGTGCCAGAATAGGCGCATCTTCCAGATGTGCCTTTTCTGGGGTGGCTGGGGGCAGATGTTTGTAGCCACGGGGGGGCCAATAACCATGGACCCTCTCCTGGCTATTAATATCTGCCCTCAGTCACTGGCTTTACCGCTCTGGCGAAGAAAATTGCGCGGGAGCCCACGCCAATTTTTTCCGCCATGTAACCCTTTATTTCAGCAGCTACAGCGCTGAAATTTTGCACATACACACTACTAACATTAGTAGTGTGGAATATGCAAAAAAAAAGGGGATATGAGATGGTTTACTGTATGTAAACCATGTCTCATATCCTGTCGGGTTTGTGCAGGAGAAATGAAAAGCCGGCAATTGAATTACCGACTTTTCACAGATATCGCGCTGAATGAAATCTAAATACAGAATATATATATATGTGTCTCAATGACATATATATATATATATATATATATATATATATATATATATATATATATATATATACTGTATATATGTTTTCCCTAACATTTGAGCACATAAATCCATTAGATGTCGGTTTTGCAAGCCTGCGCGAAAATCTCGCAGTACGGATGCCATACGGATTACATACGGAGGATGCCATGCGCAAAATACGCTGACACACCCCGACTACGGATCAATATTTTGGGAACATTTCTCCGTATTACGGCCGTAGTACGGGCGTATAATACGTGGCGTATTGTCTTACGCCAAGTGTGACTCCAGCCTTAGTCTTGGAAGCAGACCAAGCATGAGACTTGTGCAGAGCTCTTTCTGTGTGGAGCAAACACAGGGCCAGGCAGAGTCTAAAGCCTGACACCCCAGCATACACAGTGGAGTAGTTCATTCACGGCAACTGGTCGCGGACTTTGTTCATTTTTCCCAGCTGCGTAGCGTAGGACTTGTTCACTTTCTGTTTGTGAGTACACTGAACAATAAACAAGACTTTATTTTGAACTTTTTCCTAGGTCACTGCCATCTCACTGCACAGCAAGGTCACCTCAGCACTAGAGCAGCAGAGTCCTAATACTGTGAGTGAAATACTTTCACAAGCATCCAGCCAAAAAAACTCCAAAATATAGAAAAAAAAATTAGAATGGGAGCAGAACTCCAAAGGAAATACTGGAAAATGAACTTCATTCATGCAAATACATACGTTTCAGCCTCTGATTTGAATCCTTTCTCAACCGTAACACAAGATACCTGGTGAACATATATGTGACAGCCCATGAGCGCTTTATTGAATCAGTGTCAATGCAAACTATCCATTGACAGCAGTTTGCCAAAATGTACGCGAGTAAGATAAAATCCTACTGAAAAAGCATCTTTTGGACAGCTGAGACCATGATAGAGCTTTTAGTAAAGCACATAATTCCACTGATTACCAAAAATGGAATGAGGCCTACAAAGAAAAGAACTCAGTACCTATAGTCAAATATGGTGGAGGGTCAAAGATGTTTTGGGGCTGCTTTGCTGCTTCTGGCACTGAATGTCCTGACAGTGCGCAAGGCATTGTGAAATCTGAAGATCACCAAAGGATTTTAGGTTGCAATGTATTGCCCAGTCTCAGAAAAGCTGGGTTTGCCTCATAGGTCTTCCAGCAGGACAATGACCCCAAACGTACTTCAAGAAGTCCTAAGAAATAGATGGAAACAAGTTCCTGGAGAGTTCTGAAGTGGCAGCAATGAGTCCGGATCTAAATACCATTGAATACATGTGGAGAGATCTTAGAATTGCAGTTGGGAGAAAAAGCCTTCACATATGAGACCTGGAGCAGTTTATAAAAGATGAGTGGTCAAAAATTCTAGCTGAGAGATGTAAGAAGCTTCTCAATGGTTATAGGAAGTGATTGATTGCAGTTATTTATTCCAAAGGCTGCAACCAAATAATAGGATGAGGGTGTTGTGAGAGCAGGATTTATATTTATCTATCCTGACTTCATTTTAGTTTCTTTCTACATGTATTTCTTTCTTTCTGAGATGGAGTCCATGATTAGATAAGGGGTCTCAGGAATGTCTTTGTCATAACAGAGATTTAGAAAAAACATAGGAATGTGAGAGGAACAAAACTTATGGGCTAGTACATCACCTAGACCACAAGCTGGATGTTAACAGTGTTAACTTAGCCAATTAGAGGTATGTGAGGAAATAAACATGCATAACAATACATGTGTAACTGCAATGATTTTCTGGGAGAAATACTTCATTTTGCCAACACTATCACCCATGACTGTATCTGTATGACTCGGCCTCTGATTCTGGTCTCTGACAATATATGTAAGAATCATCTGTATCTCGCTGATAGAACTGGATCCTCTCCATCTGTTTCTTCTCTCATTATTGTGATGAACTCTCAGAAGACAACAGATCTGTGCGCGACCAACAGCGACAACTCAGGACTAGTGGTGAGCGAGTATACTCGTTGCTCGGGTGGTCTCTGAGTATTTGTGACTGATCAGAGATTTAGTTTTTATCACCTGCATGATTTCCCCCTGCTAGCCAGCCTGAGTACAAGTGGGGGCTGCCTACAAGTGGGGGCTGCCTGTTAGGCTGAGTACAAGTGGGGGCTGCCTGTTAGGCTGAGTACAAGTGGGGGCTGCCTGTTAGGCTGAGTACAAGTGGGGGCTGCCTGTTAGGCTGAGTACAAGTGGGGGCTGCCTGTTAGGCTGAGTACAAGTGGGGGCTGCCTGTTAGGCTGAGTACAAGTGGGGGCTGCCTGTTAGGCTGAGTACAAGTGGGGGCTGCCTGTTAGGCTGAGTACAAGTGGGGGCTGCCTGTTAGGCTGAGTACAAGTGGGGGCTGCCTGTTAGGCTGAGTACAAGTGGGGGCTGCCTGTTAGGCTGAGTACAAGTGGGGGCTGCCTGTTAGGCTGAGTACAAGTGGGGGCTGCCTGTTAGGCCGAGTACAAGTGGGGGCTGCCTGTTAGGCCGAGTACATGTGGGGGCTGCCTGTTAGGCCGAGTACATGTGGGGGCTGCCTGTTAGGCTGAGTACATGTGGGAATTCCCTATCTAGCAGCTGTAAATCATGCAGCTGCGGTGATGGAAACTAAATCTCCGAGCAGTCACAAATACTCGGAGACCACCTGAGCGACAAGTATAATCGCTCATCACTACTCAGAGCACATTGTGGGGCTGGAAATGTGTTGGCGCTCGCATCATTCGTCAGCCGCGGATCGCAAATACATCTCCAGATACAGAACCTTTATATTCTGCGCTGGAGCCGCTCTTTCCTCTGGAGCGCGGAGCAATGTAGTGACCCTGCCCCCCCGTCCTCACACAGCAACCGAGAACTGTCCTGTTGGGGGACGATTCATGTACAGCGAGGAGCCGGGTGTGTGCTATTGGGGGCGATTCATGTACAGAACGGAGCCGCGTGTGTCCTATTGGGGGATGATTCATGTACGGAGCGGAGCCACGTGTCCTATTGGGGGACGATTGATGTACAGATCGGAGCTGCATGTCCTATTGGGGATCATTCATGTACAGAGAAGAGCCGCGTGAGTCCTATTGGGGGATGATTCATGTACAGAGCGGAGCCGTGTGTGTACTATTGGGGACGATTCATGTATGGAGCGGAGCCACGTGTGTCCTATTGGGGGCGATTCATGTACAGAGGGGAGCCGCATGTCCTATTGGGGATGATTCATGTACACAGATGAGCCATGTGTGTCCTATTGGGGGCAATTCATGTACAGAGCGGAGCCGCGTGTCCTATTGGGGGAAGATTCATGTACGGAGCGGAGCGGTGTGTCCTACTGAGGGCGATTCATGTACGGAGCGGAGCCGCGTGTGTCCTATTGGGGGATATTTCATGTACAGAACGGAACCGCGTGTGTACTATTGGGGGATGATTCATGTACAGAACGGAGCCGCGTGTGTCCTATTGGGGACAATCCATGTACGGAGCAGAGCAGTTTGTGTCCTATTGGGGGCGATTCATGTACGGAGCTGCGTGTGTCCTATTGGGGGACGATTCATGTACAGATCGGAGCTGCATGTCCTATTGGGGATCATTCATGTACAGAGCAGAGCCGCGTGTGTCCTATTGGGGGCGATTCATGTACGGAGCGGAGCCACGTGTGTCCTATTGGGGGACGATTCATGTACAGAATGGTGCCGCATGTGTCCTATTGGGGGCGATTCATGTACAGAGCGGAGCTGCATGTCCTACTGGGGACGATTCATGTACACAGCGAAGCCATGTGTGTCCTATTGGGGGCAATTCATGTACAGAGCGGAGCCGCGTGTCCTATTGGGGGAAGATTCATGTACGGAGAGGAGCTGTGTGTTCTATTGGGGACGATTCATGTACAGAACGGAGCTGTGTGTCCTATTGGGGACGATTCATGTACAGAGAGGAGCCACGTGTATTCTATTGGGGAACGATTCATGTACGGAGCAGAGCCGTGTGTGTACTATTGGGGACAATTCATGTACAGAGCGGAGCCGCATGTCCTATTGGGGGCGATTCATGTACAGAGCTGAGCCACGTGTGTCCTATTGGGGACGATCCATATACGGAGCGGTGTGTGTGCTATTGTGGACGATTCATGTACAGATCGGAGCCACGTGTGTCCTATTGGGGACGATTCATGTACGGAGCGGAGCTGCGTGTGTCCTATTGGGGACGATTCATGTACGGAGCGGAGCTGCGTGTGTCCTATTGGGGACGATTCATGTACGGAGCGGAGCTGCATGTGTCCTATTGGGGACGATTCATGTACGGAGCAGAGCTGCGTCTGTCCTATTGGGGAAGATTCATGTACGGAGCGGAGCTGCGTGTGTCCTATTGGGGACGATTCATGTTCGGAGCGGAGCCGCGTGTGTCCTATTGGGGGACGATTCATGTACGGAGTGGAGCCGCGTGTGTCCTACTGGGGAGATTCATGTACAGAACGGAGCCACGTGTGTCCTATTGGGGGACGATTCATGCACGGAGCGGAGCCACGTGTGTTCTATTGGGGACGATCCATGTACAGAGAGGAGCTGTGTGTCCTGTTGGGGACAATTAATGTACAGAGTGGAGCCATGTGTGTCCTATTGGGGAAAGATTCATCTACAGAGCGGAGCCGCGTGTCCTATTGGGGGAGATTCATGTACAGAGCGGAGCCAATTGTTTCCTATTGGGGCGCTGCTCACTGTGCAGAGACAGCCGGTGTGACTGAGGCCGCAGCTCTCGGGTGGCAGGATTAACCCCGTATCACCCGGAGAAAAGGGTTATCCCATGTGACAACTTCCGGGATACAGATATAAAGAGCAACATCACACAGAGGAAAACGGACGAGTGTGAACAACGGCAAATCCTGACAGAGAATAACAGCACCTGACACCGACCTCACTCCACATAGAGGATAATCGAGCATCCAGCATCGACCTCCACCCGCAGAGCCGCACTCCACATAGAGAATAATGGAGCCTCCAGCACCGACCTCCACCCGCAGAGCCGCACTCCACATAGAGAATAATGGAGCCTCCAGCACCGATCTCCACCCGCAGAGCCGCACTCCACATAGAGAATAATGGGGCCTCCAGCACCGACCTCCACCCGCAGAGCCGCACTCCACATAGGGAATAATGGGGCCTCCAGCACCGACCTCCACCCGCAGAGCCGCACTCCACATAGAGAATAATGGAGCCTCCAGCACCGACCTCCACCCGCAGAGCCGCACTCCACATAGAGAATAATGGAGCCTCCAGCACCGACCTCCACCCGCAGAGCCGCACTCCACATAGAGAATAATGGGGCCTCCAGCACAGACCTCCACCCGCAGAGCCACACTCCACATAGAGAATAATGGAGCCTCCAGCACTGACCTCCACCCGCAGAGCCGCACTCCACATAGAGAATAATGGAGCCTCCAGCACAGACCTCCACCCACAGAGCCACACTCCACATAGAGAATAATGGAGCCTCCAACACCGACCTCCACCCGCAGAGCCGCACTCCACAGAGAGAATAATGGAGCCTCCAGCACCGTCCTCCACCCGCAGAGCCACACTCCACATAGAGAATAATGGGGCCTCCAGCACCGACCTCCACCCGCAGAGCCACACTCCACATACGAGAATAATGGGGCCTCCAGCACCGACCTCCACCCGCAAAGCCACACTCCACATAGAGAATAATGGAGCCTCCAGCACCGACCTCCACCCGCAGAGCCGCACTCTACATAGAGAATAATGGAGCCTCCAGCACCGACCTCCACCCGCAGAGCCGCACTCCACATAGAGAATAAAGGAGCTTCCAGCACCGACCTCCACCCACAGAGCCGCACTCCACATAGAGAATAATGGAGCCTCCAGCACCGACCTCCACCCGCAGAGCCGCACTCCACATAGAGAATAATGGAGCCTCCAGCACCGACCTCCACCCGCACTCCACATAGAGAATAATGGGGCCTCCAGCACCAACCGCCACCCGCAGAGCCACACTCCACATAGAGAATAATGGAGCCACCACTACCGACCTCCACCCTCAGAGCCGCACTCCACATAGAGAATAATGGAGCCTCCAGCACCGACCTCCACCCGCAGAGCTGCACTCCACATAGAGAATAATGGGGCCTCCAGCACCGACCGCCACCCGCAGAGCCACACTCCACATAGAGAATAATGGAGCCTCCAGCACCGACCTCCACCCGCAGAGCCGCACTCCACATAGAGAATGGAGCCTCCAGCACCGACCTCCACCCGCACTCCACATAGAGAATAATGGGGCCTCCAGCACCAACCGCCACCCGCAGAGCCACACTCCACATAGAGAATAATGGAGCCTCCACTACCGACCTCCACCCTCAGAGCCGCACTCCACATAGAGAATAATGGAGCCTCCAGCACCGACCTCCACCCGCAGAGCCGCACTCCACATAGAGAATAATGGGGCCTCCGGCACCGACCGCCACCCGCAGAGCCACACTCCACATAGAGAATAATGGAGCCTCCACTACCGACCTCCACCCTCAGAGCCGCACTCCACATAGAGAATAATGGAGCCTCCAGCACCGACCTCCACCCGCAGAGCCGCACTCCACATAGAGAATAATGGAGCCTCCAGCACCGACCTCCACCCGCAGAGCCACACTCCACATAGAGAATAAAGGAGCCTCCAGCACCGACCTCCACCCTCAGAGCCGCACTCCACATAGAGAATAATGGAGCCTCCAGCACCGACCTCCACCCGCAGAGCCGCACTCCACATAGAGAATAATGGAGCCTCCAGCACCGACCTCCACCCGCAGAGCCGCACTCCACATAGAGAATAATGGAGCCTCCAGCACAGACCTCCACCCACAGAGCCACACTCCACATAGAGAATAATGGAGCCTCCAACACCGACCTCCTCCCGCAGAGCCGCACTCCACATAGAGAATAATGGAGCCTCCAACACAGACCTCCACCCGCAGATCCGCACTCCACAGAGAGAATAATGGAGCCTCCAGCACCGACCTCCACCCGCAGAGCCACACTCCACATAGAGAATAATGGGGCCTCCAGCACCGACCTCCACCCGCAGAGCCACACTCCACATACGAGAATAATGGGGCCTCCAGCACCGACCTCCACCCGCAGAGCCACACTCCACATAGAGAATAATGGAGCCTCCAGCACCGACCTCCACCCTCAGAGCCGCACTCCACATAGAGAATAATGGAGCCTCCAGCACCGACCTCCACCCGCAGAGCCGCACTCCACATAGAGAATAATGGAGCCTCCAGCACCGACCTCCACCCGCACTCCACATAGAGAATAATGGAGCCTCCAGCACCGACCTCCACCCGCACTCCACATAGAGAATAATGGGGCCTCCAGCACCGACCTCCACCCGCAGAGCCGCACTCCACATAGAGAATAATGGAGCCTCCAGCACCGACCGCCACCCGCAGAGCCACACTCCACATAGAGAATAATGGAGCCTCCACTACCGACCTCCACCCGCAGAGCCGCACTCCACATAGAGAATAATGGAGCCTCCAGCACCGACCTCCACCCGCAGAGCCGCACTCCACATAGGGAATAATGGAGCCTCCAGCACCGACCTCCACCCGCAGAGCCGCACTCCACATAGAGAATAATGGAGCCTCCAGCACTCACCTCCACCCGCAGAGCCGCACTCCACATAGAGAATAATGGAGCCTCCAGCACCGACCTCCACCCGCAGAGCCGCACTCCACATAGAGAATAATGGAGCCTCCAGCACCGACCTCCACCCGCAGAGCCGCACTCCACATAGAGAATAATGGAGCCTCCAGCACCGACCTCCACCCGCAGAGCCGCACTCCACATAGAGAATAATGGAGCCTCCAGCACCGACCTCCACCCGCAGAGCCGCACTCCACATAGGGAATAATGGAGCCTCCAGCACCTACCTCCACCCGCAGAGCCGCACACCACATATATGGCTTTTCTGTGTGCACAGTACCTGTGATGAGGTCACAGGAGGGGAGGAGTCAGGGGTCACATGATCAGGGGCCTCAGTGTATGCAGGACTCTGCTGTGCTGGTTGTCATGGTGCCGGATGAGGGGAAGTTTATGTGTGGGGTCAGGAGGGTTTTACAGTGTGGATTGTAGCAGAGCCGTGTGTGTACGAGGTGTATGGAGCAGAGCCATGTGTATATGAGGTGACCGGAGCCGCGTGTGTATGAGGTGTACAGAGCAAGTCGTACGTTGTGTACGTCGTGTGGGATGATGGCGGTACTATGGAAACATTATACAGTATGTAGGGATATGGTGGTATTATGAGGTGATCGGTGTATGTTACCATGCATGTTATGGGGGTTTACTACACTATACATTGTGTGTGAGGGGTGGGGGATGTTACACTGTACTGTTATGCTGTTATGTCAATAGATGATTGGTCCTCATTAGTGATAAGCGAATATACTCATTGCTCGGGTGGCCTCTGAGCAGGGCTGCCACTAGAAATTTCGGGGCCCCATACTGGCAAAATTTTCGGGGCCCCCTTGAGACTCCGCCCAGGCTCCACCCCAGCCCCCCCTCCACCCCTCGAACTGTCCACAGCCCCACCGCTCTCTCTTGGAAAAACTCCACTTCTCACCTATCACACATTGACAGTTCCCATCACCAGATAACACATATAGCCGTCAGCTTTTATTTTGGCCAAAAGATTTTTTAAGCCACCAAAATGACAAGGTAGACACTTTTGGCCAGGCCCTACTCTACTGTAACCTATTAAATATTTGTTAAAATATGCAATACAATTTAGGTATATTTTTATTTATTTTTCAATTTTTAAAATGACCTATAATACCACATACAAGGAACAAATACCACAGCACCATGACCAGATGACATATTACCACCAGTGATTGAATAATATCACATACAAGGAACAAATACCACATCATGACCAGACCACATATTACCACCACAGTGACCTATAATACTATCTACAAGGCGCAAATACCGCCACACCATGACCAGATGACATATTACCACCACAGTGATCGAATAATATCAAATACAAGGAACAAATACCACATCATGACCAGACCACATATTACCACCACATAGTGACTGAATACTACAATACTGATCAGTAATAAAAAAAAACCACAGTACTATCACCATCAGTGTCATTATACACAGGAGATCTGTACTTAGTATGCAGTGTCTGTGTACAGGTAATACAGTGATCACCAGTGAAATTATACACAGGAGCTCTGTATATAGTGTATAGGTAATACAGTGATCACTGGTGACTAGTGTTGAGCGATACCGTCCGATACTTGAAAGTATCGGTATCGGAAAGTATCGGCCGATACCGGCAAAGTATCGGATCCAATCCGATACCGATACCCGATACCAATACAAGTCAATGGGACTCAAGTATCGGACGGTATCCCTGATGGTTCCCAGGGTCTGAAGGAGAGGAAACTCTCCTTCAGGCCCTGGGAACCATATAAATGTGTAAAAGAAATAATTAAAATAAAAAATATCGCTATACTTTACCTCTCCGACGCAGCCGGGACCTCAGCGCAGGAACCGGCAGCGTTGTTTGTTTAAAATTCCCGCTTTTACATGGTTACGCGAACTCCCGGCTTGTGATTGGTCAGGGCGCCCATGTTGCCGGGCCGCGGACCAATCACAGCAAGCCGTGACGAAAATACGTCACGGCTTGCTGTGATTGGTTAATGGCGGCCATGTTGCCGGGACGCGGACCAATCACAGCAAGCCGTGACGTAATTTCGTCACGGCTTGCTGTGATTGGTCCGCGTCCCGGCAACATGGCCGCCATTAACCAATCACAAGCCGTGACGTCACGGGAGGCTGGACTTGCGCGCTTTTGAAAAAGCGCGCGTGTCCAGCCTCCAGTGACGTCCCGGCTTATGATTGGTCACGGCGCCATGTTGCCGGGACGCGGACCAATCACAGCAAGCCGTGACGTATTTTCGTCACGGCTTGCTGTGATTGGTCCGCGGCCCGGCAACATGGCCGCCCTGACCAATCACAAGCCGGGACTTCGCGTAACCATGTAAAAGCGGGAATTTTAAACAAACAACGCTGCCGGTTCCTGCGCTGAGGTCCCGGCTGCGTCGGAGAGGTGAGTATAGCGATATTTTTTATTTTAATTCTCTCTTTTACACATTTTAACAATGTTAAAATGTGTAAAAGAGAGAATTAAAATAAAATGTTGTTCCGATACCCGATACCCGATACCACAAGAGTATCGGAATCCCGGTATCGGAATTCCGATACAGCAAGTATCGGCCGATACCCGATACTTGCAGCATCGGAATGCTCAACACTACTGGTGACATTATACACAGGACCGGTGTATATAGTATACAGTATATAGTGTCAGTATATAGGTAACACACTGACTCACCAGTGACGTCTCTAGGTGAAGTCCTTCATCTTTCATCCAGCACAGACCGCCATCACTTCATCCAGCCAGGACTCGTCTCTGCAGGAAATAACACCGTTATCTCGAGTTCCGCTTGCAGAACACATTACTTAATTTTCCCAATTTCTACATTACACCACATGAAGAAGACAACATAGTATCACTCTACACAGTAACAGGACCGCCCCCCCATTTAAAACAGTATACTCAAAAAATAAAATAAACACATCACTGCAGTAATAATATCCCTTAATTAACCCCTATGGTAATAATATTCGCCATCCTAGCCCCCGTGTGTCTCATTCCTGGCGTCAGCCATATGTTCTCCCATCCTGCCCTAATGAGTATCCATTCTGCCCCATATGATCTCCCCATCCTGCCCCATCTGTCTAAATCGTATCCATCCTGCCCCATGATCCAATCCTGCCCCATGATCCTACCCATCTGTCTCCAATCCTGCCCCCAGTGTCTCCAATCATGCCCGTATCACCATTCTGCCCCGTCTCCAATCATGCCCCCATGTCTGCAATCATGCCCCCTGTGTCTCCATTCTGCCCCATCTGTTTCCAATCCTGCCCCATCTGTCTCCATTCATGCCCCTGTCAGGACTCTGAACATTTTTTACCTTTTGTGCATTACTGCCCTTTTCCAACATGGCGTCTTTGGTCTCATGTGCACTTGTCTTCCTGCTATAAAACTCCACCCCAGCCTTCAGTCTGTGCTAGATTATTCTGCTTTGCATCCAGCTCCTGATTACTCCCTGGCCTTGCACCTGCTCCTGTGAACCTGTGTTGGAGATCCTGCCACTCTGCTCTGAGTTCCTGCTGCATACAGCAGTGTTCAGTAATCCTCCTTCATCTGCTGCTCGTGTTACTTCCATCTGCATTTGCTGGACATGTAAGCTGTTCTTCTCTGCAAAACCTGAGACTATTAACCAGGCCTCCCTGGTTGAGCTAAGATATGATTTGAACTGCCTAATAGCATATCTATCGGCCTAATAGCATCCCGCGGCCATTTTCCTGAAGCTGCGGCCAGCAGAGCGCCGCTTCTGCGCACGCGCGGCCAAAGGAAGATGGCCGCCCCCACCGATCACCAATGAAATAGTGCACATCGCGCTAGTGGATTCGGGACCTTGGGCATGCGCAAACCACTACGCCACCAACGGAAAACTAAGCAAGATCTGGGGGAAGACACCACGCCCTTTTGACCAGACCAGCCTGATTGACAGGCGAAAACGGCTACTTTGGTAACGTATTTTGGCAGCATAGGTGGGGAATCGGGGTCCACAAAATACACTGTTGTAATGCACAGCTCAGGCCCTATTTAACAGTATTTTTATCTCATACGGAAAAAACGGGGTGACAGGTGCCCTTTAAACGCTGTATTCCATTCACTTTCTATGACTTCACCCCCCAAGGAGCTGAAGGAAAAGAACTCTCACTGTTCTCTCCCTATTAAGATCCTGTGTTCAGGAAAGTGGATTTCCAGTTCAGCTATGATTGACTCTGGTGCAGGTGGCAATTTCATGGATATCGCCTTTGCCAAGGAACATGGTATTAAAATTCAGCAAAGAGCCTCTCCAATTACCATGGAAACAGTGGATGGGTCACTTTTAATCTCTGGGCCTGTGGATCAGGAGACCGTACCACTTGAAATTTTGTTCGAGCCTAATCATCAGGAGCAACTTTCTTTCTTGCTAATTTTTTCTCCTCATTTTCCTGTGATTTTAGGCATTCCTTGGTTGCGTTCTTAGAACCCAATTATCAACTGGGAGACAAAGGAGATTATCTTTCCAACAAGGAGCAACTCAGCATTAACAGAAGCTGTCCCTGAGTCCACGGCTACGGAACCACATGTACAGGTATCTTCTTTACCTCCAGCATATAAAGAGTTCTCTGACCTCTGTGACAAGAAGAATGCAGATCAACTTCCTCCACACAGGCATTATGACTGTTCCATTGAGTTTCTTCCTGGGGCAGATATTCCTTTTGGTCACGTACACCCTTTGGCGGCACCTGAGCTTCAAGCCTTAAAGGAGTATATTGATGAAAATCTGGCCAAAGGCTTCATACGTCCTTCTTCCTCACCAGCAGGGGCACCCATTTTTTTTGTAAAGAAGAAGGATGGTACCCTGAGACCCTGTGTTGACTATCGGGAACTCAATAAGGTAACCGTACGAAACCGTTACCCTTTGCCTCTGATTCCCGAATTACTGGAAAGAGTCCGCCATGCTAAGGTGTTCTCTAAGCTGGATCTTCGTGGGGCTAATAATTTGGTGCGTATTCGTCCAGGGGATGAGTGGAAGACAGCATTCAGATGCTGGTATGGACACTTTGAATCTCTTGTGATGCCCTTCGGGCTTTGTAACGCCCCTGCAGCATTTCAACACCTTGTTAATGACATCTTCAGAGATTTGTTGGACCAGTTTGTAGTGATCTATTTGGACGATATACTAATCTTTTCTGACTCTCTACAGGAACATGAAGAACATGTCAAAACTGTTTTAAGACGTCTGAAAGAGAACCAACTGTATATCAAGCCGGAGAAATGCGAGTTCCATCGTTCTGAGATACAGTTCTTGGGTTATATCATCTCTCCCCAGGGGCTGAACATGGAATCTGGTAAGATTCAGGCTATCCTTGACTGGCCGATACCCATGAACGTTAAGGAGGTCCAACGTTTTATTGGTTTCGCAAATTTTTACAGACGCTTCAGTCGGAATTTTTCTGATATTGTCCATCCCATTACTTCCTTGACAAAGAAGGAAAAGCCCTTTAAGTGGTCATCACAGGCTCAGGAAGCTTTTGATCGGCTGAAGATCTGTTTCACATCAGCACCGCTGTTGATACACCCAGATCCAACACTGTCATGTTCTCAATGGCAAGAGAGCATAGCATCAGCATATATAGGAACTAGCTCTTGGAAGATGGGAACTGAGCTGACCATGAACTAAACCTAACGCACAACTAGCAGTGGCCGGGTAGCATGCCTACGTTGATTCTAGATGCCCAGCACCAGCCGGAGGACTAAATAATGCTAGCAGAGGAAAATATTAGTCCTAGCTCACCTCTAGAGAAATACCCCGAAAGGAGACAGAGGCCCCCCACATGTATTGGCGGTGAATTAAGATGAAATTACAAACGTAGTATGAAAATAGGTTTAGCAAATTTGAGGTCCACTTACTACATAGCAGAAGACAGAAAGGACACTTTCATGGTCAGCTGAAAACCCTATCAAAACACCATCCAGGAATTACTTTAAAACTCTGGCATTAACTCATAACTCCAGAGTGGCAATTCCTGTTCACAAGAGCTTTCCAGACACAGTAACGAAACTTCAGCTGTGAACTGGAACAAAAATGCAAAAACAAACATGGACAAGAGTCCAACTTATCTAGTAGTTGTCTAGGAGCAGGAACAAGCACAGAGAGGCTTCTGATAACATTGTTGACCGGCAAGCAACTAACAGAGCAGCAAGGTTATATAGCGACTCCCACATCTTGATGGGAACAGGTGAACAGAGAAGATGACAACACCAGTTCAATTCCACCAGTAGCCACCGGGGGAGCCCAGAATCCAAATTCACAACAGTACCCCCCCCTCAAGGAGGGGGCACCGAACCCTCACCAGAACCACCAGGGCGATCAGGATGGGCCCTATGAAAGGCACGAACCAGATCAGAGGCATGAACATCAGATGCATTCACCCAAGAATTATCCTCCTGGCCGTATCCCTTCCACTTGACCAGATACTGGAGTCTCCGTCTGGAAACACGAGAGTCTAAGATTTTCTCCACAACGTACTCCAACTCACCCTCAACCAACACCGGAGCAGGAGGCTCAACGGAAGGCACAACCGGTACCTCATACCTGCGCAATAATGACCGATGAAAAACGTTATGAATAGAAAAGGATGCAGGGAGGTCCAAACGGAAGGAAACAGGGTTAAGAATCTCCAATATCTTATACGGGCCGATGAACCGAGGCTTAAACTTAGGAGAAGAGACCCTCATAGGGACAAAACGAGAAGACAACCACACCAAATCCCCAACACAAAGCCGAGGACCAACACGACGGTGGCGGTTGGCAAAAAGCTGAGTCTTCTCCTGGGACAACCTCAAATTGTCCACCACCTGTCCCCAGATCTGATGCAATCTCTCCACCACAGCATCCACTCCAGGACAATCCGAAGTCTCCACCTGACCAGAGGAAAATCGAGGATGAAACCCCGAATTACAGAAAAACGGGGACACCAAAGTGGCAGAGCTGGCCCGATTATTGAGAGCGAACTCCGCCAATGGCAAAAAAGCAACCCAATCATCCTGGTCAGCAGACACAAAACACCTCAGATATGTCTCCAGGGTCTGATTAGTCCGCTCGGTCTGGCCATTCGTCTGAGGATGGAAAGCGGACGAAAAAGACAAATCTATGCCCATCCTAGCACAGAATGCCCGCCAAAATCTAGACACGAATTGGGTCCCTCTGTCAGAAATGATATTCTCAGGAATACCATGCAAACGAACAACATTTTGAAAAAACAGAGGAACCAACTCGGAAGAAGAAGGCAACTTGGGCAGAGGAACCAAATGGACCATCTTAGAGAAACGGTCACACACCACCCAGATGACAGACATCTTCTGAGAAACAGGCAGATCTGAAATAAAATCCATCGAGATGTGCGTCCAAGGCCTCTTAGGAATAGGCAAGGGCAACAATAATCCACTAGCCCGAGAGCAACAAGGCTTGGCCCGAGCACAAACGTCACAAGACTGCACAAAGCCTCGCACATCTCGTGACAGGGAAGGCCACCAGAAGGACCTTGCCACCAAATCCCTGGTTCCAAAAATGCCAGGATGACCTGCCAACGCAGAAGAATGAACCTCAGAGATGACTCTACTGGTCCAATCATCAGGAACAAACAGTTTATCAGGTGGGCAACGATCCGGTCTATCCGCCTGAAACTCCTGCAAGGCCCGCCGCAGGTCTGGAGAAACGGCTGACAATACCACTCCATCCTTAAGGATACCTGTGGGCTCAGAGTTACCAGGCGAGTCAGGCTCAAAACTCCTAGAAAGGGCATCCGCCTTAACATTCTTAGAACCCGGTAGGTATGACACCACAAAATTAAACCGAGAGAAAAATAATGACCAGCGCGCCTGTCTAGGATTCAGGCGCCTGGCGGTCTCAAGATAAATCAAGTTTTTGTGGTCAGTCAATACCACCACCTGATGTCTGGCCCCCTCAAGCCAATGGCGCCACTCCTCAAAAGCCCACTTCATGGCCAAAAGCTCCCGATTCCCAACATCATAATTCCGCTCAGCGGGCGAAAATTTACGGGAAAAGAAGGCACAAGGCCTCATCACGGAGCAGTCAGAACTTTTCTGCGACAACACTGCCCCAGCTCCGATCTCAGAAGCGTCGACCTCAACCTGAAAAGGTAGAGCAACATCAGGCTGACGCAACACAGGGGCAGAGGAAAAACGGCGCTTAAGCTCCCGAAAGGCCTCCACAGCGTCAGGGGACCAATCAGCAACATCAGCACCCTTCTTAGTCAAATCGGTTAATGGTTTAGCAATATCCGAAAAACCAGCAATAAATCGACGATAAAAGTTAGCAAAGCCCAAAAATTTCTGAAGACTCTTAAGAGAAGAGGGCTGCGTCCAATCACAAATAGCTTGAACCTTGACAGGATCCATTTCAATGGAAGAGGGAGAAAAAATATATCCCAAAAAGGAAATCCTCTGTACCCCAAAAACACACTTAGAACCCTTCACACACAAAGAATTAGACCGCAAAACCTGGAAAACCCTCCTGACTTGCTGGACATGAGAGTCCCAGTCATCCGAAAAAATCAGAATATCATCCAGATACACAATCATAAATTTATCCAAATAATTGCGAAAAATATCATGCATAAAGGACTGGAAAACTGACGGAGCATTTGAAAGACCAAAAGGCATCACTAAATACTCAAAGTGGCCCTCGGGCGTATTAAATGCGGTTTTCCACTCATCCCCCTGCCTGATACGCACCAAATTATACGCCCCACGAAGGTCAATCTTAGAGAACCACTTGGCCCCCTTTATGCGAGCAAACAAATCAGTCAGCAACGGCAATGGGTATTGATATTTTACAGTGATTTTATTCAAAAGCCGATAATCGATACATGGTCTCAAAGAGCCGTCTTTTTTTGACACAAAGAAAAAACCGGCTCCTAAGGGAGATGACGATGGACGAATATGTCCCTTTTCCAAGGACTCCTTTATATATTCTCGCATAGCAGCATGTTCAGGCACAGACAGATTAAATAAACGACCCTTTGGGTATTTACTACCCGGGATTAAATCTATGGCACAATTGCACTCTCGGTGCGGAGGTAATGAACCAAGCTTGGATTCTTCAAAGACGTCACGATAGTCAGACAGGAACTCAGGAATTTCAGAGGGAATAGATGATGAAATGGAAACCACAGGTACATCCCCATGAGCCCCCTTACATCCCCAGCTCAACACAGACATAGCTTTCCAGTCGAGGACTGGGTTGTGAGATTGCAGCCAAGGCAATCCTAGCACCAAATCATCATGTAGATTATGCAGCACCAGAAAGCGAATAATCTCCTGGTGATCCGGATTAATACGCATAGTTACTTGGGTCCAGTATTGTGGTTTATTATTAGCCAATGGGGTGGAGTCAATCCCCTTCAGAGGAATAAGAGTCTCCAAAGGCTCTAAATCATACCCACAGCGTTTAGCAAAGGACCAATCCATAAGACTCAAAGCGGCGCCAGAGTCGACATAGGCGTCCGTAGTAATAGATGACAAAGAGCAAATCAGGGTCACAGATAGAATAAACTTAGACGGTAAGGTGCAAATGGAAACAGATTTATCAAGCTTTTTAGTGCGCTTAGAGCATGCTGATATAACATGAGTAGAATCACCACAATAGAAACACAACCCATTTTTCCGTCTAAAATTCTGCCGCTCGCTTCGGGACAGAATTCTATCACACTGCATACTCTCTGGCGACTTCTCAGTGGACACCGCCAGATGGTGCACTGGTTTGCGCTCCCGCAAACGCCTATCGATCTGAATAGCCATTGTCATGGACTCATTCAGACCCGCAGGCACAGGGAACCCCACCATAACATCCTTAATGGCATCAGAGAGACCCTCTCTGAAAGTCGCCGCCAGGGCGCACTCATTCCACTGAGTAAGCACAGACCATTTACGGAATCTTTGACAGTAAATTTCCGCTTCATCTTGCCCCTGAGATAGGGACATCAAAGTTTTTTCTGCCTGAAGCTCCAAATGAGGTTCGTCATAAAGCAACCCCAAGGCCAGAAAAAACGCATCCACATTGAGCAACGCAGGATCCCCTGGTGTCAATGAAAAAGCCCAGTCTTGAGGGTCGCCCCGGAGCAAGGAAATCACAATCCTGACCTGCTGTGCAGGGTCTCCGGCAGAGCGAAATTTCAGGGACAAAAATAATTTGCAATTATTTCGAAAATTCTGAAACCCAGATCTATTCCCCGAGAAAAATTCCGGCAAAGGAATTCTCGGCTCAGATACAGGTGCATGACAAACAAAGTCTTGCAAATTTTGTACCTTCGTGGCGAGATTATTCAAACCTGCAGTCACACTCTGAAGATCCATTACAAACAGGTGGACACAGAGCCATTCAAAGATTAGAAGGAGAAAAAAAAAAAAAAAATTCTCAGCAGACTTCTTATTTCTCTCCTTTCTCAGCCAAGGATTTTAACCCTTTAGTGGGCCGGTCAAACTGTCATGTTCTCAATGGCAAGAGAGCATAGCATCAGCATATATAGGAACTAGCTCTTGGAAGATGGGAACTGAGCTGACCATGAACTAAACCTAACGCACAACTAGCAGTGGCCGGGTAGCATGCCTACGTTGATTCTAGATGCCCAGCACCAGCCGGAGGACTAAATAATGCTAGCAGAGGAAAATATTAGTCCTAGCTCACCTCTAGAGAAATACCCCGAAAGGAGACAGAGGCCCCCCACATGTATTGGCGGTGAATTAAGATGAAATTACAAACGTAGTATGAAAATAGGTTTAGCAAATTTGAGGTCCACTTACTACATAGCAGAAGACAGAAAGGACACTTTCATGGTCAGCTGAAAACCCTATCAAAACACCATCCAGGAATTACTTTAAAACTCTGGCATTAACTCATAACTCCAGAGTGGCAATTCCTGTTCACAAGAGCTTTCCAGACACAGTAACGAAACTTCAGCTGTGAACTGGAACAAAAATGCAAAAACAAACATGGACAAGAGTCCAACTTATCTAGTAGTTGTCTAGGAGCAGGAACAAGCACAGAGAGGCTTCTGATAACATTGTTGACCGGCAAGCAACTAACAGAGCAGCAAGGTTATATAGCGACTCCCACATCTTGATGGGAACAGGTGAACAGAGAAGATGACAACACCAGTTCAATTCCACCAGTAGCCACCGGGGGAGCCCAGAATCCAAATTCACAACACAACACATCCTTTCATTGTGGAGGTGGACGCTTCTGATAATGCTTTGGGGGCTATTCTCTCCCAAAGAACTAGAGAGAAGGGTCTGCAACATCCTTGTGCTTTCTTTTCCCGTAGACTAACCTCAGCAGAGAAGAATTACGACGTGGGAGACAAGGAATTGCTGGCTATTATTGCGGCTTTTAAAGAATGGAGGCATCATCTGCAAGGAGCTGCACAACAGATCATAGTGCTAACTGACCATCACAATTTAGAGTTCCTTAGATCCGCTAGATGTCTTTCTCCTCCTCGTCAGGCTCGTTGGAACTTATTCTTAAATCAATTTAACTATGTTATCTCGTACCATCCAGGTTCTCGTAATGGGAAGGCTGATGCTTTATCCCGAATCCATGCTGCGGATTCTGTACCTGAAACCCCGTCCAAGACCATTCTATCTGATGCCAATTTCATCGGAGTTATCCACGATCAGGACTTGTGGAAGGAGTGCAGGGAGGCCTATGAAGGTGATGTATTTCTGGCCAACCCACCTGTGAATCTTATCTTTAAGGGTGGCATGTGGTTCAGAGCTCGACGTATCTACGTCCCGGAGGTCGTCCGTCTGCAGATCCTCAAGTTGGTACATGACTCCAAGTTGGCTGGTCACAGGGGGGTACAGAAGACACAAGAGTTCCTGAGCCGATTCTTCTGGTGGCCAACTTGCCAGACGGATACAAAGGACTATGTTCTCTCTTGCGAGGTATGTGCCCGTTACAAGACTCCTCATGTGGCACCTACGGGTCTTCTACAACCATTACCTGTTCCATCCCGCCCTTGGGGGTCTATATCAATGGACTTTATTGTGGAGCTGCCTACATCGGGGGCATGAATACAATCATGATGGTAGTTGATCGCCTGACTAAGGCTGCTCATTTTGTTCCATGCACCGGCCTCCCCTCAGCTAAAGATACAGTGAACTTGGGTATACAGAATGTCTTTCGGTTGCATGGGGTGCCGGATGAGATCATCTCTGACCGTGGAGTACAGTTCACTTCAAGATTCTGGAAGGGGTTTTGCTCTGCACTCAATATTAACGTCTGTCTCTCTTCTGCTTACCATCCCCAGACAAATGGTCAGACTGAGTGTACCAACCAGACGCTGGAACAATATCTAAGATGCTATGTCAGCCATCTCCAGGATGATTGGTTGGAGTTGTTGCCGTTAGCCGAATTTTCATATAATAATTCTCAGTGCACCTCCACTAAATTTACACCTTTCATTGCCAATCTGGGTTATCATACGTGTATTTTACCTAGGTCTCCAATTAATTCTCTGGTTCCAGCCATGGAGGAAAGGCTGACTGCGATGAGACAAAATCTGAAGGTTCTGAAGGAATCCCTGACCACGGCTCAAGAACGTTATAAGAGATCGGCTGATAGATTCCGTAAACCTGCACCCATGTTCAAGGTAGGAGATTCCGTGTGGTTAGCAACTAAGAATCTGAAGTTATATGTTCCTTCACAAAAACTTGGACAGAAATTCATTGGCCCTTTCAAGATCAACGGTATTGTGAGCTCTGTGGCCTGCCGGCTGAAGCTGCCTAGGACTATGAAGGTACACCCAGTTTTTCATGTATCTTTTCATCCTTTACTAAAGCCTGTATGTCCTAATACCTTCCAGGGACGTGTTGTGCCACCTCCGCAGCCTGTGGTGATTGATGGGCAAGAACAATTTGTGGTGGAAGAAATTGTTGATTCCAGGATTTGCAGGAATCGGCTCCAATATCTGATAAGATGGCAGGGTTATCCCCCTGAGGAAGACTCTTGGGAACCTGTGGAAAACATCAATGCCCAACAGAAGATTTCTCGTCTTCATCAGAGATTCCCTGAGAAACCAGGTCCAGGATCGTCCTGAGGCCGCTTCTAAGGAGGGAGTAATGTCAGGACTCTGAACATTTTTTATTTTTTCCAACATGGCGTCTTTGGTCTCATGTGCACTTGTCTTCCTGCTATAAAACTCCACCCCAACCTTCAGTCTGTGCTAGATTATTCTGCTTTGCATCCAGCTCCTGATTACTCCCTGGCCTTGCACCTGCTCCTGTGAACCTGTGTTGGAGATCCTGCCACTCTGCTCTGAGTTCCTGCTGCATACACCAGTGTTCAGTAATCCTCCTTCATCTGCTGCTCGTTTTACTTCCATCTGCATTTGCTGGACATGTAAGCTGTTTCTGCTCTGCAAAACCTGAGACTATTAACCAGGCCTCCCTGGTTGAGCTAAGATATGATTTGAACTGCCTAATAGCATATCTATCTGTGTCTGGACTAAGTCAAGGATCTATTCGTGTCAAGTTTCCTCAAGAATAACTGTGCTTCATAGACTTTCGGTTTGTTTGCATCTACCTCTGAAGTTTCCTATTGACTGCTAAGCTGCGTTTATTATTTGCACCAAGTGTTGTGGACTTGAGTTTCTCTCTGCACTTGTTTGAATCACTGTGTGATAATATAAACTTTACCACTTATAAAACTGTGTCCTGTTGTCTTGTTCCACGCAAAGAGTCTCCTGAATTATCCCCTATAATTATTACAGCCCCAGTGTCTCCTGTCATGCCACCATGTCTTTCATCCTGCCCCCTGTGTCTCCAATCATGCCCCGTATCTCGATTCTGCCCCGTGTCCAGCATTCTGCACCAGTGTCCAGCTTTCTGCCCCTGTGTCCAGCTTTCTGCCCGTGTCCAGCGTTGTGTCCCAATGTCCAGCTTTCTGCATCAGTGTCCAGCATTCTGCCCCAATGTCCAGAGTTCTGCCCCTGTGTCCAGCGTTCTGCCCCTGTGTCCAGCGTTCTGCCCCTGTGTCCAGCGTTCTGCCCCAATGTCCAGCGTTCTGCATCAGTGTCCAGCATTCTGCCCCAATGTCCAGCTTTCTGCCCCTGTGTAAAGCTTTCTGCCCCTGTGTCCAGCATTCTGCCCCTGTGTCCAGCATTCTGCCCCTGTGTCCAGCATTCTGCCCCTGTGTCCAGCTTTCTGCCCCTCTGTCCAGCTTTCTGCCCTGGGCCCCCCGGATCGCCGCTCTCAATAAAAAAAAAAAAAACAAGTTCTGCTTACCTGGCCACGCTCCTGCTCTCTCCACGCAGCTGAAGCACGCATTCGCCAGCGACTGACAATGACGTCAGATGCCGACGACATGCACGCTGCGGCTGACGTCAGCTGCCAGCCTCAGATTGGCTGGCGGCTGTTAACTATTGATGTGCGGTCGCGGGCCCGCACGTCAATAGCGTTAAACAGCTGCAGCACCACTAAGGGCCCGGTTTAGCCTGCAGCTGCCGGTAGGGGCCCGGTGAGCAGATGAGACGGGGCCCGATGTGGGCCCTGTTGTGAATTCCGCTCTTGGGCTCCCTCCGGTGGTTGTAAGTGGCAATTTTGTGAGTTCTGCTCTTGGGCTCCCTCTGGTGGTTTTGAGTGGAACTGCTGCTCCTTGGATTTAGCAGTCGCAGCTGCTTCCACTGATCGTCTTTCTGGCTCGGCTATTTATCCTGGCTCTATCCTTCAGCCTGGGCCAGTTGTCAATGGTTCCTGGTTGGATTCACATCTCTGCTTGGATTTCCCTGATATTCTGACCAGTTCAGCAAAGATAAGTCCTTGCTTGTTCTTTTGCTGTCCACATATTGTGGACTTTATCGTTCAGCTCTTTCTATGTTTTTTCTTGTCCAGCTTGTCAATATGGATTTATTCAGTTAAGCTGGAAGCTCTGGGAAGCAGATTTACCCTCCACACCTTTAGTCAGGTGTGGAGATTTTGTAAACTCTGTGGTGGATTTTTCTATTTTTTTTATACTGACCGCACAGTATTCTGTCCTGTTCTATATAGCTAGACTGGCCTCCTTTGCTACATTCTGATTTCATTCTGCGTATGTCATTTCCCTCTCCACTCACAGTCAATATTTGTGGGGGCTGCCTTTCCTTTGGGGATTTTCTCTGAGGCAAGATAGCTTTCCTGTTTCCATCTTTAGGGGTAGTTAGTCCTCCGGCTGTGACGAGGTGTCTAGGGAGTGACAGGAATATCCCACGGCTGCTTCTAGTGTTGTGATAAGCTCAGGAACTGCGGTTAGTACAGGTACCACCTCCTCCAGAGCTCGTCCCATGTTGCTCCTAAACCACCAGTTCATAACAGGGCCCCCTCTGCCCACCGGGCCCCATACGCCAGTCACGGCCTTAATGCCCTGATGGCGGCCCTGCCTCCGAGTATTTGTAAGTGCTCGGAGATATAGTTTTTGTCCATGCAGCTTCATGATTTGCGGCTGCTAGACAGCTTGAACACATGTGGGGATTCCCTAGCAACCGGGCAACCCCCACATGTACTCAGGCAGCCATAAATCATGCAGCTGTGGGAACAAAAACTAAATCTCCGAGCACTTACAAATACTCGGAGGCCACCCGAGCATGCTCAGGAAAACCTGAGCAATGAGTATATTTGCTCATCACTAGTCCTCATCAAATAGGGAGACACAAAACTAATAAGTAAATCAAAAAAGTATCATCTTGAAGGGTCTTATCTCACATAGACCGGTGACCACAGTGACAACTTGTAGAGAATATTTGCACATAAAGAACATAACAGACACTGATAATGGATGATAAAATCAGGAGCTTCTAGTGTGAGAGACACAAGGACATTGTACCCAGTGCATGTGAGTAACATCCTACACAACAATAGTGTCTCCCTACCTACAGAATACAGTGCTAGAAATGGAGACAGTAAGACTAGATGCAAATATAGATGACAGGGAAGGGCCCAAACATGGTGTCTAATCCAGCAATAAGAATATTACAGTGCATAGTGCGTATGTATACAAGTCTCTATTAAAGGGAACCTGTCAGCTGTTATGGCCGATATAAGATGCGGCCACTGCCTTTCAGGGCTTAGCTCAGATTCGATTTTTGGGGTGACAGACTCACTTTAATGTGTGTGAATATTAGCAGAGAGTGGTTTAGTGTTAGGCAGGGGTCACACGAGAGGAATACAGACGTATGAGAGGCGCAAAAACAACGCATTGCACTCGGACCAATGATTCTCTATGGGGCAGCTCCTATCTGCCGTATATTTCGTGCCTCCTGCCTGCTCTGTGCATGCTTCCTGGCTGTGTGCATAGGGGGGCGGCGCCGGCAACTCCTGTCCAGCACCCGGGACCTCCAAACATGCAGCACTTTGAAGCAGCGACCATAGTCGCCCCACATGGATGTGGAGCGCCCCGTCAGGGCAAGGGGGTACTCGGTATCGGGTCCAGTCGGCTCAAAGGGGGATGTCACGGTGGCTGACCCGGTCCATGGCCCTGGGACATCCGTATAAAAGGGAAAGGTCTTTAAAGGGATAAAGTTTATGTTCGTGACACCACCTGTGGTATTCGGTCAGGGTGACCGACGCTGCTTTAAGGGGTCCGCTGGGGTGATGTTATGGCAGCTAGATGGTATACCTTCCCACAGGTGAAGTATATCCCCAGGGCTTCCCAGTGCCTAGATGGTGGTATGATAAGAGGCGCAGAGAAGAATGAGGACACAAGGTTGTAGTCTCTTTACCTTCACTGAAGACTTCAGCATCCACAGTCCAGAGCACCAGATCACAGGGCAGGCAGGATCCGGCCAGTTCGGAAGCAAGTCCAGAGTCCCCTTATCCAGGTGGAGATCAATAGCCTTCCCTTGCACTGTAGTGGTGTAGTCCCTTACTGCATAAGCTTCAAATAAGGGTCTCACAGATGTGGTGTCTCTCTCTCTGTCCCCCGTAGTCGGATAGGACAAAACCCATATGACTGGTGGCTTGAGGCTGTTTATAGGGACTCTAGCATGCCCCGGCCTCTGAGGAGTGCCACCGTGCCTCCTGGGTGTAGGTGCGGACAAGTAACATGCAATTAGCTGTCCTGCCTGTCTCTGAAGTAATGCGTAGAGGTCCTTACTACCTCGGTGTTCCGGCTACCGGCGTTCTGCGCCTCAGAAGGAGGCAGCCTGCTCGGGACTGGTCCCCTTCTGGTATCCTCTCCTTTGCTTTGCTTTCCTTCACGCTCGCTGCAATACAATTCTGCCTTCAAAGCGTCTCTTTCTGGGAGCTGCAGCTCTTAGGGCATGCACAGCTCCGTGGGCCCTCTCCTCTGTCCTCTGACAGGAATTCGCTCCTGCCAGGAACAGCTTCCTTGAAGGACTGACTAACTTTCCCTACAGACTACCAGTTATATATATGTGTGGGGAGTCACCTAGTAAATAGGATCAAAAGCTCCCCCTGGTGGCCTGGAGTGTGAATGTTTTGCATGTTTGTGATACCTGGATGCAGTTATCCTTCCTTGCCTCCAAACGTAGCATCACTCTCCCCTGGAGGAAAGCAATACCACTGTGATGACCAGGACCCTGGGGCGCCACAGATGCGCTGCACATAATTTGATCTACATATACAGCAACCAGGCATTTTCCTCTTATCATCCTTCCAGCTTATTTGAAGCACACTTTCTTATAATAATAATTTTTATTTATATAGCGCCAACATATTCCGCAGCGCTTTACAACTTATAGAGGGGACTTGTACAGACAATATACATTACAGCATAACAGAAATCACAGTTCAAAATAGATACCAGGAGGAATGAGGGCCCTGCTCGCAAGCTTACAAACTATGAGGAAAAGGGGAGACACGAGAGGTGGATGGTAACAATTGCTTTAGTTATTCGGAGCAGCCATAGTGTAAGGCTCGGGTGTTCATGTAAAGCTGCATGAACCAGTTAACTGCCTAAGTGTGTAGCAGTACAGACACAGAGTGCTATTAACTGCATAAAGTGTATGAGAACATGATGCGAGGAACCTGATTATGTTTTATTTTACTTTTTTTTTTTTTAATAGGCCACACAGGGATAGTTAGGTTAATGCGTTGAGGTGGTAGGCCAATCTGAACTGCCTGCCTGCCAGTGTCTCTGCCATACCCATCCACCTGCCAGTGTCACAATCGTGCCTGCCTGCCTGTGTTCCATCCCCCTGTGGGATCAGCAGCCACAGCCAGACACCACCCTGGAGTGGTACCAGGTAGCTTCCTGCCGCACAAGCCTGACCTCACCATCTGAGGCTCCATAGAACACCTAGGAAGGTACTTAGTTACGCTACTTCCAGTGTAGTCTGGTTTGTGGCACAGTGGGGTCACACCCCCGCATGCCCGCGCCCAGGGGCGTAACTACCGCGGTCGCAGCGGTCGCAGTTGCGACGGGGCCCAGACTACTTAGGGGGCCCCATGGACAGTAAGCCGGAGAATGAAATGACCCATGATTGCACCCATTTGTGAGTGACCCGCAGCAGGGAGCCGTCACCGCTCTCTAATTATACTTACCTACTCCCGGCGCGGTCCCTGGAAGTCCCTGATTCTTCCAGCGCTGCAGATTCTTCCTGCACTGCAGATTCTTCCTGCACTGAGCGGTCACATGGTCCCGCTCATTACAGAAATGAATAGGCGGCTCCACCTCCCATAGAGGCGGAGCCTCATATTCATTTCTGTAATGAACGGGTCATGTGACCGCTCAATACAGGAAGAAGATGCAGCGGTGGAAGAAGCAGGGACGCAGCGCCAGGAGCAGCCTGCAGGTGACTGGTGGTGACTGGTGAGTATACAGCGCTGCGCAGCGCTGGGCGATATTTACCTCTCCTCGTTCCGGTGCGGCTCTGTCATCAGCGTCCTCTGGCAGTGACGTTCAAGGTCAGAGGGCGCGGTGACGTAGTCAGTGCGCGCCCTCTGCTGAACGTCAATGCCGAAGACGGAGCCGCACGAGGAGCAGCCAGGTAAATATTGATAGTGCCCGGGTCCTGAGCGAAGAGAGAGAGGTGAGGTGAGTATGTGATTTTTTTTTTTTTTATGGCAGCAAAAGCATAAGGGGCAAGTGGCTATACGGAGCAACTTGTGGGGCCATAACACTTGTGCAGCGCCAGCACTATAAGGGGCAGTGGCTGTGCGGAGCATCTTATGGGGCCATAACACTTGTGCAGCACTATAAGGGGCAGTGACTGTGCGGAGCATCTTACGGGGCCATAACACTTGTGCAGCACTATAAGGGGCAGTGACTGTGCGGAGCATCTTATGGGGCCATAACATCTGTGCAGCACTATAAGGGGCAGTGGCTGTGCGGAGCATCTTATGGGGCCATAACTCTTGTGCAGCACTATAAGGGGCAGTGGCTGTGCGGAGCATCTTACGGGGCCATAACACTTGTGCAGCACTATAAGGGGCAGTGGCTGTGTGGAGCATCTTATGGGGCCATAACACTTGTGCAGCACTATAAGGGGCAGTGACTGTGCGGAGCATCTTATGGGGCCATAACATCTGTGCAGCACTATAAGGGGCAGTGGCTGTGCGGAGCATCTTATGGGGCCATAACTCTTGTGCAGCACTATAAGGGGCAGTGGCTGTGCGGAGCATCTTATGGGGCCATAACACTTGTGCAGCACTATAAGGGGCAGTGGCTGGATGGAGCATCTTATGGGGCCATAACACTTGTGCAGCACTATAAGGGGCAGTGGCTGGATGGAGCATCTTATGGGGCCATAACGCTTGTGCAGCACTATATGGGGCAAGTGGCTGTGCGGAGCATCTTATGGGGCCATAACACTTGTGCAGCACTATAAGGGGCAGTGACTGTGCGGAGCATCTTATGGGGCCATAACTCTTGTGCAGCACTATAAGGGGCAGTGGCTGTGCGGAGCATCTTATGGGGCCATAACACTTGTGCAGCACTATAAGGGGCAGTGGCTGGATGGAGCATCTTATGGGGCCATAACACTTGTGCAGCACTATAAGGGGCAGTGACTGTGCGGAGCATCTTATGGGGCCATAACACTTGTGCAGCACTATAAGGGGCAGTGGCTGTGCGGAGCATCTTATGGGGCCATAACACTTGTGCAGCACTATAAGGGGCAGTGACTGTGCGGAGCATCTTATGGGGCCATAACACTTGTGCAGCATTATAAGGGGCAGTGACTGTGCGGAGCATCTTATGGGGCCATAACACTTGTGCAGCACTATAAGGGGCAGTGGCTGTGCGGAGCTTCTTATGGGGCCATAACGCTTGTGCAGCACTATAAGGGGCAAGTGGCTGTGCGGAGCATCTTATGGGGCCATAATGAACGGTGCAGAGCATTATATATGGCACAGCTTTCTATGGAGCATCTATGGGGCCATAATGAAAGGTGCAGAGCATTATATATGGCACAGCTTTATATGGAGCATCTATGGGGCCATAATGAACGGTGCAGAGCATTATATATGGGGCAGCTTTATATGGAGCATCTATGGGGCAATAATCAACGGTATGGAGCACTATGAGGGGGGCTGCGTTGTATTCTATGGGGGTTACCTTGAGTTGTATGGCAGGGCTGCGGGGGGGGCCCCATTTGGAAGTTCGCACCGGGGCCCATAACTTTGTAGTTACGCCACTGCCCGCGCCCATCAATCAGGGAGCAAGCATAACAAAATCTAGGTCGCCACTAAAAGGAGATGAATCAAAATCTTCCTATCCAAAACAATCATATATCCCGACATATAATAAGACAATAAAAGGAGGGGTTGGCCCAAAAAAAACAACAACTAAAACAAATCCCAGCTCCCTTTCTTTCAAAAGTGACACTAAATAAGACACCAAACCACTGATGCCATCTGTGATACCTACAGAGGAAATGGACACCTCTAAATCGTATAAAAGAAAGGGTCTTAGTGACCAAGAGAATAACGCTAAAGGCCCCGTCACACATAGCGATTTACCAACGATCACGACCAGCGATACGACCTGGCCGTGATCGTTGGTAAGTCGCTGTGTGGTCGCTGGGGAGCTGTCACACAGACAGCTCTCTCCAGCGACCAACGATCAGGGGAACGACTTCGGCATCGTTGAAACTGTCTTCAACGATGCCGAAGTCCCCCTGCAGCACCCGGGTAACCAGGGTAAACATCGGGTTACTAAGCGCAGGGCCGCGCTTAGTAACCCGATGTTTACCCTGGTTACCAAAAAAAACAAACAGTACATACTCACCATCTGATGTCCGTCAGGTCCCTTGCCGTCTGCTTCCTGCTCTGACTGAGTGCCACCGTACAGTGAGAGCACAGCGCAGCGGTGACGTCACTGCTGTGCTCTGCTCTCACTGTACGGCGGCACTCAGTCAGAGCAGGAAGCAGACGGCAAGGGACCTGACGGACATCAGATGGTGAGTATGTACTGTTTGGTTTTTTTTACATTTACGCTGGTAACCAGGGTAAACATCGGGTTACTAAGCGCGGCCCTGCGCTTAGTAACCCGATGTTTACCCTGGTTACCAGTGAAGACATCGCTGGATCGGTGTCACACACACCGATTCAGCGATGTCAGCGGGACCTCAACGACCAAAAAAAGGTCCAGGCCATTCCGACACGACCAGCGATCTCGCAGCAGGGGCCGGGTCGCTGGTACGTGTCACACATAGCGAGATCGCTACTGAGGTCGCTGTTGCGTCACAAAACTTGTGACTCAGCAGCTATCTCGCTATGTGTGACGGGGCCTTAACCCTTCTACAGATGAGTCAGATAGCCTTTCAGACGATTACTCACCTAATAGCCCAGAGAATCAGAGGATTAAAAATGATCACGCTGCCTCCATTTCACCAATGGCAGCACCAATTCCCTCAGTTAACCTAGATGAATATCTTGGTTCCAGTAAACAAGTTACTGAGGGATTTTTGGCTGGCATCTTTAAATCCTTCAGTAACTCTATGAGAATCGGGTTTGAGACACAAGCTAAGTCTCTCCAGGAGGCATGCAGTAGTTTCATTCAGAGGTTTGAGAAAAATGAAAAAAGGCTGACTCTGGTGGAGAAGGATTCCATTTATCTTTCCAAACAGACCTCAAATCTGGATCTGGAAGATCGTAATAGGAGGAACAATTTAAAGATTAAAGGAATACCAGAATCAGTTCCTCAAAATGATCTCTCAGGCTACACAAGAAACTTATTTAAAAATTTGGTACCCAATTTGTCAGATTTGGAACTAAATATCGACCGTATCCACCATCTCATGCGTCCCCACGTGATTAAACAGGATAAACCAGGAAATACCATCCTCAGAATTCATTTTTATGAAACCAAAGAAATTATTTTAAAAAGCATCAGAGAGAGGGGCTCCTTTCCTGAACCATATAAAAATATGGTAGTAAGATTTTCTCAGATTTCTCAAAGGCAACCATGGATGCACGAAGGTCCTTCAAAGAAGTGACTTGAAAACTCAGAGAACTTTGGGTTCCCTATAGGTGGGGTTTCCCCACAGAGCTCCTGGTTTGGTATAACAACAAAAATTACCCAATTAACTCACCCCAAGAGGGTTCAAGGTTCATAAATTTTCTTATGGACGAACCAGCTTTTAATGGTAAGGGTTAGGAGGGGAAAACATTCTCTTTATATTGTCAATCAAACTCTGAACAATGATGTCTTTGTGGGATCTTAGCCACAAATTATTGGGTTGCTTTTTTTCCCCCACACTAAGGTAAGATACCAACTGGTTTGGAGTCCTCCAGGAGAACTCCTATTGTTTGTAAGTTAAACTGGTTTGGCACACGTTAAAAGGCCAATTGTAGTCTATAATTTTTTTCTCTCCCTTTTTCCTTTACTAGTAATGCATTGTCTTTTATTTGTTAATTAGTATTTTGTCATACAATATTAGGGTTCTCAATAGCCCCAATAAGAGATTTGCTGTATGGAAAGAGATTAACCACACCCATGCTGATCTTATATGTTTGCAGGAGGTTAAAATGGCAATTGACCGCCAACAAGTCTTCCAACACAAACATTTTCCCCATGTATTCAAATTGTTGTTTTCTTCCAAAATAGCTGGGGTCATCACGATGGTAAGTAGCCCTGTCCCATTCCAGTTTGTCAAGGAGATAATGGACTTTTTGGGTAGGTATCATATCCTTATATGCCTACTAAATAACAGGCCTTGTACAGTAGTGAATATATATGTCCATAACACGAGACACATTTCATTCCTGAACAAATTACAAAAGAAAGTGAGCAAAGTCAAATCCGGGGATCTTATACTGTTAGGAGATTTTAACATGGTTCCTGACAGCACTTTAGAGTCCTCCTCCTCAGTTCGCTACAAAGCACTGGCGATAAAAAATTGTCTAGTTCAGAATGAGCTCTATGATACCTTCCGATGCTTAAATACCTGGTCCCGCCAATATTACCACTTTTCAGATGTGCATAAGATGTCCTCCTGCATAGACTTAATTCTTACAAATATATTTACCCAGACCAAGGGTAAAAATATAAAATTTCTGAAGAAAACTTTATCTGATCATACACCAGGGCTTGCAGAATTTCTCTTGGGCCTGTAACAAAACACTCCGGGATCGCCTTTGCTGGGGTCAAAGGTCACGTGGTTTGTGCATTAAACTCTGAGGCGACAGCAGGTTTCCAAGTAGACTGACCTCAGGTCAGGTTTATTAAAGTGAAAGCAAATACAGAAAACAAAACATAAAAATAAATCCTTGCCTGTCCGGCGCTAACTATACAAATACGTTCCTATCTAACAACTGGGGGGCTTCTCCCACCCAGCTAACATTACACAGGTCACGAGCACAGCTCTCACTCACGTTTGCCTCACACAGACAGGCATTCTGTGTGCCCCAGGCTGACACCTGAAACCTTCAGCTGGTCAGCCTTTATTCCTGCACTTATTAACCCCTCGGTATCCTGAAGATACTGAGCGGCCTAATTCACATAGGACAAATACCTGGGCGAGATATACCTGCCCCCGACTACCAGACCGACATGACTCTTACAGGCCCCTCTCCTGAATTTACTCATCTCTGGAAAAACAATCCAACATTATTTAAAATCCCAGAATTTAAACTCGAAATTGAAAACCTTATAAACAACTACTTTAAAGAAAACTTGAATGACCAGATAGACGCTTTCACACTGTGGAATGCACATAAATCAGTCCTCAGAGGAGGCCTTATTCAGATCTCATCAAGAAACAAAAAATGGAACAAAGAAAAAATTACCAATCTGCAAGCCCAAATAAGTGAAAAAGAGGAACAACAAAATAATCTGAAAGTACCTTCCCCTACTATCCAGGCAGAAATTTTAAATCTAAGACAAAATTTAAGATCTGAAGTTTTCTAAGAATATGAATCAGTCATCAAAGCTTCAAAGTTTATAGTATACTCATCTTTAAACAAGTCAACTAAATACATGATGGCAAAACTCAAAAAAGAAAGAATTAATAGAAGAATAAACAAAATCACCTCCCCTTCAGGCGAAGCCAAGACGCACAAAAGGACATAGTCAAATCCTTTGCAGAGTTCTTTCACAACTTATATAACCTGAAAGATAACCCTTCAACTCCTACCGTAGATCCAAACTCCATTAATGCCTTTTTAACGGAAATCAATCTCCCAAAAATAACTCAGACAGATTTGGAATTTATTAATAGTCCATTCTTAGAGAAAGAGAGAGTTATCACAATCAACAAATTAAAGACTCAAAAAGCACCTGGACCAGATGACTTCTCTAACGAATATTTCAAATCATTCTCGAAATTGTTGGCCCTGTTGTGAACTCTGTTTTCGGGCTACCTCTTGTGGTCACAGGTGGTATTGTGTGAGTTTTGTTTTTGGGCTCCCCCTGGTGGCTTTGTTTGTTATCCTGCGGATCTGTGGCTGGATCAGCTGCCTCGTTATGCACTAGGGAGTTTCCTATTTAGCTCTGCTTCACCTCCACTTGTTGCCGGCTGTCGATGTATTCAGTGCTATTCTGATCTCCCCTGATTATCTTCGTTTTCAGTCTCTTCTGGAGAAGCTAATTTTCAGTTTGATTATTTTTTGCTCATCAGTCTCGAAACAGTGTACTCGGGACAGGGCATCAGCATTCCCCATCTGCACCCTGGGGCGGTGCTCCACCGTGAACGAGTAAGCCTGCAGAGCAAGGAACCACCGGGTTACCCGACTATTACGGTCCTTGTGGAGATGCATCCACTTGAGAGGGGCATGGTCCATGACCAGCCTAAACTTCCTACCTGCCAGGTAATATTTGAGGGAGTCGAGAGCCCATTTGATGGCTAGGCACTCTTTTTCAATCACGGCATACCTCTGCTCATGTACATTCAGTTTCCGACTGAGGTAGAGGACCGGGTTTTCGACTCCGTCCCTTACCTGGGAAAGTACAGCTCCAATACCAGTATCAGAAGCATCCGTTTGCACCACAAACTGGCTGCTGAAATCAGGAGTCACTAGTACGGGCTGAGAGCACAAAGCCCGTTTCAGACTGTGGAAGGCCTCTTCAGCCGCTGAGGTCCATTTTACCATGACGGAATCCCTCCCTTTGGTAAGATCCATCAAGGGGGTAGCCATGGCCGCAAAGTTGGGTATGAACCGGCGATAATAGCCGGCAATGCCCAGGAAAGCTTGAACTTGTTTCTTGTTCACTGGTTGCGGCCAGCCCTGAATTGCCTGTATTTTGTCGATCTGGGGTTTAACCACTCCTCTGCCAATCACGTAGCCCAAGTATCGGGCTTCTTCAAGGCCGATGTGACATTTCTTAGGATTCGCCGTTAAGCCTGCGTCTCTCAGGTCATCAATCACCGCCTGTACCTTCCGGAGGTGAGCTTCCCAGTCCACGCTGTAAATTATGATGTCGTCTAGGTAGGCAGAGGCGTACTGCCTGTGGGGCCTCAAGACTCGATCCATCAATCTCTGGAACGTTGCTGGGGCTCCGTGAAGTCCAAACGGCATGTAGATATACTGGAACAGCCCTTCCGGTGTAGCAAATGCCGTCTTCTCTCTGGCCGCCTCGGCCAGAGGGATCTGCCAGTACCCCTTTGTTAGATCCAGGGTCGTAATATATCGGGCTTTACCCAGCCGATCGATCAACTCATCGACCCGGGGCATAGGGTAGGCATCAAATTTAGAAACCGCATTCAGTTTCCGAAAGTCATTGCAAAACCGTATAGAGCCATCCGGCTTAGGTACCAACACGATTGGACTGGACCAGGCGCTGTGCGACTCTTCAATGACTCCTAAGTCCAACATGGCCTTCACCTCCCGGGAGACGGCTTCACGGCGTGCTTCTGGAATCCGGTATGGCTTCACATGAACTGTGACACCAGGCTCTGTGACAATCTCATGTTTCACTAGCCTAGTCTGGCCAGGTTTTTCCGAGAAAAACTGTTGGTTCTGTAACAAAAACTGCTTAACCTCAGATTTTTGTCGTTCAGAGAGAGTCTCGGCAATCTGCACCTCCGGTATGGTAGGTGAGCAAACCGGACGGGGCAGATCCGCTGTTAGGGCAGCGCGGTCTTTCCAGGGTTTTATCAGATTCACATGATAAATCTGCTCTGGTTTTCTCTTACCAGGCTGGTGCACTTTATAGTTCACTTCTCCAACTCGTTCCATGACCTCAAAGGGGCCCTGCCATTTTGCCAGAAATTTACTATCCACCGTAGGGATTAGGATCAACACCCTATCCCCGGGTGCAAACGTACGGACCTTGGCGCCTCTATCATAACTTTGCCTCTGGGCTCCCTGGGCCTGTAACATATGTTCCCTAACAAGGGGCATGACAGCAGCAATCCGGTCCTGCATTTGCGTTACATGGTCTATCACCGTTTTAAAGGGAGTGACTTGACCTTCCCAGGTTTCTTTTGCGACGTCCAACAGTCCACGGGGACGACGGACATATAATAGCTCGAAAGGCGAGAATCCTGTGGAAGACTGGAGAACTTCCCTAATGGCAAACAGCAAATAGGGTAACAAGTAATCCCAGTTCTTCCCATCTTTGTCTATCGCCTTCCGGAGCATCTGTTTTAAGGTTTTATTGAACCGCTCAACCAGGCCATCTGTTTGAGGGTGATAGACAGATGTACGCAACTGGTCTATTTGTAAGAGCCTGCAGAGCTCCTTCATCACCCTTGACATAAAGGGAGTCCCCTGGTCGGTGAGTATCTGTTTTGGAAATCCCACCCGACTAAACACTTGTACCAACTCTTTGACAATCGTTTTGGTAGCAGTGTTACGCAAAGGGATGGCTTCGGGGTAACGAGTGGCATAGTCCATGATGACGAGGATATGTTGATGCCCACGTGCGGACCGGGGAAGGGGCCCAACCAAATCCATCCCAATTCTCTCAAACGGGACCCCAATAATAGGGAGGGGTACCAAAGGGCTACAGAACCGAGGTTTAGGTGCCGAGATTTGGCACTCTGGACAGGACTCACAATAGTTACGCACATCATTGTGTATTCCGGGCCACACAAAACAATGCAATATCCTTTCTGTGTTTTTTTGTACCCCCAGATGTCCCCCCATTATATGTCCGTGGGCCAGGTCCAGTACCTTCCGCCGATAAGGTTTGGGTACCACTAACTGTTGCACAGTGTCTTCCCCTTTTTTTTCTACCTGGTAGAGTAAATCATTCTCAAGAACCATGTACGGGTACGCTAGCCTAGTGTCAGGTTCTACGGGTACGGGTACGCTATCTATCACTTTTACATTTTTCCTAGCCTGAGTCAGGGTAGGATCTTTCATTTGTGGAAGTCATCCAACTGAACTCCCAAATCGGGTAGGCAGGGTGCTGGATGGCTGTCTGCCTCCGCCTCTCGCTGAGTTTCCTCAGTTTCCTGAGTTTCCCCCGCCATAACTGAGAAGGGG
Source organism: Ranitomeya variabilis (assembly GCF_051348905.1). Classification (NCBI taxonomy): domain Eukaryota; kingdom Metazoa; phylum Chordata; class Amphibia; order Anura; family Dendrobatidae; genus Ranitomeya; species Ranitomeya variabilis. The sequence goes on along the minus strand of NC_135235.1, from coordinate 697,214,594 downwards.
AACTGAAGGTTAGATTCAATAACCTCCCCAGCAACATCTTCCTGTGGGGTCTCGTCTAGGAACTCGGGACCTCCAGATGGCATGGGGGAAGATTCACGGTTACAGCTACCGTGAAGGAGCAACTGATTCTCCCACAACTGCCAGAAATGAGGAAAATCCCTGCCCAGGATTATATCATGTAACAATGCGGGAACGAGTCCCACTTTGTGTTGCACAGACCCATAGGGAGTGGAGATACATATGACCGCTGTAGGATATGAGCAGGTGTCACCATGCACACACGTTACAGAAAATTTATCAGACGGACCTGATGGAAGTGCCACCAGACTGGCTTTCACCAGAGTCACCACACTTCCAGAGTCTAGCAATGCCACAACATTTTTCCCATCTACAGACAATTCACGCAGGTGTTTCGCTGTATCATTTTGACCCACATTCACACTTACTAGCCGTGTAACCAAAGACATGCGTTTCTTAGAGTCCGTAACGTCGCACTGCATGGGTTCAGTGGTAACAGGACAGTTCGCAGAAACATGGCCCTTCTCATGGCAACGGAAACACCTAACAGGCCCCCTATTGAAACCAGAGTCCGACACCCTTGATCTCGGGGTGCGAGCAGTCCCGTGTTCCTCCCCCACAGTTTTTGGCAATTTTCCTTCCCCCGCAGTCCCTGGAACAGTCTTACCGGTTCCACGAGGAGGAGGTACAGTTCGTGTAGTAGCGGTATCATCAGGAAGTCCTTCCGCCACGGAATAACGCTCCACCAAGTCCACCAATTGATCCGCTGTCGCGGGATTTCCTTGGCTCACCCACTTTTTCAGCGCCGGTGGTAGTACTCTCAGGTACTTGTCCAGAACGATCCGCTGGATTATCTGTTATGGTTCTCAATGGCAAGAGAACATAGCCCAGCAAACATAAGAACTAGCTCTTGGAAGGATGGAAACTAAACTGACCATGAACTAAACCTGTCGCACAACTAACAGTAGCCGGGTAGCGTTGCCTTACGTTTTATCCCTAGACGCCCAGCGCCGGCCGGAGGACTAACTAATCCTGGCAGAGGATAATATAGTCCTGTCTCACCTCTAGAGAAATTTCCCCGAAAGGCAGACAGAGGCCCCCACATATATTGGCGGTGATTTTAGATGAAATGACAAACGTAGTATGAAAATAGGTTTAGCAAAATTGAGGTCCGCTTACTAGATAGCAGGAAGACAGAAAGGGCACTTTCATGGTCAGCTAAAAACCCTGTCAAAACACCATCCTGAAATTACTTTAAGACTCTAGTATTAACTCATAACATCAGAGTGGCAATTTCAGATCACAAGAGCTTTCCAGACACAGAAACGAAACTACAGCTGTGAACTGGAACAAAATGCAAAAACAAACGAGGACTAAAGTCCAACTTAGCTGGGAGTTGTCTAGTAGCAGGAACATGCACAGAAAGGCTTCTGATTACAATGTTGACCGGCATGGAAGTGACAGAGGAGCAAGGCTAAATAGCGACTCCCACATCCTGATGGAAACAGGTGAACAGAGGGGATGATGCACACCAGTTCAATTCCACCAGTGGCCACCGGGGGAGCCCAAAATCCAATTTCACAACAATTATCTCCGGAGTTGTCAGTAACTCGGGTTGCAGCCATTTCTTTATCAAGTAGATCAGGTCGAACATCTGCGATCGCGGCGGTTTATCTGGCTGATAGGTCCACTGATGTACCCTCTGTGCACGGACAGCCGTCGTCACACCCAGCCAAGCCAGGACCTCAGCTTTCAACCTCTCAAAGTCCTGAGCGACTTCCGGGTCCAAGTCATGGTAAGCTTTTTGGGCCTCACCGGAGAGAAACAGAGCAATTAGATCGGCCCATCGTTCCTTCGGCCACTTCTCTCTCAACGCTGTCCACTCAAATGTTGTCAGGTACGCCTCGACGTCATCTTCTGCGGTCAGTTTTTGCCAGTACCGACTCACATGGATTCTCCTGGACTCTGCTTCCGGGTTAGCCTCAGGCATGCTCACCAAGCGCTGCGCCACCTGTTGGAGAAGCTGGCGGTCTGCAGTCGTCACGTCCACCAACTCCTTCAGCTGTGCGGCCATCAAGCGGTTAGCTTCCTGCTGTACGGCAGCGGACTGTACTAGGGCTTTCACCACGTCTTCCATACTGTCGCCTGTGCCACGGAGTGCCCGCGTTCTCCACCACAATGTAACAAAACACTCCGGGATCGCCTTTGCTGGGGTCAAAGGTCACGTGGTTTGTGCATTAAACTCTGAGGTGACAGCAGGTTTCCAAGTAGACTGACCCCAGGTCAGGTTTATTAAAGTGAAAGCAAATACAGAAAACAAAACATAAAAATAAATCCTTGCCTGTCCGGCGCTAACTATACAAATACGTTCCTATCTAACAACTGGGGGGCTTCTCCCACCCAGCTAACATTACACAGGTCACGAGCACAGCTCTCACTCACGTTTGCCTCACACAGACAGGCATTCTGTGTGCCCCAGGCTGACACCTGAAACCTCCAGCTGGTCAGCCTTTATTCCTGCACTTATTAACCCCTCGGTATCCTGAAGATACTGAGCGGCCTAATTCACATAGGACAAATACCTGGGCGAGATATACCTGCCCCCGACTACCAGACCGACATGACTCTTACAGGCCCCTCTCCTGAATTTACTCATCTCTGGAAAAACAATCCAACATTATTTAAAATCCCAGAATTTAAACTCAAAATTGAAAACCTTATAAACAACTACTTTAAAGAAAACTTGAATGACCAGATAGACGCTTTCACACTGTGGAATGCACATAAATCAGTCCTCAGAGGAGGCCTTATTCAGATCTCATCAAGAAACAAAAAATGGAACAAAGAAAAAATTACCAATCTGCAAGCCCAAATAAGTGAAAAAGAGGAACAACAAAATAATCTGAAAGTACCTTCCCCTACTATCCAGGCAGAAATTTTAAATCTAAGACAAAATTTAAGATCTGAAGTTTTCTAAGAATATGAATCAGTCATCAAAGCTTCAAAGTTTATAGTATACTCATCTTTAAACAAGTCAACTAAATACATGATGGCAAAACTCAAAAAAGAAAGAATTAATAGAAGAATAAACAAAATCACCTCCCCTTCAGGCGAAGCCAAGACGCACAAAAGGTCATAGTCAAATCCTTTGCAGAGTTCTTTCACAACTTATATAACCTGAAAGATAACCCTTCAACTCCTACCGTAGATCCAAACTCCATTAATGCCTTTTTAATGGAAATCAATCTCCCAAAAATAACTCAGACAGATTTGGAATTTATTAATAGTCCATTCTTAGAGAAAGAGAGAGTTATCACAATCAACAAATTAAAGACTCAAAAAGCACCTGGACCAGATGACTTCTCTAACGAATATTTCAAATCATTCTCGAAATTGTTGGCCCTGTTGTGAACTCTGTTTTCGGGCTACCTCTTGTGGTCACAGGTGGTATTGTGTGAGTTTTGTTTTTGGGCTCCCCCTGGTGGCTTTGTTTGTTATCCTGTGGATCTGTGGCTGGATCAGCTGCCTCGTTATGCACTAGGGAGTTTCCTATTTAGCTCTGCTTCACCTCCACTTGTTGCCGGCTGTCGATGTATTCAGTGCTATTCTGATCTCCCCTGATTATCTTCGTTTTCAGTCTCTTCTGGAGAAGCTAAGTTTCTGTTTGATTATTTTTTGCTCATCAGTCTGCAATATGATTTCAGTGTATGATGAGTTTAGTCCAGCTTGCTAATATGTGAGTTCTTGCTGCTGGTAAGCTCTGGGGTACGGAGTTGCTTCCCCCGCACCGTTAGTTGGTGCGGGGGCTCGAGCAATCTCTGTGTGGATATTTTGCTTAGGGTTTTCTATTGACCGCACAGCTCCCTTCCTATTTTCTGCTATCTAGTGTTAGTGGGCCTCATTTGCTAAATCTATTTAATCTCTGCGTTTGTGCTTTCCCCTTAACTCACCGTTAATATTTGTGGGGGGCTTTTCTATATCTTTGGGGTCATTTCTCTGAGGCAAGTAAGGACTTTACTTTCCCTCTAGGAATAGGTAGTTTCTCAGGCCGTGAAGAGACATCTAGGATTTCCAGGTAACGTTCCACGGCTGCCTATAGTTGTTTGCGGATAGGATCAGGTTGCGGTCAATCCAGATACCACTTCCCCAGAGCTGGTCGTCGGTTTAGTTACTTAGCTAGTCAAACTTGCGATCCTTGCCACTAGGATCATAACATGGCCCCACATCTGGTCTCTGCCTTTGAATTGGCATCCTCTGGGGGTTCATTCCCCAAAGATGTTGGAGGCAGTGATTATTATGATCCCAAAGGCGGGGGGGGAGACCCTGAGAGGGTACAGATCTACAGACTTATTAACAATGATATTAAACTCTACTCCAAAATACTTGCGAATCGTTTAAAGTACATTCTCCCTTATCTACTGTCAGACGACCAAAATGGCTTTACAGAAGGACGTCAAGCGTCAGATGGGACCAGAAGGGTAAATTTAATTAACATAGCTAAAACTTCAAAATCCCAAGCGGTCTTTCTGGCATTAGGTGCAGAAAAGGCCTTTCACAGGTTGAACTAGTCACATTTGAAGGCAACTCTTAATAAACTTGGCTCTGATCACAAATTCCTGTCCTCGGTCTTTGCACTTTATTCAGGCCCAGGGGCTACAATTTACACCAATAACTCATTATCAGAGCCAATACCCATTTCCAACAGGACGAGACAGGTATGTCCTTTGTCACCCCTGTTGTTTGTTCTTGCTATATAGCCCCTAGCCGAAAGAATTGGAATGAATATAGACATTCAAGGATTTAATTTGCCGTCACGTCACTTTAAATTAGGATTGTTTGCGAATAACCTTTTCCTCACGTTACTTGAACCCACAAAATCTATCAAAGCCCTTTCTCTAGAACTGGAGTTATTCTCCAAAGACTCATACTTTAAAATTAACTCCCATAAATCCAAGTTCCTGACCTTTAACATGAGTGACTCTGAGATTGAAAATGAAAAGAAACAAACGGAATTGACATGGGAGAGAATGGGGATAACCTATCTAGGAATCAGTATAGCAGACACGATTAACGCAACCGTTAGGATCTACCTGGATAATATACTTAACACTGTTTCCCAAGATATCTCATATTTTGCGCAATCAGATCTCTCTATATTTGGAAAAATACTAACACTCAAGTCCTTTATTTTACCCAAGGTCCTTTATGTTTTCAGGACCCTCCCAGTAGTCCTTCCATCCATAAGATCCAAAGTCTAATATATTCTTTCATATGGAACGGTAGGAGGGCTAGGGTGTCGTGAGACATTCTCCATAAACACAAAGGTAGAGGAGGCGCAGGTTTGCCAAATGTGCACGTGTACTACTTGGCTTCATTAGTCAAGCAAAGCTGGCACTGGTTTAATAACACCAAGGTGCACCCCTCTTGGTTTTGCCTGGAGAGGGACGTCAGTAATATGGACTCTGTTTGGGAACTTTTTTCAATTTCCTGTTCCATAAATCACAAAAGGAACCATCCCATCCCATTTTTCTTTTTTTTTTCTTTTTTTGTTAAACCATACAAAAACTTTAATAAAATTGAACAAGTTACGAAATTTCCTCTACACTTATTAGCTTTAATATTTAACCTCCGTCTGACCGAATCATGGAACAAATCTGGCATTAGGAGAATTGGGAATATTCACAATGGGATTAAATTCCTTACATTCAGTGAGATAAAATCTTAATACAACTTACCCTCTTCTGAACTGGTCCTTTTTACTATGCTGAAGGACAGTATACAAAAACTCCTGACCGGTAAGCCTTGAATCTTGTAGTCCTTTCTTCACTGCTGTGCAACCTAAACAATAAAAACATTTGGAGCCGAAGTTACTTATCTAGTTACTTTATCAAGGACAATGTTAGCTCTAAAAACGTATATATGAAGAGGTGGGAGTCCGACCTTGGTACAGACTTGCGAACTGAACAATGGGACAGCGCTATAAAAAACACAAACCAGTCAAACATATCAATGGCGTTCCATGAGTCCTATTGTAAAATAATGACAAGATGGTATCTCACTCCCATCAGATTGTCACATATAAACCAGGAATACTCTCCCTTATGTTGGAGAGACTGCGAAAATAAAAAATCTCTGGTTCCAGGTATCGCGCCATATTAACTCCTTTTCTGAAAACTTTATGATCACCCCTCAAAGGGGGCTTCTTTCCCTTGACGTGGAGCAATTTGACCCCTCGGTTAGATATGTCATCATACAGACCCTCCTAGTTGTCAAAAATGCATTGGCATTCTGGTGGGAAAAAAAACGAAACACCCAAATTCTCAGATATTTTGAACAAAATTCACCAACATAGCGCTCTGGAATGGAGATTTGTGGCTAACAATAGCAGTGTTTACAAACATTCTAAGAAATGGAAGATCTGGAACAGCAAATTTAAAGGGAACCTGTCACCTGAATTTGGCGGGACCAGTTTTGGGTCATATGGGCGGGGTTTTCGGGTGTTTAATTCACCCTTTCCTTACCCGCTGGCTGCATGCTGGCCTTAATATTGGATTGAAGTTCATTCTCTGTCCTCTGGAGTACACGCCGGCGCAAGGCAATATCGCCCATATGACCCAAAACTGGTCCTGCCAAATTCAGGTGACAGGTTCCCTTTAAGGTTTAAAATTGCCATTTTGTGCCTCTTTCCTCGGAATTGTATACATTTAAGTATGACATCTACATACAACATTCTTCAAATTGCAAATCGGTACTTGTTTGTTAGAGACTGTTATTAGGGTTCTCTAATTTTGTTGATCCCTTCCTCTGACCACTGTTAACCCTTCCCTTCCCCTCCCTCATTTCCCTAATCCCAGTTTTTAATACAAAACCTAAAAAATAAATTTAAAAAAGAAAAATGAAAATATGGGACTAGTGTATGGAATGTTACTGTGCAAAAAGAGAAATAATAAGAGTGCAGATGTGCTGCTAAGTACTAAACTGAAAATTATTCCAATTGTAAAAGATGCTTTTTGCTGTTATTGTGAACAGTTAAGCAAGTTAAAGATTAAATGATGTCTAAAGGTACCGTCACATTAAGCGACGCTGCAGCGATAGCGACAACGATGCCGATCGCTGCAGCGTCGCTGTTTGATCGCTGGAGAGCTGTCATACAGACCGCTCTCCAGCGACCAACGATGCCGAGGTCCCCGGGTAACCAGGGTAAACATCGGGTTGCTAAGCGCAGGGCCGCGCTTAGTAACCCGATGTTTACCCTGGTTACCAGCGTAAAAGTAAAAAAAACAAACAGTACATACTCACCTGCGCGTCCCCCAGCTTCTGCTTCCTGACACTGACTGAGCTCCGGCCCTAACAGCACAGCGGCTTTCACTTTCACTTTAGGGCCGGCGCTCAGTCAGTGTCAGGAAGCAGACGCTGGGGGAGGTATGACGCTGGGTGAGTATGTACTGTTTGTTTTTTTTACTTTTACGCTGGTAACCAGGGTAAACATCGGGTTACTAAGCGCGGCCCTGCGCTTGGTAACCCGATGTTTACCCTGGTTACCAGTGTAAAACATCGCTGGTATCGTTGCTTTTGGTGTCAAACACAACGATACACGGCGATCGGACGACCAAATAAAGTTCTGGACTTTATTCAGCGACCAGCGACATCACAGCAGGATCCTGATCGCTGCTGCGTGTCAAACTAAACGATATCGCTAGCGAGGACGCTGCAACGTCACGGATCGCTAGCGATATCGTTTAGTGTGACGGTACCTTAAAAGGCCTAAAGTTAAATATGACACATTTCCTTTGTATTTTAGGTATATATATATATATATATATATATATATATATATATATATATATATATATATACACTCACCGGCCACTTTATTAGGTACACCATGCTAGTAACGGGTTGGACCCCCTTTTGCCTTCAGAACTGCCTCAATTCTTCGTGGCATAGATTCAACAAGGTGCTGGAAGCATTCCTCAGAGATTTTGGTCCATATTGACATGATGGCATCACACAGTTGCCGCAGATTTGTCGGCTGCACATCTCAAAGATGCTCCATACAAGGCAGGATGGATCCATGCTTTCATGTTGTTTACGCCAAATTCTGACCCTACCATCCGAATGTCGCAGCAGAAATCGAGACTCATCAGACCAAGCAACGTTTTTCCAATCTTCTACTGTCCAATTTCGATGAGCTTGTACAAATTGTAGCCTCAGTTTCCTGTTCTTAGCTGAAAGGAGTGGTACCCGGTGTGGTCTTCTGCTGCTGTAGCCCATCTGCCTCAAAGTTCGACGCACTGTGCGTTCAGAGATGCTCTTAGGCCTACCTTGGTTGTAACGGGTGGCGATTTGAGTCCCTGTTGCCTTTCTATCAGCTCGAACCAGTCTGCCCATTCTCCTCTGACCTCTGGCATCAACAAGGCATTTCCGCCCACAGAACTGCCGCTCACTGGATTTTTTTTCTTTTTCGGACCATTCTCTGTAAACCCTAGAGATGGTTGTGCGTGAAAATCCCAGTAGATCAGCAGTTTCTGAAATACTCAGACCAGCCCTTCTGGCACCAACAACCATGCCACGTTCAAAGGCACTCAAATCACCTTTCTTCCCCATACTGATACTCGGTTTGAACTGCAGGAGATTGTCTTGACCATGTCTACATGCCTAAATGCACTGAGTTGCCGCCATGTGATTGGCTGATTAGAAATTAAGTGTTAACAAGAAGTTGGACAGGTGTACCTAATAAAGTGGCCAGTGAGTGTATATGTAGCACCCCCACCGCCGCAGGGCCGTAGGGACTACCCGGTACCGGGCCTCTGAGTCTCTGCTCTGGGGTTGTCACGGTGGCTAGGCCCGGTCCGTGACCCTGCCGAGGGGCGTACAGTGATAGATATGATGTAGATGGTGGTGATGAGGCTGTAGTGGTGCAGTGCAGTAAATAACGAGGACACCAGGTTGCAGTCTCTTTACCTCTTTACTGAAGATCTCTGGGTCCTCAGTCCAGAACACGGTTCACCAGGCTGCGCAAGTCCGGCCGGTCCAATAGCACCTCCAGAGTTCCCTTCACAGGTGGAAATCGGTGCCTTCCTTCTAGCGCTATGTGTTGTGGTCCTTCCCTGCTGTGCTTACGGAAAGTCCCCACAACTGTTGTGTCTGTTTCTTAAGTTCCCTCACAACTCGATTAGATGATGTTCTGCTAATCCTCCGTCCCTCCCTGTTGTTCTGGTTGGGACGGCACCCGTTTGACGGGTAGGCTCGGAGCTCTTCCGGGACCCTAGAATCGCCCCTCTCCACAAGTTGCCCCCCAAGACTGCATAGGTGATTAAAGTTAGACAGCCCGCCTTAGACTGACTGTCCTGCCGCTGTTTGGAGTATTGCTTGAAGCTGAATGTTATGATACTCCCTCGGCGTTCCGGCCACCGGTAGTGCGCCTCAGTAGGATGTTGCTTCGGTCTTACAGCACGACTCCTACTGGTATTTCTCCTTTTGATCTCGTTTCTCACTCAGCACAATCTATCTCTCTTCTAATCCTTCCTTGGGCACCGCCGCTACCCAGAGCAGGCACGGTCCCGTTACGTTCGTTCAAGTTGCCAAGCCTCTGTCAGGATCCCACCCCTGACAGAGACCCTACTGTATCTTCCCCTACAACACCCTCTGCCACAAGGTGTTGCCTGGTTCCAACCCAGTCAGCTTTCTCATCTAACTTCCTGCCTGACCCCCAGTTTACCCACTATGGTGGGGAGTGGCCTAGTGAATAGAACCCTTAGCTCCCCCCCGGAGGCCCGGCTGTGAAATGTATTGGTGTCTGTGATACCTGATCAGATGAACTCCTTCAGTGCCATCAGACGTACCATAGCTCCCCTTAGTGGCGGAGCCACAGTACTGCAACGACCAGGACTCTGGGGCGCTGCACTCCCCCCTGGTTAAACACAGTACTCCGGGACTGAGAAGAAAACAACAATACAGGTTAGCAAAAAGACATACAATTTTTGTGAGTGCAATAACAGTAAGCATGTTTAAACAGGCTTCCCTTTATGGGAGGTAAGGACACTTGAACGTTACAAACATGGTTAAATATCATAGCAACGTGCTATAAATAACTTTTCTTACCCAACCGGGTATTCTACTAAGTGCAAAATTGTTGAACAATAATTTAACATTGCCTTTAAGGACATACACTCTGAATCCACTAAAGACCTTCCTATAATCACATTATAAGGTAATTTAACTTTTCCATTCTCCTTCTTTAAATCTGCAGGACCGCCTGTCCTAACGGCACCAGACCTACTGCCTCTCCTTTCCATGCAGGACCGGGGCGTTCAGCCCGGGCCTACTGCCTTTTCCACTACTATACACAGTATAGAGCATAACATTTCTTTCAGTTTAAGAGCACTGAGCCATCTCTACATGACTCCTATGAGGACTCAGGGTTTACCTTCCATCCTAACTATCTATCAACGTTATCAACCATTTTCTTTATATAACATCAAACCTTCTCATTATCTTTCTCACTTTTTCTTTTCAGAGAACATCATCAGCATTTCTTCACAATTAACTAGTTGAATACATATAACTTACTCGTGTAAACATTATCATCACTTTCTTTCGTCAAAACATTATTGCTACCTGTCTTAAAGCAATATCATCGTTTAAGTGCGACAAATGAACATCCCCCTTAAGAGAGGACCAAGTCTCTATGAGGTAGCACGCCTTCTCAAGCTACCAGTCCATACTCAGCAAAGGTTCCAGTGTGGTATCTTCACAAAGAGTCCTTCTTTAAGTAAAACCAGTAGGGAGCACCTTTAATAAGGTGCAAACTATGTACAAAAAGTTCGTATCATGCACTGTTCATGATTTCAGCAGTTCTTTTCAACTAAAACTTGTGCAAAAACTTTGGAAAAACAAACAAAAACAGAACAATAGGGATCCCGGGTCAACAGAAGGATCCCCTTAAGAGTTAACCCTGGACGGGTCTAGCAGCAAAACAGGAAACGACCAAACAGTTAAGAAACTATGTACATATTCATGGTATCGAGGTTTATTCTTCCAAGTCTGGGGGTGGCTTCCGTGAGCACCGCCCTCCTCCCGCCACCACATAAAGGGCATCTGCACCCCGGATTGGGGTCTGGGTACTCACGGTTCTCCTCGGAGTGATGGTCCGTAAACATTTGGCACACAGGGAGATTGGGGCAATGACCGCTGATCTCGGTGAATCATCGGAGGATGGTACTGTCACTTCTGGCTTGTATCTGCGCACGTGCGGGGCATACCACCCCTTATCTCCCCAGTGGCGAGTGTACCGAACTCGGTCTCCTGGGTAGAGATCCCGGCCTGGGTGTCCCTCAATGAGGTGCGCCTCTACATCCCGCCGGGTGACAAACACTTCCAAGGCAAGACCGGGCTCCTTAATGAAGCCCCAACCTCCCTGCAGCCGGAAGGTGCTGATCATGCCATAGCGCTGCGGGCCCCAGTTCTCCTCAGCAGCCTGCCTGACCTGGGCTTTGATTTGGAGGTCCTTCTCCCGCTCAGCCTGACGCCGGAGCTCCTTCTTGCGGGCCCACTCCTCTTCTTGCTGGCGCAGCTGCTGGCGGTATTCCCTCTGGCGGATGACCTCAATACTCTCCCCTTCCTCCTGGGCACCCCCTGGAAACCCCATCAGGTTGGTGGTGGCCGCGCGGGTCCACTTGAAGGTTACCCATTCTCCCTGGAGCTGCGGGGGCTGCTTGATGGGTCGCAGGGGGCTATCGGCTGTCTGCAGGGTTTCCCAGGGCCTCTCGCACTCAATGCGGCTACACACCCGTCCGGGTGGTCGTGGTGGGGGCGAGTCTACATCCACCAGCAGGGGCTCTTCAATCGCCACGCCCGGGTTGGCGCCGTTACCTGCTTCCGCCGCATCTCCAGTGCCGGTCTCCTCTGTGGTCGGCTGCGGGATCGATGCTTGGTGCGGTTGCGGCTCCTCACTAGGGATGGCTGCTCGCTGACAGAGACTCCGGAACTGCCGGCACAGCTCCTCCACCTCTGCCCCGAGGATCTCCTGATTAGCGCAGCCTGGTACGAACTCCGTCGGCTCCCATTGGTGGGGCCTGATACGGGTCTTCTCTCCCTCTCCGGGGTGACTTCCGCGCTCCATGCTGCCAATCGGATTCTGCCTCGTGGCATCCAGAGGCTCTTGCTCCTCCCCGTCCGGAGGACGGCCTTCCTCTCCTCCACCATCCCACACTAGGAGGCGGGCCCTTCTCCTTGATGGGCATATTTTCTGAACATAGTAGTATCTGTGAGGGGTGGGCTCCATCTTCGCGCCGCTCTTCCAAGCTACGCCCACGATGACACACCCCATGTTCCCTGCGCGCCACATAGTACTATAATGGCGACGGTTTTGGCGGGGAATGTCATAGCACCGTCTTTGTAACATAATACAGTCCTAGCACAATAAATCTCAGTTCCAAGGCACACATGACCTGATTCTTCAGGCTTAAGTAGATCCTGTTCGTGACGCCAAGTTGTAGCGCCCCCACCGCCGCAGGGCCGTAGGGACTACCCGGTACCGGGCCTCTGAGTCTCTGCTCTGGGGTTGTCACGGTGGCTAGGCCCGGTCCGTGACCCTGCCGAGGGGCGTACAGTGATAGATATGATGTAGATGGTGGTGATGAGGCTGTAGTGGTGCAGTGCAGTAAATAACGAGGACACCAGGTTGCAGTCTCTTTACCTCTTTACTGAAGATCTCTGGGTCCTCAGTCCAGAACACGGTTCACCAGGCTGCGCAAGTCCGGCCGGTCCAATAGCACCTCCAGAGTTCCCTTCACAGGTGGAAATCGGTGCCTTCCTTCTAGCGCTATGTGTTGTGGTCCTTCCCTGCTGTGCTTACGGAAAGTCCCCACAACTGTTGTGTCTGTTTCTTAAGTTCCCTCACAACTCGATTAGATGAGGGTGTCTGTCCCCCGGCGTTCTGCTTCTCTCCACTGTGTAAGCACAGCGGCCGGAAAGCACAGCGGTGACGTCAGACGTCACCGCTGTGCTCGCTTTCTGGCTGGCCGGCGCTCACAGTGCAGAGAAGCTGAGACACCGGAGGACAGACACCGGAATGTGAGTATGTACTGTTTGGTTTTTTTACGTTTACGCTGGTAACCACGGTAAACATCGGGTTACTAAGCGCGGCCCTGCGCTTAGTTACCCGATGTTTACCCTGGTTACAAGCGAACACATCGCTGGATCGCTGTCACACACAACGATCCAGCGATGTCAGCGGGTGATCAAGCGACGAAAGAAAGTTCCAAACGATCTGCTACGACGTACGATTCTCAGCAGGATCCCTGATCGCTGCTGCGTGTCAGACACTGCGATATCGTAACGATATCGCTAGAACGTCACGAATCGTACCGTCGTAGCGATCAAAATGGCACTGTGTGACGGTACCCTTAGGGTTATCGCTTGTTCACTATCATTGTTAGGAAAGGCCAGATGATGCAAATTTCCCAACTCTGTAAAAACCCAGCCTCCTCTAACCTTGTGCCAAAAAGCAGCAGCCATGGGTTCTAAGCAGCTGCCGAGCACTCTGAAAATGGTGGAGGCCCACGAAGCAGGAGGATATAGGAAGATAACAAAGCATTTTCAAGTTGCCCTTTCCTCAGTCCTAAATGTAATTAAGAAATAGCAGTTACCAGGAACAGTGGAGGTCAAGATAAGGTCTGGAAGACCAAACAATATACAGTATTTCTAATATTAATGCACCATTAATGGGGAATCTCCACATACCTTCACTTGCACACCACATATACGGCAGTTCTGTGCGCACAGGACCTGTGATGAGGACACAGGAGGGGAGGAGTCAGGGGTCACATGATCAGGGGCCTCAGTATATGCAGGACTCTGCTGTGCTGGTTATAATGTTTCCTGATGAGCTGATGTTTATGTGTGGGGTCAGGAGGGGTTTACATTGTGGATGTAGCTGCTAACTACAGACCTGTCTCTAACCTTTCCTTCATCTCTAAACTCCTGGAACGCTTGGTCCACTCCCGTCTAATCTGCTATCTCTTGGATAACTCTCTTCTAACTGCCCTAACTAAAGTGATCTAATGACAGCTAATTCCTAAGGTCATTGCTCTCTGCTGATTCTCCTGGATCTCTGCTGCATTTGACACTGTGGATCACCAGCTCCTTCTCACTATTCTCCACTCTATTGGCCTCAAGGACACAGCCCTCTCCTGGTTCTCCTCCTACCTCTCTGATCGCTCCTTCACTGTATCTTTTGCCAACTCCTCTTCCTCTCCTCGTCCCCTTACTATCGGGGTTCCGCAGGGCTCAGTCCTGGGCCCCCTCCTTTTCTCTCTATACACGGCCCCTATTGGACAATCAGATTTGGGTTCTAGTATCATCTCTATGCTGAGGACACCCAATTATACACTTCTTCTCCTGACATCACACACCTATCATAATTCAAATACCAAGGATTGACTGTCTGCTGTCTCTAACATCATGTCCTCCCTCTGAAACTAAATCTCTCCAAAACGGAACTTCTTGTGTTTCATCCCCCTACTAACCTCACTCTACCTAACCGAAATAACCCTGGGGGTTCAACCATAACTCCCAAGCAGCATGCCCGCTGTCTTGGGGTCATATTCGACACCGAACTTTCCTTTACTCCCTATAGCCAATCATTCACTCGCTCTTGTCACCTGCATCTTAAAAACATCTCCAGAATCCAACCTTTTCTCACCTTTGAAACTGCTAAGACTCTTACTGTCGCTCTTATTAATTCTCGTCTGGACTACTGCAACTCTCTTCTGATCGGTCTCCCTCTTACCAAATTTTCTCCTCTCCAATCCATCTTGAATGCGGCAGCCAGGGTCATATATCTGCCTAGCCGCTTCACCGATGCCTCCATCTTGTGCCAGTCATTACACTGGCTACCCATTCGCTACAGGGTCCAGTATAAACTCATCTCTCTCACCCACAAAGCTCTCCATAGTTCTGCACCGCCTTATATCTCCTCTCTCATCTCTGTCTATCGCCCTACACGTGCCCGCCGTTCTACAAATGACCTAAGACTAACATCCCCCGTATTCCGAACCTCACACCTCCATCTCCAAGACTTCTCTCGTGCTGTGCCAGCTCTCTGGAATGCACTTCCCCAGACGATCAGGTTGATACCTAGCCCCAACCTATTCAAGCGCGCTTTGAAAACCCATCTCTTCAAACAAGCCTACCACACCAACTACTCAGTAAACTAACTTTGCCCTGTTCCCTCCTTCCAAATATTACTCTGAATCTGCACTCTACTATTCATCAGTCTCCACACCCTCCATACACATGATAACTGCGCTTGATACTTGATTATTGCACTTAAACACACGGGCTGATGACCGGATCATGCAGCTTTACATGAAAATCCCTATTTATTATAATTGCCAGACCTGAAATAAGCAGTTTTCACCTATTGTGCCCCCCCATTTCCTTCTAGATTGTAAGCTTGCGAGCAGGGACCTCACTCCTAATGTCACTGTTTAAATTGTCTTAGCTTGTATTGAATTTATTGTTTGTACATGTCCCCGCTTAATTGTAAAGTGTCGCGGAATGTGTTGGCGCGATATTAATAAAAATTATTATTATTATGTCGTTAGGAGTGGCAAAATTAAGCTACAAATAAACAAGATCGAGGCGATTCAAGAGTGGCTGCAACCACTTCCCAAGAAGCAAGTGAGGGCGTTTCTTGGAATTGTGGGGTACTATCGGCTATTCATTCTGAGTTTCGCTATAATAGCCGTGCCATTGATAGATCTTCTTAAAGGCACCTGTTAGAAAAAAATAACGCTTTCTTACTTTTTTTAAGAGCACAGAGAGGATAGAAATGAAAACAATATTGAATTGTGTGGATAAAACAAATCTTATTTAAAGTTCATTCAAAAAATTGATTAGGAAAATGAAGAAAAGTAAGTTCATAGCACACAAAAATATGTATTAGATTATAGAAGAGAAAACAAGCATTGTTTGGTTCTTACATATGGTCTTGAGGTTGATGTGGTCTGGTTTGGAGATTCTCAAGGTATGAGAGATCTCCTGAACAGGAGTTAGGTCGGCTTATATACTATTTTGACTCATAGACTTACATTGGTTTCTATGTTTCTTGGCTCATAACCACATATGGTGATCTACCGCTATATTCATAGCCTCTACCATATTAGAAGAACACTAGTAACTTATGGAATATGCTTATTAGTTATTTGTACATTACCTCATTTTGAAATACTTAAGCATATAGCCTATGACCTTTGGGAACCATTCACTGTCTCCAAATAGCCACATATTGACAGTTCTGACAAAAGCCCTATAGTTCTGACAAACAGAGAACAGATGTATCGGCCAAAATCCTCAGAATAACTCAGTCACTCACTAACCAGAGTATCTGGAGAGGAGGAGAAAAAGATCCGTGCATACAAGGCGCACACCCAAAATCACACGACAATGTTGAAATTATGTGCAATATTTATTAGTAGACATAATAAAACCATTAAAAGACAAAACACATCACCAGAAGTCCCATATGACTATGACACAACATTACAATATCAAGGGAAAGTGCAGCATATAGATGTGTGCACACATGGATAATCAGCCCTGGACAGTGGCGTAGGAAGGTGGGGGCGGGGGGGGCGGTCCGCCCCGGGCGGCACAATGCGGGGGGCGGCACAATGCGGGGGTGAGTCAGTGCGCGGCTGCAGCCGGCAGGGGGGCGCAGTTGGCCGCCTAAAGCGGCGGTCCGCAGTGTCTCCCCCAGCGGCTGCATTATGTCACCCCCCACACTGGGAGTCAGCTGTTCTCTGTGCCGACTGTCAAGCTGACAGCCGGCACAGAGAAGCTGCAGCGTGCCGGCTCCCAGTGTTCAATTGTACTCGTATCTGTGATGCGAGTACAATTGAAGCTCTGACTGCCGGGTCAGAGCGACGGCAGCAGCGTGATCAGGTCATGTGATCACGCTGCTGACGTCACTCACCTGCGCGGCAGAGCAGGAGACAGAGAGCGGTGGTAAGTGCTCCAGTGGAGCTGAAGACACCGAAGCATACATTTGTAGTGGGGATGGGGGGGGGATTTACTGTGAGTGGGGATGGGGGGCATACATTGTGGGGGGGATTTACTGTGAGTGGGGATGGGGGGCATACATTGTGGGGGGGATTTACTGTGAGTGGGGATGGGGGTCATACATTGTGGGGGGGATTTACTGTGAGTGGGGATGGGGGGCATACATTGTGGGGGGGATTTACTGTGAGTGGGGATGGGGGGCATACATTGTGGGGGGGATTTACTGTGAGTGGGGATGGGGGGCATACATTGTGGGGGGGATTACTGTGAGTGGGGATGGGGGGTATATTGTGGGGGGATTTAATGTGAGTGGGGGTGGGGGATATATTATTGGATGGAGATATGGATATATTGGATATGAGTGGAGATGGGTGGATTTATTGTGGGGGGGAGATTTAATGTGAGTAGGGAAGGGGGATTTATTGTGGGGGGAGATTTAATGTGAGTGGAGATGGGGGTATTTATTGTGTGTGGGGAGAATTGGAGTGGAGATGGGGGATTTAATGTGTGTGGGGGGAGATTTGTCATGGGGATGGGGGGATTTAATGTGTGGGGGAGATCTAAGGACACAAAATGAAGAGCAAAGGGGGAGATGGGGGGCATATATGAGGAAACAGTATGGGGGATGGGTGCAGACAGTTTGGGGTCAAACGGGGGATTGTATGCGGACACAGTATGAGTAGCGATGTGAAAAACGTATGTGGACAGAGTACGGGGAGTGAGGGTGTTGGGATGTGTGCATGCGTAGCATGGGGGACAGTGTAAGGGCACAGCCAGGAGGGGACAGTATACCAAGGATGGGGAGTGTGATGAGAGAGTTCAGTATAAATACTGGGCCCTATAGGGGGGACACAGTGTGAGAGGACAGTGTGAAAATGGGGGCCGGTATGGAAAGGGGAGGTCCGTGTAAAGAGCGTGTACCATAAGAGGGACAGTGTGGGGGTCATATTTTGTGCAGACAATATAGTGAGGGGACATTTTTTATTCAGGAGCATTATAATGACACTTGTATCTTTAAGGGCGTCATGTGGAGATTTTCTGCAAAAGAGCGGAGAAGATGGAGGTCTGCAGAGACGGCTGTGGGTGAGAAAACGCATCATGGGGTCTGGACAAGATGAAGAAATGAAGGAGAACAACTCCAGAGGCGACGTCATCTCTAAGGTACCGGGATGTAAATGTTATTTGTGATACTGACTAACTCTCATGTTTTTATTTATGTTAGGAGCATTAAAGGGGATGTCCTGGTTTGTGATGAGTCTGCAGTCATTCTTTGTGACTGCAGACTTCTGAGTTCTCACAGTGCGCACTGCACGCTGTCAGGATTCTCTGGTGCTGGCGATTTACATACATGCGGTCATGTGCTGACTAGACATGTGTGGCCTCACTCAATGAAAATGAACTGAGTGAGGCCGGGCACGTCTAGTCGGAATGTGGTCAGAAGTATACAAATCGCATACTTGTGCTGACATGACCGTCCACCGGCAAGGGAGAATCCTAAAAGTGTGCAGTGCATGCGTTGTGAGATTTCAGAAGCTGCGATGTCAGGGTTCAGCTCTGCAGGTTCCAGTCGTCGACACATGGACACGTCACTCATATGCGACTTTCATACTCATGGTCCTGTGACATCGAGCTTCTCTTCTGCTTCTCTCAGTTTTTCACTGAACATTGGGAGCTTAAGGGAGAGGAGCTCATCGGTACATGACTGAGTGTGAAAATCACATGGGGGGGGGGGGCGCCAAACTCGGGAACAGCCCCGGGCGGCAAAAGCTCTAGCTACGCCCCTGGCCCTGGAAAACAATATCAATGCCAATAAATCTTAAATCACATGAAGTCTCACACCGGGTGTCCCCCAAGGAGACAGAAGAAAAAGGAACCTAATGCAAGATCACAATAAATCCTGATATAGAACTATAGACCTCTCTTAGCAAGTAGAAAGTAAGCAGTTCCCTGGTTGTGTAAGAAAAGGAGGAACGCTGAAAACAATAGCAAAAAGAGAGGGGAAAAGAGAAAAAAAAAAGAGGACATCCAGGATGAGAAAGCCATCCGATTTACCACATGAATCAGTGAAATGGACATCGGGGCATGAAGTCCAGGGGTCAATAGCCAAGGGACCAAGGCGATGTGGGAAGCCCCACACGTATCGCTGCAACCAGCAGCTTCGTCAGGGGAAGTGTGCTGGGGAAGGGGATCAACCAACCTTAAATAGTGGAGCAATCAAGCATAACATGTGGCTGGTGTGTGGAGGGCAGAGCGGTGAAAAGCCGGAAGACTATCCTGGCCAGGATAGACGCATGCTCAGAGAGAAAAAAAACCCTTTCATGTGGGAGGAATATAGAAATATCGAGTGCACAGAGACCATTGAACAGAGGGCCCATATTTGCTAGTAGACTGGCGCCTATACCATGAGGCAAATTATGCTGATAGAAAGTGCAGCATAAAATATATATATATATATATATATATATATATATATATATATATATATATGTGCGCAAAGGGTGGCCATTTTAAAGTGTCTATACACCCACAACCCCTATAATAAAGGTAACCATATAACATATAGTGGGTTTTTACCCCCCATATGCTCAAATCTGCCAATAGAAAGCGCAAAAAGAAATATCGGCCCAGGGGAGAAACAAAAAAGAAAAACACAATTGAAAGTGCCTATGTGCCAGCAGCCCTTATGATAAAGGGTTACGTACAATACAGGCACCCCAAAAGGTAATTTCAGATGTAATAACTGTAATTTTTGTCCATATTATTTAACAGGTACATTCGGAAAAGTTGGACATATCCAACATAGAGTTTTCGATTTAATCACATGCAAGACTAAATTAGTGGTTTATATTATATTTTGTCCATGTTTATTTTTTTACATTGGAAAAAACATAAGATCAATGTTTATAAGATTCCGGGAAAATTTCAACTCCATTTTCACAGGTAAATGCTCGCCTCGGTTTATCAAAGACATGCAGGAGGTACATGGCTCTGATCCCCATTGCCTGCATTTTGCAGGGTTAGAAGTGGTTAAACCACCAAAAAATGGGGGGGGAGACCACAATAAAACTCTCCTGTGTCAGGAAGCTAAATGGATTATTAAAGCGAAAATGCAGGGCCCTTTGGGTCTTAATGAGAGGTTGGATTTTTCGTGTTTCTTATAATTATTCATATTTATTTCTAAAGCCCATTTGAGATGTTTTGAGATATCCTAATATTTGAGAAAATGTGTGATATTGATCAACGAAATAGAAGGTTGATGGTTGTTTTTATATTATCTGTTTGATTGTTACGTTTTTTTAAAAATTCTTTTCAACTTAAAGAGGTCATGTGATCATGTTTAAAAGGAAATGACACACTATCTGTTCTATCTGGACCCGTAGTCCATTGACTGCACCAGCTTGATCTGCATTTTGTCCTGCCCTCTGTTACCTTGTCCATAGCACGTTGTTTAAATAAAGGACAAAGGTTTTTATCGGAAAGATTTGTGTGGTGCTGCTACATTCTTTCGCACTTGGACTGCCATACATGATTTTTCAAGCAAGCACACCAATTTCCGTGGATTCTCCATTGGTGAGGTCATCGACTCAGCTACACCTGCTTTATCAGTGAGTATTGTAGCATGGCTAAAGGGTGTGTAGTCGACGGGAGATATGTGTCGCATAGGTGGCTTGTTGCTGTAATGTAGCCCGGAGTATTTCTTTGTTGCACATAACCATGTATATATATGTGTTTCAGGACCTGTGGTGATGTCAGACCACATGGCTAATCATGTGATGGGTTACTGGGTGTGGTTCGCTCTACATAAGACAAGCTAATGCTTAACACAGTGGATATGTGTGGAGGTGCTAGCCTCCAGAGGGTGTTAAGGCTCCAGGTCTGAGCCTGAAGGAATGGACAGTTGTTTTTTCCTTCTGCCTGAACTAAAGGCTATTTGTTTTTTCTGTTTATGCTAACTGGTTTATGAAGCAATAAACCTCTGAACTTTTGTTGGAACCTGCCTCCTAAGTGTCAGCCGTCGCACCTGAGTGAGTGAAACCCCTACAATTGGTGGTAGACGTGCGGGCAGCGTTCCCAGTGGAGACGTAAGTCTATTTTTGAATGTCCTGGGTCAAGTCGGCTGTAAGCCAGCAAGCATTGCCGGGGAAAATGGAGGCCCTGCTGAAACACTTGGTCCAGTTGCAGTCACAGCAGCAAGAGACCAACAGGCTGTTGATGTAGCAAATACAACAGAGCCAGCAGGAGCAACGGCAGAGCCAGCAGGAGCAACGGCAGCAGATGCAACTTCTGGCAACCGCCATCCAGGGCAAGACGAGCGCCCCAACCCCAGGTTTGGCTGATGACACCCACGTCCGGAAGACTGTAAGACGCGCATTACAGAAAATGACTCCCGGGGATGATGTTGAGGCCTTCCTGACGGTGTTTGAGAGGGTCACTGAGAGGGAAAAACTTCCTCCAGAGCAGTGGGCAGATGTGTTGGCACCTTACCTGACGGGGGAACCTCAGAAGGCATACTATGATTTGACCTTGCAGGATGTCAAGGAGTATGACAAATTGAAAGCAGAGGTTCTCGCACGTTTGGGGGTGACACTGACTGTTAGGGCACAGCGAGTTCACTGCTGGGCCTATCACCGGGACAAACCGCCTCGCTCCCAAATGTTTGACCTGTTACACCTGGTCCAGAAATGGCTGCAGCCAGAGTCCTCTATGCCTGCACAGATGGTAGAACGGGTGATGTTGGATCGGTTTGTGCATTCCCTCCCGAGGTCCATACAGACTCGGGTTGCCCAGGGTGATCCCCAGAATGCCGACGAACTGATCGGACTGGTCGAGAGGTACCAAGGGATGGAAGGCTCTTTTGGGAGGCAGCCCATGCCGTACTGGGGGTCTCAGAAAGCTGCTGAGTCCCAAAAAGGGGTGGCGCGTCCAAGGTCACAAAGGGCGGGGGAGGTGGTGCCCAAGGTCCCTACGGGTGATATTATTTGTTGGAGGTGCCACGGGCCAGGACATATAGCTGCCCGTTGTTTCCAGACCACTGAGCAGATGGACTGCAGCATGGGACGCCGTTGTTCATACTATGCGTATCCAGCCTGCAGTGTGAACTCTCCCCCAACGAGGGACCTCAAGCGTGTCCCGTAAAGGTGAACGGTCGAGCAGTCACGGCACTGTTAGACTCGGGGAGCCTAGTGACCCTGGTGAGGGCCACTTTTCCTCTCCACCTGCTCCCGGGAAAGAAGGTCAGAGAGCGGTGCATACATGGTGATGCAAAGGACTACCCTTTGGCCAGGGTGGACATTGAAACGGCATGTGGCACTGAGTCCCACATAGTCGGCGTCGTGCAGGACTTGTTGCACCCTATAATTATTGGCCGGGATTTCTGTTTGATTTGGGATTTGTGGGGAAAAGGTTCTGAGCTCCCTAGCAAGAGTAGGGAACCAATGAACCCTGGAAGGGTGTCGCCACACCCAGAGACAGACAGGTTTCCTTTTTGTGTTCTGGTTGGGGATGAGGAGGAAGTGTCCCCTGCATCTGACATTATGGAGTTAGAGGTAACCAGTGAAAATTTTGGGACTGCCCAACATAGGGACCCCACTCTGAGGGAAGCCTTTAATAATGTCACAGTTATTGACAGGGTGATACAGGAGCCGGGGGCAGACACAAGATTTCCCCATTTTCTGATGAGTGGGGAGTTGTTGTACTAGGTCACGAAAATAAGGGAGGAGTTGGTAGAGCAGTTGGTAGTGCCGGGTCCATATAGACGGAAGGTGTTGGACATGGCCCATTCACACATCTTGGGGGGACACCTAGGGGTGGAAAAAACGCAGGAACGGGTTGTGCAGAGGTTCTATTGCCCTGGGTGTCACCAGGAAATAGTGAACTATTGCAGGTCCTGCCCTACATGTCAGCTAACTGCTCCCACTCCTCATTTCCGGAACCCCCTTGTGCCACTGCCCATTATTGAGGTGCCGTTCGAGAGAATTGCCATGGACTTGGTTGGTCCCTTAATTAAATCAGCCCGGGGCCATCAGTATATATTAGTCATCCTGGACTATGCCACACGCTATCCTGAGGCAATTCCCTTGAGAAATTCTTCCTCGAAGAGTATAGCCCACGAGTTGGTCCATGTCTTTTCCCGGACAGGTCTGCCGAAGGAGATCCTGACTGACCAGGGGACACCTTTCATGAGCAAGGTGATGAGGGAGTTATGCAAAGCCCTGAAAATCTCCCAGTTGAGGACCTCGGTGTACCATCCCCAGTCAGATGGCCTTGTTGAGAGATCTAACAAGACACTGAAGAGCATGCTGAGAAAAGCTATAGAGAAAGACGGTAGAGACTGGGATTGTCTCTTACCCTATCTGATGTTTTCCATTCGCGAAGTTCCACAGGCCTCCACAGGGTTCTCACCGTTTGAGCTTCTATATGGCCGACATCCGCGAGGACTCCTGGATATAGCCAAGGAAACCTGGGAAGCCGAAGTCACGCCCCACAGAAGCGTCATTGAGCATGTGGCCCTGATGCAGCAGAGGATTGCAAAGGTGATGCCTATCGTGAAAGAACACCTCCTCCAGGCACAAGAAGCTCAGGCCAGAGTCTACAACCGGTCTGCAAGAGTGAGGCAGTTCAATCCGGGAGACCGAGTTCTTGTGATAGTTCCGACGGTGGAAAGCAAGTCCTTGGCCAAATGGCAAAGGCCATATGAAGTTGTCGAGAAACTTGGTGAAGTAAATTATAAAATTCACCAACCAGGAAGACGGAAACCATTCCAAGTATACCATGTCAACCTCATCAAGCCGTGGCAAGATAGAGAGCCGACAGTAACTCCATCGTTGTTAAGCAACCCAGAAGGTGAGGTTGGAGCGGTTACTATAGCGGAGACGCTATCGAAGACCCAGAAACAGCAGTGCCGGGAGTTACTCCAGAAAAACAGGGACCTGTTTTCAGAGTTGCCAGGACACACGAAGGTCATAGAGCACGAGGTCCTAACAGAGCCACATGTGCGGGTGAACGTGAAGCCCTATCGTATTCCTGAGGCTCGTCGAGAAGTTATCTCCAAGGAAGTGGAGCGTATGTTGAAGCTTGGAGTCATTGAGGAATCCAAGAGCGGTTGGTCAAGCCCAATTGTCCTGGTCCCAAAACCTGATGGGGAGTGGAGATTTTGCAACGACTATCGGAAGTTGAATGAGGTCTCCAAGTTTGACGCTTACCCCATGCCCCGCATTGATGAGCTCATCGAAAGGCTTGGGCACGCCAGATATATATCCACCTTGGATTTGACAAAGGGGTATTGGCAGATCCCCATGGCACAGGAAGCCAAGGAGAAGACGGCCTTTTCGACACCTGATGGATGCTTCCAGTATGTCCGGATGCCGTTTGGCCTACAAGGAGCTCCAGCAACCTTCCAGAGGGCTATGGATAGAGTCCTTGCTCCCCATAAGGCCTACGCTGCTACGTACCTAGATGATATCGTCATCTTTAGCCCGCCTGGGAGAGTCATCTGGAGGAAGTCCAAGAGGTGTTTGATGCTCTAAGAGATGCGGGGTTTATAATAAACCCGAAAAGTGTGCCTTGGGTAAGGAAGAAGCTAAATACCTAGGCTATATAGTGGGTCGTGGAGAAATAAAGCCCCAAATCAGGAAAGTGGAGGCAATCCAAACATGGCCGAAACCACTCTCCAAAAAGCAAGTTAAAACCTTTCTGGGAATCGTGGGATATTACAGGAGGTTCATCCCGAACTTCGCCACAGTGGCTGCGCCTCTGACTAATCTGCTAAAGGGGACAAAATCGGTGATGGTTAAATGGTCCGAAGAGACAGAGTCAGCCTTCCAAGAGTTGAAAGGGGCTCTATGTAAGCAGCCCGTTCTGATGGCCCCGGACTTCAAGAAAGAATTTATTCTTCAGACAGATGCCTCGGATGTTGGGGTAGGAGCAGTCCTTTCCCAAGAGCTACATGGGGAGGAGCATCCTGTTCTCTATCTGAGTAGAAAGCTGTCCTCATCTGAGAACTACTCAGTCGTAGAAAAAGAGTGTTTGGCCATAAAGTGGGCGGTGGACACATTACGGTACTATCTGCTGGGTCGTAAATTCAGACTAATATCTGACCATGCCCCAATTAGATGGATGAGGGAAACAAAAGGTAGAAATGCTAGGGTCACCTGTTGGTTCTTAGCCTTGCAGGACTTCAGTTTCCATGTGGAACATAGGGCCGGAAAGCTGCACGGTAATGCGGATGCCCTATCAAGAATCCCTTGTTTAGTGGGGGAAAGTGCCAAGCCCCACGGCTTTAGGCAGAGGGGGGAGGTATGTAGCATGGCTAAAGGGTGTGTAGTCGACGGGAGATATGTGTCGCATAGGTGGCTTGTTGCTGTAATGTAGCCCGGAGTATTTCTTTGTTGCACATAACCATGTATATATATGTGTTTCAGGACCTGTGGTGATGTCAGACCACATGGCTAATCATGTGATGGGTTACTGGGTGTGGTTAGCTCTATATAAGACAGGCTAATGCTTAACACAGTGGATATGTGTGGAGGTGCTAGCCTCCAGAAGGTGTTAAGGCTCCAGGTCTGAGCCTGAAGGAATGGACAGTTGTTTTATCCTTTTGCCTGAACTAAAGGCTATTTGTTTTTTCTGTTTATGCTAACTGGTTTATGATTTGAAGCAATAAACCTCTGAACTTTTGTTGGAACCTGCCTCCTAAGTGTCAGCCGTCGCACCTGAGTGAGTGAAACCCCTACAGTATCCACCTGGTTCTTAGTGTCTTTCAGCTTTTTTCCTTTTTGATTACGTATAATGAGACCCACCATGTTGGGTGGTGCTGAACAGTACGCTAGGAAAAATTATAAGTAAATAAGTAAAGAAAATGAGAAATATAAGGGGATAAAAAAAAGGGGAAAAAATAAAAATAAATATGGACAAGCAAAAAATAAAAAAGGAAAGATAACATATGGAAAAAAAGAGCTAAGATACATAAAATAAATGTAATGAAAATATATAATGTAAATGTGCACATATAAATCACACATTACACATGAGCATATTGCGCATAAAGAAAAAAAGAGAAAAAAAAAACAAACAAAAAAACCTATATAACATACAAAATACAATAAATAACAAGTAAATGAAAACATCATCCCAAAAAGCTTGTGTAAAGGTGAGGCCATTGGGAGCTAGGCTTCGTAGGTTGAAAATCCAGCGTGATTCGGTTTGAAAAGTTTCTTGAGATTTCCGCCTCTAGTATTCAGGTGAACCCTCCTTTTTGACATCAGAGGATGCTAAAAGTATTGCGGAAAGGTGCTTCTGTGCTCTTTTCCTGAATTCCTGAAAGGTTTGACCTATATAGACCCTGCTGACTCCATTGGTCCTTATAGTCCGAGATGAAACGGACAAATTTGCCCTTGGAACATTTGTTGGAAGAAAGTAACGAATCCTGGCTTTGCCCTCTGAAATGCAGAAGAGATCAATTTCTTGGGGTAGCCACGTTCTCGAAACCTGGTCTTAAGGATTCTGAGTAAACTGTTTGTTGCTGTGAGTTTACGAAAAAAGGTCCGTGATAAGGCCATCTTCCTGAATGGAGACCTTCAAGTCCAGAAATGTAACGGTCCATGTGAAGACATCATCAATGAACCTGTTCCACTGTTAAACATGTTTTCTGAAGGAGTCAGATTTGTAGACAAAAAATTCTTCCCACCAGCCCCAAAAGATGTCAGCCGGTGCTGACGCACAGCATGCGCCCATTGCCACTCCCGATACCTTGTGTACCCTCATTTTCCTGTAGGAGGTCAAGAAGATCCTGAAGATCCTGTGTTTCTTCCATCCCCAAGTTGCTTGCCATTTCAGGTTTATGGTGAATAGCCTGTAAAACTGTAGTTATGTCTAGGTTGTTGATGAATCTTGCTCATGAGATTGTTTCTCATGTTATGCCTGATTGCTCCACTATTTAAGGTTGGTTGATCCTTTTCCCCAGCAAACTTCCACTGACGAAGCTGCTGGTTGCAGCGATACGCGTGGGGCTTCCCACATCGCCTTGGTCCCTTGGCTATTGACCCCTGGACTTCATGCACTGACGCCCATTTCACTAATACATCTGTTAAATCGGATGGCTTTCTCATCCTGGGGGTCCTTTTTTTTTTTTCTCTTTTCCCCTCTCTTTTTGCAATTGTTTTCAGTGTTCCTCCATTTCTTACACATCCAGGGAACTGCTCACTTTTCTACTTGCTAAGAGGGGTCTAATCAGGATTTATTGTGATCTTGCATTAAGATCTTTTTTCTACTGTCTTCCTGGGGACGCCCGGTGTGAGACTTCATGTGATTTAAGATTTATTGGCATTGATATTGTTTTCCAGGGCTGATTATCCATGTGTGCACACATATATATGCTGCACTTTGCCTTGATATTGTAATGTTGTCATAGTCATATGGGACTTCTGGTGATGTGTTTTGTCTTTTAATGGTTTTATTATGTCTACTAATATATATTGCACATAATTTCAACATTGTCTTGTGACTTAGGGTGCGCCTTGTATGCACGGATCTTTTTCTCCTCCTCTCCACATGTTTAGCCTCTCTGTGCAGCAGCCCCATTCATATTAGTCCTTATTTAGACATGCCCTATAGTAGTGCTCTCTACCTTTTTTGTTCTTGTTAATGAGAGTCTCTGCTCATATGTTAAGTAATTTATATTTTTTTATTATTGAAATATTAATATTTTGCAGTCCACCCTGATTATGATTTGAGAAATATCATAATCAATCCTAAACTCATTCTCTCACCATTCGTATCACATTCATTCTTTATTCTGAAAACCTTGTGTCAATATCTGTTTTGAATGTCATCTGAATTTTCTAAACTATTGTAAAAATTAAAATAAAATCAGTTATATTTTTCCGTTTTAACATCTTTTAAAATATCATCTTTCTTTTTCATTTGTCTTTATATTCTCTTAATTTTACACCTAACTATTTGATACATTATACACAGCAAAACCACAATAAATATAATAACAATCGGATTAGGTAGTTTAAAGCGCCCCCAGACGCAGGGCCGCGGGGTACTCGGTACCGGGCCTCTCTGTCTCGGTTCTGGGGTTGTCACGGTGGCTAGGCTTGGTCCGTGACCATGCTAAGGGGCGTCCAATGAAAGGTGTGATGCCGGTGCGTGGTGCAAGGTGCGATGAATAACGAGGACACAGGGTTGCAGTCTCTTTACCACTTTACTGAAGGCTTCAGGATCCGCAATCCAGAGCACTGCTAACAGGACTGGCTGAGACCGGCCGGTCCGAAGGCACATCCAGAGTTCCCTTTTGCAGGTGGAAATCAGTGTCCTTCCTACCAGCGCCTGTGTGTTGTAGTACCTCCCTGCTGAGCACCACGGGATAGTCCTCACAACTGTCGTGTATGTTTCTGTTCTTTCTCTCCGTCCCCCAGATGATATGGCTAGGACGCACCCATATGACGGGGTAGGCCTGGAGCTATTTTATAGGGACCCTAGAGATGCCCCTCTCCCACTATTGCCTCCGTTGTCTTCATTAGGTGATTTAGGTGAGGCAGCCAACCTATAATTAACTGCCCGGCCGCAGTTTAAAGTAATGCGTGGAGTCTCTTACTTTCTCGGCGTTCTGGCCGCCGGCTATGCGCCTCAGAAGGATGTTGCTGATCTTGAGGCACAACTCCTT
Source organism: Ranitomeya variabilis (assembly GCF_051348905.1). Lineage (NCBI taxonomy): Eukaryota > Metazoa > Chordata > Amphibia > Anura > Dendrobatidae > Ranitomeya > Ranitomeya variabilis. The sequence goes on along the minus strand of NC_135235.1, from coordinate 697,185,841 downwards.
CTGGTTCTATCTCCTTTGTACTGTGTTACCGTTTCTCACTTCTCCACAATAAACCTCGCTTCTTGTCCTTTCTTGATAGTCTGCTGCTAGATGGCACAGGCACGGCTCCGTAACGATCTGTCCTTTCCTAGGCCTCTGTCAGGATCCCATCCCTGACAGATCCTCCCTCAAGCTCTTCCCAGCTACTTTCTGCCTAACTTCCTGTCCAACCCCCAGTTTTACCAAAGTGTGAGGAGTGGCCTACTAGATAGAACCACTCCCCCTGGTGGCCGGAGTGCGAAGTGTAATGTGTGTGTCTGTTATACCTGGTCAGGTGAACTCCTTTAGTGCCATCAGACATACCATCACTCCCCTTAGTGGGGGAGCAACAGTACTGCAACGACCAGGACTCTGGGGTGCTGCACTCCCCCCCGGTTAAATCCAGTACTCCCGGACTGGGAAAAGAAAAACAATAATACATGTTAACAACAGACATACAAAATTCTAAAATGCAATAAACACGTAAATTTAACAGTGCTTCCCTTTATGGGAGGTGAGAACACTTGAACGTTGCGAAAGTTTGGTCATGCACAGTTTATGACTCTCAGTTCGGTGGTTGTAACTTTGAAACAGCAGGGACCCCGGGTAAACAAAGGGGTCCCCTCTGAAAGTTTTGGAGCAATTCACTGTCCATAACTCCATTGTCCATTTTTAAATCTGTAACAAAGATATTTACACAAACATTTTCAACTAAATAGCAACCTTTGTTAATATCTCCAAGTTTTGTATCGAAGTGGAGTTTGATTCTTGGTGCTACGTGTAGACCTCCACGGTGCAGGGGTTGCTACTGGCCTAACCGGGCCCGCTATGCTTGCTACCGCTGGTGTAGTGCACTGTCTTCTAGCTACGCTTCTAGTGAGTCTGGGTAGCACTGGCATGCTGGAGCTCTCAGGGCTGCTGCTACCAACAGTGGGTACAGCAGATTCGCCGATAGCAGAGGGAGGACTTGCCGGTTCAACGGTTGGCATGGAATCTTCTGGTGGGGTCTGCTGAGATTGCGGGCACGGATGATCTGGCACATTTAGTTCTGGCGGGTTCAGTTGACGGAACATTAGAACGGGAACCACGATGGCCTGATTTATTTGAGTCCAAGATGGGGAAAAATCGCCAAGAACAGTGTGTATCATCTTCTCTTCTACAGGTGGGGAGGTTCCGGGATCTGTTTCCCTCTCTCTCAGGGCATAATTTAAGGTGGTCTCTGGATATTGCCGTTGAGGTTTCCCCTCCATCTTTGCTGATGACACAGACCTTCGTGTTGTCGAAATCGGATGGCAGGATGGTATACGGTTCCACTTCCCATTGGTCATCAAGTTTGTGTAGCCTCCTCTTTCGTTTGAGTACTTGCTCACCGGGTGACAAGGGAATCGCAGGAGCATGCTGGTTGTAGTCTTTCTTGTTTCTGTCTGGCCTGGGCGAGACTTCTTTCCACGCATTCCTGTACTTTGCGGTACCTTTGCTGCCTCTCTGTATCCCAATCTGCATCCAGCGAGGTATCTTCGGGGTTAGGACCCCCATGTCGAGATCAACGGGTAACTTGATAGATCTTCCTCGCATCAGGTAGGCTGGAGTGCAGTTGGTGGAATTTACTGGGATGTGATTGTACATGTCCACCAAGTCAGGCAACTTTGTTGGCCACAAGTTCCGTTCCTCTACAGGCAAGGTCTTCAGTAAGTCGATCACCACTTGGTTCATCTTTTCGCACATCCCGTTGGTTTGGGGATGGTACAGTGTGGTTCTGATCTTCTTACACCCGTACGGATTGCAGAACTCCTGGAACACCTCTGCTTTGAATGTTGGTCCCTGATCGGTCAGTACCTTCTCCGGGTACCCATGGGGCCTACAAAAGTACTGCTGGAAGGTTTTGGCGGCCGTCCTGGCCGTTAGATCCTTGACAGGTACAACCACCAAAAATCTGGAGTAGTGATCCACGATGGTAAGAGCGTAGATATAGCCTGACCGGCTAGGTGTTAGCTTCACATGATCCAGCGCGACCAGTTCGAGCGGCCGTTTGGTGATGATGGGCTGCAAGGGAGCCCGTTGGCTGTCACGGTCCTTCCTGCGTAGGCTACATGGACCACACTCCCGACACCACTTCTCGATGGCTCTCTTCATGCCAATCCAATAGAACCTCCCTCGGAGTAGCCTCTCCAGCTTCCTCAATCCGAAGTGTCCGGCCCCATCGTGGTAGGCTCCCAGAACCATTGGCGCATCTCGCCTTGGCACCACTATCTGCCATACCAATTCATGAGTGCGTGGGTCGATGCTTCTCCGGCACAGCTTACCATCGTGAATAAACAGTTTGCTTCTCCCCTTCCACAGCTGTTGCGTTTCCTGTGGATCATCCGGGCCGGGATGCAAACCTGCCTGCGTCAGGAGCTCTTTCACCCGACGGACCGCGAGGTCACCATCCTGGGTCTCTGCCCATCCGTGATGGGGCAGGGGATTCATCGTGGCATCCTGTTTGTTATTGTGCCTGTTCTTCACATGATGGGAGCACTGAGTGGCTTTGGGGCGATGAAAAGCGGGCAGCTCTACCTCTTCAAGTGCCTTCGGGTCCTCCCCCGTTTCTGGCAAATTGGGCATCCAGGACAAGGCATCGGCATTCGCATTCTTGCGTCCTGCCCGGTACTTGATGGTAAAGTCGTAGTTGGACAGCCGGGCCATCCACCGCTGTTCCAAGGCCACGAGTTTGGCTGTGTCCAAGTGCATCAGTGGATTATTATCCGTGAAGACGGTGAATATTGCTGAGGCCAGGTAGTGTTTGAACCTCTCCGTCACTGCCCAAATGATGGCGAGGAATTCCAGCTTAAAGGAACTGTAGTTGTCAGGGTTCCTTTCCGTGGGGCGAAGTTTCCTGCTGGCGTAAGCGATTACCCTCTCCTTGCTTTTCTGGACCAGAGACAGCACAGCTCCCAACCCTACATTGCTGGCATCCGTATACAGCACAAACGGTTGGTCATATTCAGGGTAGGCCAGTACCTCTTCTCCCGTCAGTGCCGACTTCAAGCAAGTGAATGATCCTTCCAGTCCCTCGTTTCAATCACATGGGGTATTCTTCCCCTTGGTCTTCTTGGATTGGCCCACCAACAGGTCTTGCAATGGCGTGGCCTTCTTGGTGAAGTCCTTGATAAACCTCCTGTAGTAGCCTACCAACCCGAGGAACTGCCGGACTTCATGGAGGTTGCTGGGCTTCGGCCAGTCCTTGATCACCGTAACCTTTTCGGGGTCTGGGGCCACTCCTTCTGCACTCACCACATGGCCCAGGTACTGCACTTTGGGTTTTAGCAGATGGCATTTGGACGGTTTCACCTTTAAGCCAAAGTTGGACAGGGCTTCAAACACCTCGGCCAGGTGCTTCAGGTGATCTTAGTAGGTCTTAGAGAAGACAATGACATCAACCAGATACAGCAGCATGGTTTCAAAGTTCTTGTGCCCCAGACAGCACTCCATCATCCTCTGGAACGTTCCCGGAGCATTGCACAATCCAAAGGGCATGTAGTTGAATTCGCAGAGTCCCATCGGCGTCGTGAAGGCCGTCGTCTCCTTGTCCGCCTCTGCCACGGGAACCTGCCAGTACCCACTGGTGAAATCCAAGGTAGAGAAGTAGTTAGCAGATTTTAAAGCAGCCAGGGACTCCTCTATCCTGGGCAGTGGGTATGCGTCCTTATGTGTAATGCGATTTAGCTGCCTATAATCAACACACATCCTCATTGTGCCATCTTTCTTCTTAACGAGGACTAATGGAGCTGCCCAGGCGCTACAACTGTCTCTCACTACCCCAGCCTCCTTCATCCCTCGCAACATATCTTTGGCACACTGATAATGAGCTGGGGGCACAGGGCGGTATCTCTCTTTTATGGGTCGATGATCTCCCATGGGGATATGATGTTGAATCCCTTTTACCTGCCCAAAATCTAGGGGGTGCTTGCTAAATACCCGCTCGTACTCACAAACCACCCTGTAGGCCCCCTGTTTCTGGTGAGATGGGGTAGAGTCAGTGCCCACGTGCAACTCCCGACACCAATCTTCAAGTTGCCCTGCAGAACCGTTGTCCTCTCCCGGATTGGACAGGACCAAGGGTGCGGGTGCCTGTATCACACTATTATTGACAGTAAACAGCTTAGCGAGTGTGACGTATTTGGTGAGATGGACCTCCTCCTCCCCACAATTAAGAACATGTACTGGCACCCTCCCCTTGCGGACGTCAACTACCCCTCTGGCTGTCAGGAGGGTAGGCCTATTATCTGAATATACAGGTTCTACTAGGGCCTGATAGTCGTTACCCCTGTGTTGTGAATTTGGATTCTGGGCTCCCCCGGTGGCCGCTTGTGGAATTGGACTTGTCATCCTCTTTCCTGTTTCACCTGGTTCCATCAGTAGTGGGTGTCGCTATTTAAGCTCATTTCTCTGGTGGTTTCTTGCCGGTCAACAATGTTATCTGATGCCTCTCAGTGCTTGTTCCTGCTTCTGACAACTACTAGATAAGTTGGACTTTTGTCCATGTTTCGTTTTGCCTATTTGTTCCAGTTCACAGCTGAAGTTTTGTTACTGTGTCTGGAAAGCTCTCGTTGATCAGGGATTGCTACTCTGGCGTTATGAGTTAATGCCAGAGTTTAAGGTAATCTCTGGATGGTGTTTTGTTAGTGTTTTTCTGCTGACCATGAAAGTATACTATCTGTCTTCTGCTATCTAGTAAGCGGACCTCAAATTTGCTAAGACTATTTTCCTGCTGCGTTTGTTGTTTCATCTGAACTCACCGTCATTATATGTGGGGGACTACTGTCTTCTTTGGAATATTTCTCTAGAGGTGAGCCAGGTCTTATATTTCCCTCTGCTAGCTATTTAGGTCTTAGGCCAGAGCTGGGCATCTAGCAATAAATAGGAAATGCTACCTGGCTATTTCTAGTTGCGCGGCAGGCTTAGTTCATGGTCAGTATAGTTCCATCTTCCGAGAGCTTGTCCCTCTATAGGCTTGCTATGATCTCTGCCTGCAGAGATCATGACAGTTTGACCGGCCCGTAAAGTGTTAAAGATCCAGGTTGAGAAAGGAGAGTTATAAGAAGTCTGCTGGAATTTTTTTTTTTTTTTTTTTTTTTTTCCTCCAGTTTGCCTTGCTGCAGTCTTTTTTCTCTCTCTCCTCCTAATCTCTGTATTGCTCTGTGGGCACCTGACAATAATGGATCTTCAGAGTGTAACTGCGGGTTTGAATAATCTCATCACGAAAGTACAAAATTTACAAGATTTTGTGGTACATGCTCCAGTATCTGAGCCGAGAATTCCTTTGCCGGAGTTCTTCACAGGGAATAGAGCTAGCTTCCAGAATTTCCGAAATAATTGTAAGCTTTATTTGTCCCTGAAGTCTCGTTCAGCTGGAGACCCTGCTCAGCAGGTTAGGATTGTGATTTCCTTGCTCAGGGGTGACCCTCAAGATTGGGCCTTCTCATTGCCAGCAGGGGATCCTGCGTTGCGCGATGTGGATGCGTTTTTTCTGGCCTTGGGCTTGCTTTATGAGGAACCTCATTTGGAACTTCAGGCAGAAAAAACTTTGATGGCACTATCTCAGGGGCAAGACGAAGCTGAGGTTTACTGCCAAAAATTCCGTAAATGGTCTGTGCTTACTCAGTGGAATGAGTGCGCCTTGGCGGCAACTTTCAGAGAAGGTCTCTCTGATGCCGTTAAGGATGTTATGGTGGGGTTCCCTGTGCCTGCAGGTCTGAATGAGTCCATGACAATGGCTATTCAGATTGATAGGCGTCTGCGGGAGCGCAAACCGGTGCACCATCTGGCGGTGTCTATGGAAAAGACGCCAGAAAGTATGCAGTGTGATAGAATTCTGTCCAGGAGCGAGCGACAGAATTTTAGACGGAAGAATGGATTGTGCTTCTATTGTGGGGATTCTACTCATGTTATATCAGCATGCTCTAGGCGTACAAAGAAGCTTGATAAGTCTGTTTCCATTGGCACCATTCAGTCTAAGTTTATTTTGTCTGTAACCCTGATTTGCTCTTTGTCATCCATTGCCACGGACGCCTATGTTGACTCTGGCGCCGCTCTGAGTCTTATGGATTGGTCCTTTGCCAATCGTTGTGGTTTTGATTTAGAGCCTTTGGAGACTCTTATTCCTCTGAAGGGGATTGACTCCACCCCATTGGCTAATAATAAACCACAATACTGGACACAAGTAACCATGCGTATCAATCCGGATCACCAGGAGATTATTCGTTTCTTGGTGCTGTATAATTTACATGACGATTTGGTACTGGGATTGCCATGGTTGCAGTCTCACAATCCAGTCTTGGACTGGAGAGCAATGTCTGTGTTGAGCTGGGGATGTAAGGGTATTCATGGGGACTTACCTTTGGTTTCTATTTCGTCGTCCATTCCCTCTGAAGTCCCTGAGTTCCTCTCTGATTATCAAGACGTCTTTGACGAACCCAAGCTTGGGTCGTTACCTCCGCACCGTGAGTGCGATTGTGCCATAGATTTGATACCGGGTTGCAAATATCCAAAGGGTCGTTTGTTTAATCTGTCTGTGCCGGAACATGCTGCTATGCGGGAATATATAAAGGAGTCTTTGGAAAAGGGCCATATTCGTCCATCTTCTTCTCCCTTGGGAGCTGGGTTTTTCTTTGTCTCAAAAAAGGACGGCTCTTTGAGACCATGTATTGATTATCGGCTTCTGAATAAGATCACTGTTAAGTACCAATACCCATTGCCATTGCTTACTGATTTGTTTGCTCGTATAGAGGGTGCTAAGTGGTTCTCTAAAATTGATCTTCGTGGGGCGTATAATTTGGTGCGGATCAGGCAGGGGGATGAGTGGAAGACCGCATTTAATACGCCCGAGGGCCACTTTGAGTATTTGGTCATGCCTTTTGGTCTTTCTAATGCCCCTTCAGTTTTCCAGTCTTTTATGCATGATATTTTCCGCGATTTTCTGGATAAATTTATGATAATATATCTGGATGATATTCTGATTTTTTCTGATGACTGGGACTCTCATGTCCAGCAGGTCAGGAGAGTTTTTCAGGTTCTGCGGTCTAATTCTTTATGTGTGAAGGGGTCTAAGTGCGTTTTTGGGGTCCAGAAAATTTCCTTTTTGGGGTATATTTTTTCTCCCTCTTCCATTGAGATGGATCCCGTCAAGGTGCAAGCTATTTGTGACTGGACTCAGCCCTCCTCTCTTAAGGGTCTTCAGAGATTTTTGGGCTTTGCCAACTTTTACCGCCGATTTATTGCTGGTTTTTCGGATGTCGTTAAACCACTGACTGATTTGACCAGACATGGCGCTGATGTTGCTAATTGGTCCCCTCATGCTGTAGAGGCCTTTCAGGAGCTTAAGCACCGTTTTGCCTCTGCCCCTGTGTTACGTCAGCCTGATGTGAATCTGCCTTTTCAGGTTGAGGTTGACGCTTCGGAGATCGGAGCTGGGGCAGTGTTGTCGCAGAAAGGTTCCGACTGCTCCGTCATTAGGCCTTGTGCTTTCTTTTCTCGCAAATTTTCGCCCGCAGAGCGGAATTATGATGTTGGGAATAGGGAGCTTTTGGCCATGAAGTGGGCGTTTGAGGAGTGGCGCCATTGGCTAGAGGGGGCTAAGCATCAGGTGGTGGTATTGACTGACCACAAAAATTTGATTTATCTTGAGACTGCCAGGCGCCTGAATCCTAGACAGGCGCGCTGGTCTTTATTTTTTTCTCGCTTTAATTTTGTGGTGTCATACCTACCGGGTTCTAAGAATGTTAAGGCAGATGCCCTTTCTAGGAGTTTTGACCCGGACTCTCCTGGTAATGCTGAACCCACAGGTATCCTTAGGGAGGGAGTAATTTTGTCGGCCGTTTCTCCTGATCTGCGGCGGTCCTTGCAAGAGTTTCAGGCGGATAGACCGGATCGTTGTCCGCCTGATAGACTGTTTGTTCCGGATGATTGGACCAGTAGAGTCATCTCTGAGGTACATTCTTCTGCATTGGCAGGTCATCCCGGAATTTTTGGTACCAGGGATTTGGTGGCAAGATCCTTCTGGTGGCCTTCCCTGTCACGAGATGTGCGAGTCTTTGTGCAGTCATGTGACATTTGTGCTCGGGCCAAGTCTTGTAGTTCTCGGGCTAGCGGACTGCTGTTGCCCTTGCCTATTCCTAAGAGGCCTTGGACACACATCTCGATGGATTTTATTTCAGATCTGCCTGTTTCCCAGAAGATGTCTGTCATCTGGGTGGTCTGTGACCGTTTCTCTAAAATGGTCCATTTGGTTCCTCTGCCCAAGTTGCCTTCTTCTTCTGAGTTGGTTCCTCTGTTTTTTCAGAATGTTGTCCGATTGCACGGTATTCCTGAGAATATTGTTTCTGACAGAGGTACCCAATTTGTGTCTAGATTTTGGCGGGCATTCTGTGCTAGGATGGGCATAGATTTGTCTTTTTCATCTGCTTTTCACCCTCAGACTAATGGCCAGACCGAGCGGACTAATCAGACCCTGGAGACATATCTGAGGTGTTTTGTCTCTGCTGACCAGGATGATTGGGTTGCTTTTTTGCCATTGGCAGAGTTCGCCCTCAATAATCGGGCCAGCTCTTCCACCTTGGTGTCCCCGTTTTTCTGTAATTCGGGGTTTCACCCTCGATTTTCCTCCGGTCAGGTGGAATCCTCGGATTGTCCTGGAGTGGATGCGGTGGTGGAGAGATTGCATCACATCTGGGGGCAGGTTATGGACAATTTGAAGTTGTCCCAGGAGAAGACTCAGCGTTTTGCCAACCGTCATCGTCGTGTTGGTTCTCGGCTTTGTGTTGGAGATTTGGTGTGGTTGTCTTCTCGTTTTGTCCCTATGAGGGTCTCTTCTCCTAAGTTTAAACCTCGGTTCATCGGCCCTTATAGAATATTGGAGATTCTTAATCCTGTTTCTTTCCGTTTGGACCTCCCTGCGTCCTTTTCTATTCATAACGTTTTTCATCGGTCGTTATTGCGCAGGTATGAGGTACCTGTTGTACCTTCAGTTGAGCCTCCTGCTCCGGTGTTGGTTGAGGGTGAGTTGGAGTACGTTGTGGAGAAAATTTTGGACTCTCGTGTTTCCAGACGGAGACTCCAGTATCTGGTCAACTGGAAGGGTTACGGCCAGGAGGATAATTCTTGGGTCAATGCATCTGATGTTCATGCTTCTGATCTTGTTCGTGCCTTCCATAGGGCTCATCCTGGTCGCCCTGGTGGATCTGGTGAGGGTTCGGTGCCCCCTCCTTGAGGGGGGGGTACTGTTGTGAATTTGGATTCTGGGCTCCCCCGGTGGCCGCTTGTGGAATTGGACTTGTCATCCTCTTTCCTGTTTCACCTGGTTCCATCAGTAGTGGGTGTCGCTATTTAAGCTCATTTCTCTGGTGGTTTCTTGCCGGTCAACAATGTTATCTGATGCCTCTCAGTGCTTGTTCCTGCTTCTGACAACTACTAGATAAGTTGGACTTTTGTCCATGTTTCGTTTTGCCTATTTGTTCCAGTTCACAGCTGAAGTTTTGTTACTGTGTCTGGAAAGCTCTCGTTGATCAGGGATTGCTACTCTGGCGTTATGAGTTAATGCCAGAGTTTAAGGTAATCTCTGGATGGTGTTTTGTTAGTGTTTTTCTGCTGACCATGAAAGTATACTATCTGTCTTCTGCTATCTAGTAAGCGGACCTCAAATTTGCTAAGACTATTTTCCTGCTGCGTTTGTTGTTTCATCTGAACTCACCGTCATTATATGTGGGGGACTACTGTCTTCTTTGGAATATTTCTCTAGAGGTGAGCCAGGTCTTATATTTCCCTCTGCTAGCTATTTAGGTCTTAGGCCAGAGCTGGGCATCTAGCAATAAATAGGAAATGCTACCTGGCTATTTCTAGTTGCGCGGCAGGCTTAGTTCATGGTCAGTATAGTTCCATCTTCCGAGAGCTTGTCCCTCTATAGGCTTGCTATGATCTCTGCCTGCAGAGATCATGACACCCCTGAGGCCGATGGCTGCCCGACACCATATTAGCATTTCGCTCCTGGGGGGTATCGCAATGGGGTTTGAATCACTCACTGTGACACAACCAATTTCACCACCAGTCAGCTCCACCTGCTGTCTCTGCATCAGAGCCCTGATTTCTTTTTGCAGGGCGCGTTGTTCACTGTAGCCAGCTGTTTCTGCTACCTGCTGCAACAAGACAATAACTTCTGCAAGACAATTTTCTATGACATTAGTACCAATGGTCATCATGGGATTACATTCACGTCGGTCAATATCAACAATTACAATCCCTTGGGCCTTCAATTCTACCCGCCCCACTTTGATGGTGACCTCCTTATACCCCACTTGTGGCAATGGCTGACCATTACTGGCTATTATGGTGAAATCATCATCAGGGCCATGAGTAATATCAGTGTCCTCCCAATAACGCTTATAAAGTACGTATGGCATAGTCATCACCTGAGAACTGGTGTCCAGCAAAGCGTTCATGGGGATATCGTCGATCACGATGGGAAGAACTGGTCGCCCTCCAATGTATTTGGTTCTCCAGTTCTGCGGGCCTGATCGTCCTACTCCTGTGGGTTGGCCCTCTGCCCCAGGGGTTGCTCGTTTAAATGACAGTACTTGCAAGTGCAAGATAGCCCACCTGGTGGCAGCGGCGGCAGATAGGTCGTCCGTCCCGATGGAAGCAATCGATGTCTCTGCCTCTGGTCGGCGGAATCCTCCTCTGTCGCATCCAGGGGACATCCTCCGGTCTGGAAGCCAGCTGGATCTTCTCCTTGGGGGCCTCCTGCAGGGACTGTACGGTCCAGGCTAGGGCAGCAAAGCTCTTGGTCAGCTCCTGCATCTGGAGGCATAGTGCTGCAGGGGAATCGTCCTCCAGGATCTGGGCATCGGCCTCGGCAGCAATCGGGGCATCTGGCGCCACCTCCTGGTGGTACGTGAGAGCTTGGCGTCTGGGAAGTGCAGCACAGCTAGGCTGTCACTCCTGTAGCGCCTGGATGGCTTTATCTTTGAATTGCGCGAAGGTCAGGTCTGGATTCTGCATGGCCAGGAAGTGCAGTTGGGCCCTTTGGTGACTGCACAGGAGCCCCTCGATGAACCGCTCTTTCAGGAGTTTATCCTCATCCTGCAGGCTGTCTGGGTCATTCTGTTTGATGGCCCGCAGTGCCTCCTGGAGATTAAGGGCATAGTCCCGTAAGCTATCCTGCGGTCTCTGCTTACACCCATAGAATGTCAGTTTAATTTCTGTAGCTGTGCAGGTGTCAAAGGTGATTTTAAGCTTTGCAAAAATCTGCTGTGCAGTTTTATCCGCGGCGGGCCAGGACTTCACTTCTCTCAGAGCCGCCCCAAAGAGTTGGCCGGTTATCATATGAACTTTCTGAGGCTCTGTCAGGGGATAAAACTCGAGCAGACTGCAGATCCCCTCTTTAAAGTCAGTAAATATGTGACTCTCCAGAGTGTCGCGGGAGCCAGGCTGCTCCAGGTAGATACGGCATAGAGAAGGGCATTATGGCTGTTGTAGCGGCGGCAGTATCTGGCTGGCTGATGGGGGCGGCAAGCTCTGCGGCGACTGGTGGTGGTATAAGGCCCGTGGCTGCGTCTACTGCGGGGCCCGGAGGTGCCCCCGGGTCTGCGGCTGCGACCGTCGCCTCCGCTCCTCCCGAATCAGACATGATTCCTGCTAACCTGCTGATAGTCGGGGTTCCTCTTCCGGGATCGGCACTTCACTGCGTTTTCTTGTTCCGCGCGCTTTTTGGCCAGCTCCGCCCACGAAGCTATGGCTCCTCCCCTTGTGCGTGGCGATGGCGGATTTTGGCGGCAAATGGCAATACACAGTCTGTGCAATAGATCACGGTTCAAGCACAATTCAGACACAGTTCCAAGGCATACATGACCTGATTCTTCAGGCTTAAGTAGATCCTGTTCGTGATGCCAAGTTTGAAGCGCCCCCAGACGCAGGGCTGTGGGGTACTCGGTACCGGGCCTCTCTGTCTCGGTTCTGGGGTTGTCATGGTGGCTAGGCTCGGTCCGTGACCCTGCTAAGGGGCGTCCAATAAAAGGTGTGATGCCGATGCGTGTTGCAAGGTGCGATGAATAACGAGGACACAGGGTTGCAGTCTCTTTACCTCTTTACTGAAGGCTTCAGGATCCGCAATCCAGAGCACTGCTAACAGGGCTGGCTGAGACCGGCCGGTCCGAAGGCACATCCAGAGTTCCCTTTTGCAGGTGGAAATCAGTGTCCTTCCTACCAGCGCCTGTGTTGTAGTACCTCCCTGCTGAGCACCACGGGATAGTCCTCACAACTGTCGTGTATGTTTCTGTTCTTTCTCTCCGTCCCCCAGATGATATGGCTAGGACGCACCCGTATGACGGGGTAGGCCTGGTGCTATTTTATAGGGACCCTAGAGATGCCCCTCTCCCACTATTGCCTCCGTTGTCTTCATTAGGTGATTTAGGTGAGGCAGCCAACCTATAATTAACTGCCCGGCCGCAGTTTAAAGTAATGCGTGGAGTCTCTTACTTTCTCGGCGTTCCGGTCGCCGGCTACGCGCCTCAGAAGGATGTTGCTGATCTTGAGGCACAACTCCTTCTGGTTCTATCTCCTTTGTACTGTGTTACCGTTTTTCACTTCTCCACAATAAACCTCGCTTCTTGTCCTTTCTTGATAGTCTGCTGCTAGATGGCACAGGCACGGCTCCGTAACGATCTGTCCTTTCCTAGGCCTCTGTCAGGATCCCATCCCTGACAGATCCTCCCTCAAGCTCTTCCCAGCTACTTTCTGCCTAACTTCCTGTCCAACCCCCAGTTTTACCAGAGTGTGAGGAGTGGCCTACTAGATAGAACCACTCCCCCTGGTGGCCGGAGTGTGAAGTGCAATGTGTGTCTGTGATACCTGGTCAGGTGAACTCCTTTAGTGCCATCAGACATACCATCACTCCCCTTAGTGGCGGATCGACAGTACTGCAACGACCAGGACTCTGGGGCACTGCAAATACATTTCCTGCTGCCATATTTGCTGAAGACTGTGACCAGCTAATTACTGATGCTAAATTTCTCCACCAAGATGAGCCTGACATACTCGTCCACTCATGTTCAATATCATTTAGATTCCCTTGCTCATGTCTGAATACTATTTCAGCTTCTTTTAGTTGCTTTGTTAACACATTTAACAAACTCTTGTCTTTCTTTGTCTCATTTGTCCACTTATCACAAGGAAAAATAATTTATTTGGGACAAATTGAACTGTATTGGAAGGATTTTCAGATTTCTTGAGCCTGTTGACATAATATTAATACTTCTTTCCTTCTTTGTGAGAATTTTCACATTTCCCTCAATACAATATAAACCTATTGTCAGACTTTCGGCTTGTACACAAGATGAAAAGAATGCAGAAGATACTTCTTTTTCTGACATAACTTTGAAACAAATCTTGTTAGCGCTTACTGGTGTCACCAAGTCCTGGATTGTGTGTACATTCTCCACTCTGGCATGACATGAGGTATGATTATGGAAACATGAATGATAAATGACTTTATCCTGTCCAGGTAGACACATTACCTTAGAGACAAAATGTAAGCATGAAGAAATGTCTAATTGTTCAAGTGTAGCTCAATACAGCATTTTACACCATAACCTGTGCAAATGTTTCCGGTAATATCTACTGAATCGTCCGGTATGTCTTCATCTATTAGGTTTTGTAGACTAGATCCTCTTGGTTTCCGTGAATGTAGAGTTCTTTTGAAAGGTTCATTCACTTCACTAGTATTTGTTTCATGACTAGTGTTAAGCGATACCGTCCGATACTTGAAAGTATCGGTATCGGAAAGTATCGGCCGATACCGGCAAAGTATCGGACCCAATCCGATACCGATACAAGTCAATGGGACTCAAGTATCGGACGGTATTCCTGATGGTTCCCAGGGTCTGAAGGAGAGGAAACTCTCCTTCAGGCCCTGGGATCCATATTAATGTGTAAAAGAAAGAATTAAAATAAAAAATATTGCTATACTCACCTCTCCGACGCAGCCTGGACCTCACCGAGGGAACCGGCAGCGTTGTTTGCTTAAAATTCGCGCTTTTCCTTCCTTACATGAAGTCCCGGCTTGTGATTGGTCGCGTGCCGCCCATGTGGCCGCGACGCGACCAATCACAGCAAGCCGTGACGTAATTTTAGGTCCTTCAGGATTTTAAAATTATGTTCTGGCTTGTGATTGGTCGCGTCGCAGTCACATGGGCGACGCGACCAATCACAAGCCGTGACGTCACGGGAGGCTGGACACACGCGCATTTTAAAATGCGCGCGTGTCCTGCCTCCCGTGACGTCACGGCTTGTGATTGGTCGCGTCGCCCATGTGACCGCGACGCGACCAATCACAAGCCAGAACGTAATTTTAAAATCCTGAAGGACTTAAAATTACGTCACGGCTTGCTGTGATTGGTCGCGTCGCGGCCACATGGGCGACGCGACCAATCACAAGCCGGGACATCACGGGAGGCAGGACACGCGCGCATTTTAAAATGCGCGCGTGTCCAGCCTCCCGTGACGTCACGGCTTGTGATTGGTCGCGTCGCCCATGTGACCGCGACGCGACCAATCACAAGCCAGAACGTAATTTTAAAATCCTGAAGGACCTAAAATTACGTCACGGCTTGCTGTGATTGGTCGCGTCGCGGCCACATTGGCGACGCGACCAATCACAAGCCGGGACGCCACGGGAGGCAGGACACGCGCGCATTTTAAAATGCGCGCGTGTCCAGCCTCCCGTGACGTCACGGCTTGTGATTGGTCGCGTCGCCCATGTGACCGCGACGCGACCAATCACAAGCCAGAACGTAATTTTAAAATCCTGAAGGACCTAAAATTACGTCACGGCTTGCTGTGATTGGTCGCGTCGCGGCCACATGGGCGGCACGCGACCAATCACAAGCCGGGACTTCACGTAAGGAAGTAAACGCGCGAATTTTAAGCAAATAACGCTGCCGGTTCCCTCGCTGAGGTCCAGGCTGCGTCGGAGAGGTGAGTATAGCAATATTTTTTTATTTTAATTCTCTCTTTTACACATTTTTACATTAATGTTGTTTCGATACCGATACCCGATACCACAAAAGTATCGGATCTCGGTATCGGAATTCCGATACCCGCAAGTATCGGCCGATACCCGATACTTGCGGTATCGGAATGCTCAACACTATTCATGACGTAAAATACTGTATCTTCTGCGTAGATCACAGATGATATAGTGCAAAGTAGCAGAAATGTGATTCCCATCAGATAGCAGCTTTTCCTGGGAAATGTCTTCTTCTCCTGAAGGATTGGTGTTTAATTCCTTCCATCAAGGACATGGAGTTTCATATTCCAGCTCTTATTGGAATCCATTTATTTCTAAAATAAATGCAGTATCATTATTTTGCAACATACAATTTGCATTGATCGACATGTACCCATGCTCTTTGATGTCTGCAGGTATTTTTAACCACATTAGATGCTTGTTGTACAAGAATCATACCATGTCCCATGGTTTGAATGATCTCAAAGGCACCTTCCCAGTTACTTTCCCATGGTCCACTCCTCCTGAACGCTTTAATCATCACTAGAGCCCATTTCTTGAATTTGGATTCATATGGTGGCTCCATTCTCTGCATTCTTTATGCAGCATGTGGAAGAATAATTTTTAAGTTTTTCTGCAACAATTGCAACCATTTGCGCCTTGCAAAAGCATCTTTTTGAAGTGTGGACGAAAATGTGGAAAATTCAATGGCATTTTTCTTCCTGTCATTAGTTCAAAAGGAGTAAGTTGAGTTGTGGAAGAAGTTGTTCCTCTCACACTCAACAGTACAAAAGGTACGGCATGAACCCAAGTATTGCCTTTGTCCAATAACATTTTGGCAATTCTGGAGTTTATTGTTCTATTCATCCTTTCCACAATACCAGCGGACTGTGGATGGTAAGGTACATGGAATTGTTGTTGTACCCTTAGAATAGTACAAACTGCTTGCATGATTTTTCCTGTAAAGTGATATTCTCGATATGAGATCATTGTTGGGATCCCCAAGTACAAAACACATGATTAACTAATGCTCTAGCTGTAGACAAAGCAGAGGCGTAGCTATGGTTTTGGTCCAGGTAGGGGCAAAGCTTCTGAGTGGGCCCCTAACCAGGTAACCTTGATTACAACTTGATGACGCCCTCTAATAGTGGAGGAGAACCTCAGCAGATGACCGCGCTGTTACTGAAGATAATCTCTATATAACGACCAACATGGATATTACTGCTATATGGTCAGTGGTAGATACCAGCCCTACACAACATATAAGAGATCACAGCACAGTTATAGATAATGACTTACCATTGACGTTCTTTATGATGGAATCGTCACTTTTCCCGTCTTTTCCATCTGGCCCAGACCGACATGACAACTTCTTCCAGCCCGGACTCCGCTGCAGAGAATACAACAAAGACACGTTTCACTTCTCACATTCCAGCCCCATCACAATCTATTCCCAACCTGTACAAACCCCTCATCCTGCTGATACCCCAATACTGAGCCGCTGCTGCCGTATGTGTCCCTATTACTGCCCCTGATACCCCAATACTGAGCCTCTGCTGCCATATGTGTCCCTATTACTGCCCCTGACACCCCAATACTGAGCCGCTGCTGCCGTATGTGTCCCTATTTTTGCCCCTGATACCCCAATACTGAGCCGCTGCTGCCGTATGTGTCCCTATTGCTGCCCCTGATACCCCAATACTGAGCCGCTGCTGCCGTATGTGTCCCTATTACTGCACCTGATACCCCAATACTGAGCTGCTGCTGCCGTATGTGTCCCTATTACTGCCCCTGATACCCCAATACTGAGCCGCTGCTGCCGTATGTGTCCCTATTACTGCACCTGATACCCCAATACTGAGCTGCTGCTGCCGTATGTGTCCCTATTACTGCCCCTGATACCCCAATACTGAGCCGCTGCTGCCATGTGTCCCTATTACTGCACCTGATACTCCGACACTGAGCCGCTGCTGCCGTATGTGTCCCTATTACTGCCCCTGATACCCCAATACTGAGCCGCTGCTGCCATATGGATTACTGCACCTGATACCCCGATACTGAGCCGCTGCTGTCGTATGTGTCCCTATTACTGCCCCTGATACCCCAATACTGAGCCGCTGCTGCCATATATGTCCCTATTACTGCCCCTGATACCCCAATACTGAGCCGCTGCTGCCATATATGTCCCTATTACTGCACCTGATACCCCGATACTGAGCCGCTGCTGCCGTATGTGACCCTATTACTGCCCCTGATACCCCAATACTGAGCCGCTGCTGCCGTATGTGTCCCTATTACTGCACCTGATACCCCGATACTGAGCCGCTGCTGCCAAATGTGTCCCTATTGCTCCACCTGATACCCCGATACTGAGCCTCTGCTGCCGTATGTGACCCTATTACTTCACCTACTCTGTGGTTCTCTGTACCCTCTAAATTCTAAAGCACCCCTCTATAATATAGTAATGCCGGGTGCAAGTGGCGTAGAAAACAGAGCCCACATTTTGCCCCCTAGAAAGTAATAATGCCCTCTGTGTGCCCCTTTGATAGTCACAGTAACCTGAGTTCCCCTACTACAATAAGTGCCCATTTTACATTTAATAATGTCCTGAGTCTTCCCCCTGTACAGCTCCCCTATACACAGTATAAGGGCTTGTTTCCACTTGCGAGAAACACGTCCGTGTCTCGCATGTGGAAACCAAGCTCTGGCGCCGGCACTTTGGAGCGGAGCGTGCATCTCCATGTGTTCCTATGCGGCCGCACGCTCCGCTCTGGAGTGCCGGCACCACAGCTTGGTTTCCACATGCGAGACACGGACATGTTTCTCGCAAGTGGAAACAAGCCCTAATGCTGTAATAATTATAGGGGATAACTCAGGAGACTCTGCCTGGAACAAGACAACTACAGGACACAGTCTTATAAGTGGTAAAGTCTATATTATCACACGGTGATTGAAACAGGTGCAGAGAGAAACTCAAGTCCACAACACTTGGTGCAAATATCAAATGCAGCTCAGCAGTCTATAGGAAATTTCAGAGGAAAATGCAATCACGCAGAAAGTCTATGAAGCACAATTATTCTTGAGGGTACTTGACACGAATAAGTCCTTGCTTAGTCCAAAACACAGATAGATATGCTTATAAGGCAGTTCAAACAACATCTTAGCTCAACCAGGGAGGTCTGGGTAACAGTCTCAGGTTCTTGCAAAGCAGCAACAGCTTACATGTCCAGCAAATGCAGATGGAAGTAAACACGAGCAGCAGATGAAGGAGGATTACTGGAACTGGTGTATGCAGCACGATCTCAGAGCAGAGTAGATGCATAACCCCACAGGTTCACAGGAGCAGGTATATAGCCAGGGAGTCACCAGAGGTCAGGAGCTGGATGCAAGGCAGAATACTCTAGCACAGACTGAAGGCTGGGGTGGAGTTTTATAGCAGGAAGACACAGTGCACATGAGACCAAAGACGCCATCTTGGAAAAGGGCAGCAATGCACAAAAAGGTAATAAAAAATGTTCAGAGTCCTGACAAATGCTCCCTAACTGTATAGTACCACCCACACAGTATACTGACCCCTTAGTAGCCTTCAAACTGTTTGATGGCTCCAACACTGTAATCCCCACACTGTATGATGGCCCCATAGATAACCTCCATATAGTATAATGTTCCAGATAGTCCTCAATATAGGACAAGGCAGCACCCCTATGCAGACCCTGTAGTATAAGGCAGCACCCCCCATAGGCAGATCCTGTAGAATAAGGCAGCACCCCCCCCCCAAAGGCAGATCCGGTAGAATAAGGCAGCACTCCCCAAAGGCAGATCCTGTAGAATAAGGCAGCACTCCCCCGCATAGGCAGATCCTGTAGAATAAGGCAGCACTCCCCCCCATAGGCAGATCCTGTAGAATAAGGCAGCACTCCCCCCCCCATAGGCAGATACAGCAGAATAAGTCACCACTACCCCCTATAGGCAGATACTGTAAAATAAAACAGCACTCCCCCCATAGGCAGATCCTGTATATAAGGCAGCACTCCTCCCCTATAGGCAGATCCTGTAGAATAAGGCACCACTCCCCCTATAGGCAGATACTGCAGAATAAGGCAGCACTCCCCCCATAGTTAGATCCTGTATATAAGGCAGCACTCCCCCCTATAGGCTGATGCTGTAGAATAAAGCAGCACTCCCCCCATAGGCAGATCCTGTATATAAGGCAGCACTCCTCCCTATAGGCAGATCCTGTATATAAGGCAGCACTCCCCCCTATAGGCAGATACTGTAGAATAAGGCAGCACTCCCCCCTATAGGCAGATACTGTATATAAGGCAGCACTCCCCCGCATAGGCAGATCCTGTAGAATAAAGCAGCACTCCCCCATTATAGGCAGATCCTGTATATAAGGCAGCACTCCCCCCATAGGCAGATCCTGTATATAAGGCAGCACTCCCCCCATAGGCAGATCCTGTATATAAGGCAGCACTCCCCCCCTTACAGGCAGATCCTGTATATAAGGCAGCACTCCCCCGCATAGGCAGATCCTGTATATAAGGCAGCACTCCCCTGCATAGGCAGATCCTGTAGAATAAGGCAGCACTCCCCCCATAGGCAGATCCTGTATATAAGGCAGCACTCCCCCCCTTATAGGCAGATCCTGTATATAAGGCAGCACTCCCCTGCATAGGCAGATCCTGTATATAAGGCAGCAATCCCCCGCATAGGCAGATCCTGTAGAATAAGGCAGCACTCCCCCCATAAGGCAGACCCTGTATATAAGGCAGCACTCCCCCCATAGGCAGATCCTGTATACAAGGCAGCACTCCCCCTCATAGGCAGATCCTGTATATAAGGCAGCACTCCCCCCTTATAGGCAGATCCTGTATATAATTCAGCACTCCCCCTATAGGCAGATCCTGTATATAAGGCAGCACTCCCCCCCTTATAGGCAGATCCTGTATATAAGGCAGCACTCCCCCCTATAGGCAGATCCTGTATATAAGGCAGCACTCCTCCCCCATAGGCATATCCTGTATATAAGGTGGCACTCCCCCCCTTTATAGGCAGATACTGTAGAATAAGGCAGCCCCCATAAAAACACAGTAAATAAATACTCACCTCTCTAACTCCTTGTTCCAGCGGTGCTTCCTGCTCCTGCTCCCGCTCATCTGACAGCGGGCGCTGGGCGGTGACGTCATCGCGCCCGCTGTCAGACATGTGGGGGATGATGGGAGGAGCGCAGCGCTCCTTCCCTCATCACTGCGGTGACCTGTATCAGCCAGATGCCGATACAGCTCACCATGCAATGACGGGCGGGGGGCCCACTGCTGGCACCGGGCCCCCCCGCCTGCTCAGGGGCCCCATAGCGGCAGAGCAGGGAGATCGATTCTCCCTGCTCTGCCGCAGAATGTAACTGCATCGGCGCGCTGCGCTCGCCGATGCAGTTACAGTAACGTAGCTCCCGGTGGGCCCCCTCAGAGCGAGGGGCCTGGGGCGATGACCCCCTCTGCCCCCCTGGTAGCTACGCTACTGAGACAAAGCATCATCTTTCCTGACAGGTAAAATTTCAACCCATTTAGAAAAAACATCTACTACAACCATTGCAGACTTGAGAAAAATTGGTTCATCTGTTGCCTCTGCCTCCCGTCTGAAAAGTGATGGACTAGGATCCTGACAAGACTAAACAATCATGAGTTTGTCCTTCATATTGCATCAACTGAGAAAGAACATATTTGACCTTATAATCTACCTCAATTTGTTTGGGAGACAATGACACTAACCAATGAGCAAATCTCTGATGTGACACATCTGGGATATTGCTCTCAAAGAGAAGTTTTAGTGTAGAATGAGGAGTTTGCAAAGTGATTTTGTTGAACTCAACAATTTGTTCAGCTGCTTTGACTGCAAAGTACACACCTATCGGGTGTCTTGCACAGGTCTCAAACCCTCTTTCAACAGGTGAGAGAAGCTTAGAAAAATATCCCAAAATTCTCCACTCTTCTCCCTGCAACTGTTATAACACAGCATACACAGATGTCCCTGATGTGCGTACTTGCAAAGCAAATGGAGCCGAAGGATCTACTGTGGACAAAGCAGGTGCATTTTGTAAATTCATTTTCAATTGTTCAAATGAGGTCTGTTGTTCATCACCCCAAGGACCAAAGTAATCACAATTTTCACCTTTTAAAAGATCATACAAAGGCCTGGCCTCATATGCAAAATTCTCAATGAAGTCCCTTGAAAAGTTTATAAGACCCAAGAAATGTCGCAATGCCTTGTGTGATGTTGGAATTGGCAGAGAAGCAATTGCCTCTATTCTTTCCTGCAGTAGCTGTCTTTTTCCTGGACTCAACAACACTCCTAAAAACCTGACCTCGGTCTGCATCAATTTGACCTTTTTGGTGTTCAACTTCAACACTGCATCATGCAACAGCTCAAACAATTCAGTCAGAAGGGAAACATATGACTCTTTATCATCGGTAGACAACAGAATATCATCAACATATTGCAAAATACAATCTGGCCTAGAAAATCTGCATAATACCTTTGCCAACGCCTGATGGAAAACACTAGGTGACAAACGCACTCTTTGAGGTAACCTGCAAAACAGATATTGCTCATCCAAGAAAGTAAATGCAAACTTGTACTGACAACTCTTTTCAAGAGGTATACTGAAAAAACATTACTGATGTCCAGTACAGAGAAGTATTTTGCCTCTGCATTGAACCTTGCCATCATGTCATGAGTATCTGCAGCAATGGGTGCTACATTGGGAGTATGTTTGTTAAACATCCGCAAATCCAATATTATTCGATAAGAACCATCAGATTTCAAGACACACCACAAAGGATTGTTACTTACAAAATTAGCCTTTCGGATGACACCTTCCCTATGGTGGAGGGGCTAGAAATAGTGATCATTAACACTCTATTGGTCCGAAATACTTTTTGAAAAATGCGCTCTGTCTATTTAAGAGACCGGGAACGCATGCATGACCTAAGCACTCTACTCGGGAACCTGCTGGCCGCACGCCAGGAAGCAGAGGAATGAGGGGAAGCAGAGGCTGCAGCAGGACAGCATGGAGCCGACACAGAGCGGGAGTCCTGACAGGGACTGGACCGGGTGTAACAGTAACTTTGGTTTCATGTGGCCATCCAGGACGTTCCAAGTGTTATTGGGGTGCGTGTAACTTTGTGGCAGGGCAGGCCTTGCATTAAATCCATAGGCTAACAGTATGGTGGTACCAAATGAAAAATAATGGGAATTTTGGTTTCATGTGGCCATCCAGGATGTCTGTTCAAAGGGTTATTGGAGTGTATCCAAAATTGGAGCAGGCCTTGCCTTCACTTCATGGGCAAACACTATGGGAGTACAAAATTAATAATAATGGGAACTTTGGTTTCTTGTGGCCATCCAGGACGTCTGTTCCATGTGTTATTGGGGTGCATGTAACTTTGGTGCAGGGCAGGCCTTGTATTCAATGCATAGGCAACACTATGGGAGACCCACTTTCTTATAATGGGAACATTTTTTCTGGAGGCCCTCCTGTACGTCTCGTGAAAGGGTTATAGGGGGCGTCCTAATTTTTGACAGCCCAGCCACTCACTGCATAGGCAATAACAGTATAGGAGACCCACAGTTTAATAATGGCCCTTTAAGAATATTAATGCCGCCTGATGCCCCTGTAAAACTAGGCTCAGTGACTTTAAGAGTCCCTCCTTCATAAATGAAACAAGATGTGTCTCCTTATGTGTCACACACCACATGGCCAGCTAGGGTTGTTAAACGTTACAATAACATTTCCCAGTGAATGCATTTGTATTGGTTGAAAGCAATGTTAAATTTGAAAAACGCATCAAAAACGCTACGTGTGAACATAGCCCAAGTGGTGGAGGAACATTTTTTAGGGATACTTTATTTTGCCTTACATACAAATTATTACCCTAGAAAGGATGGACCTTGACACATTTCCTTGGAAAATCCATTTTGGTTTCATTTTTCTATGTTTTAGTGTGTGTAAAAATGGAGTCACACTCTGACAACATTGGTCACACCTGCGACCTAGGAGTCAGAATTGCTTCCAGGGGTGATCCCCATGATGCTCCTGTGTCATTTGAGCACTGTTCCTATCGATTTCTGATGTTTTTAGACCCTGAGGCTGTGTGCACACGTAGCATATTTTTCACAATTTTTTTGCGGTTTTTCGCTATAAAAACGCTATAAAACCGCGAAAAAAACCGCTTACATTAAGCATCCTATGTAATAGAATGCATTCCGCATTTTTTGTGCACATGCTGCATTTTTTTCCTGAGCGGAATCGCATTCCAGAAAAAAACGCAGCATGTTCATTAAAATTGCGGAATCGCGGCGATTCTGCACCCATAGGAGTGCCTTGATCTGCTTACTTCCCGCACGGGGCTGTGCACACCATGCGGGAAGTAAGCAGATTATGTGCGGTTGGTACCCAGGGTGGAGGAGAGGAGAATCTCCTCCATGGACTGGGCACCATATAATTGGTAAAAAATAAAGAATTAAAATAAAAAATAGTCCTATACTCACCCTCTGATGGCCCCCGAAGTGTTCCCGCCTCTCCGGTGCATGATCTCTCTTCCGTTGCTATAGATGATGTGGTTCAGGACCTGTGATGACGTCACTGTCTTGTGATTGGTCGCGTGACCGCTCATGTGACTCACGCGACCAATGACAAGACAGTGACGTCATCGCAGGCCCTTCACTGCACTCCAGCTATAGGAACGGACGCCGAAGAGGTCTGCAGGTGAGTATAACCATGTTTTTTATTTTTTTTATTATTTTTAAACATTCGATCTTTTACTATAGATGCTGCATAGGCTGCATCTATAGTAAAAAGTTGGTCACACTTGTCAAACACTATGTTTGACAAGTGTGACCAACCTGTCAGTCAGTTTTCCAAGCGATGCTACAGATCGCTTGGAAAACTCTAGCATTCTGCAAGCTAATTATGCTTGCAAAACGTTAGTTTTCTGCAGGTATATGCATGCTAATTCTGCATGCGATATACCCGCGGCAGGAGGCGCAGAATTGCCGCGGAAATTTCCGCGGCAATTCTGCAACGTGTGAACTTAGCCTGAAAGGACCCCCGGGGGATATCACGGCAAAAAATGCTCCGGTTTCCCATAGACTTACATTGGGCTCGTTGCTCGGGTCGAGTACCCGAGTATTCCAATTTGCTCAACCCAGGGGCGTAGCTAGAGCTTTTGCCGCCCGGGGCTGTTCCCGAGTTTGGCGCCCCCCCTCAGAACGTATGCGATTTTCACACTTAGTCATGTACCGACGAGCTCCTCTCCCTTAAGCTCCCAATGTTCAGTGAAAAACTGAGAGAAGCAGAAGAGAAGTTCGTTGTTACAGGACCATGAGTATGAAAACCGCATATGAGTGATGTGTCCATGTGTCGACGACTGGAACCTGCAGAGCTGAATCCTGACATCGCACGCTTCTGAATTCTCACAACGCATGCACTGCACACTTTTAGGATTCTCCCTTGCCGGTGGACAGTCATGTCAGCACAAGCATGTGATTTGTATACTTCTGACCACATTCCGACTAGACGTGCCCAGCCTCGCTCAGCTCATTTTCATAGAGTGAGGCCACACATGTCTAGTCAGCACGTGACCGCATGTATGTAAATCGCCAGCACCAGAGAATCCTGACAGTGTGCAGGGCGCACTGTGAGAACTCAGAAGTCTGCAGTCACAAAGAATGACTGCAGACTCATTACAAACCTGGACATCCCCTTTAATGCTCCTAACATAAATAAAAACATGAGAGTTAGTCAGAATCACAAATAACATTTACATCCAGGTACCTTATAGATGACGTTGTCTCTGGAGTCGTTCTCCTTCATTTCTTCATCTTGTCCAGACCCCATGATGAGTTTTCTCATCCACAGCCATCTCTGCAGACTTCCATCTTCTCCGCTCTTTTGCAGAAAATCTCCACATGACGCCCTTAAAGATACAAGTGTCATTATAATGCTCCTGAATAAAAAAATGTCCCCTCACTATATTGTCTGCATAAAATATGACCCACACACTGTCAGTCTTATGGTACATGCTCTTCACACTGACCTCTCCTTTCCATACCGGCCCTCTTCATACTGTCCTCTCACACTGTGTCCCCCCTATAGGGCCCAGTATTTATACTGTACTCTCTCATCACACTCCCCCTCCTTTGTATACTGTCCCCTCCTGGCTGTGCCCTTACACTGTCCCCCATGCTACGCATGCACACATCCCAACACCCTCACTCCCCGTACTCTGTCCACATACGTTTTTCACATCGCTACTCATACTGTGTCCGCATACATTCCCCCGTTTGACCCCAAGCTGTCTGCACCCATCCCCCATACTGTTTCCTCATATATGCCCCCCCATCTCCCCCTTTGCTCTTCATTTTGTGTCCTCAGATCTCCCCCCCACATTAAATCCCCCCATCCCCATGACAAATCTCCCCCCACACACAATAAATACCCCATCTCCACTCACATTAAATCTCCCCCCACAATAAATCCCCCCATCTCCACTCATATTAAATATCCCCAATCCAATAATATATCCCACTATCCCCACTCACAGTAAATCCCCCCCACAATATATGCCCCCCATCCCCACTCACAGTAAATCCCCCCCCACAATATATGCCCCCATCCCCACTCACAGTAAATCCCCCCCCCACAATATATGCCCCCATCCCCACTCACAGTAAATCCCCCCCCATCCCCACTCACAGTAAATCCCCCCCATCCCCACTCACAGTAAATCCCCCCCCCATCCCCACTCACAGTAAATCCCCCCCCCCATCCCCACTCACAGTAAATCCCCCCCAATATATGCCCCCATCCCCACTCACAGTAAATCCCCCCCCAATATATGCCCCCATCCCCACTCACAGTAAACCCCCCCCCCAATATATGCCCCATCCCCACTCACAGTAAACCCCCCCCACAATATATGCCCCATCCCCACTCACAGTAACCCCCCCCCACAATATATGCCCCCATCCCCACTCACAGTAAATCCCCCCCCCACAATATATGCCCCCATCCCCACTCACAGTAAATCCCCCCACAATATATGCCCCCATCCCCACTCACAGTAAATCCCCCCACAATATATGCCCCCATCCCCACTCACAGTAAATCCCCCCCCCATCCCCACTCACAGTAAATCCCCCCCTGCACCTTCGGTGTCTTCAGCTCCACTGGAGCACTTACCACCGCTCTGTGTCTCCTGGTCGATCTGCAGCTCCTGCTCTGCCGCGCAGGTGAGTGACGTCAGCAGCGTGATCACATGACCTGATCACGCTGCTGGCGTCGCTCTGACCCGGCAGTCAGAGCTTCAATTGTACTCGCATCACAGATGCAGTACAATTGAACACTGGGAGCCGGCGCGCCGCAGCTTCTCTGTGCCGGCCGTCAGCTAGACAGTCGGCACAGAGAACAGCTGACTCCCAGTGCGGGGGGCGACAGAATGCAGCCGCCGGGGGAGACACTGCGGACCGCCGCTTTAGGCGGCCCGACTGCGCCCCCCTGCCGGCTGCTCCCCCCTAGATACGCCACTGACTCACCCCCGCATTGTGCCGCCCCCCCGCATTGTGCCGCCCGGGGCGGACCGCCCCCCCCCGCACCCCCCTTCCTACGCCACTGGCTCAACCCGAGCAACGAGCACCCGAGCATAGTGCTCGCTCATCACTACTTACTACCATATGACACCACTTATTTACGCTCACAATGCCCTGCAGCTACTCCTGTTAACCTTTGTGTATACCAACCATACCTGCTAATGGCTCTGCTGTCATTTTATGTCTCCATTCTGGCGAGTTGGTGTCAAGTTTGCAGTATATAATATAGTATATATCAGAATATGAAAAGAATAGTTACCCGATATGATATAAATAAACTATGCGTTATTATAGTAGAAATGTATGAAAACTGTATTTTAAATAAGAGTGATAAATATGACAATGACATTTATGAAAGTATTAGAAGTACCGTATATACTCGAGTATAAGCCGAGATTTTCAGCCCACTTTTTTGGGCTGAAAGTGACCCTCTCGGCTTATACTCGAGTCAGTGTCGGTGTGGGGTCGGCGGGTGAGAGGGAGCGGCGGCTGTGATATACTCACCTGTTCCTGACGCTGTCCCTGCATGTCCGAAGGTCTCCGGGAGCCGGCGGTATCTTCCTGTGTTCAGCGGTCACGTGGTACCGCTCATTTAAAGTAATGAATATGCACGCATATTCATTACTTTAATCTGTCTTCCGTCCTCTGGCTGTGACTGTACAGGTCAGAGGGCGCGATGACGCAATTAGTGTGCGCGCCGCCCTCTGCCTGAACAGTCAGTGCCGAGGATGGAAGACAGAGCAGCGCGCAGCGATTGAACGGAAGACAGGTGACTATAGCAAGTGCCGGGGGCCTGAGCAAAGAGAGGTGAGTATGTGATTTTTTTTTGTTTTAATCACAGCAAATGGGGCAAATGTATGGAGCATCTCATTGGGAAAATGTATGGAGCATCTCATGGGGCAAATGTATGGAGCATCTCATGGGGCAACTGTATGGAGCATCTCATGGGGCAAATGTATGGAACATCTCATGGGGCAAATGTATGGAGCATCTCATGGGGCAAATGTATGGAGCATCTCATGGGGCAAATGTATGGAGCATCTCATGGGGCAAATGTATGGAACATCTCATGGGGCAAATGTATGAAACATCTCATGGGGCAAATGTATGGAGCATCTCATGGGGCAAATGTATGGAGCATCTCATGGGGCAAATGTATGGAGCATCTCATGGGGCAAATGTATGGAGCATCTCATGGGGCAAATGTATGGAGCATCTCATGGGGCAAATGTATGGAGCATCTCATGGGGCAAATGTATGGAGCATCTCATGGGGCAAATGTATGGAGCATCTCATGGGGCAAATGTATGGAGCATCTCATGGGGCAAATGTATGGAGCATCTCATGGGGCAAATGTATGGAGCATCTAATGGGGCATAATGTGTGGAGCATCTAATGGGGCATAATGTGTGGAGCATCGTATGGGGCCATAATGTGTGGAGCATCGTATGGGGCCATAATGTGTGGAGCATCTTATGGGGCAAATGTATGGAGCATCTCATGGGGCAAATGTATGGAGCATCTCATGGGGCAAATGTATGGAGCATCTCATGGGGCAAATGTATGGAGCATCTCATGGGGCCAATGTATGGAGCATCTAATGGGGCCATAATGTGTGGAGCATCGTATGGGGCCATAATGTGTGGAGCATCGTATGGGGCCATAATGTGTGGAGCATCGTATGGGGCCATAATGTGTGGAGCATCGTATGGGGCCATAATGTGTGGAGCATCGTATGAGGCCATAATGTGTGGAGCATCGTATGGGGCCATAATGTGTGGAGCATCTTATGGGGCCATCAACCTTTATGCAGCACTATATTGGGCAAATGTTTCTATGGAGCATCTTATGGGGCCATTATTAACCATTGTGCAGCATTATACGGGGTATATTTTAATATGGAGCATTATATGGGGCTCCTGATTCAATATGGATATTCAAAAACACTTAACCTACTGATGTCTCAATTAATTTTACTTTTATTGGTATCTATTTTTACTTTTGACATTTACCGGTAGCTGCTGCCCTCCCCACCCTAGGCTTATACTCGAGTCAATAAGTTTTCCCAGTTTTTTGTGGCAAAATTAGGGGGGGGTCGGCTTATACTCGGGTCGGCTTATACTCGAGTATATACGGTATGTTAAAAATATTAACCCCCTTACTCCTAAGAGTTGTCTGCACGTTAATGACCACTGTCCCTTTATGAGGTTATAACTCTGGACGCTTCAACTGATCCTGGTGATTCTGAGATTGTTTTCTTATGACATATTGTACTTCAAGACAGTTGTAAAATTTCCTAGACATTGCTTGCGTTTATTTGTGAAAAAAACGGAAATTTGGTAACAATTTTGCAATTTTCCAAATTTGAATTTTCATGCCCTTAAATCACAGAGATATGTCACACAAAATACTTAATAAGTAACATTTCCCACATGTCTACTTTACATCAGCACAATTTTGGAACCAATTTTTTTTTTGTTAGTGAGTTATAAGGGTTAAAAGTTGACCAGCAATTTCTCATTTTTACAACACCATTTTATTTTAGGGACCACATCATATTTGAAGTCACTTTGAGGGGTCTATATGATAGAAAATACCCAAAAGTGACACCATTCAAAAACTGCACCCCTCAAGGTGCTCAAAACTACATTCAAGAAGTTTATTAACCCTTCAGGTGGTTCACAGGAATTTTTGGAATGTTTTAAAAAAAAAAATGAACATTTAACTTTTTTTTCACAAACAATTTACTTCAGCTCCAATTTGTTTTATTTTACCAAGGGTAACAGGAGAAATTGGACCCCAAAAGTTGTACAATGTGCCTGAGTACGCCGATACCCCATATGTGGGCGTAGACCACTGTTTGGGCGCATGACAGAGCTCGGAAGGGAAGGAGCGCTGTTTGACTTTTCAATGCAAAATTGGCTGGAATGGAGATCGGACACCATGTCGCATTTGGAGAGCCCCTGATGTGCCTAAACAGTGGAAACCCCCTACAAGCACTTTGACCCACCAAGTGCTTCACAGAAGTTTATAATGTAGAGCTGTAAAAATAAAAAATCATATTTTTTTCACAAAAGTTGTTGTGCAATTTGTCCTGAGTACACTGATACCCCATATGTGGGGAGGGGGACCACCGTTTGGGTGCATGGCAGAGCTCGGAAGGGAAGAAGCACCGTTTTGGAATGCAGACTTTGATGGATTGGTCTGCGGGCATCATATTGTGTTTGCAGAGCCCCTGATGTACCTAAACAGTAGAACCCCCTCACAAGTGACCCCATATAGGAAACTAGACCCTCCCAGGGAACTTATCTAGATGTGTTGTGAGAACTTTGAACCCCCAAGTATTTCACTAAAGTTTATAACGCCGAGCCGTGACAATAAAAAATAATTTTGTTCCTCAAAAATGTTATTTTAGCCCCCAATATTGTGTTATTCCAAGGGAAACAGTAGACATTTGACACCAAAAGTTGTTTCCAGTTTGTCATCATACGCTGATACCCCATATGTGGGGGTAAACCACTTGTATGAGCGCTCAGCAGAGCTCGGAAGGAAAGGAGCACCGTTTTACTTTTCAACGCAGAATTGGCTGGAATTGAGATCGGACACCATGTCACGTTTGGAGAGCCCCTGATGTGCCTTAACAGTGGAAACCCCCCCATTCTAACTCCAACCCTAACCCCAACACACCCCCTAACCCTAATCCCAACCCTAACCACAACCACACCCTTAACCCCAACACACCCCTAACCCTAATCCCAACTCTAATCACAACCCTAACCATAACCCTTATCACACCCTTAACCCTAATCCCAACCGTAAATTTAATCCAAACCCTAACCCCAACTCTAACTTTAGCCCCAACCCTAACCCTAACTTTAGCCCTAACCCTAATGGGAAAATGGAAATAAATACTTTTTTAAATTTTATTATTTTTCCCTAACTAAGGGGGTGATAAAGGGGTGTTTGATTTACTATTTATAGCGGGTTTTTATATCAGGTTTAAGTGTTTTGCAGCAGTCACATGCTAAAAGACGCTTTTTAGTGTAAAAAACAGTTTTTGCATCACCACATTTTGAGAGCTATAATTTTTCCATATTTTGGCCCACAGAGTCATGTGAGGTCTTATTTTTTGTGAGATGAGTTGACGTTTTTGTTAGTACTATTTTTGGGCACATGACATTTTTTGATCGCTTTTTATTACGATTTTTGGGAGGAAGAATGAACAAAAAACAGCAATTCATGAATTTCTTTTGAGGGGGGGGCCTTTATACCGTTCTGCGTTTGGTAAAATTGATAAAGCAGTTTTATTCTTCGGGTTAGTATGATTACAGAGATACCTCATTTATATAATTTTTTTTTGTTTTGGCGCTTTTATGCAATAAAAACAATTTTATATAAAAAATAATTATTTTTGCATTGCTTTATTCTGCGACCTATAACTTTTTTATTTTTTCGCTGATAACGCTGTATGGTGGCTTGTTTTTTGTGGGACAAGATGACATTTTCAGTGGTACCCTGTTTATTTATATACTAGATGGTGGCCCAATTCTAACGCATCGGGTATTCTAGAATATGTATGCGTAGTGTATAGCACAGCCCACGCAGTACATTGCGCATCCCACGCAGTACACGTTGTATATTGCGCAGCCCACGTAGGATATTGCGCAGTGACGTAGTATATTCGGGTATTCTAGAATATGCATGTCCACGTAGTATATTGCCCAGCCACGTAGTATATTGCCCAGTCACGTAGTATATTGCCCAGTCACGTAGTATATTGCCCAGCCACATAGTATATTGCCCAGCCTCGTAGTAAATTGCCCAGCCACGTAGTATATTGCCCAGCCACATAGTATATTGGCCAGCCACGTAGTATATTGCCCAGCCACGTAGTATATTGCCCAGCCATGTAGTATATTGCCCAGCCACGTACTATATTGCCCAGTCACGTACTATATTGCCCAGTCACGTACTATATTGCCCAGTCACGTACTATATTGCCCAGTCACGTACTATATTGCCCAGTTACGTAGTATATTGGCCAGCCACGTAGTATATTGGCCAGCCACGTAGTATATTGCCCAGCCACGTAGTATTTTGCCCAGCCACGCAGTATATTGCCCAGCCACGTAGTATATTGCACAGCCACATAGTATATTGCCTAGCGACGTAGTATATTGCCCAGCCACGTAGTATATTGCCCAGTTACGTAGTATATTGCCCAGTTACATAGTATATTGCCCAGTCACGTAGTATATTGCCCAGCCATGTAGTATATTGCCCAGTCACGTAGTATATTGCCCAGCCACGTACGTAGTATATTGCCCAGCCACGTAGTATATTGCACAGCGACGGAGTATACAGCACAGAGCCTTGTAGTATACAGAGTTAAAATAAAAAATAAACATATACTCACCCTCCGAAGGCCCGTTGAAGTCCTGGCCCTGTGCGCGGTGCAGGCGTCAGCTTCCAGTTCCAGGGTGTGATGACGTCGCGGTCACATGACCGTGACGTCATGGCAGGTCCTTCTCGCGCAGGCGCGCAGGATCTGTGATGATGTCGCGGTCCCATGACCGTGACGACCGCAGGCGGCAGCTTCCGGTCCCAGGATGGTATGCCTGAAGTACCTTCCATGACGTCATGGTCATGTGACCGCGACGTGATCACAGGCCCTGCAAGAAGGACCTTCCATGACGTCACGGTCATGTGACAGCGACATCATGGAAGGTCCGAAGCAGGGCCTGTGATCATGTCGTGGTCACATGACCGTGACGTCATGGAAGGTCCTTCGGGCATACCATCCTGGGACTGGAACCTGCCGCTTGCATGGAGCGGTCACCGTAGCGTCACTAGGAGCGCGAAAGGCGGCGGATGGTGAGTATAACAGGTTTTTTTTTTTATTATTATTTTTAACATGACATATTTTTACTATTGATTCTGCATAGGCAGCGTCAATAGTAAATAGTTGGGGACACACAGGGTTAATAGCAGCGGTAATGGAGTGGGTTACACCACGGCCCGTTACCGCTGCCATTAACCCTGTGTGAGCGGTGACTGGAGGGGAAGGGGAGTATGGAGCCGGCGCCGGGCAGTGACTGCAGGGGAGTAGGGGAGGGACTAATCGGACTGTGGCCTTCGCTGATTGGTTGCGGCAGCCATGACAGGCAGCTGGCGAGACCAATCAGCGACTTGGATTCCATGACAGACAGAGGCCGCGACCAATGAATATCCGGGACAGACAGACGGAAGTACCCCTTAGACAATTATATATATATAGAAGTCTTATTGATCGCGTGTTATTCCACTTTTTGTTCGGTGGTATGATGATAAAGCATTGTTTTTTTGCCTTGTTTTTTTTTTTTAAAGTGGGATACTAAACGTGTACTTTTATTGTTTTTTTTAATTTACATAAAAAAAGTATTTTTTGGCAAAATATTTATTTATTTTTCTTTATTTAGGAATTTAAAAAATATATATTTCTACATATGTTAATTTTTTTTTTACTTTGTCCCAGGGATCTGACAGGCAGTGCAGGAGGCTTGCCAGCGCTTGCTCTCAGCAGGCAGTGACAAGCCACCTCCTTGCAGGACCCATAAGGCCATCTTGGATCCGTGGGCTTGCAGGGAGGAGGCCCTCGGAACAACACAATGAGATCGCATTGTTCTGAGGGTCCATGGCCGGACTGGGACCAAAAAGCAGCCCTGGCACAAATAAAAATTCACCAGCCCACATACGAGTGTTGTAGAATCAAATCGTAAAGCACTGACAGGTTGTGCTGACTTTTTTGCTTTATTTGTTACACGAATCAAATGTGTTAAACCACTTTATATATGTAACCTGCAGTGGCCATAGGTGAAATAGACATCAGATCAACACAGATGGCCTGCAGACTATTATCACACTGCAGAATATGCTATAAAATACAGCACTGATCACACACAACACACACACTACAGATACCACACGATACAGATACCCCACACACACACACTACAGATACCACCCACACACACACTACAGATACCACCCACACACACACTACAGATACCACCCACACACACACACTACAGATACCACCCACACACACACACTACAGATACCACCCACACACACACTACAGATACCACCCACACACACAGGACAGATACCACCCACACACACTACAGATACACACACACACACACACACACACACACACACTACAGATACCACCCACACACACACACTACCAGGGGCGTAGCTAGAGCTTTTGCCGCCCGGGGCTGTTCCCGAGTTTGGCGCCCCCCCCCCCCCCAGAACGTATGCGATTTTCACACTTAGTCATGTACCGACGAGCTCCTCTCCCTTAAGCTCCCAATGTTCAGTGAAAAACTGAGAGAAGCAGAAGAGAAGTTCGTTGTTACAGGACCATGAGTGTGAAAAACTGCATATGAGTGATGTGTCCATGTGTCGACGACTGGAACCTGCAGAGCTGAATCCTGACATCGCACGCTTCTGAATTCTCACAACGCATGCACTGCACACTTTTAGGATTCTCCCTTGCCGGTGGACAGTCATGTCAGCACGAGCATGTGATTTGTATACTTCTGACCACATTCCGACTAGACGTGCCCAGCCTCGCTCAGCTCATTTTCATAGAGTGAGGCCACACATGTCTAGTCAGCACGTGACCGCATGTATGTAAATCGCCAGCACCAGAGAATCCTGACAGTGTGCAGGGCGCACTGTGAGAACTCAGAAGTCTGCAGTCACAAAGAATGACTGCAGACTCATTACAAACCTGGACATCCCCTTTAATGCTCCTAACATAAATAAAAACATGAGAGTTAGGCCGGAGACACACTGGTGCGAGATACGGCCGAGTCTCGCTGGTTAAAAGCAAGCTGTGGCACCGGCACTGTGGAGCGGAGCGTGCGGCCGCATAGGAACACATGGAGCTGCACGCTCCGCTCCCAAGTGCCGGCGCCAGAGCTTGGGTTTCACATGCGAGACACGGACGAGTTTCTCGCATGTGTGATCCCGGCCTAAGTCAGAATCACAAATAACATTTACATCCAGGTACCTGATAGATGACGTCGCCTCTGGAGCCGTTCTCCCCATGATGAGTTTTCTCATCCACAGCCATCTCTGCAGACTTCCATCTTCTCCGCTCTTTTGCAGAAAATCTCCACATGACGCCCTTAAAGATACAAGTGTCATTATAATGCTCCTGAATAAAAAATGTCCCCTCACTATATTGTCTGCATAAAATATGACCCACACACTGTCTGTCTTATGGTACATGCTCTTCACACTGACCTCTCCTTTCCATACCGGCCCTCTTCATACTGTCCTCTCACACTGTGTCCCCCCTATAGGGCCCAGTATTTATACTGTACTCTCTCATCACACTCCCCCTCCTTTGTATACTGTCCCCTCCTGGCTGTGCCCTTACACTGTCCCCCATGCTACGCATGCACACATCCCAACACCCTCACTCCCCGTACTCTGTCCACATACGTTTTTCACATCGCTACTCATACTGTGTCCGCATACATTCCCCCGTTTGACCCCAAGCTGTCTGCACCCATCCCCCATACTGTTTCCTCATATATGCCCCCCCATCTCCCCCTTTGCTCTTCATTTTGTGTCCTCAGATCTCCCCCACACATTAAATCCCCCCATCCCCATGACAAATCTCCCCCCACACACAATAAATACCCCATCTCCACTCACATTAAATCTCCCCCCACAATAAATCCCCCCATCTCCACTCATATTAAATATCCCCAATCCAATAATATATCCCACTATCCCCACTCACATGAAATCCCCCCCACAATATATGCCCCCATCCCCACTCACAGTAAATCCCCCCCAATATATGCCCCCATCCCCACTCACAGTAAATCCCCCCCCACAATATATGCCCCCATCCCCACTCACAGTAAATCCCCCCCATCCCCACTCACAGTAAATCCCCCCAATATATGCCCCCATCCCCACTCACAGTAAACCCCCCCCCAATATATGCCCCATCCCCACTCACAGTAAACCCCCCCACAATATATGCCCCATCCCCACTCACAGTAAACCCCCCCCCCACAATATATGCCCCCATCCCCACTCACAGTAAATCCCCCCCCACAATATATGCCCCCATCCCCACTCACAGTAAATCCCCCCACAATATATGCCCCCATCCCCACTCACAGTAAATCCCCCCCCATCCCCACTCACAGTAAATCCCCCCCTGCACCTTCGGTGTCTTCAGCTCCACTGGAGCACTTACCACCGCTCTGTGTCTCCTGGTCGATCTGCAGCTCCTGCTCTGCCGCGCAGGTGAGTGACGTCAGCAGCGTGATCACATGACCTGATCACGCTGCTGGCGTCGCTCTGACCCGGCAGTCAGAGCTTCAATTGTACTCGCATCACAGATGCAATACAATTGAACACTGGGAGCCGGCGCGCCGCAGCTTCTCTGTGCCGGCTGTCAGCTTCACAGTCGGCACAGAGAACAGCTGACTCCCAGTGCGGGGGGGCGACAGAATGCAGCCGCCGGGGGAGACACTGCGGACCGCCGCTTTAGGCGGTCCGACTGCACCCCCCTGCCGGCTGCTCCCCCCTAGATACGCCACTGACTCACCCCCGCATTGTGCCGCCCCCCCGCATTGTGCCGCCCGGGGCGGACCGCCCCCCCCCCGCACCCCCCTTCCTACGCCACTGCACACTACAGATACCACCCACACACACACACACTACAGATACCACCCACACACACCCACTACAGATACCACCCACACACACACACTACAGATACCACCCACACACACAGGACAGATACCACACACACACACACACTACAGATACCACACACACACACACACACTACAGATACCACCCACACACACTAGATACCACACACACACACTACAGATACCACACGCTAGATACCCCACACACACACTACAGATACCACCCACACACTACAGATACCACACACACACTACAGATACCACACACACACTACAGATACCACACACACACTACAGATACCACACGCTAGATACCACACAAACACACACACACTACAGATACCACCCACACACACACTAGATACCACACACACACTACAGATACCACACGCTAGATACCCCACACACTACAGATACCACACGCTACAGATACCACCCACACACTACAGATACCACACGCTATATACCACACACACACACACACTACAGATACCACCCACACACTACAGATACCACCCACACACACTACAGATACCACCCACACACACACTAGATACCACACACACACACTACAGATATCACACACACACACACACACACACTAGATACCACCCACACACACACACTACAGATATCACACACTAGATACCACACACACACACACACTACAGATACCACACGCTAGATACCACACACACACACACACTACAGATACCACCCACACACTACAGATACCACCCACACACACTACAGATACCACCCACACACACTACAGATACCACACACACACACTACAGATATCACACACACACACACACACACACACACACTAGATACCACCCACACACACACACTACAGATATCACACACTAGATACCACACACACACACACTACAGATATCACACACACTAGATACCACACACACACTACAGATATCACACACACACACTACAGATATCACACACACTAAATACCCCACACACACTACAGATATCACACACACACTACAGATACCACACACACACTACAGATACCACACACACACACTAGATATCACACACACACTACAGATATCACTCACACACACACACTACAGATATCACACACACACACACACACACACTACAGATATCACACACACACACTACAGATATCACACACACACACACACTAGATATCACACACACACTACAGATATCACACACACACACTACAGATACCACACGCTAGATACCCCACACACACACTACAGATACCACCCACACACTACAGATACCACACACACACTACAGATACCACACACACACTACAGATACCACACACACACTACAGATACCACACACACACTACAGATACCACACACACACTACAGATATCACACACACACACTACAGATATCACACACACACACACACACTACAGATATCACACCCACACTACAGATATCACACACACACACTACAGATATCACACACACACACTACAGATATCACACACACACACTACAGATACCACACACACACACACACACACTACAGATATCACACACACACTACAGATACTACCCACACACACACACACACACTACAGATACCACACACACACTACAGATACCACACACTACAGATACCACACACACACACTACAGATATCACACCCACACACTACAGATATCACACACACACACTACAGATACCACACACACACACTACAGATATCACACCCACACACTACAGATATCACACACACACACTACAGATACCACACACACACTACAGATATCACACACACACACTACAGATACCACACACACACACTACAGATATCACACCCACACACTACAGATACCACACACACACACACACTACAGATATCACACACACACTACAGATACCACACACACTACAGATATCACACACACACTACAGATACTACCCACACACACACACACTACAGATACCACACACACACTACAGATACCACACACTACAGATACCACACACACACACTACAGATATCACACCCACACACTACAGATATCACACACACACACTACAGATACCACACACACACACTACAGATATCACACCCACACACTACAGATATCACACACACACACACTACAGATACCACACACACACTACAGATATCACACACACACACTACAGATACCACACACACACACTACAGATATCACACCCACACACTACAGATACCACACACACACACACACTACAGATATCACACACACACTACAGATACCACACACACTAGATATCACACACACACTACAGATACTACCCACACACACACACACTACAGATACCACACACACACTACAGATACCACACACTACAGATACCACACACACACACTACAGATATCACACCCACACACTACAGATATCACACACACACACTACAGATACCACACACACACACTACAGATATCACACACACACACTACAGATACCACACACACACACTACAGATATCACACCCACACACTACAGATATCACACACACACACACTACAGATATCACACACACTACAGATACCACACACACACACTACAGATATCACACACACACACTACAGATACCACACACACACACTACAGATATCACACACACACACTACAGATACCACACACACACACTACAGATATCACACCCACACACTACAGATATCACACACACACACTACAGATATCACACACACACACTACAGATACCACACACACACACTACAGATATCACACCCACACACTACAGATACCACACACACACACTACAGATATCACACACACACACTACAGATACCACACACACTACAGATATCACACACACACTACAGATACTACCCACACACACACACACTACAGATACCACACACTCCTCTGTGCTGCAGCAGTGGCTGATATACACGTGCAGCTCCTTCTGCTCACAGCAAGCACTTTCCCAGCACCTCCCCCGCTCTCTCCTTCTCTGTCGGGGCTTTGGAAGAGAGCAGGAGAAGCTGTGACCATGAGGAATTGAGCGGCTTCTCTATCTGTCCCTGGGAGCACACACAGGGAGATATTCCTGACCTCGCAGCTTGATTGCAGGCTCTCTCCCTCAGAGGCGCCCAGTGCAGGAGGACAGGAGCACTGGCCAATCAGCTCTTCTATCAATCTGATGCTCATTGGCCAGTGTTCTTCTCCAGCATGGCACGCCCCTTTTTTGAATGGCTGAACCCGGCGCAGCAAAGAAAAAAAAATAAATCAGTGTCTAGAAAAATATTTGCACCCCCAGCTGAGCCAACCAGTGGCACCGTGAGCAGGCGGCTACCCGTCCTCTGTCCCCGTCTACACAGAAACTTACTGCTGCAGTCTCCCTATGTTCTGTCACTGCTATCAGGGACATCTTCAGTGTAAATACTTTCATGCCCTGTCCCTACACTAGACAGGAAGAAGTGGGCAGTCTCATGTCCTGATCACAAGCTGTAGTGAGAGGCATGGCTGGAGCAGCACAGCGCAGCGCGGCCCCCATCCTGTTCTATGTTAGGCTACGTTCACATTTGCGTTGTGCGCCGCAGCGTCGGCGACGCAACGCACAACGCAAACAAAACCGCAACAAAACGCACGCTAAAACGCTGCGTTTCGCGACGCATGCGTCCTTTTTGGCCGAAAGTTGGACGTAAAAAAAATGCAACTTGTTGCGTTATCTGCGCCCAACGCTTGTGGCCAAAAAAACGCATGCGTCGAAAAACGCAGCACAACGCATGTCCATGCGCCCCCATGTTAAATATAGGGGCGCATGACGCATGCGGCGACGCTGCGGCGCCCGACGCTGCGGCGCCGAACGCTAATGTGAACATAGACTTACCTCACTGCAGCGGTAGTGATCAGGTCTCAGGACATCAGCCGCCCACTTCCTCCTTTCTAGTGCAGCGCGATCAAGTGCGCAAGGCAAGCAAATGCCGCCCGGCGTGCTGGCTGCTGAAGTGAACTCTGGAACGCCCGCTGACAATGCTGAAGGGGCGATATCTCTAGCGGCCAATTACAAGGACCGGCCCTTCTGGCATTTGCCAGAAATGCCCGATGGCCAGTCCGGCCCTGTGAGGGTCTCAGGGAAGCACACAGGGAACCCCCTCCCTGCGTGATGCTTCTCTATGCCACCGGAACGCTGCAATCTTGTTTGATTGCAGTATTCCGAGCGTTAAAGTGCTGGGAGCAGTTCATGACCACTCCTGGCACATAGTGCCACGTGTCAGCTGTGAGAATCAGCTGACACCCGGCCGCGATCCCTCCTGAGCGCGTCTGATCGCGTATGATGTATTATCCCGTCCATGGGAATTAAGGCCCAGGTCCCATGGACAGGATAGTACGTCAAATGGTAGAAAGAGGTTAAAATAATTAAGATGCCCACTGAACAGACCAATAAAACGTATTATGAATATGACTATAAACTGTTACAATAAATAATACAATTTATGAAGTCAGAAAGGTGGTCACAAAAACACATTTGTGATTTCGCTGAGTCCATGTGGAGTAAGGTGTTTAGTTTATAAATCCAAAAGATTTCTTTCCGATGTAGTTGTCCAATGCGATTCTGAACCTGTGGGGGAATCTCCTCTGTGGGGAATATTTTCCGTTATTTGTCATCATTATTGTGTTTGGTGGTGCAGTGGCGTGAAAGCCCATGTTTAAAGGGAACCTGTCACTTGAATTTGGCGGGACCAGTTTTGGGTCATATGGGCGTGGTTTTCGGGTGTTTGATTCACCCTTTCCTTACCCGCTGGCTGCATGCTGACTGCAATATTGGATTGAAGTTCATTCTCTGTCCTCCGGAGTACACGCCAGCGCAAGTCAATATTGCCTTGCGCTGGCGTGTACTCCGGAGGACAGAGAATGAACTTCAATCCAATATTGCGGCCAGCATGCAGCCAGCGGGTAAGGAACGGGTGAATCAAACACCCGAAAACCACGCCCATATGACCCAAAACTGGTCCCGCCAAATTCAGGTGACAGGTTCCCTTTAAGAAAACCCTATAGAATATTGGAACGGTGTGAGTTCAGCCTTTTGTGGAGGAGTTGGGTTGTCCTTCCCACATATACATTCTGACATTGGCATAAAATCACATAGATGACGTAACTGGTGGAACATGACATGGGACTTTTCATAGGGAAAATTTCACCTATAGAAATAAGGGTGAATTCAGAGAGACCGAGGCAGATCACATAACAACATGGACAATTTGTCAGATCGCATGTAATGACTTTATTCAGAAGACACGCCACTTTTAGTGAATCTTCCATCTTCTTTTTTTTTTTTCTTGGTGCTAGGACATTTTTTAATGATAGAGTCGAAATTTCAAAAACGGATTGCTAGGTAATGTTTTACCCACTCCAGCTGTCTGACATACTCACCATGCTCCTGCAGAGTACGTGAGTAAGGCCGAGGTCACACTAGACCGTAATACGGACGAGTGCTATGCGATAAAAAATCGCATAGCACTCGGCCCAATGTTAATTTATGGTGCAGCTCCCATCATCCGATATTTTCTCCGCCGTATTCAGGATCCAAGTGAAATCGCAGCATGCTGCGATTGTCAGCGTATCTCGGCCGAGACTCGCCAATGCAAGTCTATGGGTGCGAGAAAAAATCGGATTACACATGGACCATGCATGTGCATTGCGAGAAATACGCAGCAGTGTTCTCTAGAAAAGCCGGTAATTCAATTGCCGGCTTTTCATTTCTCCTGCCTAAACCCGACATGATATGAGACATGGTTTACATACAGTAAACCATCTCATATCCCCCTTTTTTTTGCATATTCCACACTACTAATGTTAGTAGTGTGTATGTGCAAAATTTCGGCGCTGTAGCTATTAAATTTAAGGGTTAAATTGCGGAAAAAATTGGCGTGGGCTCCCGCGCAATTTTCTCCGCCAGAGTGGTAAAGCCAGTGACTGACGGCAGATATTAATAGCCAGGAGAGGGTCCATGGTTATTGCCCCCCCCCCCCCGTGGCTAAAAACATCTGCCCCCAGCCACCCCAGAAAAGGCACATCTGGAAGATGCGCCTATTCTGGCACTTGGCCACTCTCTTCCCACTCCCTGTAGCGGTGGGATATGGGGTAATGAAGGGTTAATGCCACCTTGCTATTGTAAGGTGACATTAAGCCAGATTAATAATGAAGAGGCGTCAATTATGTCACCTATCCATTATTAATCCAATAGTACGAAATGGTTAATAAAACACACACACACATTATTAAAAAGTATTTTAATGAAAGAAACAAACAGGTTGTTTTAGTATTTTATTGCTCTCTCAATCCATCCGGAAAACCCTCGCTTGGCAAAATAATAAACCAACAATATACATACCCTCTCTGATGAACTGTCAGGTCCCACGAGGTAATCCATCTGAAGGGGTTAATTATTTTACAGGCAGGAGCTGCGCTAATGCACTCGCTCGTGGGACCTGACAGTTCATCAGAGAGGGTATGGATATTGTGGGTTTATTATTTTGCCAAGCGAGGGTTTTCCGGATGGATTGAGAGAACAATAAAATACTAAAACAACCTGTTTGTTTATTTCATTAAAATACTTTTTAATAATGTGTGTGTGTGTTTGTTAACCCTTTCAGACAATTGGATTAATAATGGATAGGGGACATAATTGACGCCTCTCCATTATTAATCTGGCTTAATGTCACCTTACAATAGCAAGGTGGCATTAACCCTTCATTACCCCATATCCCACCGCTACACGGGAGTGGGAAGAGAGTGGCCAAGTGCCAGAATAGGCGCATCTTCCAGATGTGCCTTTTCTGGGGTGGCTGCTAGCAGATGTTTGTAGCCAGGGGGGGGCCAATAACCATGGACCCTCTCCTGGCTATTAATATCTGCCCTCAGTCACTGGCTTTACCACTCTGGCGGAGAAAATTGCGCGGGAGCCCACGCCAATTTTTTCCGCCATTTAACCCTTTATTTAACACGCTACAGCGCCCACATTTTGCACATACACACTACTAACGTTAGTAGTGTGGAATATGCAAAAAAAAAGGGGGATATGAGATGGTTTACTGTATGTAAACCATGTCTCATATCATGTCGGGTTTAGGCAGGAGTAATGTAAAGCCGGCAATTGAATTACCGGCTTTTAACATATCTCGTGCTGAATTATAGATAAATACAGAATATATATATATGTGTCTCAATGACATATATATATATGTATACTGTATATATGTTTTAACGAACATTTGAGCACATAAATCCATTAGATGTCGGTTTTGCAAGCCTGCGAGAAAATCTCGGCATACGGATGCCATACGGATGTCACACGGATGTCAAAGGGATCATTTGATGCGAGGAAATCGCATCCTCGCACTGCACACGGATCACTGTTTTGGAAACATTTGTGCGATTCTCGGCCATGAAAAACGGACCTTTTTTTATACGTTGTGTGTGTCCCCGGCCTAACTCAATATATCATCCAGGTAAACTACCACAAATCTACCCACCAATAAGAAAAAAATATAATTAATGACATTTTCAAAGACAGCCGGAGCATTGGTTAACCTGAATGGCAGCATCAAATGTTCAATCTGCCCCTCAGGTGTATTGAATGCGGTCTTCCATTCGTCACCATGGGGTATACGTATAAGGTTATATGCCCCTCTCACGTTAAGTTTGTAAAACCATTTATCTCCAGGTAATTGGCTAAACAGGTCAGGTAAAAGGGGTAAAGGACAGGGAAGGTGAGCTGTGATTTTATTAATCTCTCTGAAGTCCAAGCATGGACGCAGCCCTCCATCCTATTAACAAAAAAAACCCACAGCGACTGGAGAGGTGCATGGCTGTATATGACCCTTAGCCGGACACTGGAAGGGGTTAAATAAGCGAGATTTCGGCATTTTAGCTCCTGGTGTGGAGTCGATAGCATAATCATATGCTGCCATATACTAGATGGAGTGCCCTCAGACGCAGGGCAGTGGGGTACTCGGTACCGGGTCCCTCTGTCTCGGTTCTGGGGATGTCACGGTGGTCCGACCCGGTCCGTGGCCCTGCTAAGGGGCGCCCAATTAAAGGTGATGAAAGTTTGT
Organism: Ranitomeya variabilis; assembly: GCF_051348905.1. NCBI lineage: Eukaryota > Metazoa > Chordata > Amphibia > Anura > Dendrobatidae > Ranitomeya > Ranitomeya variabilis. The sequence goes on along the minus strand of NC_135235.1, from coordinate 697,141,311 downwards.
CAAGTGTTCGTGACGCCACCTGTGGTATTCAGTCAGGGTGACCGACGCTGCTAGGGGTCCACTGGGGTGATGGAATGGCAGCTAGATGGTATACCTTCCCACAGGTGAAGTATGTCCCCAGGGCTTCCCTTGATGAGTAGATAGTAATGGTGTAGGTCACAGTAAATGACGAGGACACAGGGTTGCAGTCTCTTTACCTTTTTACTGAAGGCTTCGGCATCCACAATCCAGAGTACTGCTAACAGGGCTGGCTGAGACCGGCCGGTCCGAAGGCACATCCAGAGTTCCTTTTGCAGGTGGAAATCAGTAGCCTTCCTACTAGCGCCTGTATGTTGTAGTACCTCCCTGCTGAGCACCACGGGATAGTCCTCACAACTGTCGTGTATGTTTCTGTTTCTCTCTCTCTACGTCTCCCAGATGATATGCATAGGACGCACCCGTATGACGAGGTAGGCCTGGAGCTATTTATAGGGACCCTAGAGACGCCCCTCTCCCACAATTTGCCTCCGTTGTCTTCATTAGGTGTAAAGGTTGGGCAGCCAACTTGGAATTAACTGCCCTGCCGTAGTTCAGAGTAATGCGTAGAGCCAATCACTCCCTCGGCGTTCCGGCCGCCGGCTACGCGCCTCAGAAGGATGTTGCCGATCTTAAGGCAGGACTCCTCCTGGTGTTATCTCCTAGTGCTGTGATCTCGTTTCTCACTTCTCCACAATATACTTCGCTTCTTGTCCTTTCTTAGGATGCTGCCGCAATGAAGTGCAGGCGCAGCTCCGTAATGCTCTATCTCGTGCTAGGCCGCTGTCAGGATCCCACCCCTGACAGGTCCTCCCTGGGTCTCCCCAGTCAGCTTTCTCTCTCTGACTCGATGTTACGGGGTCCGAGCCCAGTCAGCTTCTCTCTAACTTCCTATCCGACTCCCAGTTTTACCAGAGTGTGAGGAGTGGCCTAATAGATAGAACCCTTTGCTCCCCCAGGTGGCCGGATGGTGAAGTGTAGCGTGTGACTGTGATACCTGGTCAGGTGAACTCCTTTAGTATAATCAGACGTAACATCACTCCCCTTAGTGGCAGAGCGACATTACTGCAATGACCAGGACTCTGGGGCGCTGCACTAGACGTCCGGTAACTGGTAATAATTCCCTCATGTGTGGGGTCTATTTGTCTCCAAGCAGAGAAATCACACGTTACATTCCACACATAACACTGTATAGAAAAGGCGGCGCGGGGTAATTGTGCCAGTAGTGAGGGGGAATAATGGCGGAAATGTCACTGACTGAGGAGAAGTTTCCATGTAGCGTCTTCACTCCCACTAGTGATGTGTCGTTTGTGAACGAGCCGATACAAAAAGCCGGCTCCCAGCTGTGAATGAAAGGAGTCGCCTCTGCAGTGTGAGCAGAGGTTTTTTTTCTTTTTTGGCTGGGGCCTGCAGCTTATCAGATTCAGGGTAGTGAAGTGTGACTCATGTGGGAGGAGCAGTCAGGAGAGAAGTAGATGTGGACTGTTAAGGTACCTTCACACTAAGGGTACTGTCTCACAGTGGCACTTTGATCGCTACGACGGTACGATCCGTGACGTTCCAGCGATATCCATACGATATCGGTGTCTGACACGCAGCAGCGATCAGGGACCCTGCTGAGAATCGTACGTCGTAGCAGATCGTTTGGAACTTTATTTCGTCGCTGGATCTCCCGCTGTCATCGCTGGATCGTTGTGTGTGACAGCGATCCAGCGATGCGTTCGCTTGTAACCAGGGTAAACATCGAGTTACTAAGCGCAGGGCCGCGCTTAGTAACCCGATGTTTACCGTGGTTACCAGCGTAAAAGTAAAAAAAACCAAACAGTACATACTCACATTCCGGTGTCCTTCAGGTCCCTTGCCGTCTGCTTAACACACTGACTGACTACCGGCCGTAAGGCAGTGGCACAGCACAGCAGTGACGTCACCGCTGTGCTCTGCTTTCACTTTACGGCGGCACTCAGTCAGTGCGGGAAGCAGACGGCAAGGGACCTGAAGGACACCGGAATGTGAGTATGCACTGTTTGTTTTTTTTAACTTTTACGCTGGTAACCACGGTAAACATCGGGTTACTAAGCGCGGCCCTGCGCTTAGTAACCCGATGTTTACCGTGGTTACCCGGGGCCTTCGGCATCGTTGGTCGCTGGAGAGCTGTCTGTGTGACAGCTCCCCAGTGACCACACAACGACTTTCCAACGATCACGGCCAGGTCGTATCGCTGGTCGTGATCGTTGGAAAATTGCAGAGTGTGACAGTACCCTTAAGGTACCTTCACACTAAACAGCTTTGCAACAATAACGATAGCGATCCGTGACGTTGCAGCATCCTGGATAGCGATATCGTTGTGTTTGACATGCAGCAGCGATCAGGATCCTGCTGTGATATCGCTGGTCGTTGCTGAAAGTTCAGAACTTTATTTGGTCGTCAGATCGGCATGTATCGTTGTGTTTGACAGCAAAAGCAACGATGCCAGCGATGTTTTACAATGGTAACCAGGGTAAATATCGGGTTACTAAGCGCAGGGCCGGGCTTAGTAACCCGATGTTTACCCTGGTTACCATCGTAAATGTAAAAAAAAACAAACAGTACATACTCACATTCCGGTGTCACGTCCCCCGCCGTCCGCTTGCCGCACTGACTGTGAGTGCCGGCCGTAAAGTAAAAGCAGAGCGCAGCGGTGACGTCATTTACGATGGTAACCAGGGTAAACATCGGGTTACTAAGCGCGGCCCTGCGCTTAGCAACCCGATGTTTACCCTGGTTACCCGAGGACTTCGGCATCGTTGGTCGCTGGAGAGCTGTCTGTGTGACAGCTCTCCAGCGACCAAACAGCGACGCTGCAGCGATCGGCATCGTTGTCTGTATCGCTGCAGCGTCGCTTAGTGTGAAGGTACCCGATATTTACCCTGGTTACTATTGTAAAAGTTAAAAAAAAAAACCACTACATACTCACATTCCGATGTCTGTCACGTCCCCAGTCAGTGCAGGAAGCTCTCGGCAGCAGCGCGTAACCCTGTGGACGCCGGGGGACGTGACAGACATCAGAATGTGAGTATGTAGTGTTTTTTTTTTTCTTTTACTTTTACAATGGTAACCAGGGTAAATATCGGGTTACTAAGCGCGGCCCTGCACTTAGTAACCCGATGTTTACCCTGGTTACCCGGGTGCTGCAGGGGGACTTCGGCATCGTTGAAGACAGTTTCAACGATGCCGAAGTCGTTCCCCTGATCGTTGGTCACTGGAGAGAGCTGTCTGTGTGACAGCTCCCCAGCGACCACACAACAACTTACCAACGATCACGGCCAGGTCGTATCGCTGGTCGTGATCGCTGGTAAGTCGTTTAGTGTAACGGTACCTTTAGGGTATGTGCACACGCTGCTGATTTTGCTGCGGATCCGCAGCGTTTCCACAGTTGCGGATCCGCAGCGATTTCCCATGCATTTATAGTACCATGTAAAGCTATGGGAAATGAAATCCGCAGTGCACATGCTGCGGAAAAAAAACGCGCGGAAACGCAGCGGTTTATTTTCCACAGCATGTCAATTCTTTGTGCGGAATCCGCAGCGGTTTTTCACCTGCTCCAATAGGAAACTGCAGGTGAAAAACCGCAGTGTAAACCGCAATAAAAACCGCGATAAATCCGCAGTAAAAACCGCAGCGGTTTTGCACTGCGGATTTATCAAAAGCGCTGCGGAAAATTCCGCACTAGAATCCGCAGCGTGTGCACATGGCCTAAGTGTATGTGCACACGTTGCGGATTTGCTGCGGATCCGCAGCGTTTTTTGAGGTGCGGAAACGCTGCGGTTTTTAAGAAATAGCATGTCAATTCTTTTTTGTGAATCTGCAGCGTTTTTGTACCCACTCCATTATAGAAAACTGCAGGGGTAAAAACCGCAGCAAATCTGCAAGAAAACCGCAGCAAAAATGCACAAAAAAACGCTGCGGAACCGCACAAAAAAACGCAGGTGCGTTTTCTGCCAAGAGTCAGAATCCGCACCAGAAATTCCTAAGCCTAATCCGCAACGTGTACCCCTAGTACTGGAGAAATGGTGCAGACAAGCACAGGTCAGGCTGGATGGGAAAAGAAAAAAAAAGGGCTTCCTATTGTTAACCCTTAAGAGCCCCCAGACTGCAAGCATTAGGCTATGTGCACACGTCAGGATTTCTAGCAGAAATTTTCCTGACAAAAAACGGACATTTCTGCCAGAAATCTGCATGCGGTTTTTCTTGTTTTTTACCGCGTTTTTGACTCGTTTTTTGTGCGTTTTTTCATGTGTTTTTTCAAAATGCATAGAATTGCGGGAAAAACATGGAAAATCTGCAAAATTAATGAACATGCTGCTTTTTTTACCGTGATGCGTTTTTTTCACGGAAAAAAGCGCACCATGCGCACAAAACATGCAGAATGTATTCTAAATGATAGGATGCATAATGTATGCGTTTTAATGAGTTTTTATAGCGAAAAAACGTGAACAAAAAGCAAAAAACCCTTAGGCTTCGTGTCCACGCTCAGGATGGCCGGCGGTATCGCCGCAGCTGCGAAGCCGCTCGGCGCTAAGCCCCGCCCCCTTTCTGGGAAAGTACACATCCGGGATCATCGCACCCCTCGCCATAGGGCCCTGTGATATTACCTGCGGCGACGCAGCGTCGCCGCAGGTAGCACGGACATGCTGCGATCTGAAAAGACGCGCAGCATGTCCGGAGTCGCAGGGCCGCCGCGTGAGGGTTTCCACGCATAGTGGACACGGGATTTCACAAAATCCCCTCCACTATGCTGGAACATCTGGACGCTGCGTGTTTGACGCTGCAGCGTCAATCACGCAGCGTTTACTTACCGTGGACACTCACCCTTAGTGTTAAGCCGGGATCACACACAGCGAGATACTGCCGAGTCTCGCAGGTTAAAACCAAGCTCTGGCATCGCCACTCCAGAGCAGAGTGTGCGGCTGTATAGAAACCACCGGAGAGTAGACGGAGGTGGACATGATTTGGGGATGGGTGGACCGAGAACTCCTGCAGCTTTTATTTGTATTGCGGTGTAGATTTTAAACAAGAGTGTTGTTGCTTTAAGAGGAAGTTTAGATGTTTTTGCCTGCTGTATTAGGCCGGCGTCACACTCAGCGTAGGGAAATACGGTCCGTATTTTACGGCCGTAATACGCAGTAATTTTCCCAAAACACTGTTCCGTATTCAATGCGAGGATGCAATTTTTACAGACAAATGTATCCGTGTGTCATCCGTATGGCATCCGTATGGCTTCCGTACGGCGATTTTTTTGCGCAGGCTTGCAAAATGGACAAATCATGGATCCATCGGCTAAAATATTCCTAAAAACCTATGTACAGTATATATATATATATATATATATATATATATATATATATATATATATATGTCAGTGTGACACATATATATATATATATATATATATATATATATTTAATTCAGCGCTAGATAGCATAAAAGCCGGTAATTCAACTGCCGGATTTTGATATCTCCTTCCCAAACCTGACATGATATGAGACATGGTTTACATACAGTAAACCATCTCATATCCCTTTTTTTATTACATATTCCTCTTTAGTAATGTAACAAGTGTCTGTGTGTAAAATTTTGAAGCTCTAGCTATTAAATTAAAGGGTTAAATCCCGGAAAAAAATTGGCATGGGCTCCCGCACAATTTTCTCCGCCAGAGTGGGAAAGCCAGTGACTGAGGGCAGATATTAATAGCCTAGGGAGGTACCATGGTTATAGAACCCCCCCCTGGCTAAAAACATCTGTCCCCAGCCACCCCAGAAAAGGCACATCTGGAAGATGCACCTATTCTGGCACTTAGCTTCTCTCTTCCCACTCCCGTGTAGCGGTGGGATATGGGGTAATGAAGGGTTAATGTCACCTTGCTATTGTAAGGTGACATTAAGCCAGGTTAGTAATGGAGAGGCATCAATTATGACACCTATCCATTATTAATCCAATAGTATGAAATGGTTAATAAAACACACACACACATTATTCAAAAGTATTTTAATGAAATAAAGACACAGGGTGTTTTAATATTTTATTATACTCTCAATCCACCTGAAGACCCTTGTCACCTGAAATAAATGTAAACAAAGCAAACAACAATATTCCATACCTTCCCTTGTTCAGTCTTGTCCCACGCTGTAAATCCATCGGAAGGGGTTAAAACATTTTACATCCAGGAGCTCTGCTAATGCAGCTGTGCTCCTGTCTGTAAAATTTGGTGAATGAATGGAATGCAGGGGAATGTACTGTAGTTACCTCGAGTCGTGGTGATGCCCCCTCTGCTGGATGAACTCATATGAACTCGAGCCTGGGAACTTTTCAGTTCATAATATGTTTTGTGTATTTATTTTAGTACCTAGGTTTACAGTAGTTATGGTGGTTTTAAAAAGGAGTGGGGTCCATCCCATATCCAAAAGTCAAGCAATACATGGAGCTGCACGCTCCGCTCCGGAGTGCCAGAGCTTGTTTTTAACCTGCGAGACTCTGTCGTATCTCGCTGTAGTGTGACTCCGGCCTTAGTACATCTTTCAGTGCTGGAGTCAGGATTTGAGTTACCTTAGTCCAAAATAAAGATACACTGGCCTCATACATGGCATATATATATGGGATGTATAGGAGGATTCAGGACAGGAACACTACAGGGAGGAGGATGGACGCTGTCGGTTGTTTCTGCTGAGGGTAATATAAAGTGATTTTAGGTAAAAACCTGTGGCGAGATCTAGTACAGCTCCATAGAGGTATGCTGTTTCACATTTGCATATTCTGCAATCTGTGTGATAATGGAGGCACACTGATCCGTTTTCGTCTCCATTGACTTTCATTTGGTGACAGATGGGACGTGCGTGTGCATCCAGTTGTCACCATTTTCTCACGGACCCGTGTGTCTGCATATTTTACCAGACCCGAAAAAACACAACTTGTTGTAGTTTTGTGTCATCTGTAAAACACGCAGGCACAGAGACACGCACGGATCCGAGGCTACACGTCTGGAATAGTGATGAACGAATATACTCGTTACTTGAGATTTCTCGAGCATGCTCGGGGGTCCTCTGAGTATTTTTTAGTGCTCGGAGATTTAGTTTTTAGTGCCGCAGCTGAATGATTTACATCTGTTAGTTAGCTTGATTACATGTGGGGATTCCCTAGCAACCAGGCAACCCCCACATGTACTTATGCTGGCTAATAGCTGTAAATCATTTAGCTGCGGCAATGAAAACTAAATCTCCGAGTACTAAAAAAATACTTGGAGGACCCCCGAGCATGCTCGAGAAATCTCGAGTAACGAGTATATTCACTCATCACTAGTCTGGAATTAACATGGAGCTCTATGGAGCAAGGATCTGTGTGCTTCCATGTGCAGGGCTCCGTTATGCGGGACTGAGCATGCTCGGAAGCAAGGGATGTGCTGTATGGGAAAGTGATGAAACTGTATGGGAGCAGTATGCAGACATAATGTAGACTATATGTAATAGAGTACAGGGTAGAGTATGTCACCACGGAACAGACAGACCAACTGTTGAGGGGGATTTATTAACATTGACAATATTCTCCTCACAGGGAGAAAACAGTAGAATATAAACTGATAAAATAACGGTGCAAAATATATGGGAAGCAGTATAGCAGTAGTAAACGGAATTTCTTAGGAAAACACTTATCAGTCTGATGAGGACTTGCTTGTAGGGTCGTCTTCTCCAACGTAGGTGCCGAGAAACAGCGGCACTTGTCGTCCCTCTGTTATCCATGAGTTGTGTAGTCTCTAGGAACCCACAGCCTGGGGTTTCTGGAGTTAATGTTATAGACAGAGGGGATGCTAGGCAAACAGGGTCCCCTCGGCTCTGTCTTTAGCTTTATCAGCACAGCCTATCATGGGAGAATGATGCTCAGTCAATTATTAAGTCTCTTAACAGGAATCAAGGGCTCTGCACTGATACCGCGGGTACCAGGGGTCACAGTCTCTGCACGGGCCACTGTCTCTGCACGGGTGTCAAGGCGCCCCTCTCCAGTCACAGCAGAGTCCGCTTTCATGTACTCACAAGATGCAGTCTTTCTGGGCAATCTCCGTGCATTTGTCCTCTGACCGGGAGCCCTCTCTCCTCTCCGGAGCGCAGCTGCATTCTGCTCTGACCGCTGCACACGCTGCTCTGCTACTTGCACGCTCGGCTTTCCCGCTCTCTGCCTGGCTTCCTTCCTGTCCCTGTCTCTAAGTCTGCCCCCGGGGAACCTGTAGCACAGTTCAATGGTTCCAGGCATGGAGCAGAGAAGGTAACCGCCCCTGGACTCTTCTTGTGTTTCACCTCCTTACATTCCCTCTCTCTTAAAGCTCGCCATTCCACAGGCGAGGACTCTTTGTGCTTCTCTTTGCTCTTTTGAGGGGAGACAGATTCCTGCAATTCTCACATCTCCTTCTGCCTTTCTCCTTGCACATACTGCCAAACTAAATGGTCTAGGAGCTGTTCATCAGTCAGGTTGAGATATGCCTCCTCTACTTCATCGACAACTGCTGACCTCTTCTTCTTTTTCTTCTTCTTCTTAGCTTTGCTGCTAGCAGATGTCTGCGTAGATGATTCATCCTTTTCCTTGTCGTTATCGGAAACTCTAGGGGTCTCTTGCTCGGGCTCCTCAGTTTGGGGTCTTAGTACAAGTAATTCTTCTCCATAGCACCCCTCTCTTTGACAGGACCATTCTTGTCCAAACTAGAATCAGATGAATTAAGACCATGCAAGCCGGATTCTTTGTCATCGGGCTCTGCGGGCATCACTTCCCAGGGCTTCTCAACCACACGCCCCGTCTCACACAGCTGTTCCATGTCCTCTGTCCGATCAGGATCTTGTGAGCTGACAGCCAGGACACTCTTCACCTCAGGGGACGATATTAGTGGTTCCTCCTTCTTAACGACGAGGACCTCGAAAACGAGCGTCGCAGTAACACTTGGCACTTTCTCTCCTTCTTCGGGAACTCGTGCTGGGCAAGGTAGTAAAGGAGTTCGGTGGTCTTCTCGAGTGGACGTCCCTTTCTTTCCTCCGGGCTGAGTCTCACAGACCAAACCTTCAGACCCAGGCTGGAGTTCCAGCAGGCTCGCCTTCACGCGTCGGTACAGCGCAATCATTCCACCAGAGATGCTTTACACCTTCTCCACCTCTCCTTGGCGTCCGACATTGTGGTACTGTCTTGTCCTAGGTGGAACTCTTCTCTTCCTGCCGTACCATTCCCTCCTGGGGCAACGTTCCCTCCAGTTAGCAGGACCCTCAGATGGATGAACAGATCTCTGGCACCGCTTTTCTAGGGTAGGGCAATTTCTGGACAGGTGTCCCACCCTTCTGCACGCCCAGCACTCAAGTCTGCGTCTGTCTGGAGGACGCTTTCGTCTGGATTATTGATCTTGGTGGGAGACATCTCTTATCTGCGGTTGCTCTTCACCCCAGGATACGGAGTGACACTCTGGAGCCACCACTGAAGCCTTCTTCATGCTGTGTGCTTCTCCTCTATTTCCCTCTGGCTGCTTCCGCACTTTGCCTCGGGATATGCTGCCGGCCCCCAAAACGGCAGTAAGGGCTCTCCCCAGACTCTCAATCTCCTCCCAGATTCTTCTTATCTTCAGCTGGGAATCTCAGGTCCACATCGCCTCCTCTTCATTTTGACTGGGTGCTCCGCAATTGTAGCATGTAGGCAGTCTTCTTCGCCGAGCAGCACTAGTCTCACTTTGGGGGGCGGTCTCTCTTTCTCACACCAGAGGGCTGTACTCTGCAGCAGAGGTCTTCTTATATTCAGCCACTTCCTCACGTACCCGCTTAACCTTCTTCCTCAAGTCTTCTACCCATTGAGGGGCAGTTACCTCCCCGCTCCAGACCTTCCCCAACGGCACTATCACCCCTTGCTCGCGCGTGCGTGCCTCACTCCCGACCTCAGAGAAGGTCATATCTGGCTTTACTCGCATGCGCTCTCGTAGGACCTGTTTCATCAACACATCTCGCAAGCCTGTCACCAGTTGGTCTCGCAGCACAACGTTAATTGACCCCACACCTACGCCATCCTTCCATATGATGGCCGTATGGAGCTCCTGCAGGGCATTCATATACTGCGTCACGGTCTCCCCCTCTCTTTGTACCCGGCGAAACAGTCGCATGTGCAGCTCCCCTATATCAGTGGGGTCCCCATGCGTCTCCTCAAGTATACGCAATACTTTGTCCAGGAACCTCTCGCCTGGGGGTGTCTGAGCATAACAGAGTCCCGTGCATCCCCCTTTAGGGCCATCACAGCTATTTCCGCCTGCAGAGCCAGCATCATAGGATGCATCCGCATCATCCCTCGGATGTGCTCCTCAACATTACATCGCTCCCCGAGAATTTTGGCAGGTTAACCAACATGGCTCCCAGGGAGATGCTAGACCTGGGGCCTCCCCTAACTGCTTGGTCTGCCCTTTCCGCATTACCATGTGACATCTGTTATGGTTCTCAATGGCAAGAGAACATAGCCCAGCAAACATAAGAACTAGCTCTTGGAAGGATGGAAACTAAACAGACCATGAACTAAACCTGCCGCACAACTAACAGTAGCCGGGTAGCGTTGCCTGCGTTTTATCCCTAGACGCCCAGCGCCGGCCGGAGGACTAACTAATCCTGGCAGAGGAAAATATAGTCCTGGCTCACCTCTAGAGAAATTTCCCCGAAAGGCAGACAGAGGCCCCCACATATATTGGCGGTGATTTTAGATGAAAATGACAAACGTAGTATGAAAATAGGTTTAGCAAAATTGAGGTCCGCTTACTAGATAGCAGGAAGACAGAAAGGGCACTTTCATGGTCAGCTGAAAACCCTATCAAAACACCATCCTGAAATTACTTTAAGACTCTAGTATTAACTCATAACATCAGAGTGGCAATTTCAGATCACAAGAGCTTTCCAGACACAGAAACGAAACTACAGCTGTGAACTGGAACAAAATGCAAAAACAAACGAGGACTAAAGTCCAACTTAGCTGGGAGTTGTCTAGCAGCAGGAACATGCACAGAAAGGCTTCTGATTACAATGTTGACCGGCATGGAAGTGACAGAGGAGCAAGGCTAAATAGCGACTCCCACATCCTGATGGAAACAGGTGAACAGAGGGGATGATGCACACCAGTTCAATTCCACCAGTGGCCACCGGGGGAGCCCAAAATCCAATATCACAACAGTACCCCCCCCTCAAGAAGGGGGCACCGAACCCTCACCAGAACCACCAGGGCGATCAGGATGAGCCCTATGAAAGGCACGGACCAGATCGGAGGCATGAACATCAGAGGCAGTCACCCAAGAATTATCCTCCTGACCGTATCCCTTCCATTTGACCAGATACTGGAGTTTCCGTCTGGAAACACGGGAGTCCAAGATTTTTTCCACAACGTACTCCAACTCGCCCTCAACCAACACCGGAGCAGGAGGCTCAACGGAAGGCACAACCGGTACCTCATACCAGCGCAATAATGACCGATGAAAAACATTATGAATAGAAAAAGATGCAGGGAGGTCCAAACGGAAGGACACAGGGTTAAGAATCTCCAATATCTTGTACGGGCCGATGAACCGAGGCTTAAACTTAGGAGAAGAAACCCTCATAGGGACAAAACGAGAAGACAACCACACCAAGTCCCCAACACAAAGCCGAGGACCAACCCGACGCCGGCGGTTGGCAAAAAGCTGAGTCTTCTCCTGGGACAACTTCAAATTGTCCACTACCTGCCCCCAAATCTGATGCAACGTCTCCACCACAGCATCCACTCCAGGACAATCCGAAGATTCCACCTGACCAGAAGAAAATCGAGGATGAAACCCCGAATTACAGAAAAAAGGAGACACCAAGGTGGCAGAGCTGGCCCGATTATTGAGGGCAAACTCCGCTAAAGGCAAAAAAGCAACCCAATCATCCTGATCTGCAGACACAAAACACCTCAAATATGTCTCCAAGGTCTGATTCGTCCGCTCGGTCTGGCCATTAGTCTGAGGATGGAAAGCAGACGAGAAAGACAAATCTATGCCCATCCTAGCACAGAATGCTCGCCAAAATCTAGACACGAATTGGGTTCCTCTGTCAGAAACGATATTCTCCGGAATACCATGCAAACGGACCACATTTTGAAAAAACAGAGGAACCAACTCGGAAGAAGAAGGCAACTTAGGCAGGGGAACCAAATGGACCATCTTAGAGAAACGGTCACACACCACCCAGATGACAGACATCTTCTGAGAAACAGGAAGATCCGAAATAAAATCCATCAAGATGTGCGTCCAGGGCCTCTTCGGGATAGGCAAGGGCAACAACAATCCACTAGCCTGAGAACAACAAGGCTTGGCCCGAGCACAAACGTCACAAGACTGCACGAAGCCTCGCACATCTCGAGACAGGGAAGGCCACCAGAAGGACCTTGCCACCAAATCCCTGGTACCAAAGATTCCAGGATGACCTGCCAACGCAGAAGAATGAACCTCAGAAATGACTTTACTGGTCCAATCATCAGGAACAAACAGTCTACCAGGTGGGCAACGATCAGGTCTATCCGCCTGAAACTCCTGCAAGGCCCGCCGCAGGTCTGGAGAAACGGCAGACAATATCACTCCATCCTTAAGGATACCTGTAGGTTCAGAATTACCAGGGGAGTCAGGCTCAAAACTCCTAGAAAGGGCATCCGCCTTAACATTCTTAGAACCCGGCAGGTAGGACACCACAAAATTAAACCGAGAGAAAAACAACGACCAGCTCGCCTGTCTAGGATTCAGGCGTCTGGCGGACTCAAGATAAATTAGATTTTTGTGGTCAGTCAATACCACCACCTGATGTCTAGCCCCCTCAAGCCAATGACGCCACTCCTCAAAAGCCCACTTCATGGCCAAAAGCTCCCGATTCCCAACATCATAATTCCGCTCGGCGGGCGAAAATTTACGCGAGAAAAAAGCACAAGGTCTCATCACGGAGCAATCGGAACTTCTCTGCGACAAAACCGCCCCAGCTCCGATTTCAGAAGCGTCGACCTCAACCTGAAAAGGAAGAGCAACATCAGGCTGACGCAACACAGGGGCGGAAGAAAAGCGGCGCTTAAGCTCCCGAAAGGCTTCCACAGCAGCAGGGGACCAATCAGCAACATCAGCACCCTTCTTAGTCAAATCAGTCAATGGTTTAACAACATCAGAAAAACCAGCAATAAATCGACGATAAAAGTTAGCAAAGCCCAAAAATTTCTGAAGACTCTTAAGAGAAGAGGGTTGCGTCCAATCACAAATAGCCTGAACCTTGACAGGATCCATCTCGATGGAAGAGGGGGAAAAAATATATCCCAAAAAGGAAATCTTTTGAACCCCAAAAACGCACTTAGAACCCTTCACACACAAGGAATTAGACCGCAAAACCTGAAAAACCCTCCTGACCTGCTGGACATGAGAGTCCCAGTCATCCGAAAAAATCAAAATATCATCCAGATACACAATCATAAATTTATCCAAATAATCACGGAAAATGTCATGCATAAAGGACTGAAAGACTGAAGGGGCATTTGAAAGACCAAAAGGCATCACCAAATACTCAAAGTGGCCCTCGGGCGTATTAAATGCGGTTTTCCACTCATCCCCCTGCTTAATTCGCACCAAATTATACGCCCCACGGAGATCTATCTTAGAGAACCACTTGGCCCCCTTTATGCGAGCAAACAAATCAGTCAGCAGTGGCAACGGATATTGATATTTAACCGTGATTTTATTCAAAAGCCGATAATCAATACACGGCCTCAAAGAGCCATCTTTCTTAGCCACAAAGAAAAAACCGGCTCCTAAGGGAGATGACGAAGGACGAATATGTCCCTTTTCCAAGGACTCCTTTATATATTCTCGCATAGCAGCATGTTCAGGCACAGACAGATTAAATAAACGACCCTTAGGGTATTTACTACCCGGAATCAAATCTATGGCACAATCGCACTCCCGGTGCGGAGGTAATGAACCAAGCTTAGGTTCTTCAAAAACGTCACGATATTCAGTCAAGAATTCAGGAATCTCAGAGGGAATAGATGATGAAATGGAAACCACAGGTACGTCCCCATGCGTCCCCTTACATCCCCAGCTTAACACAGACATAGCTTTCCAGTCAAGGACTGGGTTATGAGATTGCAGCCATGGCAATCCAAGCACCAACACATCATGTAGGTTATACAGCACAAGAAAGCGAATAATCTCCTGGTGATCCGGATTAATCCGCATAGTTACTTGTGTCCAGTATTGTGGTTTATTGCTAGCCAATGGGGTGGAGTCAATCCCCTTCAGGGGTATAGGAGTTTCAAGAGGCTCCAAATCATACCCACAGCGTTTGGCAAAGGACCAATCCATAAGACTCAAAGCGGCGCCAGAGTCGACATAGGCATCCGCGGTAATAGATGATAAAGAACAAATCAGGGTCACAGATAGAATAAACTTAGACTGTAAAGTGCCAATTGAAACAGACTTATCAAGCTTCTTAGTACGCTTAGAGCATGCTGATATAACATGAGTTGAATCACCGCAATAGAAGCACAACCCATTTTTTCGTCTAAAATTCTGCCGTTCACTTCTGGACAGAATTCTATCACATTGCATATTCTCTGGCGTCTTCTCAGTAGACACCGCCAAATGGTGCACAGGTTTGCGCTCCCGCAGATGCCTATCGATCTGGATAGCCATTGTCATGGACTCATTCAGACCCGCAGGCACAGGGAACCCCACCATAACATCCTTAATGGCATCAGAGAGACCCTCTCTGAAATTCGCCGCCAGGGCGCACTCATTCCACTGAGTAAGCACAGCCCATTTACGGAATTTCTGGCAGTATATTTCAGCTTCGTCTTGCCCCTGAGATAGGGACATCAAGGCCTTTTCCGCCTGAAGCTCTAACTGAGGTTCCTCATAAAGCAACCCCAAGGCCAGAAAAAACGCATCCACATTGAGCAACGCAGGATCCCCTGGAGCCAATGCAAAAGCCCAATCCTGAGGGTCGCCCCGGAGCAAGGAAATCACAATCCTGACCTGCTGAGCAGGATCTCCAGCAGAGCGAGATTTCAGGGACAAAAACAACTTGCAATTATTTTTGAAATTTTGAAAGCAAGATCTATTCCCCGAGAAAAATTCAGGCAAAGGAATTCTAGGTTCAGATATAGGAACATGAACAACAAAATCTTGTAAATTTTGAACTTTCGTGGTGAGATTATTCAAACCTGCAGCTAAACTCTGAATATCCATTTTAAACAGGTGAACACAGAGCCATTCCAGGATTAGAAGGAGAGAGAGAGAGAAAGGCTGCAATATAGGCAGACTTGCAAGAGATTCAATTACAAGCACACTCAGAACTGAAGGGGAAAAAAAAAAAAAAAAAAAAATCTTCAGCAGACTTCTCTTTTCTCTCCTTTCTCTGTCAATTAATTTAACCCTTTTTGGGCCAGTCAAACTGTTATGGTTCTCAATGGCAAGAGAACATAGCCCAGCAAACATAAGAACTAGCTCTTGGAAGGATGGAAACTAAACAGACCATGAACTAAACCTGCCGCACAACTAACAGTAGCCGGGTAGCGTTGCCTGCGTTTTATCCCTAGACGCCCAGCGCCGGCCGGAGGACTAACTAATCCTGGCAGAGGAAAATATAGTCCTGGCTCACCTCTAGAGAAATTTCCCCGAAAGGCAGACAGAGGCCCCCACATATATTGGCGGTGATTTTAGATGAAAATGACAAACGTAGTATGAAAATAGGTTTAGCAAAATTGAGGTCCGCTTACTAGATAGCAGGAAGACAGAAAGGGCACTTTCATGGTCAGCTGAAAACCCTATCAAAACACCATCCTGAAATTACTTTAAGACTCTAGTATTAACTCATAACATCAGAGTGGCAATTTCAGATCACAAGAGCTTTCCAGACACAGAAACGAAACTACAGCTGTGAACTGGAACAAAATGCAAAAACAAACGAGGACTAAAGTCCAACTTAGCTGGGAGTTGTCTAGCAGCAGGAACATGCACAGAAAGGCTTCTGATTACAATGTTGACCGGCATGGAAGTGACAGAGGAGCAAGGCTAAATAGCGACTCCCACATCCTGATGGAAACAGGTGAACAGAGGGGATGATGCACACCAGTTCAATTCCACCAGTGGCCACCGGGGGAGCCCAAAATCCAATATCACAACAGACATCCTGCCGACTACGCCAAGTATAATAGAGTGCAGGGTAGAGTATGTCACCACGGAATAGACAGACCAACTGTTGAGGGGGATTTATTAACAGGGACAATATTCTCCTCACAGGGAGAAAACAGTAGAATATAAACTGATAAAATAATGGTGCAAAATATATGGGAAGCAGCATAGCAGTAGTAAACGGAATTTCTTGGGAAAACACTTATCAGTCTGATGAGGACTTGCTTGTAGGGTCGTCTTCTCCAACGTAGGCACCGAGAAACAGCGGCACTTGTCGTCCCTCTGTTATCCATGAGCTGTGTAGTCTCTAGGAAACCGCAGCCTGGGGTTTCGGGAGTTAATGTGATAGACAGAGGGGATGCTAGGCAAATGGGGTCCCCTCGGCTCTGAGTCTTTAGCTTTAACAGTACAGCCTATCGCGGGAGAATGATGCTCAGTCTATTATTAAGTCTCTTAACAGGAATCAAGGGCTCTGCACTGGTACCGTGAGTACCAGGGGTCACAGTCTCTGCACGGGCCACTGTCTGTGTACGGGTCACTGTCTCTGCATGGGTGTCAAAGCGCCCCTCTCCAGTCACAGCAGAGTCCGCTCCCCAGGGAACCTGTAGCATAGCTCAATGGTTCCAGGCACGGAGCAGAGAAGGTAACCGCCCCCGGACTCTTCTTGTGTTTCACCTCCTTACATATACATGCTGTCATACAGTTACCGGCCTCACTAGAAGGGCTTGTGCCCTATGTTATAGTGTGCTAATGTTAATACAATGTATTGGGAGTATGTATATAACATGGAGCTCCTGGTTAGGGGCTGCACCAGTGGGTCTGCTTTCACACTAGCGCTTTGGTGCGGTGCGTTGTGATGTGTAGCAATCCTGAGGCATTCTGATCCAGACTGAATCCCTATGCTTAACATAGGGATGCATGGACCTGCGTTTGCACCAGGATTTTTCATGTGCTCCCAAAATGCAACTTGTTGTGAATTTTGGGTGTTAAAAAATCTGCAAACATCCTGGTACAAGACAACGCATCCAAGAAACATATGATTGTCAATGTAGATGCCCCGAATCAGGATGACTGCGTCCAATCTGCATGTGGATGTAATACTGCGCAGGCTCGGAGCCCCATTTTTTTCTTTCACTTTCACCAGTCTCTCTCCTCTCCTCTCTCCCCTCTCTCTCCCGTCTCCTCTCCTCTCTCCCCTCTCCTCTCTCCTCTCCTCTCTCTCCTCTGCCCCATAAGTCAGAATTTCACATTTCCAACCAAATCCTGATCAGGATGCAGTTCCATGCATTTGCAGAAAAAATACGGATGCAGATAAATCGTGTCCAAGAGGGAATGACTACAGCAATGAAGGTGCGGACTACTAGTCTGGGGGAATAGATACCCCACTGGGCGACTACTGGCTAATTATCAGATCACCAGTGGTGATATGAAACTATATTCACTGCACATAACTTTATTACGATGCAGTAATAGGGGAGTCAGGAGGAATTGTTCCAGTTGGGGAACATGAAGGTTCTTTTCACTATAATAGTAAACAAAACTGGCAATAGTCCAAATCTTTTTGCTGGCTTCAAATAAGTAAGTACACCTACGAGGTTGTCCATGGCTTTAATACTGGCGGACCTCAGAATAGGGCAGCAATGTCTGATCAGTGGGGCTCAAGGTGGCTCTTTTAGTTCTGGGTGCTGTAACTAGAGAAATAATCAGTTTTTTAATTTGTCAGAAATACCTTGTCTTCAGTCAAGGAGGCAGGCCTTTCCCCTCCTGCTGCAGATAGCACACAGCTGTCACTCACATCTTCTTGGCGCCGGGCGCCGGGCGACGCCTCCTCAGCGCTGTTTTGAAAATAGCCGGCGCCTGCGCTCTTTTCTCCTGCCTGGTGCAGGCGCAGTGAGCGCTGCCCGTCTTTCCTCATATGCAGTCTCGGTGACTGCACCTGCGCGGCCGCCCTGCCTGAGATTCCCAGCCCCGCAGTGACTTATGATTTATTCACATTGCGGGGCTGGGATTCCCAGGCAGGGCGGCCGCACAGGCGCAGTCACCAGCGCCTGCACCAGGCAGGAGAAAAGAGCGCAAGCGCCGGCTATTTTCAAAACAGCGCTGAGGAGGCGGCGCCCGGCGCCAAGAAGATGTGAGTGACAGCTGTGTGGCATCTGCAGCAGGGGGGAAATGCCGGCCTCCTTGACTGAAGACCAAGCATTTCTGACAAATTAAAAAACTGATTATTTATCTAGTTACAGCACCCAGAACTAAAAGAGCCACCTTGTCAGAATGCAGCATTACTGCTGCACAAGGTGGCTCTTTTAGTTTGAAACGACTGGGGGGGGGGGTGACAGGTTCCCTTTAAAGAGCTGCTCTGTCTACTATTAAGTGGCCATGGCCAGCGACTGTACATTCCCCCTATTCAAATACATGTGTGTACAGTGTGTGTGTACAGTGCTTGTAACATGCCTTTATTTTACGAATTATAATCTTATACAGCACAAATACTAATTCAGAAAGGACGTGTACAAAAAGCGCCACATGTTACCCAGTAATACAGGTTAAGACCATACCTCCCAACCGTCCCGGATCCCGCGGGACTGTCCTGATTTTGACAGTCAGCCCCGGGATCACGGGCGGGACATTAGTTGTCCCGCACTACGTGCCTAGGGCGGGGACAATGCAGGGGGCGGCACCTGAGTAACTTATGTTTGTGGCTGTTTTTTTTATTTTTATAAAAGCTGGGTCACCTTCCGACCGACCCCGCCCCCTGTGCGGTGCTGCCACGCTGAGGGAGAGAGCCAGCAGCAATCAAGATGAAAGGTCAGCGACTCACTACCTACTGTGTGTGCACGGAGCTCCGGCTTCTCCTGCTCTTATCTGGTATCCCGGCAGAGAAGGAGAGACGGGGAGGTGCTGGGACAGTGCAGAGCTGTGAGCAGGAGAAACTGAAGAGCTGCACATGGACAGATCAGCCGCCCCTGCAACACAGAGGAGATTGTGTGTGTGTGGTGTGTGTGATGCTGCATGTGTGTGTGTGTGTGATGCTGCATGTGTGTGTGTGATGCTGCACGTGTGTGTGTGTGTGTGATGCTGCTTGTGTGTGTGATGCTGCATGTGTGTGTGTGATGTTGCATGTGTGTGTGTGTGATGCTGCATGTGTGTGTGTGATACTGCATGTGTGTGTGTGATGCTGCATGTGTGTGTGTGTGTGTGTGATGCTGCATGTGTGTGTGTGTGTGATATGCTGCATGTGTGTGTGTGATGCTGCATGTGTGTGTGTGTGAGATGCTGCATTTGTGTGTGTGTGAGATGCTGTATGTGTGTCATGTGTGTATGAGGTATCTGGTGTGTATGTGATGACTGCGTGTGTGTGATGGCTGCGTGTGTGATGGCTGCGTGTGTGTGATGGCTGCATGTGTGTGATGGCTGCGTGTGTGTAATGGCTGCGTGTGTGTGTGTGATGGCTGCGTGTGTGTGTGATGGCTGCGTGTGTGTGTGATGGCTGCGTGTGTGTGTGATGGCTGCGTGTGTGATGCATTTGTGTCAAAGCTGCATGTGTTTGTGAGCTGCGTTTGTGATGCTGCATGTGTATGTGTGATACTGCGTGTGTGTGTGTGATGCTGTGTGTGTGTGATGCTGTGTGTGTGTGTGATGCTGCGTGTGTGTGAGCTGCGTGCGTGCGTCTGTGAGCTGTGTGTGTGCTGCGTGTGTGTGAGCTGTGTGTGTGTGCTGCGTGTGTGTGAGCCATGTGAGTGAGCTGTGTGCGTGTGTGTGAGCGTGTGTGTGAGCTGTGTGCCTGTGTGTGAGCTGCGTGCCTGTATGTCATTATTAATCCCATAATCCGAAAAAAAAGAGGGGTTTAGTATAGGCAGAACATAAGCACTTCGATAATAGATGCTGAAATAAATTACCTATTAAGGTATGAAGTGACACATTAGTGAGTAACAGTAAAAAAAATCTTTATTAAACAATTAGTTTTAAAATTACAATTCTAAAAAAGACAGGATGATGTAAATAATTGGACCTCCAAGATGTGAACAGGTGGTGACCCACGATTCCCAGTAACAGGGTATTTTATAGCTATACATATAGGGTGTTGCTATGCTAAAGATAATAATATCCCTATAGAAGAAAACAAGGCTGTCTATGTGGATGGACGTGAACACGTCTCTTTAAAAATCCCACATAAGCGTCTGATATCTAAATAAAGGGTGTAGTAAGGAAATAAGTAAACAGCAATATGTATATATGTATTGAACAGTACCCTCACATCAGGGGATAAGAAATAGCTCTGGCAGTAGCAATAGTAGGTTTCATTATGGTAGTATGGAGATAAAAGTAGTAATTTACTACTGATGATTACTACTATGCCTGAAAGAATGATGGCTATGAAGCCACAAAGGAAATTGGCCACTAGGTGGCAATGTGAAGCGTGAAGGAGGAAAACATTGTTTCCTAAAAGGAATGACCAGCAGCAAAGGAAAAAAGAAAACAATGACAGAGCCATAACTGGTGTTTACCTGATGGTGAGTAGCAGTGGGTGACGATGAAATGGGAAGGCAGGTCGCCTCCTGTGTGGCCATTATACAGTATGGAGCATCATGTGCGGTCATTATACAGTATGGAGCATCATGTGCAGCCAGTATACAGTATGGAGCATCATGTGCAGTCATTAGACAGTATGGAGCATCATGTGCGGTCATTAGACAGTATGGAGCATCATGTGCGGTCATTATACAGTATTGAGCATCATGTGCGGTCATTATACAGTATGCAGCATCATGTGTGGTCATTATACAGTATGGAGCATCATGTGTGGCCATTATACAGTATGGAGCACTGTGTGGCCATTATACAGTATGGAGCACTGTGTGGCCATTATACAGTATGGAGCACTGTGTGGCCATTATACAGTATGGAGCATCATGTGCGGTCATTATACAGTATGGAGCACTGTGTGGTCTGTTATGATCCTGGTGGTAAGGACCACAAAACTGACCTGATAGGTAAACCAGAAAATAAGACAAGCTCTGGGAATGTGGGAACTATACTGACCGCAACTCTGAACCTATCGACACACACTAAAGGCAGCCGTGGAGCGTACCTGAAAACCTAGACGCCTCTTCACAGCCTGAGAAACTAGCTACCCCTAGAGAGAAATAAAGCCTCACTTGCCTCAGAGAAATACCCCAAAGTTTTAGACAGCCCCCCACAAATAATAACGTCGAGTTAAGGGGAAAACACAAACGTAGGAGTGAAAACAGGATTCAGCAAATGAGGCCCGCTAACTCTAAATAGACAGAAGATAGCAAGGAATCTGTGCGGTCAGTATAAAATACTATCAAAATTATCCACGCAGAGAATACAAAAAACCCCCACACCGACTCACGATGTGAGGGGCGCAACTCCGCACCCCAGAGCTACCAACGAGCGAGGAAATCACATATAAGCAAGCTGGACTGAACTCATAATATACTGAGAAACATTTTCAAGGAAATAATGAGCAAACATGAACTAGCAAAACTTAGCTTCTCCAGAAGGAGACAGGTCACAAGGGAAGTCCAAGAGAGATCTGAACCAGTACTGAATACAACGACAGCAGGCAACAAGTAAAGGTCCAGGTGGAGTTAAATAGGAGCCAGACTAGCAGAAAACGAGGCAGCTGAGCCCAGCTAGACACCAGCCGTATAGCTCAAAGCCACCAGAGGGAGCCCAAGAACAGAACTCAAACAGTACCACTCATGACCACAGGAGGGAGCCCGAGAACGGAATTCACAACAGTACCCCCCCCTTGAGGAGGGGTCACTGAACCCTCACCAGAGCCCCCAGGCCGATCAGGACGAGCCAAATGAAAGGCACGAACCAAATCGGCCGCATGGACATCAGAGGCAACAACCCAGGAATTATCCTCCTGACCATAGCCCTTCCATTTAACTAAGTACTGAAGCCTCCGTCTCGAAATACGAGAATCCAAGATCTTTTCCACCACATACTCCAATTCTCCCTCGACCAACACCGGAGCAGGAGGATCAACAGAAGGAACCACAGGCATAACATACCTCCGCAACAATGACTATGGAACACATTATGAATGGCAAACGATGCTGGGAGGTCCAAACGAAAAGACACAGGGGTGAGGATTTCTAAAATCTTATAAGGACCGATGAAACGAGGCTTGAACTTCATAGGAACATAACGAGAAGACAACCACACCAAATCCCCCACACGAAGTCGGGGACCCACACAGCGACGGCGGTTAGCAAAGCGCTGAGCCTTCTCTTGTGACAACGTCAAATTGTCCACTACGTGGTTCCAAATCTGCTGCAACCTATCCACCACAGAATCTACCCCAGGACAGTCAGAGGGCTCAACCTGACCTGAGGAAAAACGAGGATGAAAACCAGAATTACAAAAAAAAGGCGAAACCAAAGTAGCAGAGCTAGCCCGATTATTGAGGGCGAACTCAGCCAATGGCAAAAAAGTCACCCAATCATCCTGATCAGCAGAAACAAAACATCTCAGATAAGTTTCCAAGGTCTGATTAGTTCGTTCGGTTTGGCCATTCGTCTGAGGATGGAAGGCCGACTAAAAAGACAAATCAATGCCCATCTTAGCACAATAGGACCGCCAAAATCTGGACACAAACTGGGATCCTCTGTCAGACACAATGTTCTCTGGAATACCATGCAAACGAACCACATTCTGAAAAAACAGCGGAACCAAATCGGAGGAGGAAGGCAGCTTAGGCAAGGGCACCAAATGGACCATTTTAGAAAAACGATCACAAACCACCCAGATGACAGACAATCCTCTGAGAGACTGGAAGATCCGAAATAAAATCCATGGAAATATGCGTCCAGGGCCTCTTAGGGACAGGCAAAGGCAAAAGCAGTCCACTGGCACGAGAACAGCAAGGCTTGGCCCGGGCACAAATCCCACAGGACTGCACAAAGGAACGCACATCCCGCGACAAGGAAGGCCACCAAAAGGACCTAGCCACCAAATCCCTGGTACCAAAAATCCCAGGATGACCCGCCAACACTGAAGAATGAACCTCGGAAATAACTCTACTGGTCCATCTATCCGGGACAATCAGTCTCTCCGGTGGACAACGGTCAGGTCTATTGGTCTGAAATTCCTGCAGCACCCGCCGCAAATCAGGGGAGATGGCAGACAAAATCACTCCCTCTCTGAGGATACCAGCCGGTTCAGAAACTCCTGGAGAGTCAGGCACAAAACTCCTGGAAAGGGCATCAGCCTTCACATTCTTTGAGCCCGGAAGATATGAAACCACGAAATCGAAACGGGAGAAAAACAGCGACCATCGAGCCTGTCTAGGATTTAACCGTTTGGCCGACTCGAGGTAAGTCAAATTCTTGTGATCCGTCAAGACCACCACACGATGTTTGGCTCCCTCAAGCCAATGTCGCCACTCCTCGAATGCCCACTTCATTGCCAACAACTCCCGATTACCAACATCATAATTCCGCTCGGCAGGCGAAAACTTTCTAGAAAAGAAAGCACATGGCCTCATCACAGAGCCATCAGAGCCTTTCTGAGACAAGACAGCCCCTGCACCAATCTCAGAAGCATCAACCTCGACCTGGAAGGGAAGAGAGACGTCCAGCTGACGCAAGACAGGAGCTGAAGAAAACCGACGTTTCAGCTCCTGAAAGGCCTCCACGGCCGCAGGAGACCAATTCGTCACATCAGAACCCTTTTTGGTCAAATCCGTCAAAGGCTTAACCACACTAGAAAAACTAGTGATAAAGCGACGGTAAAAATTAGCAAAGCCCAAGAACTTCTGAAGACTCTTCACCGATGTAGGTTGAGTCCAATCATAAATAGCCTGGACCTTGGCTGGATCCATCTCGATAGTAGAAGGAGAAAAAATAAAACCCAAAAAGGAAACCTTCTGGACTCCGAAGAGACATTTAGAGCCCTTCACAAACAAGGCATTGGCACGCAGGACCTGAAAAACCATCCTGACCTGCTTCACATGAGATTCCCAATCATCAGAAAAGACCAAAATATCATCCAGGTACACAATCATAAATCTATCCAGATACTCTCGGAAGATGTCGTGCATGAAGGACTGGAACACGGAAGGGGCGTTAGAAAGCCCAAAAGGCATCACCAAGTACTCGAAATTACCTTCAGGCGTATTAAATGCTGTCTTCCATTCATCGCCCTGCTTTATACGCACAAGATTATAAGCTCCACGAAGATCTATCTTGGTGAACCAACTAGCCCCCCTAATCTGAGCAAACAGATCGGACAGCAGTGGCAAAGGATACTGAAATTTGACCGTGATTTTATTTAGAAGGCGATAATCTATACAGGGTCTCAGAGAACCGTCCTTCTTGGCCACAAAAAAGAACCCCGCACCCAAAGGTGACGAGGACGGGCGAATATGCCCTTTCTCCAAAGACTCCTTTATATAACTCCGCATAGCAGCATGTTCTGGTACAGATAAATTAAAAAGTCGTCCCTTAGGGAACTTACTACCAGGAATCAAATTTATAGCACAATCACAATCCCTATGAGGAGGTAGGGCACTGGATTTGGGCTCATCAAATACATCCTGGTAGTCCGACAAAAACTCAGGGACTTCAGAAGGAGTAGAAGAAGCAATTGACACCAAAGGAGCATCGCCATGAATTCCCTTGCAACCCCAACTTGACACAGACATTGCTTTCCAATCCAGGACTGGATTATGAGTCTGCAGCCATGGCAGACCCAACACGACCACGTCATGCAAATTATGTAACACAAGAAAGCGAATCTCCTCCTGATGTGCAGGAGTCATACACATAGTCACTTGAGTCCAGTACTGAGGCTTATTCTTGGCCAATGGCGTAGCATCAATTCCCTTTAGTGGAATAGGAAATTGCAAAGGCTCCAAGATAAAACCACAGCGCCTGGCAAATGACAAATCCATCAAATTCAGGGCAGCACCTGAATCCACAAAAGCCATAACTGAGTAGGATGACAGGGAGCAAATCAAAGTAACAGACAAAATGAACTTAGGCTGTACGGTACCAATGGTGACAGACTTAGCGAACCTATTTGTGCGCTTAGAACAATCTGAGATAACATGAGCAGAATCACCACAGTAAAAGCACAACCCATTCTGACGTCTGTGATTTTGTCATTCAATTCTGGTCAGAATCCTGTCACATTGCATAGACTCAGGCTTCTGCTCAGAAAATACCGCCAGATGGTGCACAGGTTTGCGCTCCCGCAAACACCGTTCAATCTGAATGGCCAAAGACATTGACTCATTCAGACCCGCAGGCATGGGGAACCCCACCATAACATCCTTAATGGCTTCAGAAAGACCCCTTCTGAAAATCGCTGCCAGGGCACACTCATTCCACTGAGTGAGCACAGACCACTTCCTAAACTTCTGACAGAAAACCTCTGCCTCATCCTGACCCTGAGAGAGAGCCAGCAAAACCTTTTCTGCCTGGTCTACAAGATTAGGTTCCTCATAAAGCAATCCAAGCGCCAGAAAAAACGCATCCACATTTAGCAATGCAGGATCTCCTGGCGTCAGGGAGAATGCCCAATCTTGAGGGTCACCACGTAATAAAGAAATAATAATTTTAACTTGCTGAACAGGATCACCAGAGGAACGAGGTCTCAGAGAAAGGAATAATTTGCAATTATTTTTGAAGTTCAAAAACCTAGATCTATCTCCAGAGAAACACTCAGGAATTGGTATCTTAGGCTCTGACATAGGACTGTGAACTACATAATCCTGAATGCTTTGCACCCTTGCAGTGAGATGATCCACACTAGAGGACAGACTCTGAATGTCCATATCTGCAGCTGAATTCTGAACCACCCAGAGATTAAGGGGAGGAGAGAGGCTAGACAAACTGCAGAGGAAAAAAAAATGAACTCAGGACTTCTCTTATCCCTCTTCTGCGATGCATTAACACATTATTGGCCTGCTGTGCTGTTATGATCCTGGTGGTAAGGACCACAAAACTGACCTGATAGGTAAACCAGAAAATAAGACAAGCTCTGGGAATGTGGGAACTATACTGACCGCAACTCTGAACCTATCGACACACACTAAAGGCAGCCGTGGAGCGTACCTGAAAACCTTGATGCCTCTTCACAGCCTGAGAAACTAGCTACCCCTAGAGAGAAATAAAGCCTCACTTGCCTCAGAGAAATACCCCAAAGTTTTAGACAGCCCCCCACAAATTATAACGGTGAGTTAAGGGGAAAACACAAACGTAGGAGTGAAAACAGGATTCAGCAAATGAGGCCCGCTAACTCTAAATAGACAGAAGATAGCAAGGAATCTGTGCGGTCTTTATAAAATACTATCAAAATTATCCACGCAGAGAATACAAAAAAACCCACACCGACTCACGATGTGAGGGGCGCAACTCCGCACCCCAGAGCTACCAGCGAGCGAGGAAATCACATATAAGCAAGCTGGACTGAACTCATAATATACTGAGAAACATTTTCAAGGAAATAATGAGCAAACATGAACTAGCAAAACTTAGCTTCTCCAGAAGGAGACAGGTCACAAGGGAAGTCCAAGAGAGATCTGAACCAGTACTGAATACAACGACAGCAGGCAACAAGTAAAGGTCCAGGTGGAGTTAAATAGGAGCCAGACTAGCAGAAAATGAGGCAGCTGAGCCCAGCTAGACACCAGCTGTATAGCTCAAAGCCACAAGAGGGAGCCCAAGAACAGAACTCAAACAGTACCACTCATGACCACAGGAGGGAGCCCGAGAACGGAATTCACAACAGTGGCCATTATACAGTATGGAGCACTGTGTGGCCATTATACAGTGTGGAGCATCATGTGTGGCCATTATACAGTATGGAGCATCATGTGCGGCCATTATACAGTATGGAGCACCATGTGGCCATTATACAGTATGGAGCACCATGTGCGGTCATTATAAAATATGGAGCACTGTGTGGCCATTATACAGTATGGAGCACTGTGTGGCCATTATACAGTATGGAGCACTGTGTGACCATTATACAGTATGGAGCACTGTGTGGCCATTATACAGTATGGAGCATCATGTGTGGCCATTATACAGTATGGAGCACTGTGTGGCCATTATACAGTATGGAGCATCATGTGCGGTCATTATACAGTATGGAGCATCATGTGTGTTCATTATACAGTATGGAGCGTCATGTGTGGTCATCGTAAAGTATGGAGGGTCATGTGTGGTCATCGTACAGTATGGAGCATCATGTGTGGCCATTATACAGTATGGGGCACTGTGTGGCCTTTATACAGTATGGAGCACTGTGTGGCCATTATACAGTATGGAGCACCATGTGCGATCATTATACAGTATGGAGCACTGTGTGGCCATTATACAGTATGGAGCACTGTGTGGCCATTATACAGTGTGGAGCATCATGTGCGGCCATTATACAGTATGGAGCATCATGTGTGGCCATTATACAGTATGGAGCACTGTGTGGCCATTATACAGTATGGAGCACCATGTGCGGTCATTATACAGTATGGAGCACTGTGTGGCCATTATACAGTATGGAACACTGTGTGGCCATTATACAGTATGGAGCACTGTGTGGCCATTATACAGTATGGAGCACTGTGTGGCCATTATACAGTATGGAGCATCATGTGTGGCCATTATACAGTATGGAGCACTGTGTGGCCATTATACAGTATGGAGCATCATGTGCGGTCATTATACAGTATGGAGCATCATGTGCGGCAGTTGTACAGTATGCAGCATCATGTGCGGTCATTATACAGTATGGAGCGTCATGTGTGTTCATTATACAGTATGGAGCGTCATGTGTGGTCATCGTACAGTATGGAGGGT
Source organism: Ranitomeya variabilis (assembly GCF_051348905.1). Taxonomy (NCBI): domain Eukaryota; kingdom Metazoa; phylum Chordata; class Amphibia; order Anura; family Dendrobatidae; genus Ranitomeya; species Ranitomeya variabilis. The sequence continues at coordinate 697,113,255 of NC_135235.1, read as the reverse complement.
CATGTGCGGCCATTATACAGTATGCATGCGGTCATTATACAGTATGGAGCGTCATGTGTGGTCATTATATATTATGGAGCGTCATGTGTGGTCATCGTACAGTATGGAGGGTCATGTGTGGCCATTATACAGTATGGGGCACTGTGTGGCCATATTTTTTTGTTTATAATTATTGTATATGAAACAGTGGTATCGGCAGTGCTAAATGGGTGTGGTTGGGACGTGGATATGGGTGTGACTAATTATAAATGGGTGTGGTCAGAGGCGTGGCCTAAAATTTGCCGCGGCGTGATTTGCGCACCGCAAACTTTGTCCCTCTTTCCCGTCTTCAAAAGTTGGGAAGTATGGTTAAGACTACAACCGAGTAGCAGGGCCCTGTTCACAAGAGCAAACAATGTGTGGCAACAGCACTACTAAAAAACAATCTTTACTGCTTCACTAGATACTTATACAGGTGTATAATGAGGCTGTCACTGTACAGGCAAAGACCTGGAACGATGACTGTGGAAAACGTATTTTTATTTTAAAAAAGAGCCGGTTCATGACCGAATGAGCCGGACTGCCCATCACTCTTCCCTGAGGGCTCTGGTCACATGACCCCCTGACTCCTCCCCTCCTGTGACCTCATCACAGGTCCTGTGCGCACAGAGCAGCCATATATGTGGAGTGCGGCTCTGCAGGTGGAGGTAGGTGGAGAGTCCCCATTATTGCGCGCGGGGGACATTAACCCCTTCTGCACTAAGACTCTTTTGGTGTTTTTGTTGCCACTTTATAAGAATCATAACGTTTTTGTTCTGTTTCCTGTAATAGATACATACGACCCAACTATGGAGGACGGGAAGTGAGGGAACGGATTGTTCTCCTAGTACAGGGCCCCTTTCTTGGCCCCACACCGTGTAATGCCCCCATTATGCCCCTGTAAGCAGGGTTCTGCCCCACACCCACCTGCCTCGGGCACTTTACCATGAGCTGGTACCTCAGATTCTTCCCCGCACCCCTTTCCTTTGCTTGGCGCCAAATCTGTTCTGCCTTTGGGGCTCTGGCCTTTATAATATCAGTAAACTGCGTCATCAGGGTCTCCTGACCAGGTACCATCTAGACTCTTCCCTCCTGAAACCCTCCCTCTTCCCATTGGTTTCACATGGTCCCGTCTGGACGGCAGATAGCAGTCTGTACAAATGCAGCACAGCCCTGAGGAGTCTTTTTTATCACACTCCTTTTTACACCCCTTATGCAATATACTGTATATGATGCCGCTCTCACAGTATAAAGTTCCTACAGTACCTCCATCCCACCACACACAGTATAATCTTCTCATAGTACCCCCATACTCCCACACAGTATAATGTTCTCACAGTACCGCCATACCCCCACACTCAGTATAATGTTCCCACAGTACCATCATCCCAACACACACAGTATTTTGTTCCCACAATAGTGGCTTCCCACAGACACAGGACAATGTTTCCACAGGACTAGCATCCCCCTCACACACAGTATAATGTCCCCACAGTACTGCCATACCCCCACATGCAGTATCATGTTCCTACATAACCTCCATCCCACCACCCACAGTATACTCTTCTCATAGTACCGCCATACCCCCACACAGTATAATGTCCTCACAGTACCGCTATACCCCCACACACAATATTTCTCTAGTCATCTTCCACGACGGCATATGGAGGTTGTCTCTTTGCCCTAATGGGGAACAGGAAATACAGAGAGGTTAAAAGGACCTTCCACCTCCCGCTTGCCAGTGTCTTTCCTGTTCCCCATGGGACAGGGAGAGGTGTTCTATGTGCTGTAGTGGCCGGTGACTGCCGTACCTTATACAGGCTTTGCCTGTTAGCCGGGCAGCTGGTGGTCGCTTCTGGCCTCTTCCGGTGCTGCTCCCGTCGTCCTGCATGCAGGTACCTCGGGACCCCTTCCTGGCCTTCCTGCGCCCCCAAGAGGGCAAAGCAGGCCAGGGATGCCCAGCTGGGCTCCTCTCTGAGCTTGCTCGGCCTCGGTTCTGGAAGTGACGTCAGCGGTCGCGCGCACGTCACTTCCGGTTTTCATATTCACATGAAGTCGGTACTTCCGGGTTTCGCCGGCCGGCGTGTCAGGCCTAATGGCGTCTGACACATGGATCCAGGAGGAGGAGTGGGAGTGTACGATCGCTGGAGGCAGGTGCTGGGACAGATGTCTATAAAAATCCTGCAGAAGTCACCACTGAGGTAAAGCTGAATACCCTCAGTATGGATGGCTCTTCATGCCCTGCATCTTCAGAGCCCAGCGCTGCCCCTGCTACAGTGAGTGTATGCACGAATTGGGTCCAGTAGTAATGTTTAGGTGCATTCTCTGTCCTCACTCCTCTCTCCCTTTTATTTTAGGGAGAAAAGTCTGCCCCCAAAGCCGCCTAGAGGAAGAAGTGCCCGGTCTGTAATACCCTCGAATTTTGGGACAAAAAACTCTGCCAGCCATGCACTGACAGGATAGTAAAAGCCGAGCAACCATCTTTGTTAGATGACATTTGCTCTCTTATAAAACAGGAGGTACAATCTTCCTTGGCAGCTTTCACTCCTCCACTGTCACCTCCGCCACCCCATTCTCCAGCTAAAAAGAGAAAAATGCAGGTTGGGGAATCTGATTCTGATTCAGACCTCTCTCATACCTCGTCTGTTGGTTGGGAAGATCCGGTTTCACCCAAAGCTGAGGTCAGAAAATACCTCTTCTCCTCAGAATATATTGAGGATCTAGTGTCTGCTGTTCGTAACACTATGGGGTTAGAAGAGGAATCTGAACCACAGTCCATACAGGATCAAATGTTTGGTGGACTTAGATCGGAGAAAAGACTGGGGTTCCCTGTACACGCTAATATCATTAGTATGATTGATCAAGAATGGGAACTACCAGAGAAACGCCTCAGCACCCCCTCGGAAATGAAACATAACATTCACCCTCCAGAGGAAATCTAAGTGGGACATTCCTAGGGTTGATATTCAGCTGGCCAGAGTTGCCAAGAGAACAGCGCTCCCTTTTGAGGATTCTTCACAATTGAAGGATCCTATGGATAGGAAGATTGAAATACTCCCGAAGAAGTCATGGGAAACTTCTACATCTGTCCTTAAGGCTAACATTGCCTCTTCTTGTGTAGCTAGGGCCCTCTCCCGTTGGCTAGAGAAATTGGAAACCCATATATCTCAGGGTACCTCAAGAGGTGAAATGTTAGACTCGCTCCCTATTCTACATAAGGCTACTGGTTTCCTGGCGGATGCTTCTCTGGAATCTGTTAGAGTTGCCGCCAGGTCCCTAGTGCTTTCCAACTCTGCCAGAAGAGCTCTCTGGCTTAAAATGTTGAGTGGCAACATTACTTCTAAAGCCAAACTGTGTGCCATACCCTTTAAAGGGGAATATGTCTTCGGTCCAGCACTAGATGACATTCTTGACAAAGCTACTGAGAAGAAAAAAGCACTCCCAGAGCAAAAACCACCTAGAAAACGTTTTTTTCGTGCCTCACAGTCTCAGCCCTCTCAAGTGAGAGGTAAAGACAAGACTGGCAGATGGAGCTATGCAAAGGGTAGAGGAAAAAATATTTTTGTCCCACAACAGCAGCAGCAGCAGTCCCAACAGGACAAACAATGACTCCGACCCGGTGGGGGGAAGACTCTCAAAATATGCTGGTCAGTGGGAAAACATCACCTGTTCCCACTGGGTTCTCAATGTTATCAAGGAGGGCCTATTAATAGAGTTAATTTCTTCCCCCCTCAGGGTCTAAAAATCACTACCCTTCCACCACCAAGAGATCACAACTTTTTAACATTAGGTCTCAGGGATCTTGTAAAATCAAATGTGATCTCCCCAGTTCCACAATCGGAATGGGGGCTAGGACATTATTCCCGATTATTTCTGGTACCCAAACCATCAGGGGACGTCCGTATTATAATAAACTTGAAGGTTCTAAATCAACATGTGAAGTACCGCAAGTTCAAGATGGAGTCTGTAAAATCAGCCATTCCTCTGATAGGGCATCACTCCTTTATGGCAACCATCGATCTAAAGGATGCATATTTTCACATTCCTATCCACCCAAGACACAGAAAATATCTCAGATTTGCGATATAGGGGAGTCATCAAGTGGAGCACTATCAGTTTGGAGTCCTTCCCTTTGGCACCAAGAGTGTTCTCCAAGATAATGGCAGAGGCGGTGTCATTTATCCGGAAACAAGGTATCTGTATAGTGCCCTATCTAGACGACCTCCTGATAGTAGCTCCCACCGAGATGTGTTACGAACCGGTGGCCCTGGAGCCACATGAGATTATCTCTGGAGTAGGTGGTACCTGTACTGACCGCAACCCGAAACTGACACCGCAACTAGAAGTAGCTGTGGGGTGTTCCTAACACGGCCTAGACACCTCGACACAGCCGGAGGACTAAATACCCCTAAAGTTGGAAATGGGAATACTATCTTGCCTCAGAGCAGAACCCCAAAGGATATGCAGCCCCCCACAAATATTGACTGTGAGTTTAAGAGGAAAATACGTACGCAGGCAGAAAAACAGTATTTAGCAAAAGAGGCACTTCTAGCTAAATAGAAAAGGATAGGACAGAATTCTAAGCGGTCAGTATTAAAACCCTCAAAAATATCCACAGCAGGAAATACTAATATTCTACATCTAACTAAAGACATAGAATGTATATCTGCATCTCCAGAGAATCCAGCATGACCGAAAAATCCAAACAAAGTCTAAGCTGGACAAAAACACAATAAATTGCACTGAACAGAAAAGCACACTGCATGCGTGCTACAGAGACAAAAAACCAGACACTTAGTTTAGCTGAATTGACAGCAGGGCATGAGGAGCCAGACAGAGATGCAATCCCTCCATGAACAATGGACAACTGGCATGGAATGCTGGAACCAACACACCTAAATACCTAATAGGGCTGCAATCAGCAGAAACACCTGTCCTGGATTACAATCCATAGACAACTGCACTACCACTAACAACCACCGGAGGGAGCCCAAGAGCAGAATTTACAACAGAGATGATCCTGTTATCCCATGTGCCAACCACTTTAGAGATATTGAGGTCTCTGGGTTGGATTCCAAATCTAAAAAAATCCCAGCTTCAACCCTTCAAAACTGGGAAATTTTTGGGAGTCCTTCTGGATTCTGTAAAACAGATGTCCTTTCTTCCAGATGATCACGGACTACCATTGGTAGTAAAAGTCAAAAAATTCAAAGAGATGAGATCTCCTACTATCCGAGAGGCAATGCCGCTCTTAGGCTCCATGACAGCCTGTATTCAGTCGGTGGCTTGGGCTCAAGCCCTCTCAAGAATCCTTCAAGCCCACATTCTAGACAATTGGGACGGTCGTCCTGGTACTTTAACCAAAAGGATTCACACACCAGGCCGAGTGAAAGCATCCTTAACATGGTGGATAAATTCCAAAAACCTCCTCAGGGGTGTGAGTTGGATTCAGTTTCCACTAACCACAATCAAGTCGGATGCCAGCATGAGGGGCTGGGGAGCCATGATAAACCTTGTTCCTTTTCAAGGTCTTTGGGACCAATGAATTAGAGGGAAATCGTCAAATTTCAGGGAGCTCAAAGCCGTGGAAGAATCCTTGTTGGCAGCAAGGCGTCAGATTTCTGGACAACATGTTCAGATATATTCAGACAACATGACCACGGTAGCTCATATCAAGCATCAAGGCAGCACAAAATTCATCAGCCTAAAGAAAATCTCAGCTCGAATATTTTGTTGGGCCGAGAGAAACCTACTTTCCCTGAAGGCAATTAATTTGAAGGGTTCTGCCAATATCCAGGCAGATTATCTAAGTCGCCAGGACATTCACCCCGGCGAATGGCGCCTGGACTATCAAACCTTCAACATGCTAGTTCACAAGTGGGGTCTCCCAGAAGTCGACCTCTTTGCCTCTCACCAAAACGCAAAAGTCAAAACTTTCTTCTCCTTGAACCCAAGAGGCAATCCCAGAGGAGTGGATGCCTTAGACCAGAATTGGCATTTCCATCTAGCTTACGCGTTTCCACCAATCCCAATTTTTGCAAAGGTTCTACGGAAGATACGGATAGAACGGACCCCGACTATTTTGATTGCCCCATTATGGCCCAAAAGAAGTTGGTTCAACTTGATCATCCAGCTTCAGGTGGACGGGCCAGTAATGTTACCAGTAAAAGACAATCTCCTTTCTCAGGGACCTATTCTCCACTCGGACCCTCAGAGATAGAACTTAGCGGCATGGTTACTGAAGCCCAAATGCTGAAAGCAAAAGGGTTATCAAACCCCGTCATAGCTACCCTGCAAAAATCCAGGAAACCAGTAACAAACGCCATCTATAATAAGGTCTGGAAAAAGTTTTCATCCTTTTGTCTACCCAACCTTCCAGACCCTTCTCAAGCCGAATATATCTAGGATATTAGATTTCTTACAAAAAGGCTTAGAAATCGGTCTTAGATCTAGTACTTTGAAGGTCCAGGTCTCTGCGCTCAGCTCTGTCTTTGACCAAGATCTGGCAGGCCATCGCTGGATCAAGAGATTTATGACCTCAGCAGTTAGAATGAACCCTAAAAAACAGGTTATAGTTCCTCCATGGGATCTCAATGTGGTACTCCAAGGACTCACACGTCCACCTTTTGAACCTTTGTCTTCCTGTTCTCCACAAAATCTTGCATATAAAGCTGTTTTTTTGGTTGCCATAACCTTGGCTAGGAGAGTGGGTGAATTACAGGCCTTATCAATGAGAGAGCCTTATCTATTGATTAGGGAAGATTCAATAGTGCTTCGTCTTGACCCATCTTTTCTTCCGAAAGTAGTCTCTGAATTCCACCGTTCCCAAGAGATTATTCTACCATCTTTTTGCCATAAACCTGCAAATTCGGAAGAAAGAAAATTCAACACTCTGGATGTGCGGCGTATTATCTTACACTACCTAGAACAAACCCGCGCTCACAGAATTGATATGATAATAACCTTTTTATCCATCTCTCAGGACAAAATAAGGGGAAGAAGGTAGCTAAGGGTACCATTGCTACCTGGATCAAAAAAGCTATAACACAAGCTTATCTTGCTCAGAATAAACTACCTCAAGTAGGGATCAAGGCTCACTCAACCAGATCTACATCAGTTTCCTGGGCAGAAAGAGCAGGCGCATCTCCAGAGCAGATCTGCAGGGCAGCAACGTGGTTCTCACTTGATACTTTTTCCAAACACTATAGATTGGATGTATTGTCCAATAGGGACTTAATCTTCGGCCGTAAAGTTCTCCAGGCCGTTATCCCTCCCTAGTGCCAAATTAGTTGGTATTCCTCCATATGCCATCGTGGAAGGTGACTAGAGAAAATAGTAATAGAATTACCGGTAATTCGATTTCTTGGAACCTTCCACGACGATGCTAATTTCCCACCCTATATACAGTGGGGCAAAAAAGTATTTAGTCAGTCAGCAATAGTGAAAGTTCCACCACTTAAAAAGATGAGAGGCGTCTGTAATTTACATCATAGGTAGACCTCAACTATGGGAGACAAAATGGGAAAAAAAAATCCAGAAAATCACATTGTCTGTTTTTTTATCATTTTATTTGCATATTATGGTGGAAAATAAGTATTTGGTCAGAAACAAACAATCAAGATTTCTTGCTCTCACAGACCTGTAACTTCTTCTTTAAGAGTCTCCTCTTTCCTCCACTCATTACCTGTAGTAATGGCACCTGTTTAAACTTGTTATCAGTATAAAAAGACACCTGTGCACACCCTCAAACAGTCTGACTCCAAACTCCACTATGGTGAAGACCAAAGAGCTGTCAAAGGACACCAGAAACAAAATTGTAGCCCTGCACCAGGCTGGGAAGACTGAATCTGCAATAGCCAACCAGCTTGGAGTGAAGACATCAACAGTGGGAGCAATAATTAGAAAATGGAAGACATTCAAGACCACTGATAATCTCCCTCGATCTGGGGCTCCACGCAAAATCCCACCCCGTGGGGTCAGAATGATCACAAGAACGGTGAGCAAAAATCCCAGAACCACGCGGGGGGACCTAGTGAATGAACTGCAGAGAGCTGGGACCAATGTAACAAGACCTACCATAAGTAACACACTACGCCACCATGGACTCAGATCCTGCAGTGCCAGACGTGTCCCACTGCTTAAGCCAGTACATGTCTGGGCCCGTCTGAAGTTTGCTAGAGAGCATTTGGATGATCCAGAGGAGTTTTGGGAGAATGTCCTATGGTCTGATGAAACCAAACTGGAACTGTTTGGTAGAAACACAACTTGTCGTGTTTGGAGGAAAAAGAATACTGAGTTGCATCCATCAAACACCATACCTACTGTAAAGCATGGTGGTGGAAACATCATGCTTTGGGGCTGTTTCTCTGCAAAGGGGCCAGGACGACTGATCCGGGTACATGAAAGAATGAATGGGGCCATGTATCGTGAGATTTTGAGTGCAAACCTCCTTCCATCAGCAAGGGCACTGAAGATGAAACGTGGCTGGGTCTTTCAACATGACAATGATCCAAAGCACACCGCCAGGGCAATGAAGGAGTGGCTTCGTAAGAAGCATTTCAAGGTCCTGGAGTGGCCTAGCCAGTCTCCAGATCTCAACCCTATAGAAAACCTTTGGAGGGAGTTGAAAGTCCGTGTCGCCAAGCGAAAAGCCAAAAACATCACTGCTCTAGAGGAGATCTGCATGGAGGAATGGGCCAACATACCAACAACAGTGTGTGGCAACCTTGTGATGACTTACAGAAAACGTTTGACCTCTGTCATTGCCAACAAAGGATATTTTACAAAGTATTGAGATGAAATTTTGTTTCTGACCAAATACTTATTTTCCACCATAATATGCAAATAAAATGATAAAAAAACAGACAATGTGATTTTCTGGAATTTTTTTTCTCAGTTTGTCTCCCATAGTTGAGGTCTACCTATGATGTAAATTACAGACGCCTCTCATCTTTTTAAGTGGTGGAACTTGCACTATTGCTGACTGACTAAATACTTTTTTGCCCCACTGTATATTCCTGGATTAAATCTGGGATTCAGAAGATAAACCGGTGCTATGGTCTCAGTTGTAAGTCACTGGCAAGTGGGAGGTCCTTTTAACCTCTCAGTATTTCCTGTTCCCCTTTAGTGCAAAGAGACAACCTCCATATGCTGTCGTGGAAGGTTCCTAGAAACCGAATTACCGGTAAGTCTAATTCTATTTTTGTTCCCACAATATTGACTTCCCACAGACTCAAGATAATGTTTCCACAGGACTGGCATCCCCCTCACACACAGTATAATGTCCCCACAGTACTGCCATCCCCCCACTTTCTAATGTTCCCACAGTACTGCCCCCTACATGCACAATATGGTACCATCATCCACCTCACTGACTACCTCCAACCACCGACAATTAATAAATACTTAGCCTCATTCTTGGTGCAAATACTAATGAACCGGGGTTCTATGAGATATTTACCATACGATAGTTGGATGGGCAGGAGTGTATCATCCATAAAGGTAGCTCACTCGGTTGCTATGATGCTTATGACTTGACAGGGCTCGGTGGGGTGTGGTATTGGTCACCCTCTCATTCCCATGATCACAATTTCAGCGATTTCCACATTCCCATGACGGTGATACCATTGAATAGATTAGTGGATCAGGGAGTCGAAAGCTCCTGATCCACCATTCAGCCTTCGCGTCTGAGAGTCCGTGCACTGCAGGCACAATGATGTCAGACTAGAGCAGCGTACCTCAGGAACTGGGTTGGCTAAGTAGTGTGTGGTTTTTTTTTAAATATCAGGAATTGTGGGGCCATCATATTAAGAGAAGAGCTGTTGGGAAACTATACTGAATGTGTGGCTGGTAGGGGCCATTATACTGGGTTTGTGGTGAACTGTAAATGCCTCCATACTTAGTGGGGGTTTTTTATTTTGTGTAGCAGGTTGTGGTGGCCATAATTGGAGATGAGCAAATAAGTTCAGAAAACTATCGGCAAACATAAATTCGGCATGAATATGGTACATTCGGATTCATGATCGGTAACACGAGCATTTTTCTTAAGATCAGAAAAAGTCGGTAACATGCGGTAAAAGACATAATAGAAGTCGGCGATGCATGTGCCGCATTTAGTAAAATCACAGCCACCAATGTGGGAGACGGGTTCAAATCCTGGCTCTGCCCTGTTCTACATAATATACCAGTAGTGGTCCATAACACTATGGTGCCTACCTCAATAAACATGAGAGTTTCACGAGCAAAGAGAGTCATGCCGGCTCGGATGTCGCCTGGATTAATAAGGTCTGCGTCAGATGTTGAGGAACCAGTATTTTCTGATTGTAAATCGGCTACTGGACCAAACCATACATGGTCAAGGCAAGAGAACCTGGATCTGATGAAATGCTACTATAACAGCAGACCAAATGGGAGAGGATATATGAAGAGTATGAGGAAACTCTGGATGGATACAAGACCTGCATATCCACTAACTGAGAAACAATTAGTTACCCAACCTTTCAATATCATAAAGAGAAAGCTATTATCACAACTTGAGATGGATCAACTGCACTGCAGATGAAGACCTGGAAGAACAACATGTGCAACCCCTTGAAGATCCTGATCCAACCCTGCAACTAGAGAGCACTGAAGCTGGTATGAAAAAGAAGATCTTGGATAAACTAAATACCATCAATACCATCAGAAACACTACCAGGCAGTATTATTATTATTATTATTTATATGGCACCATTGATTCCATGGTGCTGTACATGAGAAGGGGTTACATACAAATTACAGATATCACTTACAGTGAGCAAACTAACAATCACAGACTGATACAGAGGGGCGATGACCTTTGCGAGCTTATATTCTACAGGATGGTGGGAAGGAGACAATAGGTTGAAGGTTGCATTAGCTCCGGTAGTGGTGATGAGGCTGCGGGGTCAGTGCAGGCTGTAAGCTTTCCTGAAGAGGTGGGTTTTCAGGTTCCGTCTAATGGATCCGAATGTGGTTGGTAGTCAGACGTGTTGGGGCACAGAATTACGGAGGATGGGGGATATTTGGGAGAAGTCTTGGAGGTGGTTGGGTGAGGAGCGAATAAGTGTGGAGGAGAGAAGGAGGTCTTGGGAGGACCGGGGATTACGTGAGGGAAGATATCGAGAGATTAGTTCAGAGACGTATGGAGGAGACAGGTTATAGATGGCCTTGTAGGTCAGTATTAGTAATCTGAACTGCATACGCTGAGGGAATGGGAGCCAATGAAGAGATTTGCAGAGGGGGAAAGCGGAGGAGTAGCGAGGAGAGAGATGAATTAGGGTGCATGTCCACGGTCCGTAATGACGGCGCTTTGGACGGAGTGGAAAACCCTCTCTGCCCAAAGCGCCACCCCCTTCTGTACGCACGGTGATTCCGGATGTACACATCCGGAATCGCCGCACCCCATACATAGGGCCCTGTGATTTACCTTGCGGCGATGGAGCGTCGCCGCAAAGTAAACAGACGTGCTGCGTTCTAAAAAGATGTGCCGCTTGTCCGGAAACGCAGGGCCGCCAGATACGTGTTCACACGCATAGTGAAGACGGGATTTCATAAAATCGGGAAGAAAAAACAGACTATCCTCTGAAATTCAGGATGTCAGATCCTTCTCTGCCCTGACATTATCTGTCGGAAGGCCCCCAAATACATTATATAGTCGCCCAAACCCCCGAAATCAATGCTTTCATGGAAATTTAGTCTAATGTGCATGGGGGCGGTAAAAGGTAACTTATTGGACGCTGCCTCTGGCCCGGCCTAATAGACCTTCATACATTGCTGCCCAGACTCCATTATTAGGCATGTAAGTATCATAATAACTAGGCCGCCCCATACTATCGAGTACTTGGAGGAGGGGGGCATTCAGCCAAAATCTGTCACACCTTCTTACATGTCATGTTTGCTTTTCACAGCAGCAAGTGGTTAAACTGCCAGGGTTTTTGTTGAAGCCTCATCTGTGCTGTGCTGCGGTGCACATCTATGTTCTGTTGCACAAAAAGATTAATTTCTTTTTAATAAATGTTTAACATGTTAAAAATTCTAAAATGTGTCTTCTGCTTTTTACATGTTTTATTTTTTTTTTTTTCAAGAATTGTTGGAGCCAATTTTCTTTAGAAACATTTCAATATCTGTTTTTTTTCTGGTGTTTTTCTTGTAATATAGGAAAGCCTAAGGCCAGAAATAAACCACATAAATCACTGTACATGGAGACTTTGGGATCAGATAATTTCTGTCGTCCTTGATTGTGGAAACAAAAAAGCTTTTATTAAAGCCTCAAACTTCTATGTGTGAATCAGACCAGAGATCTAACGTGATAGAAGATTACAGTGCGGGGAAGACGGGAAACCTTCATATAGGCGGCCGGTGGTGATGGAGTCAGTGACCGACTCTGGCCCAATAATGTTTCTAGAGCCGTAGTAGAAGAAGAAGATGTCGTCCTCCTCATGAAGTAGTTATTTCTCATGTCGCGTGTAATGAATATCTTCTGCAGTATTGCTAATGCCGATTCCAGGGTCGGTAAATGAGACGAGAATTAGCGTTAAGGAAGATGAGTCTATGAGAAACGTATTCAGCTGCCGACTCTGAGGAAGAAACTGCTTGTTGTCTGTGGCCTAAAATATATAGGTTTTATTAGTAGATGTAAAGAACGAAACTAAATACTGTAAAATAAGAAATCTCCTCATATGTTTCCCTTATTATCTCCAGTAATTGTATTATTACAGGATTCCTTATGATTAGTGTTGAGCGATACCGTCCGATACTTGAAAGTATCGGTATCGGAAAGTATCGGCCGATACCGGCAAAGTATCGGATCCAATCCGATACCGATACCCGATACCAATACAAGTCAATGGGACTCATGTATCGGACGGTATCCCTGATGGTTCCCAGGGTCTGAAGGAGAGGAAACTCTCCTTCAGGCCCTGGGAACCATATAAATGTGTAAAAGAAAGAATTAAAATAAAAAATATCGCTATACTCACCTCTCCGACGCAGCCGGGACTTCAGCGAGGGAACCGGCAGCGTTGTTTGTTTAAAATTCGCGCTTTTACTTGGTTACGTGAAGTCCCGGCTTGTGATTGGTCAGGTCGGCCATGTTGCCGGGACGCGGACCAATCACAGCAAGCCGTGACGAAATTACGTCACGGCTTGCTGTGATTGGTCCGCGTCCCGGCAACATGGCCGCCATTAACCAATCACAAGCCGTGACGTCACTGGAGGCTGGACACGCGCGCTTTTTAAAAAGCGCGCAAGTCCAGCCTCCCGTGACGTCACGGCTTGTGATTGGTTAATGGCGGCCATGTTGCCGGGACGCGGACCAATCACAGCAAGCCGTGACGTAATTTCGTCACGGCTTGCTGTGATTGGTCCGCGTCCCGGCAACATGGCCGACCTGACCAATCACAAGCCGGGACTTCACGTAACCAAGTAAAAGCGCGAATTTTAAACAAACAACGCTGCCGGTTCCCTCGCTGAAGTCCCGGCTGCGTCGGAGAGGTGAGTATAGCGATATTTTTTATTTTAATTCTTTCTTTTACACATTTTTACACACATTTTTACATTAATGTTGTTTCGATACCGATACCCGATACCACAAAAATATCGGATCTCGGTATCGGAATTCCGATACAGCAAGTATCGGCCGATACCCGATACTTGCAGTATCGGAATGCTCAACACTACTTATGATGTTACATCATCATCTTCTCATTCAGGTCTCTACAATATCAGATCCTCTCAGTGAAGATCTTCTACAAAAGAACATTTTCCTGATTTACCCATCAAAGATGGATATGGACAGAGACAAGATGGCGGAGAAAATATTACACCTCACCCTAGAGATCCTCTTCCGGCTTACTGGAGAGGTGAGAGATTCTTATGACGTCACATTACATCATTGTTATCTATGGGAATAACAGATGGACAGAACTGGAGAGGTTAGGACTCTGGAAATGTCTGTAGTGAGATTTATTAATGTGTCTCTCCATAAACAGGATTACACAGTGGTGAAGAAGACCTCTAGTGATTGCTGTCAGGACCCTGTGTCTGATGGATGGGGAAGACCCCTGAGCCCAATCAAGGGGCTTCCACCTCGCCCCCTGATCCATGAGGACATCAATGACCAGAAGGTCCTAGAACTCGCCTACAAGATGATTGAGCTGCTGACTGGAGAGGTGACACTGCTGGGAATGCTGGGACATTATACAGTAACACTATGAAGGGATCGGGGGATGACGGTGTCATTGTATGTGTCAGGTTCCTATAAGATGTCAGGATGTCGCTGTCTATTTCTCCATGGAGGAGTGGGAGTATTTAGAAGGACACAGAGATCTGTACAAGAACGTCGTAATGGAGGTTCCCCAGCCCCTCACATCTCCAGGTAATAGACAGGACTAAATACATACAGTATAGCCTATAATTATCTGTATGTAAAGAATTAATTCAGTCCCTGTATGTGTTTCCTCCAGATCTATCCAGTAAGAGGACAACACCAGAGAGATGTCCCCGTCCTCTTCTTCCACAAGACTGCAAGCAAGAAGATCCCAATGCTCCTCAGGATCATCAGGTAGATGGAGAGAAGGTGTCAGGAGATCTCGCCTATGATGTGTAGACGCCGGTGAAGGTCTTGTGCTCAGTCTTGTTTTATCCACCAGTATTATATGTTTTATACTTGTGTAATGAGAACGGTGAAGATAGCAGGATTAGAGCTGATCATAGATGTGACTTCTCCATCTGTCGGTGACTTTTACAATATTTGTTTCAGGGTGAAGATCTGACCCATATTAATACTACACAGACATATGTGAGGGGTGATGAGCGGTGTAAAGAGGAGATTCCCACATATGACTACCCAGGTGAGTAGTAACCACTAAATGCAGAGAAGTCACAGATTCTTCTCAGTCACCGGCTGTGGCTGCTTTATCGGTGATGTAGTCCGGCCGTATTACCATGATCACCATTTTGCCTCTAGACCACAACATTCTCCTCCACCCAAATCTGTTCAAATGACTTTAGGCATTGAAAGCCCTTTTCTATAGAACTTACAACCTGGTAGATCCACCTATTCCCTGGGTTTAGGAGACGCTGTTACCTGCCTAGATCTGTGAACTACAAAGCCAAATGACAGCGAACGTAGAATGTGCTGACAAGATAGAAAATCACTTGACAAAAAATATTATGATGGGCCTGTAAGAGAAAGCGGAGGGTATTGATGCTGTTGGCTTCCTTGAACACAAAGATCTTATCGGATTAATCTCCCTTCTGTGCTGCTGAATGTGCTCATATGGTCCCTACAAGACCAGGTCCAGTCTTTCTGGTCAAACTTCACTTTTATGATCGACAACATTAAATGTGCAGTGAGGCCAAGTGTGAATTTCTGTACAATAACAACAGAGTTTCCCTTTATCCTGACTTTTCAATTTGTATTAAAACCAATATGCAAATTGCCTCTTCTGAGAAAAAGAGGACTTAACTCTATAGCGCCACCTGTTGGAAGCAGCAATCCTACAAGTCACAATCAACCCTCTAACGAGTCGTGCAATATGACTTAGGATAAAAGCCAAATCAGTATCTCAATTCGCAGATACGGTGTTTCGGGCTGTTGGCCCCCGTCAGTGCGAAGCATGAGAACTGATTTGGCTAGGTGAGAGGCTCTGGACTGGGGTCTAAGGGGTAGCATTTCTCCTTATGGAGAGTGACATACCATCTCTGGCTTGTCAATTGAGATACTGATTTGGATTTTATCCTAAGTCATATTGCACGACTCGTTAGAGGGTTGATTGTGACTTGTAGGATCGCTACTTCCAACAGGTGGGGCTATAGAGTTAAGTCCTCTTTTTCTCAGAAGAGGCAATTTGCATATTTAATTTCCCAGAGGAGCATTGTACGGCAAATAAGCCTCCTTACCTTGACAAGCCAGAGATGGTATGTCACTCTCCATAAGGAGAAACGATACCTATTAAAACCAACTAACTTCAAGGAGGATTGTGATAATCTACATAAAACACATCACACCTGTGCCATGATACATCTCTGAGCTGTGCGTGGCTGATGGCTGTAATAAACATTTATTCCCGCCTGCAGGAGATGTGTTGGCTCGAGCCCTGGTTTCATGAATTCACTCCACGTCATAAATTATATTGTTTTTAATCCTAAGAAATTCAGATTACTGCACAATCTCTCCTGAAATGGGGAGCAATATTATTTTCTCTACTCTTCTGGTCAGGACTCATAGTAGCTCCAATGGTCCACCATAAATGAATGCAACTCTGGTTTACTGTTGTTTAATCTGTATTTGTAGTTTTCAGTTATTGAGATTCTTGTGCTCTGGGGCAGGGCTTTATGTGGTGCTCTGATTACATATTCATCTGTATTGTCTTATGACAGGTCACTGATCCCTCACTGACCTGCCCCCATTTTTACATAATGCATATAATAGTGTTGATATTATTGTTGATGATGCCTATAATATTGTGGCTATTGGGAGACTTAGAAAAAAAATTACATCCAGCAAAATGACACCAGCGGCGCCTGTCCAGTAGCATCTATCTCTTACTTATAGATGCTACTGTGCAGGCGCCGCCATCACCGGTGACCTTTTGCTGGATGTAATTTTTTTTATAAGCCTCACAATAGTCACAATATTATAGGCATTATCAACAATAATTAACAATGCTATTATATGTATTATGTAAAAATGGGGGCAGGTCAGTGAGAGACCAGCGACCTGTCATAAGCCAACACATGTAATCAGAAGTAATTTCAAAGCAGGAGAAAATATCACATCCGCACCACCGTAATTAGTTAGACCCTTATACCTCTGACTTCCACTATACAAAAAGTATATACAAAAATACCGTATATATAGCCTTTTAGTCAATTTATATGTAGGTTCCACCTAGGTGCCGCTTTTTTGAAAAAACAGTTCATATGAAAAATCAAAAATAGAAAAAAGTAAAAGCGCACTTACCAGTGATGAACGATGCAATTTTATTCACACATATTTATGTGTTGCAGGGAGGGTAGTGAACACACACAGACGACGGCCGTTTCGTTTCGCAAGGTGGATCTTACGTGCAGATGCATCAGGACCAATCGGGTTCAACGAAAAAATCGATATGTCTGTTTTCTTGTAAAAGGTTTTGTTTCCAAATAGTTTGTAATCCTTATGTTTTTCCAGTGCTGTTGGTAATTGTTTTTAATAATTTTTATATATGTATGTTATTTCACTTTTATATTCACTTGTTTTCCGGCTAGTGGTCATATGTCCACTGAGACGTGTAAGGAGGAGGGAGGGGTCAGAAGATCCTACAGGTTAAGAGACCCACCTCACTTCCTTCCGTCATAGGACCTGTTGAAGTGCTTTAAGCACGAAACGGCCGTCGTCTGTGTGTGTTCACTACCCTCCCTGCAACACATAAATATGTGTGAATAAAATTGCATCGTTCATCACTGGTGAGTGTGCTTTTACTTTTTTCTATTTTTGATTTTACATGTCATCAGAGCACCACACAAAGCCCTGCCAACAGCCCCGCCCCAGAGCACGAGAATCTCATTAACTGTAAATACAGATTAAACAACCACAAGATGAATTTCATCACCATGCCTCAGTGTAATCAGTGTAACGGCACCGACCTGACAGTGTCTGTAGTCACTGAGTACAATCCTGCTGACAGGTTCCCTTTAAGACATCTCAGCTCTGCACTGTTATACACAGTTCTTTAAATGTGTAATATTTCTTCTTGAAACTCATCTGACAGAAAATATTGGACCTTACGATAGTTTAGAATGTGAAGTCGCCGAGCCCTGTGCTCTAATTACCCCAGAGAGGTTTCACCACTAGCTACTCATCTATTACTGATGGAGACTGTTCAGTTTGATCAGTTCAGTAGATGTTATTGTCTATAGTCGCAGTTTTTGATTACAGTAGTGTCCAAAATACTCAAATGTAACTTCTTCCGGCAGCCAGTTTTGTGTTCTTAATTAGGCCCCATTTTTACAATCTGACGTGTGTCACTTTATGTGGGGATAACTTTGGAATTATTCACAAAGGATGATAGAAAACAAATTGATTTTACAAATTATTTTTCAACCTCTCACAATACCCTACATACGATTGTACACTAGTCTCTGGGCACATGGCAGTGTTCAGAAGGGAAGGAGAACCATTTACCTGTTTGAATGCAGATCTAGCTGGAATCGTTTGCAGACACAATGTATTGAGAGCACTGTTCGTGGTCAACTGGCAGCTCAAAAGATCTCCACCATGAACATGCTTGGCACTATCTTCTCAGCTTTCCATGTCCCAAGGATTGCCTTGCTCATTGCCCTTTAACACCATTACATGGTTCTGGACTTACACTGGGACCCCTAGGCTTGGACCATGGTGTTACCTGCTATTCTGTAGTATTAGATGGCAAGAAGAATAGTCAGGTAGCTGGGTCAGAACCAGAAGGGCAGAATACAGAAGACACGAGTAGTTAGTAAACGGGCCACGGTCACAACAGGAAACAAATACACAAGCCGCAAGCACAGATGACTGAACCAAAGGAGAACAACGCTGTTACTGGCAGATTCCGGCCATGTGCTTTGAGCTTTAGTAGGGTGTGGTACTTTCCAATTGGCTGAAGTAGGGAGCAGATTACTCCAGCTGGACAGCAGGAACAGATCCCAGATTGGACACACCATATGCAGAAGCCCTAATATGTCTAAATGACAGAAAACCAGAATAGTCGAAATCCTCATAAAGTGATTCCATTTTCTAAATTAATTCACTGAGCGTTATAATCTATACACGTGGTAAAAATTGTTGGTACCCCTCTTTAATGACAGAAAAACCCACAATGGTCACAGAAATAACTTGAATCTGAAAAAAGTAATAAGATCTATGAAAATGAATAAATGAAAATCAGACATTGCTTTTCAGCCATGCTTCACAGGATTTTTCAAAAAATAAGTCATGAAATAGGCCTGGACAGAAATGATGGTACCCCTGAAAATAATGTGACCAAAGGGACGTGTTAAACTGCCGTGTGTCCACTAACTAGCATCACTGGTGTAACTAGCATCACTGGTGTCTACAATCTTGGATTCAGTGAGTGGCCTGTATATAGGGCTACAGATACTCACTGTCCAAAATCTGTTATTTCATAAAAATAACAAAGTTTATTGAAAAGATGATATTACACGAAAATCACTAAAAAATCATGATAAAATCAGCCTATCAATGACAAGGCACAGATAGAACTTCTGTGTGAAGGACACAAAAACCGGAGAACAAAGAAATTGCAGGCTGGGCAAACAAACAGAGGTCATAAATGTCCACCTCAATAAACTTCAATGCAATAGCAAAAAAGTGCAAATAAGGTGCAAACATTATACTAATTATCCAAAAAAAGTAGAGGGCTTATTGTGGAAGAGTATACATCACTCTAAATAAACTCATTAGCCAAATATCACTACCCTAGGGATAAAAGCGACACTCAAAGTCCTGCTTACCCTAGTCGCCTGTCATCTTGTGTCCAGGGCAGCCCTGTCGCGCGTTTCGCTTGGGTTTCTTCAGGAGGCTGGCCCCTGAAAGTGCGTTGGGGCTACCTTGGATACACGCTGACAGGCGTCTCGTGTGAACAGAGGCCACAACTTACAAAGCCATCAGGGCCGAACTGCACCTCAAAAAGTAAAAGTAAAAAAAAGTGCACAAGAACACAATACGTAAGCTGGCAACCCACATCACGGGTCCTCACGTTTGCCAGTCCTACTCTAACAGCAAAAACCACAACAGGAGGGAAAAAAAAGGAGGAAAAATCCTCCACTATTCTAAAAAAAACACTATAGAAAAACAGGCAAAGGAGCTTACCTCTCTAGGCCTCAAACCAATGCACTATCATGGTGCAGCGGGCCCAAAGGAGAATAGACATCTGAAAACAATTAAAAACAACAATATGAAAACATACAAAAAATGGTGAGCAGTCAAAAAATATTCTCTATGTCCAATACAATACAAAATGTAATAATGATGGGGGGCGTGGCTATGTAGCCGAGGAAGAAGGACGCATCTCACAGGAGCTCCACATATCCTGAGCCTATCCTGCCGCATATACTGTGCGTGACCGAGCGGTACCAACTGGGACTGAAACCCCATACACCTGAGAGCCTTGTGGACCCTCCGGGAGGCTGCTGTGGAGACCAGAGAAGCCGGGAGCTGTGGAAGCCAGAGCGGTCAGGAGACTCCACGTGCAGTGGCGGCCATTTTTAGAGCGCGCGCCCTGAACACAGGACGCAGCGCTGTCTTCTATTGGAGCCGGGCTTCTCTTGGAGGTGACGGCGGCCGGGCCATACCGGTGAGAGCTGCGGAGCATTTGTACACAAGAGCCGGGAGAACTGAGGTGGGCGGCGGTACCTGCTTGGGAAGCGGCCACTACTACAGCGCACACCCTAACAGACAGGGAAGCTGCGCTCTTAACTACATCTGCGATGCTGGAAAGGTGAGCGCATACCTGAGGGAAGTAGGGGGTGGTGCAGTGTGTGTGCCCTGAGAAATTGGGCCCTGCGCCCCCCTATCGGGTGACATCTCATTTACCAGCGCCATAACATCAGAGGGATTAACCCCCTCCCTGCTGCTCCCCCTGTGGTGACTGTGATGCCGCTCAGCTTGTGTGTTGCAGTGACTATATCTATAAGTCTCCCTATTTAAACCGCCTGTCCAGTGGTCTCTTGAGATACAGTTTAGTGCTTAACAATACAGGATCTGAAATTGGGGCCCAGCTTATCCATAATTACCACTGAGATTGTTTGTGGAGTCCTTCTGTCTACCTACCATGCAGCACTCTAAAGGAGCAGCGGCTGCTTAAAAACTAAGGAAATACGCCAAGGATGATCCTCCTGATAATGTGCGCAATCTTAGAAATAATTCTGCACCATCTCAGCGCAAAGGCTGTCCCTCTGATAGTAACGAAGAGGGAGAACAAGACGAACTGACTCTTAAACAGGCATCCGAGCGGTTAATGCAGGCTATCTCCCTCACTAGTATATGTATATTTACGCTGAAGCTACCATTGATTTGTCAAAAAGCTATTGGTTAAAAAACTCCATAGAAAATTTCACAAAAAAGTGCTATATGCCATCCTTCATATAAACAATTACCTTAATCAGAGCAATTATGGCAATCCTCTTGAGACGCTGTTGTCCAGAGGAGGTCCTTGTAGTTAATAGACGGTCATATCCAAGTGTCCACAAATATACCTCCCAACGATATGCGCAAAGATGGTCCTCAATGTTTCCAAAACTAGAGGGAAAGGGTATTAACCTGTCCCGGCTGGTGACCGGCACCCCTCGCCCTATAGGTAGTGTTCCTGGCCTCTTGGCAGTAACCCACGCTTCCAAAAAAGAGATTGCCGGCAAGGTGCAGTGAAGCTGCAGGACCTTGCGTGACGTCACATGCACAGGATACTTCATGTGACCGGCTTACAGAGCACACCCAGGACTAGATCATTTCTTACAGAGAAAATAGAGGATGTGCACACTGAGGTGGGCCGTCTGCGACATGACATGCAAGCTATGAGAGGGCGTATTTCGGAGGTTGAAATGAGGGTGTCTCATATAGAGAGCACTATCGTTCCTATGGAGGCTAAACTGACAAAAGCTGCTGGCTCCGTAAATGCTTGGAAGCAAAAGGCAGATGATTTGGAAAACAGACTACGCCGCAACAATATTCGAATTATCGGTCTTCCGGAGCGTTCGGAGGGTCAGCAGCCCGAGCAATTTCTGGAAGACTGGCTTAAGACATCACTAGGGGATGGATTCTCCTCAACATTCTCGATGGAGAGGGCCCATAGAGTCCCAACGAAACCTCTCCCTCCTGGAACTCCACCGCGACCTTTCCTGGCACGTCTCCTTAATTGTAGAGACAGGGATGCCGTTCTTCGTCTGGCGCAGCAGAAGGGCCCCATTAAATTCAACAATGCCACTATATCGATTTTGCCTGACTTTTCCATGGATCTCCAAAAGCAACGGGCACGATTTATGGATATCAAGAGACAACTCCGAGATAAGAATATCATCTACTCCATGCTCTATCCAGCCCGGCTTCGTATTGTCCATGAGGGCTCTTCTCTATTCTTTACAGACCCAGCAGAGGTGGCCGAATGGTTGCGGTCATATAGGGGGTCTAATGTAAAAGACTCCTAATCCGGATTCTTTGTTTAACGGCAATATAAATGGAGCTTTTTGTCTGGGTGCGAAAGATGTCAACAATACCGGACACTGAATTCAGTGAGGGTATCCCCTTTTCTATCTGACTGTAGGACTACTGAAATGTGCTCCTCCATTGTTCAAGTTTTGCTTGGTTTGGTTTTATGTATCAGTTTTGTTTGTTCAATGTATATGGTTACCGCCAATATTAATTCCTTGCTTTGTGTGATGTCTCTGAACCGCGCCCAAATAACAGAGATACATATTAATCTTCCCTTTAAATACAAACATGGGGTCTGAAATTATATGTATGACCTGGAACATATGGGGTATTAAAACTCCTCGGAAGAAAATCAAAGTATTTTCACAAATCAAAAAATATCACCCTCAGGTTGTGGCATTGGTGGAGACACACCTAAATAGAGACACGGTTCGATTTATGCAGAAACCGTGGGTGCAGTGGTCTCTTCATGCATTCCACACCAGTTACTCGAGAGGTGTCTCTCTGTTGATACACAAGGAGGTTAGATGGGAGGCCAGGGAGGCACGGCGAGATCCTGAGGGCCGTTTTGTCTTTATGCATGCATTTATTAACTCGCGTGAATATGTGATATTATGTATTTATAATCCTCCCGCCAATATGTCAATTCTCCGCATGGCATTGGGTTTCTCCTTAAAATATCCAGACGCTAATGTTATTTGTATGGGAGACTTTAATCTAGTCATGAATCATTCCATAGACAGACTGAGATTGGATGACGCAATGCCTGGGGAATCTTTACCTCAACCCCCCTCTCAAATGGCACTGTTTATGGACGGCAGTGGTTGGCTGGACTTGTGGAGAATGAGTCACCCAGAGGTTAGGGGGTATACTTGCCACTCATCTACTAAGCAATCATTATCTCGTGTAGACTATATATTTGGGTCCAGTAGCTTGGAATTATGGGTGGATAGTATTGAACGTGGCAATAGAGGGATCTCGGACCATAGTCCAATTATTCTTAAACTTAAGTACCGGCAAATTACCAACAATAGATCCTGGAAATTAAACCCCTTCTGGTTGAAATTAATAGATTCTAGCGATAGGACGATTGACCAGTTAAATTGTTTTATTTTAACACATCCGGAACCCCAGAACCTTGGTTTATTTTGGGATACCCTGAAGGCATACTTGAGGGGGTGTCTGTCCTCTACAATTTCTTACATCAAAAGAGTGACAGCGAGGGAGGATGATGAGATACAGCAGCGATTGAAGGACTCAGAAGCCACATATATAGCTAATCAGACTAGCAGTAATAGAGTTGAATGGCTTACTTCCCAGAGGTTGTTTACCCAACATGTAGATGCTAAGTCGAAACGCAAATTATTCTTCACCCGTCAGTCCTACTTTGAATTGGGGAATCAGGCCAGTACACTCCTAGCTTTCTTAGTACGCCAACACAACACCTCCAACACAATATTACAGATCCATATACCTGATGGCTCATTAGTGTCCTCTACTGATGAAATACTTCAATGCTTTTACGATTATTATAACTCATTATATAAATCTAGTAGCGGTTTTGATGTATTTGAATGTTTGGATTACTTATCAGACATAACGTTCCCCTCATTGAACCCATCCCAACAGGCCTTCATGGAGGCTGAGTTTACTCTGGAAGAGGTGGAACATGCTATAGCAGACATGGCTGCTGGGAAGGCCCTGGGACCTGATGGATTTCCCATTGAACTCTACAGGAAATACCGAGATAAGTTAGCACCTCTTCTATTGAAGGTACTTAGAGGAATATGGAGGGGAGAGTCAGTGCCTGAAACGTTCTATGATGCCAACATTATCGTACTCAGGAAGGAGGGGAAGGATCCTCTAGATTGTGGATCGTATCGACCAATATCCTTAGTGAACGTGGATTATAAAATCTTTGCTAAAATCCTGGCTACCAGGCTGAATACGATTATATTAGATCTTATACACTCGGACCAAACTGCTTTTATGCCTGTAAAAAGTACTTCTATCAATATTAGGCGGGTTCAATCGGTCATCCAATATAGCTCTCTAGAACCAGATAATAAATGGGCATTGGCATCATTGGACGCAGCTAAGGCTTTTGATTCCCTTGAGTGGTCCTTCCTCTCTGCATGTTTGCGGAAGTACGGTTTTGGGGACAAATTTCTAAGAGGGATAGGTACATTATACGCAAAACCTAGGGCACGTATGGTTGTGAATGGCTCTATATCTGAGCCCTTTTCTCTACATAGGGGAACTCGTCAGGGATGCCCTCTTTCCCCGGCTCTATTTGCCCTGGCGATAGAGGCTTTGGCAATACGGATGAGGTCCTCCATAGACATCAAGGGGATACGCATTGCGGATCGAGTAGACACTATTGGTCTTTATGCTGATGACGTGGTGTTTATGGATCAAACAGAGGATACGCTACCAAAACTAATAACGATGATAGATAAATTTAGCAAATACTCCAGTCTTTATATAAATTGGGACAAATCTGCCCTGATGCCTCTCTCTCATACCCCAATGTCATACCTCGAAAATCTCTCGTTATTACCCGTCGTCTCCAATTTCAAATATCTGGGAATACATATGTCTCAACGTAGCCAACTCGATTTACAACTTAATATATACCCATTATTAGATTTGGTTAAGTCCAAATTTGCTACCTGGGATAAGCTCCCACTCTCTGTGGCTGGCCTTATTAATCTGATCAAAATGATATTGCTCCCCAAATTAAGTTACTGTTTTCAGCACAGTGCCATCCCAATACCTAAATCTTTCTTTGCGACTTTAAACTCCCTTATTACGTCCTTCATATGGGGAAAAACTAGGCCTAAACTTAAACTATCTACTCTACAGAGACCCAAACAGGGGGCGGGGCAGCCTTGCCAAACTTTTATCTATATTATCTTGCCGGGCAGGCTAAAATGATAAATAAATGGATGCCCAATAATTCTCTCCCCAACTCTGAGAGCCATTTGCTTTATTCAGCCCGAATTGATTGTCCACTGGGATTTTTGGAGCTGGAGAGGGTTGGTGTTCCTCGTCTGCTACCTCTGCTCCGGTTGGCACGATTAATATGGAGGCAAATTAAAAAACTAGTTAAATTTGTTGACATAGCAACTGAAATGCCATTGTGGAATAACAGTTATTTTCCGGAACTATTAGGCCACCCGTCCACGGAATTTTGGATATCACATGGTGTTCTCTCAGTGGGTAATATACATAACCAGGGGATTTTTATCTCCTTTGAACAATTACAAAACTCTTATAATATCCCGACGTCTCAATTTTTCCGCTACCTACAACTAAGATCAGCCTTTCAATCACACATATGAAATATGGGCATTGGTCGTGCTATTTCATCCTTACCATTAATAGGAATTCTTAATTTGCAAGGTCCTCAAGGACTTATTTCCTCTTTATATACCTATTTATTATCCATAGGAGGGGAGTCTATTATAAATTCTGTTAAAGAGAAGTGGGGGGAGCTTCTACCAGATACACTGGAGGAAGAATGGGACGATATTCTGGAATCTCCAACTAAAGTTTCCCCATCAATCAATAATAGGATCACCCAACTGTATATTATATACCAATCCTACTTGACCCCGACTCGTCTTTTTAAAATGGGTCATCTCCATTCGTCAGATTGTTTGAGGTGTCACTCCAGTAATGCGGATTTTATTCATATGATTTGGAAATGCCCTGTTATTTTTCATTATTGGAAGGAGGTGACGACATTATTGACATCCTTATTGCCGATTCCTGTCCCACTTGAGCCATTGACTTGTTTATTTGGAGTGTGGGATGCGGAAACATAGGATCATTGTACTGGGATTTTTCTGTGGGAGACACTGTTTATGGCGCGAAAGGTGTTGGTGCTGCGGTGGATGGGTGGTTCTTGTCGATCTCTTAGAATATGGGTTTATTTAGTAAACTCAATTATCCCGTACGAGTGGACGTTATATCAGAACAGAGGATGTCCAGATAAATTTGAGAAAATATGGGGTAGATGGAACTTCTCCTATCATACTCTGTAAGTTGTAACACTTCAATATACATGTAAGAAGTAAGGTCGTGGTTTTGGAGGCATTACTAGCAGGTGAAATTTATGTGAAATTTTCCTTTTATTTTTGGCGGCGTTTTATTAGTAGTTAATGTAGTTAAAGTTAAGGTTAAAGCATAGACACCAATGATTAATATGCATCATTTGTTACCTTTGTAATATTCCAGATGTGACAATGCATAATAATTATCTATATTTCATGTTATGATGGATAATAATAAATGCAAGTACAAATGTGTGTATGATTTATACTGCAATTAATAAATAAATTTTAAAAAAAATGTAATAATGATATTGAATAAAGAGACCCCCACCAGAGGGATCACAATGAAAAATGGCGAATTATGTGATCATGTGCAAGAATGAGATAAGTAATAAGGCAGGAATCTGCCCTGCAGTGAGATGTATCACATGGATAGGAAAGCACTCCATTCACATCTTTTGGAAAGAGACCTTGGACATACTTAAAACCTGCTGACGCCTTGTCAAGAGCCGTGACAAATTGCTTGATGAGGCCTAACTTGATGTGCAGTGGTAGCATCAGCACCTTCAGAGGTGCTATCAGCGGCTCCCACTTGACGTTGCTCTTCCCCACAGAGAACTCGGTCCGCTGTGGCCAGTCCTTTCTGTAATAGTGCGCTTTAGTGTCATGGCTGTCCCAGAGGCAAAGGAAATTTTGTGAAACCGCCTTGATGGCCCATCAGGAGTGACACCATTTAGAAGTCTCCGATGACCTCCCATCCATAGTAGTCATACTTCAAGGCACTCAGCAACATCTTGACACTGGTGTAGTCCTCTTTGAGATACACAGAGTGAGACATAGGGAGAGACGAGTAGTTGCTTGTGGAGCGCCCCCAAGGGCAGCGGGGTACTCGTACCGGGTCACAGGGGATGTCACGATGGCTGACCCGGCCCGTGGCCCTGGGACGTCTGTTTAAAAGGGAAAGGTCTTTAAAGGGGAAATGTTCGTGACGCTACCTGTGGTATTCGGTCAAAGTGACCGACGCTGCTTTAAGGGGTGCACTGGAGTGATGTTATGGCAGCTAGATGGTATACCTTCCCACAGGTGAAGTATGTCCCCAGGGCTTCCCAGTGTGTAGATGGTGGATGGTGAGAGGCGCAGTGAAGAACGAGGACACAAGGTTGCAGTCTCTCTACCTTTACTGAAGACTTAGCATCCACAGTCCAGAGCACCACATCACAGGGCAGACAGAGTCCGGCCGGTTTGGAGGCAAATCCAGAGTTCCCTTGTCCAGGTAGAAATCAGTAGCCTTCCTCTAGCGCTGCGGTGTTGTAGTCCCTTACTGCTAAGCTTCTCATAAGGTCCTCACAGATGTTATAGATGTTATGTCTCTCTCTCCCCCGGATAGGATAGGACAAACCCGTATGACCGGTGGCTTGAGGCGTTTTACAGGGACTCTATCATGCCCCAGCCTCTAAGGGGTGCCACCTTGCCTCCGGGGTATAGGGCGGGCAGGTAAAGTGCAATTAGCTGTCCTGCCGGTCTCTGGAGCAAGGCATAAAGGATCATTGCTCCCTCGGTGTTGCAGCTACCTGGATCCTGCGCATCAGAAGGAGGCAGCCTGTGTAGGGCTGATTCCCTTCTGGTATCCACTCCTTTGCTACGACTTCTTTCACCCTCTCTGCAACACAGTTCTCTTTCGGTGTCTCTTTCTGGAAGCTGCAGCTCTCAGGGCATGCACAGCTCCGTGTCCTTCTTCCTCGATCTCTGACAAGATCCCACCCCTGTCAGGCACCAACTACCTGAGCGAAGCTCAGCCAGCAACTAACTAACTTTCCCTACAGGTCACCAGTTTTACCTAAGTGTGGGGAGTGACCTAATAAATAGGAGCAGAGCTCCCCCTGGTGGCCTGGAGTGTGAAATGTGTTGCATATTTGTGATACCTGGATGTAGTTGTCCTTCTTTGCCTCCAAATGTAACATCACCCTCCCCTAGAGGAGAATATTACTGCAGCAACCAGGACCCTGGGGCGCTGCACTTCCGTTGTGAAGCAGCACGGCTTTGAGGCTCCGGGTTGAACTGTCTATGAATAGGTGCCATTCACGGGTTACAGGTGATACCTATAGCCTCAAAAAGACCGGCCACATTGTTGCAGAAGCACAACCCATCTTCTCAACAGAAGAAGTTGGAAAATGTTTGGGAACGCCTTCTCTGATCTGTGGCTTGCACACTTTCATCCAACAAGTTCCACTACTTGAGCCTGGATGTCAAAAGCTCAGCATTGGACTTGGTGACACGAAGGTCTCTGATTAGATAGATGATTTCTTTCTGGTTAGGAAATTATGGCCTTCTCTCCTCAACTGCATCTGTGAAAACGTAATCTTGATCTCCAATATCTTCCTCGCTGTCTGACTTGCTGCTTTTTCCTGAAGATGGCTGATACCTCTTCAGGGGAGATGGAACAGGCATCTCGAGGCAGTGTGGTACTGTGGAAATGGAAGAAGGAATGCCTTGCTAAACGATTTGAGGTGCATTCTTGCCTGTACAACGTTGGCAAGATCCACCATTCCGAAGTAGCAGTTGCTTGAGTGGTCGGTCGGTTGCCGCCAAATTCGCCGGATAGCAAACTTCATGGCTCTCTTTTCTCCCCTGTACCAATCTGTAACATAGCAGATATAATTAATTATATAAATGTAAAAGCATGAAAATTTACACATTGCTTAATACATATTTTACTATAGTGCATTGACATATGTGAACATTTGGTCGATTGCAACTCCTTAAACTGTACTAGATCTAAATAATTGAAATTCTACAAAATAAAGCACTGTGATCTAAACGAGCACCAATTTTTCACTTTACCTTCAAGAGTTTTCTTGCAATATTCACATGTGAAATGAGGTGCCCAGGGCTTGTCTTGATCCCCGACAGGCGTGCCGAAATATACCTTGTATGAAAAAGTAGACGTGTGCACAGCCGTAAAAAGGTGCCAGAGTAGGTTCCCACTCTTTAGTATATAGCAAAAACTCGGCACTCAACTTAACGTAAGACAGGTGATTTAATGGTGTCCACAAAATAACAGAAACATTTCGGTCCTACATCCAGACCTTCATCAGGCACATTTGATAAATGTGAGGAAACGAGTGGATCCACAGAATTGCTGATTGTGGAATGGGATCTCACTTGTGTGTGAGTGCTGCCTGTATGTGGGCAGTATAGCGCCAAATGAATCGATATACCTTGGACTACCGGTGGATTCCGCATCTTACACAGGCACGGCACTTTTGTCCTGATATAGTTGTATAGTATGGTATATCGCTTCATTTGGGGCTATACTGCCCACATACAGGCAGCGCTCACACACAAGTGTGATCTCATTCCACAAACAGCAATTCTGTGGGTCCACTCGCTCACATTTATCAACTGTGACTGATGAAGGTCCAGATGTAGGACCGAAACGTTTCTGTTATTTTGTGGACACCATTAAATCACCTGTCTTACGTTAAGTTGAGTGCCGAGTTTTTGAAATATACCTTGTAGGCCTCGCACATCTTACGACATGCTTTCATGGAATAGTTTTCTCTCTCTTGTCTTTATAAATTGTCCGCACACATAGAAAAATACATCTGCAGGGCACAAACAACCTCTTGATGCCATCTAAAAAAAAAATTGCTCTTTAACTACGATTCGTTATTCTCTTACTCAGCAATAACATAAACCGAAATGTTGGTTCCAGTCACCTGTGCTTTTATACTTGTATGACTACTACTGAACAGTCCGAGAATGTTCTAAAAGTTTCTAGAAACTTCTAGATCATTCTGGAAAATTGTAGAAACTTCTGCACAATTCTAGCAGTTCAAGAATATTCTAGACGACTACTCAATATTGAATACGAATCGAGATTTTTACCGAAAACAGACAAATTTCAAAATTTCATTGTTCTGATCACAGAAGCAAAGTTTTAGTGGAACAACAACTATTTTCTATTTGTTTTAGGCATAACAGATTAGGAAAACAGACTTTCTACCCCGGAAAAAAAATTGTAACATAGTGTATTTAAAGTTTTTTACATAGCTTGCCATTTTTAAGGACAGTTTACGTAGAAATATTCAAAAATATAAAACTCAATGATATTTTATTAAAAAATAATAATTGTTTTTTATCTTAGCAGGTGACTGTACCAGGAGATCAGGGGGACTGCTGACATCTTCAATTTTTAAATCTGATGATCTTGAGATCCTACAAGATACAACTGAAGTGAATGCCATTACTTCAGATATATCATCGTCCATTCACAGCAAAGATCTGTCATCTGATCCTATGAAACAGGTCCCATCTTCTGATTCATTACTGACTACAAAGGAAAATCAAAGTCACAAAAGAGGCATTCAAAAACAAACTGCTCCTAAAGCAAAGAAGTCATTTTCATGTTCAGAATGTGGGAAATGTTTTGACAAGAAATCAAATTTTGTTACTCACCATAGGACTCACACAGGGGAGAAGCCTTTTTCCTGTTCAGAATGTGGGAAATGTTTTAACCAGAAAGCGCTTCTTGTTAGACACCAGAGAACTCACACAGGGGAGAAGCCTTTTTCCTGTTCAGAATGTGGGAACTGTTTTGCACGTAAATCACTGCTTGTTACTCACCAGAGAACTCACACAGGGGAGAAGCCTTTTTCCTGTTCAGAATGTGGGAAATGTTTTATCCAGAAATCAGATTTGGTTAATCACCATAGAACTCACACAGGAGAGAAGCCTTTTTCATGTTCAGAATGTGTGAAATGTTTTAGCCAGAAATCATATTTGGTTAATCACCATAGAACTCACACAGGGGAGAAGCCTTTTTCATGTTCAGAATGTGTGAAATGTTTTAGTCAAAAATCAGATTTGGTTAATCACCATAGAATTCACACAGGGGAGAAGCCTTTTTCATGTTCAGAATGTGTGAAATGTTTTCGTCAAAAATCAGATTTGGTTAATCACCATAGAACACACACGGGGGAGAAGCCATTTTCATGTTCAGAACGTGGGAAATGTTTTACCCACAAAGGGCATCTTGATGAACACCAAATAACCCACACAGGAGAGAAGCCTTTATCATGTTCAGAATGTGGGAAATGTTTTACCTACAAAGGGCATCTTGTTAGTCATCAGAGAACCCACACAGGGGAGAAGCCTTTTTCATGTTCAGAATGTGGAAAATGTTTTACCCACAAAGGGAATCTTGTTAAACACCAAATAATTCATACAGGGGAGAAGCCTTTTTCCTGTTCAGTATGTGGGAAATGTTTTGCACATAGATCAAGATTTGTTAACCACCAGAGAGCTCACACAGGGGAGAAGCCTTTTTCCTGTTCAGAATGTGGGAAAAGTTTTACCTATAAAGAGAATCTTGTTGAACATCAAAGAACCCACACAGGGGAGAAGCCTTTTTCCTGTTTAGAATGTGGGAGATCTTTTAGGCAGAAAGGGAATCTTGTGACACACCAAAGAACTCACACAGTAGAGAAGCCTTTTTCATGTTCAGAATGTGGGAAATGTTTTACCTATAAAGGGAATCTTGTTGAACATCAAAGAACACACACCGGAGAGAAGCTTTTTTCCTGTTCAGAATGTGGGAAATGTTTTAACCGGAAAGGGAGTCTTGTTAGTCACCAGATAACTCACACAGGGGAGAAGGTTTTTTCCTGTTCAGAATGTGGGAAATATTTTAACCAGAAAGCACTTCTTGTTAGACATCAGAGCAGTCACACAGAGGCGAAGCCTTTTTCATTTTCTTAATGTGGGAAATATTTTACTTGGAAATCAACTGTTAATAAACATCAGAGACGTCACATAGGGGAAAAACCTTTGTTATGTTCATAATGTTGGAATAGTTTGAACCAAAATTGAATATTCGTAGATGGGTTGTCCCTTGTCATTCCTCATGTTTGCTGAAAAAAGGATAAAACTAAACTTTATTAATTCCAAATGTAAAACTATACCCATAATTCACCCCCTGAAGGTTAGTCAGTAGGTGACTGATAGAAAAAACATGTACCCCACAGTTCAGTATATAGGTTGAGATGATTTATACATATTCACTCTCCAAGCCTTTCATTTCTAAGGGTTTCATCGTCCTCACCAAAGGCGACTTATCAGGGACTTTATTTAATATTGACCTATATTCAAGTGAGACTAGACAAGAAAAAACTAAAATCATGTATCATGTTATCCGAAACAGTCAGAAAACTAGCCACATATTGGCAGATCCCAGACCTCAAACTATATACTTCGTAGGTTTATAAACCACTCCAGTGTCAGGAATAGATAGTATGTGAAAATACGGTATAAGTCTTGTGTTTTTTCTCCTATAGGGACTGCCTAGTTTGGTATTATAACAGCTGTTAGACTGGTTTCACACTTGCGGTTGTGTCCGAAGCGTTTCAACCGCAACCATAAACGCATTCAAACGCAGCATTTTTTATCCACATGAGCTTATCCATGTGGTCACAAAAATGCAACGTTTGCATACGCTTAGCATGCATTTTGCATGCGTTAGCGCTTTTAATGTGCATGCGTTGTGATGGTTGAAAAATTACCAGGAGAAAAATCTAGGTAAACAGACACCACCAATGGGCGTGTCTCATGGGATTTCTTTATATAGACCCTTAGTACAGCTGAAATATTTAGATTTTGCTCCTGCTTCACGGTGTATCTTCGCATGGAGAGCTTTTATTTCAACCTGGATTTGGATCTAAAGCTGTTTCTTGCCTTTGCGTTTGCTTGTGAGCAACAAAGAAACAGAGAAAGACGGAGAACACGGTGTCGGCGTTTTTGGAGATACCCCATTATCGAAGTCCGGGAGAGCCATGGAGCCTACCACACCCTATACAGCGAGCTCCATGCCAGCCAGGAGAAATTTGTGGAATATAATAATAATAATAATTTTATTTATATAGCGTCAACATATTCCGCAGTGCTTTACAAATTATAGAGGGGACTTGTACAGACAATAGACATTACAGCAGTTAGCTGGGTGACAGATAGAAGGCGGGGTAGAGGGAAGAGTGCCAGGGAGGCTAGTCCTGATCTGGCACACCCCAATAAGTTTGCTAAGTTGGCAGATGAGGGGGGTGCCAGTACAGGGGTAGCACTGCTGCAGCCAGGCATGTCCTCTGAAAGCCGGAGGAGTGACTGCTCCAGTAAGGAGGGAAAAAGGAGAGCAGGGCAGGCCAGACAGGTGCTGGTAGTGGGGGACTCAATTATTAGGGGAACAGATAGGGCAATCTGTCACAAAGACAGGGATCGTCGGACGGTGTGCTGCCTACCTGGCGCTCGAGTCCGACACATCGCGGATCGGGTGGACAGATTACTGGGAGGGGCTGGTGAGGACCCAGCGGTCATGGTGCACATTGGCACAAATGACAAAGTTAGAGGTAGGTGGAAGGTCCTTAAAGATGATTTCAGGGAATTAGGCTGCAAGCTGAAAGCAAGGACCTCCAACGTGGTATTTTCCGAAATACTGCCTGTACCACGTGCCACGCCAGAGAGACAACGGGAGATTAGGGAGGTTAATAAGTGGCTCAAGAATTGGTGTAGGAAGGAGGGGTTTGGGTTCCTGCAGAACTGGGCCGACTTCTCAGTTGGCTACAGGCTCTACGCTAGGGACAGGCTGCACCTCAATGGGGAAGGTGCAGCTGTGCTGGGGGAGAAAATGGTTAGAAGGTTGGAGGAGTGTTTAAACTAGGGATTGGGGGGGAGGGTATTCATTTTATAGGAGGGGAAGATAGTGCAGATAGAGACCTGGGCACAAATAAGGAAGTTGGGGGTGGCGGTGGCATGGGGGGTGGGGTTAGAACAGTTAGTAATTTAAGAAAGAATAGAGGTACAGAGAGTAACATCAAGTGCATGTATACTAATGCCAGAAGCCTCGCCAACAAAATGGATGAATTAGAACTAATGTTGTTGGAGCATAATTATGACATGGTGGGGATATCTGAGACGTGGCTGGATGAGAGCCATGACTGGGCTGTTAACTTGCAGGGCTATAGCTTTTTCAGAAATGACCGTACAGATAAGCGAGGGGGTGGGGTGTGTCTGTATGTAAAATCGACCTTAAAACCCATCCTGCGTGATAATATAGGTGAATCTAATGAAAATGTAGAGTCTCTGTGGGTGGAGATAAGGGGAGGGGGAAAAAATAATAAATTACTGATAGGGGTTTGTTATAAATCTCCAAAACTAATGGAAGCAATGGAGAATATCCTCGTAAAGCAAATAGATGAAGCTGCGACTCAAGGAGAAGTCATTATTATGGGGGACTTCAACTACCCTGAAATAGATTGGGGAACAGAAACCTGCAGTTCCAGCAAAGGTAATCGGTTTTTGACAACTATGAGAGACAATTACCTTTCACAACTGGTTCAGGACCCAACAAGGAGGGAGGCACTGCTAGACCTAATATTAACCAACAGGCCAGACCGCAAATCAAATATAAGGGTTGGGGGTCACTTGGGGAATAGTGATCACAAAATAATAAGTTTTCATGTAACCTTTAATAAGATGGGTAGTAGGGGGGTGACAAGGACACTAAACTTCAGGAGGGCAAATTTCCAACGGATGAGAGAGGATCTTGGTGCAATTAACTGGGACGATATCCTGAGACACAAAAATACACAAAGAAAATGGGAGACATTTATTAGCATCCTGGATAGGACCTGTGCACAGTATATACCGTATGGGAATAAACATACTAGAAATAGGAGGAAACCAATATGGCTAAATAGAGCTGTAAGGGGCGCAATAAGGGACAAAAAGAAAGCATTTAGAGAATTAAAGGAAGTAGGTAGTGAGGAGGCATTAAATAAATACAGAAAATTAAATACATTCTGTAAAAAGCAAATCAAGGCAGCAAAGATTGAGACAGAGAGACTCATTGCCAGAGAGAGTAAAAATAATCCCAAAATATTCTTTAACTATATAAATAGTAAGAAACTAAAAAATGACAGTGTTGGCCCCCTTAAAAATAGTCTGGGTGAAATGGTGGATGAGGATGAGGAAAAAGCCAATATGCTAAATGACTTTTTTTCATCAGTATTTAC
The DNA here is from genome assembly GCF_051348905.1 of Ranitomeya variabilis. NCBI lineage: Eukaryota > Metazoa > Chordata > Amphibia > Anura > Dendrobatidae > Ranitomeya > Ranitomeya variabilis. The sequence continues at coordinate 697,077,913 of NC_135235.1, read as the reverse complement.
AAAAGAAAATCCCATGGCAGACAAAATGACTAGTGATAAAAATTCCCCATTAAATGTCACCTGCTTAACCCAGCAGGAAGTACAGCGGCGTCTAAAAATAACTAAAATTGACAAATCTCCGGGCCCGGATGGGATACACCCCCGAGTACTGCAGGAACTAAGTACAGTCATTGATAGACCCATTATTTTTAATCTTTAAAGACTCCATAATAACAGGGTCTGTACCACAGGACTGGCGTATAGCAAATGTGGTGCCAATATTCAAAAAAGGGGCAAAAACTGAACTCGGTAATTATAGGCCAGTAAGTTTAACCTCTACTGTGGGTAAAATCCTGGAGGGCATTCTAAGGGATGCTATGCTGGAGTATCTGAAGAGGAATAACCTCATGACCCAGTATCAGCACGGGTTTACTAGGGACCGTTCATGTCAGACTAATTTGATCAGCTTCTATGAAGAGGTAAGTTCAGGACTGGACCAAGGGAACCCAGTGGACGTAGTATATATGGACTTTTCCAAAGCTTTTGATACGGTGCCACACAAAAGGTTGTTACATAAAATGAGAGTAATGGGGATAGGGGAAAATATGTGTAAGTGGGTTGAGAGCTGGCTCAGGGATAGGAAACAAAGGGTGGTTATTAATGGAGCACACTCGGACTGGGTCACGGTTAGCAGTGGGGTACCACAGGGGTCAGTATTGGGCCCTCTTCTTTTTAACATATTTATTAATGACCTTGTAGGGGGCATTCAGAGTAGAATTTCAATATTTGCAGATGACACTAAACACTGCAGGGTAATCAATACAGGGGAGGACAATTTTATATTACAGGATGATTTATGTAAACTAGAAGCTTGGGCTGATAAATGGCAAATGAGCTTTAATGGGGATAAATGTAAGGTCATGCACTTGGGTAGAAGTAATAAGATGTATAACTATGTGCTTAATTCTAAAACTCTGGGCAAAACCGTCAATGAAAAAGACCTGGGTGTATGGGTGGATGACAAACTCATATTCAGTGGCCAGTGTCAGGCAGCTGCTACAAAGGCAAATAAAATAATGGGATGTATTAAAAGAGGCATAGATGCTCATGAGGAGAACATAATTTTACCTCTATACAAGTCACTAGTTCGACCACACTTAGAATACTGTGCACAGTTCTGGTCTCCGGTGTATAAGAAAGACATAGCTGAACTGGAGCGGGTGCAGAGAAGAGCGACCAAGGTTATTAGAGGACTGAGGGGTCTGCAATACCAAGATAGGTTATTACACTTGGGGCTATTTAGTTTGGAAAAACGAAGACTAAGGGGTGATCTTATGTTAATGTATAAATATATGAGGGGACAGTACAAAGACCTTTCTGATGATCTTTTTAATCATAGACCTGAGACAGGGACAAGGGGGCATCCTCTACGTCTGGAGGAAAGAAGGTTTAAGCATAATAACAGACGCGGATTCTTTACTGTTCTTTACTGTAAGAGCAGTGAGACTATGGAACTCTCTGCCGTATGATGTTGTAATGAGTGATTCATTAATTAAATTTAAGAGGGGACTGGATACCTTTCTGGAAAAGTATAATGTTACAGGGTATATACACTAGATTCCTTGATAAGGCGTTGATCCAGGGAACTAGTCTGATTGCCGTATGTGGAGTCGGGAAGGAATTTTTTTCCCCATGGTGGAGTTACTCTTTGCCACATGGGGTTTTTTTGCCTTCCCCTGGATCAACATGTTAGGGCATGTTAGGTTAGGCTATGGGTTGAACTTGATGGACTTACAGTCTTCCTTCAACCTTAATAACTATGTAACTATGTAACTATGTAACTAACCTTGTATCCTCACTATCCTACAACCCAAAACAACTGTTCAGCACATTTAACTCACCTACGCCCACCACTGCCACCTCCAACTCTCCTTATCTCTTCTGAGGACTTTGCCACGTACTTCAAAAACAAGATCGACCAAACAAGGCAAACCTTTACTGTTCCACCATCCCAGCCACTCAATATACCAGATCTCTGCCCTTCCCTAATAACTTCCCTCTCCAACATCACTGAAGGAGAACTTACCTCCTTTCCAAATTTACACCTCACCACCTGTGCACTTGACCCCATCCCTT